>NC_135316.1:11875143-12511806 GCF_048772815.1 Callospermophilus lateralis | reverse complement strand
CTGGACATGGATGTTTTAGTAATCCATGCTCATTTTCCATTTAGACTTTGCTACAATCATCAGTGTGATCTTCACCTTTTGTGTCCAGAATATTACTGTGATAAAATGTATATGTAGATCAGGTGACGTGAGTATTTCTTTCATCATTTTGGGAGCAATATTTTGAAGATGTATAAATTAGAATTAAGTGTACAAGACGTGTACACTGTGTCTATGAACATAGAGATAATGCATGAATAGACCATACTATGAATAAATAACATAACTGGTGCCACTAGAAATAAGGATGGAATTGAATCTGAAATATATATAAGAAATCTTATATTGATATAAAATCATTCATTCAATCCAGTTATATATGTAATATTAATATTAGTATTATGGTTTATCATGAAGATTGTGTGAGTTTTCAAACAAAAGTGATTATGAAAATCGAAAATAATGTGTTTGGAAAGAAGTCTCATGAAAAGACCAGTCAAGAAACATGGAGGAATACATGTGTTCTGAAGTGAAACAAATGCCTATTAATTTGTGAACTTGTGGATGAAATATATATCCAGTGATGTGCAAATCTTTAGAAATATTAATGTACCAATGTTGAATGAAAATGAACATCAAAATACAAATCATGTCTCATAAAAATCTACTTGCATTGATGTTTCACTGGATCAGTTACTGTAGAAATATAAGGATCTGTAAGCATCATTCACTGAAGTTAGGTTTCAGTACTAGGAAACAGTTATGTATTTCAGGTGGATGAATATTTCTGAGAATAATCTTGTGAAATATTAATTATAAATCCACTTACATGAATATGATTGAATTTAGGGAGTGTATATAAGACACATATATTTCATATTTTGAAAAATCTGTAGAGTGTATATATATATATATATATATATATATATATATATATATATACACACACACACACAAACCACACACACAGACATTAAAATGTAGCAATATATTTGTCAATCGATATTCATCATGAAATATATATCATCCACAGATGCAAAAAAATTTATTTTACTAAACATGGTTTTACGTATAATGTTGTTCTTTTAGGAAGCTCACCCATAGGTTGAATTTTCAGTTCCAACAGCATTTAGGAGGAGTGATCTCTTCTCACAATTTATATCTGCCAAGTCAGCCACCTCACAAAAATATATGTGTGGTTAATGTAGTATTCTATATGTGCATATAAAAATACATGTGCTGAAAAAGATACAGAGAAAAGGAGACAGGAATTCACATATTTGTTAACTTTAAAAACACATGGAGGACTATTTCAATTAAAAATTGACTAGATTTATAACACCTACCCGTTAACATGCAAAAGGCAAGTCCAAATATATACCATGCCTCCTCTGAACGGTTTCTATTTCTATTCTGTTTGGGTTGTTTTTCTCCATCATATTAGAATTACTAGTCAGAGTCTAGTAGCGTATGCTTCAGTGTCAGGGATTCAGTATTTCGAATGCAAAATAGGAAAATGAATCCAATGTGTATGCAAACATATGCTACAAAAAAATCTTCCCACTCTCATCCAGAACAATGCCTTGACATTTCCTTCGGCCCAAGTAAGACACAATTAGAGGAGTAGAATTAGAAAATCTGTGAATACATATCTGGAATGGAAAATGCTCAGGAGTTCACAACCTTGAATGTGGTAGAGGAGTTTCCAAAAGTAAGGGACAGGGTAAACACTCCACAAACATGGAGCTTTCCTGGACTAAAGACTTCTTGAGAAACTGCCTCTGAGGTTGGGCACTTCAAATGTATGTTGTTGTCAGGAGCTTTAGGTTAATTTCTAGTTAGACCAAAAAGTTGGGTCTGCATCTATGTGACCTGGAAGAGGTTGTTTCTTATTTTCCAATGAACATGAGGCAGCATTCCTGATTTCTCTCTTTGTAGGTAAACTGTGGCCATTGGGGGCTAAGTGTCTCCCAGTTTGGTCTGTGAAGCCAGTTGGTCATCCTCCAGTTTTCGTGGTGGTTCTTGCTGCTGCACTGGGAGTTTGGTATTTGCTTCATGAAATACAAGGTTTTCAACTGGGACACAGTGCTGGAGGGAGTTCTTTCAAATGTGGTGGTTCAGGGAGTGCAGGAGAATGCACCAACCAGGCTTCTATCCCACATGCTTGCCCCCTTGACCATAGCAACCTGATTCTGAACATTGCCCTGAAAAATCTCCATATAACAAGATGCCTTTACATATAAGGGTCTGCAGGCTGCACAATGTCAGTCAATAGCCATTTGGAAGCCAATGGCAGATCCACATGGCCCCAACACAGATGTTTTATCACACACCTGCACACCACTGCTCTTGGCCCACTAATCAGGAGGGTCCAACTTACTGGCATCTCTGTTCTACACCATTCTCATGAAACCAAGTCAATCAAGGAACTGTCTGGTACACTCATGATCAACAACAGGAGATCCAAAGTTACTCCAGTGCCATCTGGTCTTTGGAATTTTGAAAATGTCATAATATTTATCTAGCCATTTTTCAAGGATGAGGTTGGAAGCACTGTGGGTTTCAATTTATTCAGGAACCATTAAATGTTGAGAAAGCTCATTTCAATGAAAGTTCTGGAGAACTCTCAGAGGAAAGTCTTCCCAAACAGTGGCCAAAAGGTCATATAAAGCTAGGCCCATTGAAGTCTACAATGTGAGGTCCATGTGTGTTTTGACTCTCAACTATGGCTGCCTAGTCTTTCAGAATGAAATCTTGTGATACTCTTGCTGAGATTTCCAGTGCTCTGTGGAAAACCACCCTGGTCCAAGATCTCAGTTTCCATGGGCGACTCTCATGCATGGCCTCCTAAAATCCCAACACAATTCATGGCAATACTTCTCTGAGGTCAGTTGCAGACCTCAGTCTCTAAGGGGAATCACACCAGAGTTCAAGCCCAGGTTGACCCAGTCATCTCTTCCAACCACGACACAAATGACCACAATTAAAACCAAAACACTCCCACAGGCCCTCATTCTCTTCCAAATAGACACTCATCATCACCTCTTGCTGGAAGTTTCCATGAGGGGCGCAGCCCAAGACAGTGTCCAAAATATGCTCCCTTGCCACTCATTTGCCTAAAGTCCGGGTGGCCTGGAAACCCTTCCTGTGAACAAGGAGTGATCAAATAGGCCTGCTGTTAATACTGCTCTGATTCTATATTTTGAGGCCTACTGACTTTCATGTATAGATTCTTTATGTGATTTCGAGTAATGAGAAATCGCAAGCACCTTTGGGCTAGCCTCTGCAGGGCTTTGAAGAATTCATTTGACCCAAAGGATCACTATTCTCACTTGATGGAGGTCAGGAACCTGACAGAGGTAAGCAAGAGACTTCATCCACAATGACTGATTTTTTACCATTTTTGTTTTGGATACACACATGGGATCTTTCTTTAGATCCTTGAGTTGCTGAGAATCTAAGCCACAGCCTCACACAAGGCCAAGAGGCAGATTCAGACACATCCCTATCCTAAGCAATTAAACAAAGAGCCACAGGTGATGCCCATGCATTTTCATTTCAAAACAGTTTTCTTCAGGCTTCCCAAATGGGTGGTCTGAGGCAAAGACCTTACTGACATTCAGGGCAACAGAACAATAGGTAAGCAAAAGGTCAAAAGCAGGGTTTCTCCACTGAGACATTACTGGTCACACTTATATCTGAGTTTTCTGATGCTCCCATTCCCTTCAGCTATCCAGTACATGGCCATGTCACAGAGCTTGGAGGTGGTACATATATTGGACACAAATCCATGAGCCTATTTTGGAGGGTGGCCAGAATTCAGGAAGAAAACTGTGACTTAGGAAGATAGTAGGTGTTCCCATCCATAAGACAAGTCACAGTCCATTCACAAATTGGGCATTATGAATGTTGGGAAGCTTTCTACTAGGCAGGACACATCCTTGATGCATTCTCTTTTCTAATGTCTTCAACCATGGACATAGTGGGATATATAGACAAAGAAACACTCGCCTTGTAAAACGACCTACTGTAAAGAGTCCACTCCAAACCAAACAAACCGCCTTTCCTATCTATTCTCAGAAAATGAGACAGAACCACAAACTCACACCAACACAAAAAGGCACCTCCTTCCCCTAAGTAGGTCTGTGACTATACAGAGTGTCCTCTGACTGGTGGGCCATACTATGTTACGCCAAAGTGGCCTGTCCTGTCAGAGATCTGTTCTCCTTCGCCAAGTCAGTGAAGTTGTGAAAAGACAGCGGTGAGCCACTACCTACTTTCTCAGGAAGGGCGCTTCTTCAGAGCTTTTCTTGCATTTGGCCATCCTCACATCAGCAGGTACCAAGAAAGACTGACTATCTCCTTGGTAAATACAAATAAGTGAGACCACTGGGCCTGGGACTGGGACTGGCTCTGGGTGCCTGGCTTTCTGGATCCCAAGTTTAGAAAGTTCCAACACCAAGGAAGTGAGGTAGGTCACTTCCTTCAGGAACTGAATGAGGTCACTGCCTTGGCAACCATTTTGTCCTAAAAGATGCTTCCAAGGGTCCCATGAGATGGAAGCTGCCCCTACTTCCTGTGACATTTTCATAAGTTAGAATGGTATATCAATCATAGGTACTGGGGAACAGCTCTCCACACAGTCCTCGTTTGGTCCATCTTCTCTACATTAAGAAGAGAGAGGCTGATTCTGACACATTCATTTATCCTGACCATGTTGATTGCCATGGAAGATGACTTTTGCTCTCTCAGGTCCTTCATAGCATCCTACATCTTCTCCAGGGATTATTTCTGCATGGACCTTTGAGGTTCACTGCAGGTGGAAGATCCCTACATTCCTTTATTGTAAGACCAACTCTGTCTCTGCTCTTCTGTAAAGTTCGATTGAGGAACAGTGCATGGTTAGGGTTAATAACATAATCAATATGGGTTAGCAATCATTCTGCAGGATGAATAATGTAATTGGGTACCTGCGATATTTACAAGAATATATAGGTGAAATAAAAGTATGGAAACAGAAATCTAGGGAAGATTTGAATCCCAGAAGGGCATTGGGCCCTTGAGTGGGATTCTTAGCTTTGAATTATGTTCTGCACATATGTTTCAGATAAATTGATATAAAATGGCATAGGGCCTTGTACCTTGGATAATTGAATAAAGAAAGAACATCCAGTCAAAAAGGGATTGTTGCTAGGATTAGAAAGATAGTCGTTAGGTTTAGGAAGAAAATTGAGTATAGGATTTGGACAAAAAGTTCATTAGCAATAGGGTTTCGGGTAGAGATTGAATATAAATGTCAGCACATGTGAAGAGTCAGTCACAATGATGAACTGGGGAAAAAAGTAGGAAAGCAGAAATCAATGGAGATTAGGAAATCAAGAAAATTATAAAATAAGTGATAGGTTTAGACATTTACCACAGGGTTGAGATTGAAAATGTAATCTTAGGAAGAAACACATATGTAGTCACCAATATGATTGACATTTGAGAGCATTAGGCAACCTGGACATGTATGTTTTTAGTAATCCATGTTCACTTTCCATTTAGGCTTTGGGACAATCATAAGTGTGACCTTTTCTATTTTTTGTCCAGAATATTACTGTGATAAAATGTATATGTAGATCAGTTGACATGAGTATTTTTTCCACCATTTCTAGGAACAATATTTTGTAGATATACAAATTATTATTGGGGGTACACAGAGGTGTACCCTGTGTCCATCAATATAGAGGTAATGCATATATAGACCATACGGTGAATAAATGATATAACTTATTCCACTTTTAATATTGGATTGAATTGATATCTGAATGTATACAAGAAATCTTATATTGATATGCAATCATTCATTCCAACCAGTTTTACATCTAATGGTAATATTAGGATTATGGTTTATCATGACGGGTGTGTAAGTTTTGCTTCAAAATTGATAATGGAAATTGAAAATAATGTGTTTGGAAAGAAGTCTCATGAAAAGAGTAGTCAAGAAACATGGAGGAATACATGTGTTCTGAAGCAGGAAGTGATTGAAAGGAAAACAAATGCGTATAAATTTGCTAAATTGTGGATAAAATATACATCCTATGATGTGCATAAACTGGAGAAATAGTAATGTACCAGTGTTGAATAAAAATCAATGTCAAAATACACATTATGTCCCATAGGAATCTTCTTACTTTGATGTTAAACTGGGTCAGTTACTGTAGAAATATTAGAATTTTTTTGGTGGTATAATACAATTTATTTTAGCACTAGCATGCCACAGAATGTAGAGGAAAGAGCAATGGATTTTTAGTTATAGCACTAATAATCTAACATTTAATGACTATTTTGCGGAGTCTAGAAATTACATAAGGCTATGCAACATAATTTTTTTTATTTAACATTCATAAAAACTTGGAATTTTGGTAATATTTCTCCTTTTTTATTTTTTATTTTTTCAATTGTTGATAGACCTTCATTTTATTTATTTGTTTGTGGTGCTGAGAATATAACCCAGTGCCTCACACATGCTAGACAAGCATGTTAACACTGAGCCACAAACCCAGCCCCTCCACTTTTATCTTATCATCAAACACTCCTCTCCATCTTCTTTACTCACTTTCTTCCTCATTTTCCCCCTTTTCTCTTTTCCTTTTTCATTTTCAATGCATATGTATTTTTCTCTCATGTCATTACAAATAGTAGTATGCTATGAAATTTACATTTAAGACTGTTTTTTATTGTCATTGTTTTTTCTTGAGAAAATTTAAAAATTATAATTACCTGACAGATATATTACAATACATTTATTATACATATGTATCTATATGCATGCATATGTATTACATATATATATATATATATATATATATATATATATATATATATATATATATATATAAAAGCACTTTGATTAGCCTGTTAGAAATAATATAGACCAAGTCTTTCTTAATTCTCAAGTCTTGAGAATTAAAATCTTACAGTGAAAATCAAATAAACATATTTAAGTAAACAGGTATCATTCTTATATATCAATACTGATAATTTAAGGTTTTATATCACATTAAACTGTAATATGGCATATTAACTCTTATGAATTAGAGAAATTTTTTTTGAACAACCTATTATTTAAGGACCATGTGCACTGACATTTTAAATGGCTTTCTTGTGATTTCAGTTTCTATCAATTGCGTATTTATTCCCAAATACTCATTTTAGTAATATTCATATTAATAATTGATATAACGTCAACTGTTTAATTCTTCTTGTAAGTAGTTACTTATACAGTAGGGACAGTATTAATAATTATAAATCTTTATAAGAAAAATGGTACAAAGATATTTTCATGCAAAATTAAGAATAATTGCATGCTCTAAATTTTTGATTGTTGATACATATAATAAAGAGCTTTTGATGAGTCTCTTTCCCAGTAAAACATAAAATGCAAAGATATAGTTGGATATGTATGTCCAAATAAAGATACGGAAAAATACACATTATCAGCTAAAAACTGGTACAATCCAACACATTGCACCAACTTATCAGATGATGTAGTATTCTGGAAGAATAGCCTAAAACTAGACCTGGTACATGACAAAATATTCACGAAAAAAATGAAATATGAAAAATATAGGAAATGCTATGAATTTTTCAAGAAGGTAGGTGGATTATGTTTTAATCTCAATTATGTGCATTTTCAAAAGCCAGTTTTCTGGTAAAATAAATTTGTGATAGTTACAACTACACAAAACAAAGTTTCTGCTTAGCAAAAGGAATGCATCTCAACCCATTTTTAGTTGATTTCTTCCCACTCAATTTTAAATCTTTATTTATTTATTTTTTGGTTGTTCAAAACATTACAAAGCTCATGATATATAATCTTTCATACATTTGACTCAATTGGGTTATGAACTCTCAATTTTCCTCAAATATGAGTTGCAGAATCACATCGGTTACACATTCACATTTTTACATAATGTCATATTAGTGACTGTTGTTTTCTGCTACATTTCCTATCCCCTACTATCTTCCATCCCCTTCCCTCCCATCTTCTCTCTCCACCTCATCTTCCGTTGTTCAATTCTCTCCCTTGTCCCCCCCTTTCCCTTCACAACCTCTTATATGTAATTTTGTTTAACATTGAGGGTCTCCTACTATTTCCGTACGCTTTCCCTTCTCTTTCCCTTTCTCTTCCCCCACTCGTCTTTGTTTTATGTTAATCTTTTCCTGATGCTCTTCCTACCTGTTCTATTCTTAGTTGCTCTCTTTATATCAAAGAAGACATTTCATATTGGTTTTTTAAAGATTGGCTAGCTTCTCTTAGCATAATCTGCTCTAATGACATCCATTTCCCTGAAAATTCTATGATTTTGTCATTTTTTAGTGCTGCATAATACTCCATTGTGTATGGATGCCACATTTTTTTTTTATCCATTCATCTATTGAAGGACATCTAGGTTGGTTCCACAGTCTACCTATTGTGAATTTTGCCAGTATGATCATTGATGTGCCAGTATCCCTATAGTACGCTCTTTTAATGTCCTCAGGGAATAGTACAAGAAGGGCGATAGCTGGTTCAAATAGTGGATCCATTCCCAGCTTTTCCAGGAATCTCCATACTGCTTTCCAAGTTGGCCTCACCAATTTACAGTCCCACCAGCAGTGTACAAGTGTACGCTTTTTCCCACATCCTCGTCAAGACTTGTTGTTGTTTGACTTCATAATAGCTGCCAATCATACTGGAGTGAGATGGTATCTCTGGGTGGTTTTGATTTGCATTTCTCTGACTGCTAGAGATTGTGAGCATTTTTTCATGTACTTGTTGATTGATTGTATGTCCTCCTCTGTGAAGTGTCTGTTCAGGTCCTTGGCCCATTTGTTGATTACTTTATTTGTTATCTTATTGTTTAATTTTTTTGAATTATTTGTATATTCTGTATATTAGGGCTCTATCTGAAGTGTGAGGGGTAAAAATTTGTTTCCAGGATGTAGGCTCTCGAATTATCTATCTTATTGTTTCTCCTACTGAGAAAAAACTTTTTAGTTTAAGTAAGTCCCATTTTTTTATTCTTGGTATTAACTCTTGGGCTATGGGTGTCCTATTAAGGAATAGTATACCCCACAGTATGTAGATCATAGAAAACTTTTTCTTCTATCAGATGCAGTGTCTCTGATTTTATATCTAGCTCCTTGATCCATTTTGAGTTAACATTTGTGCAAGGTGAGAGAAAGGCATTCAGTTTCATTTTGTTGCATATGGATTTCCAATTTTCCCAGCACCATTTGTTGAAGATGCTATCCTTCCTCCATTGCATGCTTTTAGCCACTTTATCAAATATAAGAAAGTTGTAATTTGTGGACTGGTTTCTGTGTCCTCTATTCTGTACCATTGGTCCACCAGCCTGTTTTGGTACCAGTACCATGCTATTTTTGTTACTATTGCTTTGTAGTACAGATTGAACTCTGGTATCGCTATACCTCCAGATTCACACTTCCTGCTTAGAGTTGATTTTGCTATTCTGGGTCTTTTGTTTTTCCATATGAATTTCATGATTGCTTTATCTTTTTACAAGAAATGCTGTTGGGATTTTGATTGGCATCACATTAAACTTGTAGAGAACTTTGGGTAATATCACCATTTGGATGATGTTAGTTCTGCCTATCCATGAACAGGATACATTTTTCCATCTTCTAAGATCTTCTATTTCTCTCTTTAGGGTTCTATAGTTTTCATTATATAAATCTTTCACCTCTTTTGGTAGGTTCATTCCCAAGTATCTTATTTTATTTGAGGATATTGTGAATGAAGTGATTTTCCTCATTTCCATTTCAGAAGTTTTGTTGCTGATATACATGAATGTCTTTGATGTATGCGTGTTGATTTTATATCCTGCCACTTTGCTGAATTTATTCATTAACTCTAGCCATTTCTTTGTAGACCCTTTTGGGTGTGTTGAATATATTATCATGTCATCTGCAAATAGTGATAATTTAAATCTTTCATTTCCTATTTTTATGCCTTTAATTTTTTTGTCTCTCTAAATGCTCTAACTAGTATTTCAAGAACTAAATTGAATAGAAGTGATGATAGAGGACATCCCTGTCTCGTTCCAGATTTTAGAGGAAATTCCTTCAGTTTTTCTCCATTTAGGATGATGCTAGCCTGAGGTTTAGCATATATAGCTTTTACAATGTTTAGGTAAGTTCCTGTTACCCGTAGTTTTTCTAGTGTTTTGAACATAGAGGGATGCTGTACTTTCTCAAATGCTTTTTCTGCATCTATCGAGATAATCATATGGTTCTTGTCTTTCATTCTATTGATGTGGTGAATGGCATTTATTGATTTCCGTATATTGAACTAGCCTTGCATCCCAGGGATGAATCCTACTTGATCATGGTGCACAATTTTTTTGATAGGCTTTTGTATTTGATTCGCCAGGATTTTATTGAGAATTTTTGCATCCAAGTTCATTAGAGATATTGGTCTATAGTTTTCTTTCTTTGAAGTGTCTTTGTCTGGTTTCGGGATCAGGGTGATGTTGGCCTCATAGAATGAATTTGGAAGAGCTCCTTCTTTTTCTGTTTCTTGAAAAAGCTTGAAAAATATTGGTATTAATTCTTCTTTGAAGGTTTTGAAGAACTCCCCTGTATATCCATCCGGTCCAGGGCTTTTTTTGCTTGGTAGTCTTTTGATGGCTTCTTCTATTTCTTCCTTTGTTATTGGTCTGTTTAAATTGTGTGTGTCTTCCTGACTCAATCTGTGCAGATCGTATGACTTAAGAAATTTATCGATATCTTCACTATCTTCTATTTTATTGGAATATAGTGTTTCAAAATACTTTCTAATTATCTTCTATATTTCTGTAATGTCTGTTGTGATATTGCCTTTTTCATCCCGTATGTTAGTAATTTGAGTTCTCTCTCTTCTGCTGTTCATTAGCATGGCTAAGGGCCTGTCAATCTTATTTATTTTTTCAAAGAACAAACTTTTAGTTTTATCAATTTTTTCAATGTTTTTTTTGTTTCAATTTTGTTGATTTCTGCTCTAAATTTAATTATTTCTTGTCTTCTACTACATTTGCTGTTGTTTTGCTCTTCCTTTTCTAGGTTTTTGAGGTGTAGTGTGAGTTCATTTACTTGTTTTTTTTTTTCTTTTTTTGAGGAAAGAACTCCAAGAAATGAATTTTCCTCTTCAAACTGCTTTCATTGTGTCCCATAGATTACAGTATGTTGTGTCTGTATGGTCATTTGTCTCTAAGAATTTTTTTATCTCCTCCTTTATGACTTCTGTAACCCATTGATCATTCAGTAGCATGTTGTTCATTTTTCATGTGATGTAGGGTTTTTCCTTCCTTCTTTCATCATTGATTTCCAGTTTCATTCCATTATGATCAGATATGGTGCATGGTATTATCTCCATGCCTTTATATTTACTAAGAATTGCCCTATCGCATAATATATGGTCTATCTTTGAGTGGGAACCATGTGCTGCTGAGAAGAACGTGTATTCACTTGTTGATGGTTGATATATTCTATATATGTCGGTTACGTCTAGGTTATTGATTGTGCTGTTGAGTTCTATATTTTCTTTATTCAGTTTTTGTATAGAGGATCTGTCTAATTCCAAGAGTGCTGTGTTGAAGTCACCCATAATAATTGTGTTGTAGTCTATTTGACTCTTGAACTTGAGAAGAGTTTGTTTTATGAACATTGCAGCTCCATTGCTAGGTGCAAACAAATTGATAATTGTTATGTCTTGTTGGTGGATGGTTCCTTTTAAAAGAATATAGTGTCCTTCTTTATCCCATTTGATTAACTTAGGTTTGAAGTTGACTTAATTCCATATGAGTATTGCCACTCCTTCTTGCTTCCGAGGGCCATGTGAGTGGTATGATTTTTCCCAACCTTTTACTTTCAGCCTGTGTATGTCTTTTCCTATCATATGAGTCTCCTGAAGGCAGCATATTGTTGGATTTGTTTTTTTGATCCAGGTTACTATCCCATGTTTCTTGATTGGTGAGTTTATGCCATTAACATATAAGTTTACAATTGAAAAATGATTTGTACTTCTAGTCATGTTTATTTATTTATAATATTTTTGTTTGGCTAGTTTTTACTTTTTTGGTTATTTTCCTCCCCCTTTACTGAGATACCTCCTGCTGTTAGTTTTGGGCACTATTTATTAATTCCTCTTCTTGTAGTATTTTGCTCAAAATGCTTTGCAGTGCTGGGTTTCTGGCTGAGAATTCTTTTAGCTTTTGTTTATTTTGAAAGACTTTAATTTCATTTTCAAATCTGAAGCTTAATTTTGCTGGATACAGTATTCTTGGTTGGAATCCATTATTTTTCAGCATTTGAAATACATTGTTCTAGGATCTTCCCACTTTCAAAGTCTTTGATGAAAAATCAGTCGTTAACCTAATTGGTTTACCCTGAATGTAAAGTGCCTCCTTTTTCTTACAGCATTTAATATTTTCTCCTTGATCTCTATGTTGGCTATCTTCATAATTATATGTTTTAGAGTTGGTCTATTTTGGTTTTGAATGTTTGGGATACTGTAGGCTTCAAGGATTTGGCAATCCAATCCATCTTTCATCTCTGGGAAGTCTTCTAAAATTATTTCATTTAATATGTTCTCCATTCCTTTGGTTTGAATCTCGATGCCTTCTTCTATCCCGATGACTCTCAATTATTTTTTTTATGAAATCCCATATCTTTTGAATAAATTGCTCGTGGGATTTAAGCATCTTTTCTGTGTTGACTATATTCTTTTCAAGTTGATAAACTTTGTCTTCATTATCTGATGTTCTTACTCTACTTGATGTAGTCTATTTGTAATATTCCATTTCAGTTTTTAATTTGGTTTATAGTTTCCTGCATTTCTAGGATTACTGTTTGATTTTTTTTGAAGATCTCTATCTCCTGGTAAAGCTTGTTGTTTGCCATTTGAATTTGTTTGTTTAATTCATTTTCAAAATGTACTTTTATTGCTTGGATTTGTTGCCTCATGTCTTTTCTAATATTCCTTTCCATCTGAGTTAGGTATGCCTTGAGTTCTTTCCCTATCCCTGTTTCTGATGCTTCTAGGTCCTCTTGTAGAATTAAGTTGTCCTCCATTGTTTGTACTCCTATTTTTCCCTTGTTTTTTCATGATGTTCATGTTACTTTCCAGCTCTATTTGATTGCTGTGTTTCTGCCTTATTCTATAGATTTGTTGTGCTGTTGTATATCTCTGGTGTCTCTCCTTTGAGTTGGTAGACTACGCCTGCTAATGTGGATTCCACTTGGAAGGAATTCTGAAGGCCGAGCTCCAGTGATGTCACCTCTCTGCATTGGCGGGCCCAAGGCTCCTTGCCGAGGTGTCCAAATAGGGGGGTGGGACTGGACTGTCTCTGGTTGGTTTCAGCTCCGGGTCATTGGCAGGCAGGGGGTCTCCAAACGCCCAGTCCTGTGGTTGGTCGCCGGCTGGCAGGTGGTCTCCAGCCGCCCAGTCACACGGGCAGCAGGTGGGCAGTCGCTGGCGGGTGGGTGATCTCTAGCCACCTAGTGGCGTTGTTGGTCGCCAGTAGGCGGGCGTTCTCCAGCTGTCCAGTCACGCGGGCAGCGGGTGGACTGTCGCCTGCAGGCCTGCAGTCTCCAGCCGCCCAGTCACAAAAGCCTTGAATCTAGTCCCCTGGTTTCCCCTGCTAGTCCTGGTTTCTCCTGCTAGACCAGATTTCCCCTGATTGATGCCTCTCGGGCAGTTCAAACTGTACTCTGGGCCTGCTGTTTGTTGGGTGTGTAGGGTGTCTATTGGGAAACCAGACAATCTATTCTTTTGATTTTTTCTGCTTGCCCCTCACCCAGTGCTGGCTAGACACGTTTCGTTTTCGTCACTGATGGGAGGGGGAGTTGAAAGTCAGGTGTCTCTAGTTTTACCCGCGAATTTATGCAGGCTCGCTCTGATAATCCCTCCCCCAGGAAGCCTAGGAGAGATTTTATGCGAATTCCCCACTGTACTGGAGATGAGGTGACTAACACACACCTGTTTTATTGTTGCAATCTGTTGGAGAGTGGCGGTGGTTACTTCAGCTCTTCAAGATGGTGGCCGCTGGTTTCCTTGGTGGAGTTTCCTTTGTGGGGAATAGAACATTACCGCTTCCTTCCCCGTCTGAAATCCCGAACTCAGCCAGGGGCTAAGTGCAGGCTCAGCCGGCAGGATTCCACAGAATCCACAGCAACATTTCTCCCTGCTTGAAGGTCGCTTCTCGGTGGTGCCCAGCCATCTGTAACAGTGGGCCTGGCTGCACGATTCAATCATCAAAGATATCGGGTCGCACAGTTGGCTTTTGGGAACCCTGGCTCTCTATTGATTTGATTTTTTTCAGCTTGACCCTCCCCCAGCACTGGCTAGACAGGTTTCATTTTCGCCTCTGATGGGAGGGGGAGTTGAAGGTCAGGTTCCTCTAGTTTTCCCCCATCTCTATGCAGGCTCGCTATGATAATCTCTACCCCGGAAAGCCTAGGAGAGATTTTATGTGAATTCCCCAAAGTATCAGAGATGAGCTGAGTAACACACACCTGTTTTATGTTGCAATATGTAGGAGAGTGGCTGTGGTTACTTCAGCTCTCCAAGATGGTGGCCATTGGTTTCCATGGAGGAGTTTCCCTTGTGGGGGATAGAACTGTAGCGCTTCCTTCCCCATCTGAAATCCTGAACTCAGCCCAGGGCTCAGTGGGGGCTCTACTGGCAAGATTCTACAGAATGTGCATCAACATTTCTCCCTGCTTATTGGTCGCATCTCGGTGGTGCCTGCCGTCTGTAGCCACTGGGCGGGCCACAAGGATCAGTCAGACTGGATCTCCGGTCGCACATTTGGCTCATGTTTGAGACTCAATTACCGGTCCTCGGTACTAGAAATACTTCTTCTAGTTTTCGGTGCACCCCCATTTTGCTGTAAGTTCCTAAGAGATAGTTTTTTGTCGTTCTAACTCGTTATTACCTGTGCAGTGGCATGGTACACTGGGTGTGATGAACTCTATTCACAGCCATCTTGCAATGAAGAAATATTATGATTTGTATGCACCATTTACTGAAGTTAGTTTTCAGTATTTGGAAACAAATATGTATTTCAGGTGGATGAATATTTCTGAGAATAATTTTGTGAAAAGTTGATTATAAATCCACATGCATGAATAAGAATGATTTTAGGGAGTATATATTAAGACACATATATTTCATATTTTGAAAAATCTGGAGAGTGTATATATATATATATATATATATATATATATATATATATATACACACACACACACACAAACACACACACACACAGAGACATTAAAAAGTAGAAATATATATGCCAATCAAAATTCAAAATGAAATATATATCATCCACATATGCAAAAAAATACATTTAATTGAAAATGGATTTATGTATAATGTTGTTCAACTAGGAAGCTCACGCATAGGTTGATTTTTCAGTTCCAACAGCGTTTAGGAGGAGTGACCTCTTCTCACAATTTGTTTCTGCCAAGTCAGCCACCTCAGAAGAATGTACGTGTAATGTCAGGTAGGATTCTATATGTGCACATAAAAATACATGTGCTGAGTAGGCTATAGAGAAAGGGAGATAGGAATTCACATATTTGTTGACTTTAAAAACACATGGAAACTATTTCAAAAATCATTGACTATATTTATAACTCATACCCTATATAATGCGAAAGGGAAGTCCAACTATACACCACGCCTTCTCTGAACTGATTGTATTTCTATTCTGTTAGGGTTACTATTCTCCATCATATTAGGATTAGTAGTCAGAGTCTAGTAGGGTATGGGTTAGTGTCAGAGATTCAGTATTTTGAATGGAAAATAGGAAAATAAACACAATGTATTTGCAAATATGTGTTACACAAAAATCTTCCCACTCTTATCCAGAACAATGCCTTGATATTACCCTCGCCCAAAGTATTGCACAATTAGTGGAGAAGAGTTAGAAAATCTGTGAATACATATCTGGAATGGAATATGCTCAGGAATTTACAACCTTGTAGGTGGTAGAGGAGTTTCCAAATGAAAGCGACAGGGCAAACACTCCACAAACATGGAGCTCTGCAGACCTAAAGACTTCTTGAGAAACTGCCTCTGAGTTTGGGCACTGGAAATATGTGTTGTTGTCAGGAGCTTTAGCTTCCTTTGTAGTGAGAGCATCAAAACTGGGTCTGCATCTATGTGACCTGGAGGACATGGTATCTTATTTTCCAATGAACATGAGGCAGCAGTGCTGAATTCTCTCTTTGTAGGTAAACTGTGGCAACCTGGGGCAAATTTTCTCTCCTTGTGGACTGTGAATCCATTTTGTCGTCCTCTACTTTTTCTGGTGTTTCTTGCTGCTGCAATGGGAGTTCTGTATTTCCTTCACGAAATACAAGAATTTCAACTGGGACACAGTGCTGGAGCGAGTACAATCACATGTGGTGGGTCAGGGTGTGCAGGGGAATGCACCAATCAGGCTTCTATTTCACATAGGTTGCCCCCTTGACCATAGCAACCTGATTCTGAACATTGCCCTGAAACCTCTCCATATAACAAGAAGCCATTACATATAAGGGTCTGCTGGCTACACCATGTCAGTCACAAGCCATTTGGAAGCAAATGGCAGATCCACATGGCCCCAACACAGATGTTTTATCACACAACTGCCCACCACTGCTCTAGGCCCGCTAGTCAGCAGGCTCCAACTTACTGGCATCTCTGTTTTACACCATTTTCATGAAACCCAGTCAATCAACGCACTGTCTGGTATACTCATGATAAGAAACTGGACATCAAAGATTCTCCAGTGCCACCTGTTCATGAAAATTTCAAAAATTCCATGATATTTATCTAGCCAATTTTCAAGGACGAAGTTGGAGGCACTATGATTTTCAATTCATTCAGGTACCATTAAATGTTGAGGAAGCTCATTTCAATGAAAGCTCTGGAGAACACTCACAGGCAAGTCTTCCCAAAGAGTGGCCAAAAGGACACCTGAAGCCAGGCCCATTGAGGTCTACAATGTGAGATCCATGTGTGTTTTGACTCTCAACTATGGCTGCCAAGTCTTTCAGAATAAAATCATGTGATATCCTGGCTGAGATTCCCCTTGCCTTGTGGAAAGCTTTCCTGGGCACAGATCTCAGATTCTAAGGGCGACTTTCATGCATGGCCTCCTAAAATCCCAACACAACTCATGGCAATACTTCTCTGAGATCAGTTCCAGCACTCAGTCTCTATTGGGAATCACACCAGAGTTCAAGCCCAGGTGGAGCCAGTCATCTTTTCCAACTGCCAAACTAATTACCACGATTAAAACCAAAACACTTTCACATGGCCCTCATCTTCTTCCATATATACACTCATTATAACCTCTGGATGGAGGTTTCCATGAGGGGCACAGCCCAAGACTGTGTCCAAAATAAGCTCCCTTGCCCCTCATTTGCCTAAAGTCAGGTGGCCTGAAACCTTCTTGTGAACCAGGAGTGATCAATTAGGCCTGCCGTTAATACTGCTCTGCTTCTCCAATTTGAGGACTACTGACTGTGGGGTTTAGATTCTTTATGTTAATTGGAATCATGAGAAAACCCCAGCACCTATGGACTTGCCTCTGCAGGTTTTGAAGAACTCATTTGACCCAAAGAATCCCTATTTTCACTTGATGGAGGTCATGAACCTTACAGAGGAATGTGAGAAACTTCAGCCACAATGACTGCTCTTTTGGCCATTTTGGTTTTGGATGAACACATGGGATCCATCAGGTGCTGAGAATCTAACAATAGCCTCACACAGGGCCAAGAGGCTGATTCAGACACATCCATTTCCAAAGCACATAAGCAAAGAGCCACAGGTGATGCCCATTTATTTCCATGTGAAAACAGTTTTCTTCAGGCTTCACAAAGGAGTGGCCTGAGGTAAAGACCTTCCTGAAATTCAGGGCAACAGAACAATAGGTAAGCAAGGGCCCAAAGCAGGGTTTCTCCACTGAGACTTTCCTAGTCAAACTGATATCTAAATTTTCTGAGATGCTCGACATTCCCTTTAGCTATCCAGTACATGGCCATATCACAGAGCTTTTAGGTGGTACATATCTTGGACACAAACCATGAGCCTATTCTGGAAAGTGTCGTGAATTCAGGAAGAAAACAGAAACTTAGGAAGATAGCATGTCTTGCACTTTGATAATGCAAGCAGTAGTCCATTCATAAATTGGGCAGGATGAATGATTGGAAGCATTCTACTAGACAGGACACATCCATTGATGCATTCTCTTTTCTAATGTCTACAATGACAGACAGAGTTGGATACACAGACATAGAAGCACTCGCCTTGTCAAACGACTCACTAGAAACCGTCCATGCCAATCCAAACAAACAGCCTTTCCTACCTATTCTCAGAAAATGAGACAAAACCACGAACACACACCCACACCCACACCCATCAGGCACCTCCTTTACCCAAGTAGGTCAGTGAGGTCCGGAGTGTCCTCTGAATGGTGGGACATACTATATTCCCCCAAAATGGCCTGTCCTGTCTCACATCTGGTCTCCTTGGCCAACTCTTTGAAGTCATCAGGAGCCATGGGTGACCCACTACCTGATTTCTCAGGAAAGGCCCCTCTTCAGAGCTTTCCTGGCATTTGGCCGTCCTCACATCAGTAGGTACTAAGAAATACTGACTCTGTCCTTGGTAAATTTAAACAAGTGTGCCCTCTGTTACTGGGACTGTGACTGGCTCAGGGTGCCTGTCTTCCTGGATCCAAAGTTCAGAGAGTTTCATCACCAACGAAGTGAGGTGAGGTCACTTCCTTCAGAAACTGAATTACATAAATGCCTTGGCAACCACTTTATCCTAATAGTTACTTCTAAGGTTCCCATGAGATGGAGGCTGTCCCTACATCCTGTCACACTTTCACAAGTTACAATGGTATAAAAACCATAGGCACCTGTGAACAGCTCTCCACACAGGCCTGGTTTGGTCCATCTTCTCTACGTTAAGAAGATAGAGGCTGATTCAGACACATCCCTTCACCCTAACCAGGTTGTTTGCCATGGAAGATGACTCTTGCTCTCTCAGGTCCTTCAAAGCTGCCTACATCTTCCCCAGGGATCATTTCTGCGTGGACCTTTGATATTCTCAGCAGGTGGAAGATCTTCTACATTCCCGTATTGTAAGACCAACTCTGTCCCTCCTCTTCTGTAAAGTTAGATTGAGAGAACAGTGTATGTTAAAGGTTAATAACATGTTCGATTTGAGATAGGAATCTCTCTGCCAGAAGAATAATCGTATTGGGAACCTGTGATATTTACAAGAATATATAGGTGAAATATAAATATGAAAACAGAAATCTAGATAAGATTTGAATCCAAGAAGGGCATTGGGCCCTTGAGTGGAATTCTTAGGTTTTAATTATGTTCTGCACATGTGTCTCAAATAATTGATATACCACGGCAGAGGACCGTATACCTTGGATGATTGATTGTTGAAGAGAACATCGAGTCAAAAAGGGATAGTCAGTAGGATTAGGAAGATAGTAGGTTTAGAAAGAAGAGTTAGTATAGAATTTGGACCAAAAGTTCTTTAGCAATAGGGTTTTGGGTAGAGAGTGAAGGTAAATGTCAGGATATGTGAAGTGTCAGTCTCAATGATGAATTGGGGAAAATATGTAGGAAAGCAGATATCAATAGCGATATTAGGAAATCAGCCACTGTCTGGTACACTCATGATCAGCAACAGGACATCCAAAGGTTCTTCAGTACCACCTGGTCATTGGAATTTCAAAAATTTCATGGTATTTATCTAGCCAATTTTCAAAGATGATGTTGGAGGCATTGTGGGCTTCAATTCATTTAGGAAGCTTATATCAATGAAAGCTCTGGAGAACTCTCACAGGCATGTCTTCCCAAAGAGTGGCCAAAATGTCACATGAAGCCAGCCCCATTGAAGTCTACAATGTGAGGTTAATGTATATTTTGACTCTCAACAATGGCTGCCAAGTCTTTCAGAATAAAATCATGTGATACCATGCCTGAGATTTGCAGTGCTCTGTGGAAAGCCACCTGGGACTAGATCACCAATACCATCTTTCTCAGGAAAGGCCCCTCTTCAGATCTTTTCTGGCATTTCACAATCCTCATATCAGTAGGTACCAAGGAAAACTGACTCTGTCCTTGGCAAATCCAAACAAGTGAGCCCACTGGACTGGGACTGGGATTGGCTCTGGGTGCCTGGCTTCCTGGATCCCAAGTTCAGACATTTCCATCACCAAGGAAGTGATGTGAGGTCACTTCCTTCAGGAACTGAAGGAGGTCACTGCCTTGGCAACCATTTTGTCCTTACAGTTGCTTCCAAGGGTCCCATGAGATAGAGGCTGCCCCTACTTCCTGTGACACTTTCACAAGATAGAATGGTTTATCATCCATAGGCACCTGAAAACAGCTCTCCACACAGGCATGGCTTGATCAATCTTCTCTACATTAAGAAAGGAGAGGCTGATTCAGACACATCCCTTCATACTGACCAGGTTGTTTGCCATGGAAGATGACTTTTGCTCTTTTAGGTCCTTCATAGCTGCCTGCAACTTCTCCAGGGTATCATTTCTGCATGGATCTTTGATGTTCTCAGCAGGTGGAAGATAACCTACATTACTGTATTGTAAGACAAACTCTGTCCCGGCTCTTCTGTAAAGTTAGTTTGAGGGAACAGTGTATAGTTAGGGTAATAACAGGTTCGATTTGGGTTAGGAATAATACTGAGGAATGAACAATGGTATTGGGAACTTGCGATATTTACAAGAATATATAGGTGAAATATAAGTATGAAAACAGAAATCTAGATAATATTTGAATCTAAGAAGGGCATTGGACTGTTGATTGGGATACTTAGCTTTTAATTATGTTGTGCACAGATGTCTCGGATAAATCGATATACAATGGCATAGGACCTTGTACCTTGGATGATTGATTGTCGAAGAGATCATCCAGTCAAAAAGGAATAGTCAGTAGCATTAGGAAGATAGTCGGTAGGTTTAGAAAAAGGAGTGAGTATAGGATATGGACCAAAAGTTCTTTAGCAATAGGCATTCGGATCGAGAGTGAATGTAAATGTCAGCAAATGTGAAGAGTCAGTCACAATGATTAACTGGGTAAAATATGTAGGAAAGCAAATATCAATAGAGACATTAGGAAATCAGGCAAAGAATAAAGTGAGTGATAGGATTAGTCATTTTCAACAGGGTTGAGGTTGAATATATAATTTTAGGAAGAAACAAATATGTAGTCACCAATAGGATTGATTTTAGAGCATTACGCAACCTGGACATGTATGTTTTAGTAATCCATGCTCACTTTCCATTTAGGTTTTGGTGAAAGTTTAAGAAAATATGTAATTGTCACTTGCTGCTTTTCTGTATGCTTAACAAAACCCTGTTGAAATCTTGCGGACTGTTTGCTAAACTTGTTCCCAGAATGTGCCGTCCCCAACTGCCAAACTGCAGAATGTACTCCCTCAACCTTTTGCACGCAAACTGCCCACTTGCTCTGACCCATCAAGAAACTTCCCTCCCTGCCGTCTCCAAGGGAAGCGTATAAGCTCTGCTTAAGCTGTTCTCATTACTCTCTGCTCTATTCAGGTGAGCTCTGAGTCCCAGAATGCTGGACTCCCAATAAACCCTTTACTGTTGCATGAGACATTCTCATGGTGGTCTCTTCCTCTGACGCTCGCCCGACCTTTACATCTGGAGGCCCCAGCAATATCCGGCAGTGGCGGACGAAAGACAATCAACGGGCTCCCCTCAGGGTACGTAAGGCGCCTCTTTCTGGTTTCAGGTTTCAGGTTAGGGCTTGGCAAAATGGCTATTGGTGATGATCGTGAGCTCTCTCCGACGGTGGCTGACAGACGTGTCACAGAGCCACAGGCCACGTCCCTGGGGGACGCCCCAGAGGACTCAGGAAATCAAAGAACAAAAGTCTCCTTGACTCAGTGACATTTTATTTCGGATTCGGTATTGCCAGCCTATCAGGTTTTGCCGGCTATTCAGTCCTGGTCTCAGTATTGGACGTCCATTGCCTGTCTTTATTGTCTTTTAATGGTCTATTTATTGTGTCGTTGCTTTCACTGTTTGTGTATCTCTCATTATGGGACAGAGCACTTCAATGACTTGTCTCTGACACTTGATTACTGGACCAAAGTACGCTTAAGGACCCAGAATCTTTCGTTTTCTGTAAAACGCCGGACCCGGCAGACTCTCTGTGCCTCAGAATGACACACCTTTGGAGTCTAATGGCCCCCAGAAGGATGTTTCTACTTCTCACTAATTCGAAAAGTCAGAGATATTGTCTTTCAGCCGGGGACACATAGCCATCCAGATCAACCGCCATATATCTTAATTTGGCAGGACCTCTGCAAATCTCCTCCTCCATTTGTGAAGCCTTTCCTTGTCCCTGCCCCTGCTCCTACTCCTTCCCCCACGATTTTATCTCTCAAACCCTCTGCTCCTCCTCCTCCACCCTCTGTTCTCCATGAGTCTCAAGACTCTACTGGACTCTCCTCCCCCTTCTTATAACCAGCCCTCATCCCCCAACCCCCAACAACCTCTAAGTGAGTCCCCTGCTGCTGACTCAGCCTCTTTGCAATTGGAGAAAGCTAGGCCAGCCCAGGCCCTCCAGATGACTCCCCTGCGGCACACACAGCCCCTCATTCCCTGGAGGAAGTTGGCCTGGCTAAAAGAACTCAAAGAACTCCCTGGCATTTTCACACCTGCCTACTTGGGTTGACTGCCAACAAATCCTAGGGACTCTCTACATGACAGAGGAATGAGAGAGAAACCTCCTGGAAGCTAGAAAAAAAATATCCTCGGACCAGATGGGCGACCAACAAAACTTCCCAACATTATCAAAGCTGGCTTTCCCTTGAACTGACCCAACTGGGACCCCAACACCTTTGAAGGTAGGGAGCATCTGTCCACTTATTGCCGGGCCCTAATAGTGGGTTTCCACGCGGCCACTAGACGACCAACATATTTGGCCAAGGTAAGAGAGATTATTCAAGGGCCTGATAAATATCCCTCTATGTTTCTAGAGAGAATTATGGAGGCATATAGGAGATATAGTCCTTTAGATCCTCAGGCAGAGGATCAAAAGGCATCTGTCATGATGGCCTTCATTGGCAAACTGCCCTGGATATTAAAAGAAATTTACAATGCTTAGATGGATTACAAGATATGACTTTGAGAGATTTAGTCAGAGAAGCCAAGAAAGTATACTATAAGAGAGAAACAGAGCAAAAGAGAGGGAGCAAAGGGAGGATGAGAGACGCAAAAGACAGACTAAGGCATTGACTAAGGTCCTGGTCACAGCAAAAAATAGGCCAGAAATTAAGAAACAGGGAGACAGGAAGGGATACCTTGGCCCATGCCAGAGGCCACCCGGGACTCAGATCAATGTGAATACTGTAAAGAAAAAGGACACTGTGCCAAAGAGTGCCCTAGAAATAGACAGCCACACCAGCCAGCCATTCTGACTCTGGAGGATGACTAAAAAAGTCGAGGCTCAGATCCCTTCCCTGAGCTCAGGGTAACTTTTGAAGTGGAGGGGAGCCCAGTAAACTTTGAAGTGGATACAGGGGCAGTATACTCAGTCCTTAAGGCTCCACTGGGCCCTCTATCAAATAAAAGGTCTCTAGTTCAAAGGGATAACAGCAGTAAATATCTGACATAGACAAATAAGAGGACCATGGACATGGGGAGAGGAAAAATCCATCACTCCTTCCTAGTAATCCCAAAATGCTTGGCCCAATAGATGGACAGAGATCTGCTCACCAAGCTCCAGGCCAAAACAAGTTTTAACCCCGAAGGCCCCAAAATGAAATTTCTAAATCCTTCAGTAAAAACTCCTATAGTCACAGCTTTAAATATGTCAGTAGAAGATGAACCACAAATCTTCACACCCCACAAGACTGAACAAACAGAAAAGCTACCCCAGAAATGGATAATAGATTACACAGATGCCTGGGCAAAAACTGCTGGGTTAGGCCTAGCCATGAAAGAACCTCCAATAACAGTGGAGTTAAAAGCCACAGCCTCCGCTATCAATGTCAAACAATATCATCTGAACAAAAAAGCTAAAGATGCGATAAGGCCCCATATTCAGAAATGTCTGTCCTTAGATTACTAAGGCCCTGTCAATCAGCCTAGAACACTCCCCTGCTACTAGTAAAAAAAAGCCAGAAACTGGGGACTATCCCCCGTTCAAGACCTAAGAAAGATCTACAACAGAGTGCAGGACATTCACCCCACAGTACCTAGTCCGAAAAGTCTACTTATCACTCTGAACCCTGAGCGGAAATGGTCTACTGTTCTGGACTTAAAAGATGCTTTCTTTTGCTTGCCTCTGCATAAAGATAGTCAGTTGCAGTTTGCTTGCGTGTGGGTAGACCCAGAAACCGGAATGTCTGGTCAACTAACTTGGACTAGACTCCCACAGGGGTACAAAAACTCCCCCACTCTCTTTGATGAAGCCCTCCACAGAGATCTCAACAACTTCAGAACTACACACCCCGAACATACCCAGCTTCAATATGTGGATGACCTGCTACTGGCAGCCAACACCAAGGAAAACTGTGAGTCTGGGACCCAAGCACTATTATATAAGTTTGCTGAACTTAGGAATAGAGCTTCTGTCAAAAAGGCCCAAATTTGCTAGCATGAAGTAATCTTCCTGGGCTATTCCCTTAGAGGCGGTAAACGATGGCTCACTGAGTCCAGAAAAAAAAAAAAAAAACGGTTGTGCAGATACCACCCCCATCTAATAACAGGCAACACAGAGTGTTTCTTGGGACTGCTGCATTTTGCAGGTTATGGATTCCTGTGTTTGCATCCTTAACTTCTCCTTTATACCCGCTGTTAAAGAGAGATGCCCAATTCCAATGGACCCCTAAGCACCAGCAAGTTTTAGATAACATCTAAGGACACTGACACTGAACTCCTCAACTTCACTGAGCCAAGCCTGCAATTTCAGAAAGCCCTACACTAGGTTAAAAATGTACATCAATTCACTCACCTTGGTTCAAAGAAACTGCAGGCATTCCTGAAAGATCAAGAACAGAGTTTTCCACTAACCGACTCACAGCGAAAGGAAATAACTGAATGGATAACAAAAGCCTTTCGGGTCTGTCAATAGGTTAATGTTTACCCTTCCAAGCTTCCTGCAGGAAACCACCTACGAGGAACAAGACCAGGACAATTCTGGGAAGTGGACTTTACTGAATTTAAGGCAGCAAGGTGTGGATTAAATATCTCCTAGTCTTTGTAGATAGATTTTCAGAATGGATTAAAGCCTTCCACACACACACACACACAAAAAAAAAAAAAAAAAAAAAAAGCACAAATGGTGGTCAAGAAGATCCTAAAAGATATTTTTCCAAGATACGGCCTGCCTAAGGTGATACGGTCTGATAATGGACCGGCGTTCATGGCCCAGGTAAGTCAGGGTTAGCCAGGACCCTGGGGATTAATTGGAAGTTACATTGTGCTTATAGACGTCAGAGCTCAGGACAGGTAAAAAAATAAATAGAACCATTAAAGAGACCTTAACGAAATAAAGCTTAGAGACTAGCATAAAAGATTGGACTATGCTCCTGCCTTATGCAAGGTTTCATGCAAGAAAACTCCCTCTGTTTTTTTGTGTAACCTCACCCCCTATTAAATTCTCTATGGGGGCCCTCCTCCAGTAAGGGACCTAACCCCAACTCTAAGACCTAAGATCCCTTCCACACCCCCTTGCTTGACAGATTTAAAGCTCTTGAAAGAACTCAGTGATGCCTGTGAAAACAGCTGGCCACTGCCTACCAACCTGGGGATGAGGGGACTCCACAGTGAAATCGAGTAAGAGACTTCATCTACGTAAGACGACATCAGGTATCATCCCTTGAACCCCACTGGACAGGACAATTCCAGGTGCTACTTATAACACCTACAGTGGTAAAGGTAGATGGAATCACTTCCTGGATCCTAATTCTCATCTCAAGCCTGCGCCCTGTCCAGACTCTGCCTGGAAACTTGAAAAGACTGGTATCCCTTTCAAATTGCGTATTAGCCATGTGGATAAGGCTATAGACTCTCCCCTTGGCCACCAGTAGTCCTAACCCTCATCAGCCCGTTCAGCAGTGATGGCTGATCACAAATCCTTCTAGACAAGAAGTATGGTCTATCTCGCATACAGCCCCTTAAGGAACTGGTGGCCATCTCTCCACCCAGAAATTTGTCAGCTGGCTATACGTCTTTCCTATTAGGATATCCCTGATAAAGAGGATCCCAATAAAATTCCATTACATCCCTTCTGTACCATAGATAATGGAAACAAACATTATGGATGTTTGCGAACCAGATGCAGGTTGGCTAGCCTTGATTACTAGGTTTGCCTGGCGGGCTATCAAAGCCACAAAATCCACGACTGTGTGGGAGAAAAGCTGACTTCTTCTGTGAATAATGGGGATGTGAGCATACAGGGGATGCCTGGTGGAACCCAAATGCCTCATCAAATTCAGTACACAGCATTGGCTATATTACCAACTAGACAACCAAACCGATGGCCCCCAGAGGGGTTTCTAGATTCTCAAATTCTGCATGACCTTTTCAACTTCGGCAATTGCACAAAAGAGTAGGAGGAAATTCCCCTATGTGGAGGCCTTTTCCCTCCTTTGCTCACATCCTGAACTATGCTTCTCCAGTAGATCCTCACCCTCAGCCTTCTGCTCCAGACTCAATGCTGTCACTCCCATATCAGCAAACTCATTTCTCCCCTCCAATTACTAGATCAAAAACCCAATCCTCCATCGGTTCTCAGACCATTGTCACTTTGCTGAGGTAGTAGGTACTGAGGTACCTTTCCAGCCACTCACAAATCTCTTCTCCTGTCAGTGCCCACACTGGGACCCACCATGTCCTCTTACCAAAGCAAACCCAAAGCTCAAACCAGCTGAGGTGTGCCCTCAGACGCCTATCCAAGATGTAATTAAAATGGCCTTTAAAGTTGCTTTGTCATCACTGAAAACAGGTTACTAA
Organism: Callospermophilus lateralis; assembly: GCF_048772815.1. Lineage (NCBI taxonomy): Eukaryota > Metazoa > Chordata > Mammalia > Rodentia > Sciuridae > Callospermophilus > Callospermophilus lateralis. The sequence goes on along the minus strand of NC_135316.1, from coordinate 12,484,765 downwards.
GAATTTAAAGTCCCTCACAAAATTTTGGGATTCTCACTCCCATCTTCCCCTCTGCTCTACCTGTTCAACTGCTCAAGTTTTTGTTGCCAGGAAAATCCCAAACCCCTTTCCCATTATTCTTTTATATCTGTTTTTCCTCATTCTCAGATCCATGGAGTTGATCTCACCCCCCTCGTTCCCCGTCTTCCCCTCAGTAACAGGCACATAGAAAAGACTTAAATGACCTTCTCCAGAAGTCTTCATCATGGCTGACTTTAGAACTTTCAGCAACAGAGTCCCTATAAAAGAGTTCATTGTAGATAAACTTATTCTTTTTGTGTTGCTCTATTCGACTTGGCCACTGGCTGGAAAAATAAGCACTCCTAAGCTAGACACCCCCTTACTAGTTTTTCACAAAATATGTGAACAAGGCTTCTGGCCTTGAGCTGGGGCTTCACAGAGATGGCTACATTTCTAAGATAAAGAAGTTACCAACTGGGCTCCATGGTAACAGCTGGCAGAGAGAAAAAAGAGAAGAAAAAAGCTCTCCCCCTTCCAGGTGTCCTGAAAAAGTTAACTTGCCGAGAGTAGAGGAAAAAAAAAAACAGAAACAAAAACTGCTTTTTGTGAACTTCTGCAAACTGTGAATTACTGAGTCCCTTCCCTTACATGTTGGGTACAAAATTCTGAAACTCCCTAAACTGGGGGTTCAGGGGATTAATTGATTACAACAGAAGCAATGCCCTCTAAATCCGGTTGCAACCAAATAGGACTGTTTTCCTAGCTTCGGTGCTCTTGTAGGTGCCTTTTCTTGTCCGTCCCTACAACAGAAAGATTCTATATACTTAATCATTGTTTATATTTTCATTAAATGGTCAACAGATGTGATTAATTATGTAATGGTGCAGATGTTACCCAGAGTGCTCTATCATGACGCAGTTTTATTTAAAGATCAAATGGGGGGGCATACAACCCGGTTCTGCCAGGAACCTGTATCCCTCATATTAGCCATCCTATTAGAAATAATAGTACCTGCAGGGGTGGGCACAGGAACCACTGCCCTAGTCAATGGGACATAAAAATGAACCAATTAGAAGCAGCGATAGACCAAAACTTAAGATATTAAAATCCTCCATCACGGCTTTACAGGAGTCTTTAACATCTCTCTCTGAAGTTGTTTTACAGAACAGACCAGAGTTGGACCTCCTCTTCATGAGAGAAGAGGGCCTTTGTGCTGCATTGAGGAAAGAATGTTGTTTTTATGCAGACCATAATGGAGTTGTAAAAGAATCTACGATTAAATTAAGAAGACGCCTTGAAGAGCATCAACAAAAGAGAGAGGCCCAAAAAGGGTGGTTTGAGTCTTGGTTCACACAGTCCCACTGGTTAACTACGCTTTTATCAGCCCTGGCTGGTCCATTAATAATCCTCATATTATTGTGAACTGTAGGACCCTATTTGCTCAGCCGTGTAGTTTTTTTTCTCCAAGATCAAATTAGACAAGTTAAACTTATGGTAATCAGACAACAATATACCCCGCTAGCAGACATAAAATGTGACACCCCCAATGATCACTTTTATGATTAAAAGTAACCAAAAGAAGAAGAGGGGAATGAAAGGTTAATATAATAGGTACTTGCCACTTCAAGTTTTTCAGTATGCTTAACAAAACACTGTTGATATCTTGAGAACTGTTTGCTCATCTTGTTCCCTGAATGTGCTGTACCCAACTGCAAAACTGCAGAATGTACTCCCTCACCTGTTTGCATGCAAACCTCCCACTTGCCCTGACCCATCAATATCTTCCCTCCCTGCCCTCTCCAAAGAAAGTATATAAGCTCTGCTTAAGCTGTTCTCAGGGCTCTCTGCTCTATTCAAGGGAACTCTGAGCCCCAGCATGCTGGACCCGTATAAACCCTTGGCTGTTGCATGAGACAGTCTCTGGTGGTCTCTTCCTCTGACGCTCGCTTGACCTTTACATTGGTAAAATAATAAGTGTGATCTTTGCTTTTTGTGTCCAGAATATTACTGTGATAAAATGTATATGTAGATAAGACTTGAGTATTTCTTCCACCATTTCTGGGAGCAATATTTTGAAGATGTGTAAATTAGTATTGGGGGTACAAATAGGTGTATCCTGTGACTATGAATATAAAGAAAATGCATTAATAGACCATACTGTGAATAAATAATATAAGGGGTCTCAAATTTAAATAATGGATTCAATTGATATCTGAAAATATACAGGAAATCTTATATTCCAGCCAGTTTTACATTGATTCAAACCTGTTATATATCTACTGGTAATATTTGGACTATGGTTTATCATGAAGAGTGTGTGAGTTTTGCTTCAAAAATGATTATAGAAATTGAAAATAATGTGTTTGGAAAGAAGTCTTATAAAAAGACCAGTCAAGAAAACTGGAGGAATCCATGTGTTCTGAAGCAGGAAGTGATTGAAAGTGAAACAAATGCCTATAAGTTTGCTAACTTGTGGATGAAATATATATCCTATGATGTGAATTAATTGAAGAAATAGTAATGTACCAGTGTTGAATAAAAACAAACTTCAAAATACACATCATGTCCCATAGGAATCTACTTGCATTGATGTTAAACTGGGGCAGTTACTCTAGAAATATTAGGATTTGTGTGCAACATTAAATGAAGTTAGTTTTCAGTACTGGAAACAAATATGTATTTCAGGTGGATGAATATTTCTGAGAATACTCTTGTGAAAAGTTGATTATAAATCTACATACATGAATATGAATGTATTTAGGGAGTGTATAATAAGACACATATTTTTCATATTTTGAAAAATCTGGAGAGTATGTATATATATATATATATATATATATATATATATATATATATATATATACAAAACACACGCAGAAATTAAAAAAGTAGCAATATATATGCCAATTGAAATTCACGGTAAAATATATATCGTCCACAGATCCAAAAATATTAATTATACTGAACACGGATTTATGAATAATGTTGTTCAAGTAGGAAGGTCACCCATAGGTTGAATTTTAAGATCCAACAGCGTTTAGGAGGAGTGATCTCTTCTCATAATTTGTATCTGCCAAGTCAGCTCCCTCACAAGAATGTACATGTGATACCAGGTAGGATTCTATATGTGCATATAAAAATACATGTGCTGAATAGACTTCAGAGGAAGACAGGAATTCACATATTTGTTAACTTTAAAAACACATGCAGAACTATTTCAACAAAAAATTGACTGGATTTATATCACCTACCCTACATAATGCATAAGGCAAATCCAACTAAACATCATGCATCCTCTGAACCGCATGGATTTCTATTCTGTTTGGGTTATTTTTCTCCATCATATTAGCATTAGTAGTCAGAGTCTAATAGGGTATGGGTTCGAGTCAGGGATTCAGTATTTTCAATGAAAAATTGGAAAATGAATCCAATGTGTATGCAAATATGTGCTAAAAAAAATCATCCCACTCTCATCCACAATTCCTTGACATTACCTTCACCCCAAGTAAGACACAAATAGAGAAGAAGAGATAAAAAATCTGTGAATACATATCTGGAATGGAATACACTCAGGAGTTCACAATCTTGGAGGTGGTAGAGCACTTTCCAAAAGTAAGAGACATGGTAAACACTCCACAAACATGGAGCTCTGCTGGTCTAAACACTTCTTGAGAAACTGCCTCTGAGGTGGGGCACTTGAAATATATGTTGTTGTCAGGAGCTTTAGCTTCTTTTGTAGTGAGACCATCAAAGCTGGGTCTGCATCTATGTGACCTGGAGAATATGGTTTCTTATTTTCCAATGAACCTGAGGCAGCAGTGCTGAATTCTCTCTTTGTAGACAAACTGTGGCCACTGGAGGCTAAGTGTCACCCCATGTGGACTGTGAAGCCATTTGGCCCTCCTCCACTTTTCGTGGTTCTTCTTGCTGCTGCACAGGGACTTTGGTATTTGCTTCACAAAATACAACAATTTCAACTGGGACACAGTGCTGGAGAAAGTTCTGTCACGTGTGGTGGGTCAGTGTCTGCAGGAGAATGTACCAACCAGGCTTCTTTCCCACATAGCTTGCACCCTTGACCAATCAACCTGATTCTGAACATTGTCCTGAAACCTCTCCATTTAACAAGATGCCTTTACAAATAACTGTCTGCTGGATGCACCATGTCAGTCACAAGCCATCTGAAAGCCAAACCACATGGAAACACCACAGATGTTTTAACACACACCTTCCCACCACTGCTCTAGGCCCACTACTCACCAGGCTCCAACTTACTGGCATCTTTGTTCTACATTATTTTAGAGAAACACAGTCAATCAAGGCACTCTCTGGATGATCAGCAACAGGACAGCCAAAGTTTCTCCAGTGCCACCTGCTCATGGGAATTTCAAAAATTTCATGGTATTTATCGAGCCATTTTTCACGAATGAAGTTGGAGGCAGTGTGGATTTCAAAAACCATTAAATAATGAGTAAGCTCATTTCAATGAAAATCTGGAGAACTCTCATAGGCAAGGCTTCCCAAAGATTGGCCAAAATGTCACATGAAGCCAGGCCCATTGAGGTCTACAATGTGAGGTCCATGTGTGTTTTGACTCTCAACAATGGCTGCCAAGTCTTAAAGAATAAAATCATGTATATTTTGGCTGAGATTACCAGTGCTCTGTGGAAAGCCACCCTGGGCCTTGATCTCAGTTTATAAGGGCGACCCTCATGCGTGGCCTCCAAAAATTCCAACACAATTCATGGCAATACTTCTCTGAGGTCAGTTCCAGAACTCAGTCTCTAAGCGGATTCACACCAGAGTTCAAGCCCAGGTTGACCCAGTCATCTCTTCCAACCGCCGCACAAATAACCACAATTAAAACCAAAACAATCCCACATGGCCCTCATCTTCTTCCATATAGATAATCATCATTACCTCTAGCTGGAGGTTTCTATGAGGGTCCCAGGACACGATAGTGTCCAAAATAAGCTCCCTTGCCCGTCATTTGCCTAAAGTCAGGGTGGTCTGAACACCCTTCCTGTGAACCAGGAGTCATCAAATAGGCCTACCCTTAATACTGCTCCACTTCTCCAATTTGAGGACTACTGACCGTGGGGTTTAGATGCTTTATGTGAATTGGGGTCATGAGAAAACCCAACCACCCATGGGCTAGCCTCTGCAGGGCTTTGAGAAACTCATTTGATCCAAAGGATTCCTATTGTCACTTGAGGGAGGTGAGGAACCTTACAGAGAAAGGCGAAAGACTTCATCCACAATGACTGCTCTTTGGCCATTTTAGTTTTGGATGCACACATGGCATCTTTCTTTAGATGCATCAGGTGCTGAGAATCTAAGCCACAGCCTCACACAGTGCCAACAGGCTGATTCAGACACATCTCTTTAGAAATCAATTACTCAAAGAGTGACAGGTGATGCCCATTCATTTCAATTAGAAAACTGTTTTTTCAGGTTTCACAAAGGCGTGGCCTTTGGCAAAGAACTTCCTGACATTCAGTGCTACAGAACAATAGGGAAGCAAAAGGCCCAAAGCAGGGTTTCTCCACTGAGACTTTCCTGGTCACACTGATATCTGAGTTTTCTGAGATTTCTGCCATTCCCTTCAGCTATCCCGTACATGGCCATGTCACAGAGTTTTGAGGTGGTACATATCTTGGTCACAAAACCATGAGCCTATTCTGAAGAGTTTCCAGAATTCATGAAGAAAACAGGAACTTAGGAAGATAGCAGGTCTTCCCATCAATAAGGCAAGCCTCCTTCCTTTCATCAATTGGGCAGGATGAATGTTGGGAAGCTTTCTCCTAGACAGGACACATCCATTGATGCATTTACTTTGGTAATATCTACAACCACGGACACAGTGGGATACACAGACATAGAATCACTCGCCTTTTCAAATGACTTACTAGAACCAGTCCACTCCAAACCAAAAAACCCGTCTTTCCTACCCATTCTCTGAACATGAGACAAACCACAAACCCACACTTTTTCCCACAAACACCACCTTCCCCCATGTAGGTCTGTGACTATCCAGAGTACCCTCTGCCTGGTGGGCCACACTATGTTCCCCCGAAATGGCCTGTCTTTTCTCAAATCTGGACTCCTTGGCCCACTTTGTGAAGTTGTCAGGAGCCAGCGGTGAGCCACTACCTGCTTTCTCAGGAAAGACCCCTCTTCAGATCTTTACTGTCATTTGGCCATCCTCACATCTGTAGGAACAAAGAAAAACTGACTCTCTCCTTGATAAATCCAAACAAGTGAGACCTCTGTGACTGTTACTGACCCTGGCTCAGGGTGCCTGGTTTCTGGGATCAAAAGTTCAGAGAATTACATCACCATGGAAGTGAGGTAGCTCACTTCCTTCATGAACTGAATGAGCTCACAGCCTTGGAAACCACTTTGTCCTAACAGATTCTTCCTAGGGTCTCATGAGATGGAGGCTGCACCTACTTCCTGTGACACTTTCACAAGTTAGAAAGGTATATCAACCATAGGTACCGAGGGAAAGATCTTCACACAGGCCTGGTTTGGTCCATTTTCTCTACATTAAAAATAGAGAGGATGATTCAGACACATCCCTTCATCCTGACCAGGTTGTTTGCCATGGAAGATGACTTTTGCTCTCTCAGGTCTTTCATAGCAGTCTACATATTCTTCAGGAATCATTTCTGCATGGATCTTTGAGATTCTCAGCAGGTGGAAGATTCCCTACATTCCTGTATTATAGAACCAACTCTGTCCCTGCACTGCTGTAAAGTTAGATAGAGGAAATAGTGTATGGTTAGGGTTAATAACATGTTCGATTTGAGATAGAATCATTCTCCTGGATGAATAATGGTATTGGGAACCTGCAGTATTTACAAGAATATATAGGTGAAATATAAGAATGTAAACAGAAATCTATGAAAGATTTGAAGCCTAGTAGGGGATTGGGCCCTTGATTGGGATACTTAGCTTTGAATTATATTCTGCACAGATGTCTCAGATAAATCGATATACAATGAAATAGGATGTTGTACCTTGGATGATTGAATAACAAAAAGAACATCCAGTCAAAAAGGGATAGTCCGTAGGATTAGCAAGATAGTCAGTAGGTTTAGAAAGAAGAGTGAGTATAGGATTTGGACCAAAAGTTATTTACAATTAGGGTTTCGGTTAGAGAGTGAATGTAAATGTCAGCACATGTGAAGAGTCAGTCACAATGATGAACTGGGGAAAATATGTAGGAAAGCAGATATAAATAGAGACATTAGGAAATTAGCAAAAGTATAAAGTGTGTAATTGGTTTAGACATTTTCAACAGGGTTTAGTTTGAATACATAATCTTAGAAAGAAACAAATATGTAGTCACCAAGATTATTGACATTTGGGAGCATTAGGTAACCAGGACATGGATGTTTTTAGTAATCGATGCTCACTTTCCATTTAGGCTTTGGTAAGATCATAAGTGTGAACTTTGCATTTTGTGTCCAGAATACTATTGTGATAAAATGAGTATGTAGATTAGGTGACATGAGTATTTCTTCCACCATTTGTGGAGCAATATTTTGTAGATATATAAATTAGTATTTGGGGTACAAATAGGAGTATCCTGTGTCTATGAATATGCAGATAATGCATGAATAGACCATAGTGTGTGTAAATAATATAACTGGTTCCACTTTAAATAATGGATTGAATTGATATCTGAAAATATAAAAGAAATCTTATATTGATATACAATTATTCATTCCAATCAGTTATACATCTCTTGGTAATATTATGGTTATGGTTTATCCTGAAAGGTGTGTGAGTTTTGCTTCAAAAGTGATTATGGAAACCAAAAATAATGTGTTTGGAAAGAAGTCTCATGAAAAGAATAGTCAAGAAACCTGGAGGAATACATGCGTTTTGAAAAAGGAAGTGATTGAACGTGAAACACATGCCTATAAATTTGCTAACTTTTCGATGAAATATATATATAGTATGATGTGCATTAACTGCAGAAATAGTAATGTACCAGTGTTGAATAAAAATGAACATCAAAATACACATCAAGTCCCATAGGAATCTACTTGCATTGATGTTAATAGCGGTCAGTTACTGTAGAAATATTAGGATTTTTATGAACAATTCACTGAAGTTAGTTTTCAGTACTAGGAAACAAACATGTATTTCAGATGGATGAATATTTCTGATAATAATCTTGTGAAAAGATGATTATTAATCCCCATAAGTCACAAAACAATATAAACACAAAACACACACGGACATTAAAATGTAGCAATATTTATGCCAATTGAAATTCATATTGAAACATATATCATCCACTGATCCAAAACTATTTATTTAATGAACTTGGATTTATGTATAATGTTGTTAAACTTGGAAGCTCCCCAAATAGATTGAATTTTCTGTTCCAATGGTGTTTAGGAGGAGTGATCTCCGAAATGTGTACGCAAATATGTGCTACACAAAAATCTTCCCACTCTCATCCAGAACAATGCCTTGATATTACCTTCACCCCAAGTAAGACACCATTGGAGGAGAAGAGTTAGAAAATCTGTGAATACATATCTGGAATGTAAAATGCTCAGGAGTTCACAACCTTGGAGGTTGTAGAGGAGTTTTCAAAAGTAAGGGACTGGCTTGATAGACCCAACATGATCTTTTATTAAAATTGGGAGCCATATTGCCACAAAGCCGTGAAAAGATAATTTTGGCTTTACTATAAATTACTGCAAATTCTGAACCTGCTTGGAATGCCTGCACGTGCCTTGAAGTCATCCATGCCTGGCTGTCTGACCACATAACAGCGCTCTCTAAAATTTTAGTGACACCTCATAAATATTGGTCTTCCCTTGCCAGACAACGACCCTCTCTGAGGCTCTAATGGTCCTCATAATTTCTGATGTTGGGGCCAGCAAAAAAAATGTAAACTACCATGAGTGTGATGCTTTCAAAGTTCTGTAATCTGTATCCCACCTTTTGTGTAACCTTCTGGGCTATATAGCTGGGCTGTAGGAAAGGTTTGGTTGCTGTCTTGTTCCCGCCATTTTGACAGGGAGAGGCAGCCCGGCCGGTGGAAATAATAAGTTTGCCTTAATTTGATTTTAATTCGAGTCAGTGGTCTTTTCTTGCATCCTAGTCCAAAATTTTGGAGTTCCCCAGCGAGATGACCCTGCCCGACCAGATCATAAGACCAGACGGCTGAAAATTCTGAAGCTGGCCTTCCCTCCAGGGCACAGGGCTGGAGAGCCACTTTAGGGGGTGTGCAACTTGAGATGTTCCAAGGCCTTGGAGTGAGCCTTTGGTCTGGGGAGCATTGCAGTGAACCACCTCACTAAAACTATTAGCAAGCACCTGGTGGAGGAGGCCTCCATAGGTAAGTGGCGCCTTTATAACATCTGATATCCAGTTAAGGGAGATCCCTTCTGACGAAAGAGATGTGGCCTTGGGAGGCTCACATACACTCCTGTACCGAAAAGTAATGAGAATCATCCTGTCCTCTGTTGTGTTCTGTAGGGAATTCCTCTGGAAGGGTAGAGAGGTGCCGACGGGCACGCACGTGCTGCTACCCCGGAGCTTTAGCAAAACGTTGCATTGCTCCTCTGTTTTTCTGTTTTGGCACCGGGATTCTGTTTTTTTGTGTTTTATTCTGTGTTCTATATGTTTTTTGTTTGTTTATTTTTGTGCGTTTTGTTGTGTGATTTCTGTGGTAAAATCTTAAGGATATTGGACGTGAAAATGGGTAACAAAGCAAGTAAGCCTGACACCCCTTTGGACTGTGTTTTAAGGAACTGCGATGAACTATACCCCCTTTGTTATGCAGGGTGAGAGAAGCCCCTAGCTGGTTGCCTCGCGCACACCCACTGCAGATGGCAATGCCTGCTGGGGAACGAATAACTGAGTATCTCCCAGGTTAACAAGTGAAACTTCTTTAAAACCCCTTGTCCCTCCAGATAAATAGAGTCACAACCGTTGGGCAGAGTCCCGTTGTTTTTCCTTTGTTACAAAAGCAATAAACCTCCCATTTTCTTTTTCTCAAAACCCTGTCCTCATTTTTAAATTGGCTTTAATAAGCTTCAAGGTCGGGAACCGAACTTTAAGTTACAAATTTTGATAACCCGCCCCCCTGTCCCAGAACTTTTTGAGAGCTGAGTACTGAAATGTTAGGAGATGGAGCATGCTTGGGGTGGAACCAAAACAGAAGAGCTAATTCTGTAAGTAAAATGAGGGACTGAGGGACTCCCAGGAGCTTCCAAAGCCCTGTTGCTTCAGAAAATTTCCTCCTTCCTTCCCTGCACTGTAAGGATTATGCAACCTCTGTCTTCTTTAAAAAGAGAAAAATAAAAAGGGGACACTAAATGCAGTAAAGTCACCATGGAGATCCTTGATTTTACATTTCAGGTTGCTACTCTGTGAAAACATCTGGTCCCCTTGTGGGGACATCTGTGGTGCCACTGGTGTAGGAGATTTTTCTCTTATCTGCTCTGTTTTAAAGGCTTCTGTCTGTCAGCCATAGTCTGGAGTTCCTGTGTGTCTGCCTTGTGCCATTGTTTCTGGCCCTTTAAGACATGTGCAATAAAGTGCTGATATTATATATTATTTCTTGGAAATGATCTTAGCTGAACGTGTGTCTAAATGATGATGTTTTATTGTAACAATCTGGTATCTGAAGTTGTTTTTGAAGCATTGCACAATCTTCCAGTTAAAAGTCGGGTTTAGGTAATTGTTTAGTTTATGATTTCAGATAACTCATGTCAGAGAACTTAAATATGTAGGATGGAAAACTAAAGAACGCTACTTCCAAGTTGGCAAGTAACTTCCCAAGCATTCACTCTTTTTTCACCAATTTTGAATTGGGTAGCCTGCGAAAATGTCACTGTGTGTACCAGTGCATTAATTTGGACAAGGATAGTAAATCATAGTATGATATCTGTTGACAACACAAGATGAAAAGATATAAAATTTTGTGAATTGTATCTTAAAATTGTATCGTAATTTTCAACATCCTAACCTGAAAATTATTGTTAAAATGATTTAGCCCTGAGGTGTCTGCTCAGAATAGCAGTTTTTTCCTGCTCCTTCCAGACCTCATCCAGGACTTATGTTGAAATGCAAATGAAAGAAGCCTGTAAACTCAGTAGAAGACTGATCTGAGGCCTTAGGGGGAAAAAAAGGTAAATTGAATGGTATTTACTAATTACTGGCCAGTCATTTTTTCTAGGAATCATAATTTTTTCCTTAGATTATTTCTTTTGAGCTCTTGATTATGATCATACAGACCTAGGTTAATGTTTTTCTGATCAGTTCTATCTTTGACCAACTGTGAAATTTTTGAAATATTGCAATGGAGATTTTACCTGCCAAAAGGTACAAGGCCTTTACTATTATTATGTGTGCACAATTTTGTTATGTGTTTTATGTCTACATATACGTAGGTCCGTATATCATATATATGATACACAAATTAACATATATAAGGAGCGCTCATTAAAAAAAAAGCTCTCATAAAAACAAATTTTAAAAAGTGAATCCAAAGATCTTTAATTAACGTGATTTAAACGGTTCAATTAAATTGAATTAACAGATAAAAAAGTCTTTAAATTTAAGCTTACAAGTTTTTCTAGGTGTTTAAAAATCTAATAAAATATTAATATCTTCAAAATGTCTAATATGCCTTTGTTCTAGGACTTTTCCTTCAACATAAAAATGGTTTACACTGTTCAATACATTTGTCTAATATTTTGATAAATAAGTAAAGTAAATTTGATATGGGATTACTCATTCATGAGTACTTTTGTTCTATATCAGATTGATTTACTAAGGTCTGTATAAGTTTGTACTAAAGACTGAAAAAGATTGTAAAAATCAATCATGTGATAAAGAGACAAAAATTTCTTAAGACATAAGTTTACCCATAATATTGTGTTTATTAAGTTTTATTTTTTCTAGAGCTAGCAACCATAAAAATTAAACAACTGATTAAATAAGAACTGTTATTTTAGAGAACTGTACTGTCATTTATTTAAAAGCTAAACTTGGTTAATATAGAAACATCAATGAAATTGTGATGCTATTAATGTGCTTATATCTTACAGGTATGCAAGTCTGTAAGGTAGAAATTTTAAAAGAGCATTATATTAAGCTGGTGTTCTGAAGTTATATGATAAAAAATATATATTGGGCATTTATTCACCTGTTATCAATAAGATATGTAAAGGTTTACGTTACTTTGTACATTGGGGAAAAATTTAAATGCATTTTATGTTAATGAGAGCCTAATCTATGTAAAGGTTAAAAACTTTCAGCCTTTCTTTAATTCATGATTTAAATGGGATATTATATGGTGTTAACTAATGTTCATGTGACCTCAAACAATTTATGTCAACTTTGTAAAATAATATTTAAAAAATGAAGATCAGCTTTAGAACTAAAATACTTAAGATTTATAAAAAGCCCTGCCTTTCCTGAGATAAGACTCTGTGTCCCATCTTACTACATGTGAGAATGACTATGAAAGCAGTAGGTCAGTTTTTATTACTTTAAAGTTATGTTAAAAAGTTGTTTTTTTTTATGTCAAGATTCCTAGGATCTCAAACAGGGGATATAATGTATAACTCAGCCAAAAAATTCAGAGTAGCTATTACACGAACTAAGTATTTTTACTCTTGTTAAAAAGTTTTATTTTATAATTTCCTAATATGTGATCTAAAGATTCTCTGTTAGTGTTTTACAGAGTGTTTCTTTAAGAACACTACATGGGTTAATTTAAGATAGTAAGTCATCAACTATAAGACAGACAGAATAATTCATATCCCAATTAATAAAAAGATAAATTATTATAAAGTTATGACATTAAGGCCCAGTGCTCTTAATATAAGGCTGTTAAAATTTATTTGACGGATGTTTAAGATTAGGATTTAAAATTTGAATTAAATGAAAAGGGCTAAGAAAACCAAATTTGGCTCTTGCCCTCTGAGTCATTCTGGATCCAGGGAACAGGGGACTTCTCTAAAGAGTTTTGAAACTCTGGTCCACATAAACTCCCCATCAGGGAGATTAATGAGACCACTGGAGAACATAAAGCCAATCAGTGCATTTGCAATGAAGAGGAGAGTCATCAGAGAAGGGAGATATCCTTGATGCTTCTGAGGGAAGCCACATGGTCAAGCAAGACCTGGACCCACCTAGCGCAAATGGCACTAGCAGAACTGAGAAGCTGCTCTCAAGTTTCCCCAGGAGTGACTCCCATAAAAGCTCAGCTGACTGTTAACAATAGATAGAAACAAAAGTTAGTCTGACTGCTTCATCTTAAACACTTAGCAAAAACACTTAAAACCGAAATACAGCCATTCCTGGGCATTTTAAATAATAATAATAATAATAATAATAATAATAATAATAATTTTTTAAGTTATACACTTTATGTTAGCCTCCCGAAATAAGTAAGACTGGAGACTACAAAGAAGGATTCTCAGACAGGAATGCCTGATACTTATAAAAAGAGACTATCAAGAAGAGCTGCCACAGCATAAATTTTAAGTTAATTCCTACAGATAGTCTTAACCTACATAGGTAGGCTTGGTGTTTGCTAGTACGATTATCTAGCGTGAGTATTAGAATTAAACGTTTCTCTATTAGACACAGAGGTCATACTAGTAAAAGTATTTTGCAAGATCAGATGACATTAAATTATTAAACTGTATCTTATGGGGAGGGACAACTGTAACACTAAATGTTAAATCTTAAGTTGACAGTCTTGATAACTGGGGATATTAAAGACTGGTCAGAGAACTTCTATACAGTGACATGTTCCAGATGCTGCAACATTTATTCAGTACTCATGGTTTTTGTTTCTCTCATAGAATAACCCATCCCCAGATGACTATACAACCTGTTCTTCCCCAATCAGACTTAAAACCGAACTGACTTCTAACAGGCAACTCATGTGCCTCAACTGACTTCTAAAAGGCAACTCATGGTCCCTCACACAGTGCCCACTCACATCACCCTCTCCTAGCTCAGAAGAAGCCAAAATTGGTGTCGCCTCTCTTCTTACATCAATGGAGCCAAATATAAATAGACTATCAATATAAGTAATTAATTCATTCAGGTAAAATCAGGGAGACCGGTTTTGTGTGAGTTCTAAAAATTTGGAGACTGTTACTTGAGGGATTAAAATTTCCTCAGTGCTCTTCCCCTAATCTATCAAAGATTTGAGAGGGACACAGAGAAAAGGGGAGAATGATAGACCCAACCTGATCTTTCATTAAAATTGGGAGCCATCTTGCCACAAAGATAATTTGTGATAATTTTGGCTTTACCATAAATCACTGAAAATTCTGAACCTGCTTGGAGTACCTGCCAGTGCCTTGAACTCACCCATGCCTGGTTCTAAGTCCTCTCTGAAACTTTACTGACACATCGTAAATATTTGCCATCCCTGGCCACACAAAAACCCTCTCTGAGGCTCTAATGGTCCTCATAAATTCCTCTTAAATTCTGATGTAGGGACAGCAAAAAAGTGTAAACTACCATTAGTGTGATGCTTATCAGAGTTCTGTTATCTGTAACCCCCATTTTATGTAACTTTCTGGGCTATAAAGCTGGGCTTTAGGAAAGCTGTGGATGCTGTCTTGTTCCCGCCGTTTTGGGAGGGAGAGGCAGCACGGCCGGTGGAAATAATCAGCTTAATTTAATTTGATTTTAATAAGAGTCAGTGGTCTTTTTTGTGTCCTGATCTAACAGGTAAACTCTCTAAAATCATGGAGCTCTGCTGGCCTAAAGACTTCTTGAGACACTTCCTCTGAGTTTGGGCACTTTAAATATATGTTGTTGTGAGGAGCTTTAGCTTCCATTATAGTGAGACCATCAAAGCTGTGTCTGCATCTATGTGACCTGGAGAATATGGTTTCTTATATTATAATGAACATGAGGCAGCAGTGCTGAATTCTCTCTTTGTAGTTAAACTGTGACCACTGGGTGCTAAGTGTCTCCCCGTGTGGACTGTGAAGTCATTTGGTCATCCTCCACTTTTCGTGGTGTTTCTTGCTGCTGGACTGTGAGTTTGGTATTTGCTTCACGAAATACAATGAGTTCAACTGGGACCCAGTGCTGGCGGGTGTTCTGTCACATGTGGTGTGTCAGGGTCTGCAGGAGAATGCACCAACTAGGCTTCTATTCCACAGAGCTTGCCCCCTTGTCCATAGCAATCTGACTCTGAACTTTGCCCTGAAACCTCTCCATATAACAAGATGCCTTTACATAGAAGGGTCTGCTGGCTGCACCATGTCAGTCACAAGCCATTTGGAAGGCAATAGAAAATCTTCAGGGCCACACCACAGATGTTATATCACACACCTGCCCACCACTGCAATATGCCCACAACTCAGCAGGCTCCAACTTACTGGCATCTTTGTTGTACACCATTTTCATGAAACCCAGTCAAATAAGGCATTCTCTTGTACACTCATGATCAGCAACAAGACATCCAAAGGTTCTTCAGTGCCACCTGGTGATGGGAGTTTAAAAATTTTCATGGTATTTTTCTAGCCATTTTTCATGGAGGAAGATGGAGGCACTGTGGGTTTCAGTTTATTCAGGAACCATTAAATGGTGAGGAAGCTCATTTCAATGCAAGCTCTTGAGAACTCTCACAGGCAATTCTTCCCATAGAGTGGCCAAAAGGTCACATGCATCCAGGCCCATTGAGGTCTACAATGTGACGTCCATTGGTGTTTTGACTCTCAACTATGGATCCCAAATCTTCCAAAATAAAATTATGTGATATCCTGGCTGAGATTCCCAGGCTCTGTGAAAAGCCACCCTAGTCCTTGATCTCAGTTTCCAAAGGCGAATCCCATGAGTGGCCTCCTAAAATCCGAACACAATTCATGGCAATATTTCTCTGAGATCAGTTCCAGAACTCAGACTCTAATGGGAATCACACCAGAGTTCAAGCCCAGGTAGACCCAGTCATCGCTTCCAACCGCCACACAAATGACCACAATTAAAACCAAAACACTCCCACAAGGCCCTCATCTTTTTCTATACAGACACTCATCATGGAGGTTGAGTGTGGCTGGAGGTTTCCATGAGGGGCTCAACCCAAGATAGTGTACAAAATAACCTCCCTTGCCCCTCATTTGCCTAAAGTCAGGGTTGCATGGACACCCTTCCTGAGAACCAGGAGTGATCATCTGCCTCACGTAAATACTGCTCTGCTTCTCCAATTTGAGGGCTACTGACTGTCGGGTATAGATTCTTTATGTGAATTGGAGTCATGAAAAAAAACAACACCTATGTGCTAGCCACTGCAGGGTTTTGAATAACTCATTTGACACAAAGGATCCCTATTCTCACTTGGTGGATGTCTGGGAACTTACAGAGAAAGGCGAGAGACTTCGTCCATAATGACTGCTTTTTTGGCCATTTTGGTTTTGGAATCTTTCTTTAGATCTATCAGGTGCTAAAAATCTAAGCCACAGCCCCATACATGGCCAAGAAGCTGATTCAGATACATCCCTTTCCAAAGAAATTAAGCAAAGAGCTACAGGTGATGCCCATTAATTTCCATTTGAAAACTGTTTTCTTCAGGCGTCACAAAAGGGTGACCTGAGCCAAAAACCTTTCTGACATTCAGGGCAACAGAACAATAGGTAAGCAAATGGCCCAAAGCACGGTTTCTCCACTTGGACTTTCCTGGTCACACTGATACCTGAGTTTTCTGAGATGCTCCCAATTCCTTAAGCTATCCAGTACATGGCCATGTCATAGAACTTGGAGGTGGTACATATATTGGACACAAAACCATAAGCCTATTCTGGAGAGTGGCCAGAATTCAGGAAGAAAACAGGAACTTTGGAAGATAGTAGGTGTTGCCCATCCATAAGGCAAGCCACAGTCCATTCGTTAATATGGCAAGATGAATGCTGTGAAGCTTTCTACTAGACAGAACACATCCACTGATGCATTCTCTTTTCTAATGTCTACAACCACGGACAGAGTGGGAAACACAGACATAGAAACACTCACCTTGTCAAACTTCACCTTACTAGAAACAGTCCACTCCAAACCAAACAAACCACCTTTCCTCCCTATTCTCGGAACATGAGACAAAACCAGAAACTCACACCAACACCAACTAAGTCATGTCTTTCCAAAAAAAAAGGTCTGTGACTATCCGGAGTTTTCTCTGACTGATGGGCCTTCCAATGTTTGTCAGAAATTGCCTGTCCTGTCTCAGATCTGGTCTCCTTGGCCAACTCTGTGAAGTTGTCAGGTGCCAGTGATGAGCCACTACCTGCTTTCACAGGAAAGGGCCCTCTTCAGAGCTCTTCTGGCATTTGGCCATCCTCACATCAGTAGGTACCAAGAAAGACTGACTCTGTCCTTGGTAAATCCAAACAAGTGTGCCCACTGGGACTGGGACTGGGAGTGGCTCTGAGTACTTGGCATCCTGGATCCCAAGTTCAGAGAGTTCTCTCCCCAAGAAAGTGAGGTAAGTCACTTCCTTCAGGAACTGAATGAGGTCACTGCCTTGGCAACCACTTTGTCCTAACAGTTTCTTATATAGGTCCCATGAGATTGAGGCTGCCCCTACTTCCTGTGACACTTTAACAAGTTCAAATGGTATATCCACCCTACTGACCTGTGAACAGCTCTCCACACTGGCCTGGTTTGTTCAATCTTCTCTACATTAAGAACAGAGAGGCTGATTCAGACACAACCACAACCCTTCATCCTGACCAGGTTGTTTGCCATGGAAGATGACTTTTGCTCTCTCAGGTCCTTCATAGCTGCCTACATCTTCGCCAGGGATTATTTCTGCATGGACTTTTCAGGTTCTTAGCAGGTGGAAGATCCTCTACATTTCTGTATTGTAAGACCAACTCTGTCACTGCTCTTCTGTAAAGTTATATTTAATGAAAAGTGTATGGTTAGGGTTAATAACATGTTCTATTTGGGTTAGAAATCATTCTGTGGGATGAATAATGGTATTGGGAACCTGCCATATTTGTAAGAATATAGAGATGAAATATAAGTAAGAAAACAGAAATCTAGGTAAAATTTGGAGTACAGAAGGGTATTGGGCCATTGATTGGGATACTTAGCTTTGAATTATGTTCTGCACAGGTCTCAGATAATTCAATATACAATGTCATAGGACCTTCTATCTTGGATGATTGAATGTGGAAGAGAACATCCAGTCAAAAAGGGATAGTCAGTAGGATTAGGAAGATAATTGGTAGGTTTAGAAGGAAGAGTTAGTATAGAATTGGTACCAAAAGTTCTTTAGCAATAGCGTTTCGGGTAGAGAGTGAATGTAAATGTCAGCCCATGTGAAGAGTCAATCACAATGATGAACTGGGATAAATATGTAGGAAAGCAGATATCAATAGAGACATTAGGAAATCAGCCAAAGTATAAAGTGAGGGATAGGATTAGACATTTTCAACAGAGTTGAGGTTGAATATATAATTTTAAGAAGAAACAAATATGTAGTCACCAATATGATTGATATTTGAGAGCATTAGGCAACCTGGACATGGATGTTTTTAGTAATCCATGCTCACTTTCCTTTTAGGCTTTGGAGAAAGGTTCATAAAATAGGTACTTGTCACTTCCTGTTTTTCTGTATGCTTAACAAAACACTTTTGAAATCTTGAGAACTGTTTGCTAATCCTGTTTCCAGAATGTGTTGTCCCCAACTGCCAAACTGCAGAATGTACTCTCTCACTCATTTGCACGCAAACCGCCCACTCGCCCTGACCCACCAAAAAACTTCCCTCCCTGTCCTCTCCACGGAAAGAATATAAGTTCTGCTTAAGGTGTTCTCAGGGCTCTCTGCTCTGTTCAAGTGAGGTCTGAACCCCAGCATGCTGGACTCCCAATAAACCCTTTACTGTTGCATGAGACAGTCTCTTGGTGGTCTCTTCTTCCGATGCTCGCCCAACTTTACATTCTGAACCACCAGCGAGATCCAGCAGTGGCGGATGAAAGACCCACAACGAGCTCCTCTCAGGATATGTATGTTACCTCTTTCATGTTTCAGGTTTCAGCTTAGGGTTTTGCAAAATGGCTATCGGTGATGAGCGTGAGCTCTCTCTGATAGAGGCTGGCAGATGTGTCACAGAGCCACAGGCCACGTTCCTGGGGGATGCCCCAGAGGACTCAGCAAATCGAGGAACAATAGTCTTCTCTACTCAGTGATATTTTGTTTCGGATTCGGTATTGCCAGCCCATCAGGTTTTGCCAGCTACTCAGTCCTGGTCTCAGTATTTCACATACATTTCCTGTCTTTATTATTGACTTGTCTTGTCTGTGTCGTGTGTCGTTGCTTTCACTGTTTGTATATCTTTCATTATGGGAAGGAGCATTTCAATGCCTCTGTCCCTGACTCTTATTAAGTGGACCAAAGTCCGCTTAAGGGCTCAGAATCTTTCTTTTTCAGTAGAACGCCAGACCTGGCAGACTCTCTGTGCCTCAGAATGACCCACCTTTGGAGTCGGATGGCCCCCAGAAGGATCTTTCTACTCCCCAATAATTCGAAACGTCAGAGATATTGTCTTTCAGCCAGGGCCACATAGCCATCCAGATCAACAGCCATATATCTTAACTTGGCAGGACCTCTGCAAATCTCCTCCTCCATTTGTGAAGCCTTTCCTTGTCCCTTCCCCCACTCCTACTCCTTCCCCCATGATTCTATCTCTCAAACCCTCTGCTCCTCCTCCTCCACCCTCTGTTTTACCCTGAGTCTCAAGACTCAACTAGACTCTCCTCCCACTCCTTATCCCCTGTCCTCGTCCCCCAACCCCCAACACACTCTAAATGATTCCCCTGTGGCTGAATCAGCCTCTCCACCATTGGAGGAATCCTGGCCAGCCCAGCGCCATATAGATGACACCCCTGCGGCACACAAAGCCCCTCCTTCCCTGGAGGAAGCGGCCCGACTAAAATAACTCAAAGAACTCGCCGGCGTTTTCACACCTGCCTATTTGGGATGACTGCCAACAACTCCTAGGGACTCTTTTCATGCCAGAGGAAGGAGAGAAAAACCTCCTGGAAGCTAAAAAAAAAATCCTCGGACCAGATGGGCGACCGACACAACTTCCCAACATAATCAAAGCCGGCTTCTCATTGAGTCAACCCAACTGGGACACCAATACATTTGAAGGTAGTGAGCATCTGTCCACTTATTGCTGGGCTCTAATAGCGGTTCTCCAAGCAGAAGCTCAGGTGACCAACTAATTTGGCCAAGGTTAGAGAGATTATTCAAGGGCCTGATGAATCTCCCTCTATGTTTCAAGAGAGAATTATGGAGGCATATAGGAGATGTACTAATTTTGATCCTCAGGCAGAGGATCAAAAGGCATCTGTCATGACGGCTTTCATTGGGCAAGCTGCCTTGGATATTAAAAGAAAGTTGCAATGCATAGATGTATTACAAGATATGACTTCGAGAGATTTAGTCATAGAAGCCTAAAAAGTATACTATAAGAGATAAACTGAGGAAGAGAAGGAACAAAGGAGGAAGAAAGAAAGGGAGCAAAGAGAGGATGCGAGAAGCAAAAATAGACTAAGGCATTGACTAAGGTCCTGGTCACAACAAAAAATATGACAGAAATTAAGAAACAGGGAGACAGGCAGCGATACCTGGGCCCAAGCCAAAAGCCACCGCTGGCCTCAGATCAATGTGCCTATTCTAAAGAAAAAGGACATTGGGCCAAAGAGTGCCCTAGAAAGAGACAGCCACACCAGTCAGACATTCTGACTCTGGAGGATGACTAAGAATGTCGGGGCTCAGAACCCTTCCTGGAGCTCAGGGTAACTTTTGAAGTGGAGGGGACCCAAGTAAACTTTGAAGTGGATACAGGGGCAGTATACTCAGCCCTTAAAGTCCCTTTGGGCCCTCCATCAAATAAAAGGTCTCTAGTTCAAGGGGCTAACGGCAGTGAATATCGGGCATAGAAAACTAAGAGGACCATGGACCTGGTAAAAGGAAAAATCTATCACTCCTTCCTAGTAATCCCATGACGCCCAGCCCCATTGATGGGCTGAGATCTGCTCTCCAAGCTCCAGGCCAGAATAACTTTTAACCCTGAAGTCCCCCAAGTGAAATTTATAAATCCTTCAGTAAAAACTTCTGGTACTTAACTTGGACTAGACTCCCACAGGGGTTCAAAAACTCCCCCACTCTCTTTGATGAAGCCCTCAAACAGAGATCTCAACAACTTCAGGACTACGCACCATGAAGTCAACCTGATTCAATATGTGGATGACCTGCTACTGGCAGCCAACACCAAGGAAAACTGTGAGTCTGGGACCCAAGCACTATTATCCAAGCTTGCTCAACTCAGGTATAGAGCTTCTGCCCAAAAGGCCCAAATTTGGCATCATGAAGTAATCTTCCTGGGCTATTCTCTTAGGGGTGGTAGAGGATGGCTCACTGAGCCCAGAAAACAAACCGTTGTGCAGATACCACCCGCATCTAACAGCAGACAACTCAGAGAGTTTCTTGGGACTGCTGGCTTTTGCAGTTTATGAATACCTGGGTTTGTGTCACTAGCTGCTCCTTTATACCCTGTGCTAAAGAGTGATGCCCATTTCCAATGGACCTCTGAGCACCTGGAAGCTTTTGATAAGATCTAATGACACTGACACTGAATGCCTCAACTTCACTGAGCCCAGCCTGCAATTTCAGAAAGAACTACACTACGTTAAAAATGTATATCAACTCACTCACCTTGGTTCAAATAAATTGCAGGCATTTCTGAATAATCAAGAACAGAGTTTTCCACTAACCGACTCACAGAGAAAGGAAATAACTGAATGGGTAACAAAAGCCGGTCGGGTCGCTCAACTGTTTAATGCTTACACTTTCAAGCTTCTTGCAGGAAAGCACCTACGAGGAACCATACCAGGACAATTCTGGGAATTGGGAACTGGACTTTACTGAAATAAAGCCAGCAAGGTATGGACTTAAATATCTCCTAGTCTTTGTAGGTACATTTTCAGGATGGATTGAAGCCTTCCCCACAAAAAGAAAAAAAAAAAGAAAAAAGAAAAAAGAAAAAAAAAGGTTCAAATGGTGGTCAAGATGATCCTGAAAGATATTTTTCGAAGGTAATAGGGTCTGAAAGTGGAGCGGGATTCATGGCCCAGGTAAGTCAGGGGTTTGCCAGGACCCTGGGGATTTTTTGGAAGTTACATTGTGCTTATGGACCACAGAGCTCAGGCCAGGTAAAAAAATAAATAGAACCATTAAAGAGACCTTAAAAAAATTAAGCTTAGAGACCAGCATAAAAGATTGGACTCTGCTCCTGCCTTATGCACTGTTTCATGCAAGAAATACTCCCTCTGTTTCTATGTCTAACCTCACCCCCTATGAAATTCTCTATGGTGCCCCTCCTCCAGTAAGGGACCTAACCCCAACTCTAAGACCTAACGATCCCTTCCACACCCCCTTGCTTGACAGATTTAAAGCTCTTGAAAGAACTCAGTGATACTTGTTGAAACAGCTGGCCTACCAACTTTGGGACGATGGGACTCCACATCGATATCAAGTAAGACACTGCATCTACTAAAGACGACATTAGGTGTCATCCCTGGAACCCCGCTGGAAAGGACCATACCAGGTGTTACTTATAACACCTACAGTGGTAAAGGTAGATGGAGTCACTTCTGCATCCATGCCTCTTATCTCAAGCCTGCGCCCTGTCCAGACTTTGGCTGGAAACTGGAAAAGACTGGTAACCTTATTAAATTGTGTGTTTGCCATGTGGATAAGGCTATAGACTCTCCCCTTGACCACCAGTAGTCCTAACCATCATCAGCCCATTCAGCAGTGATGGCTGATCACAAATCCTCCTAGAGAAGAAGAATGGTCTATCTCGCATACAGCCCCCTTAGGGACCTTGTGGCCATCCCTCCACCCAGACATTTGTCAGCTGGGTATTGGTCTTTCCTATTTGGATAGCTCTGATGAAGAGGATCCCACTAAAATTCCATTAAATCTCTTCAATACCATAGATAATGGAAACATTATAAATGTAGGGACACGTGAGCCAGATGCAGGTGGGCTAGCCTAGATTAGTATGTTTGCCCGGCTGACTACCAAAGCCACAAACAGCCATGGCCCTGTGGGGGAAAAGCCAACTTCTTCTGTAAGTCATGGGGATGTGAACATACAGGGGCTGCCTGCTGGAACCCAAACTCCTCATCAAATTCAGTACACAGAATTGGACATATTACCAATTCGACAACCAAAACCCATGGCCCCCAGAGGGGTCTCTAGATCCTCAAATTCTGCATGAC
Organism: Callospermophilus lateralis; assembly: GCF_048772815.1. NCBI lineage: Eukaryota > Metazoa > Chordata > Mammalia > Rodentia > Sciuridae > Callospermophilus > Callospermophilus lateralis. The sequence goes on along the minus strand of NC_135316.1, from coordinate 12,461,461 downwards.
TTTTTCAACTTCAGCAAGTGCTCAAAACGGTTGAAGGAAATTCCCCTATGTGGAGGCCTTTTCCCTCCTTCGCTCACATCCTGTACTATGCTTCTCTAACAGATCCTCTCCCTCAGTCTTCTGCTCCAGACTATCTGCTGCCACTCCAACCTCAGCAACCTGATTTCTCCCCTGCAATTACAAGATCAAAAACCCAAACCTCCACTGGTTCTCAGACCATTGCCCCCTTGCTGAGGTATCAGGTACTGAGGTACCCCTCCACCCAGACACTCCTCTCTTCTCCTGTCAGTGCCCACAATGGGTCGCACCAGGTCCTCTTACCAGCTAACCCAAAACTCAAACCAGCTGAGGAGAGCCCTCAGACCCCTATCCAAGATGTAATAAAAATGGCCTTTAAAGTTGCTTTGTCAACACTGAAAACAGGTTACTAAGAATTTAAAGTCCCTCACAGCCTTTTTGGGATTCTCACTCCCATATTCCCCTCTGCACTACCTGTTCTACTGCTCACGTTTTTGTAGCTCGGAAAATCCCAAACCCCTTTCCCATTACTCTTTTACATCTCTCCTTCCTCATTCGCAGACCCAAGGAGCTGCTCTCAGCCACGCCTTCTCCGTCTACTCCATCTGTATCAGGTCCACAGAAAAGTCTTAACTGACCTTCTCCTGAAGTCTTCACCATTGCGGACTTTAGGACTTTCAGCAAAAGAGTCCCTATAATAGAGTTCATTGTAGATAAACTTATTCTTTTTGTGTTGCTCTGTTCTACTTGGACACTGGCTGGAAAAATCAGTACTCCTAAGCTAGACACCCCCTTACTAGTTTCTCACAAAATATGTGAACAAGGCCTCTGGCCTTGAGCTGGGTTTTCACAGAGATGGCTACATTTCTTAGATAAAGAAGTTACCAACTGGGTTCCATGTTAAGAGCTGGCAGGGAGAAAAAAAAGAGAAGAAAAAAGCTCTCCCCCTCCCAGGTGTCCTTAAAAATTTAACTTGCCCAGAACGGAGGAAAAATAACAGAAACAAAACCTGCTTTTTGTGAACATCTGCAGACTATGAACTTCTGAGCCTCTTCCCTTACATATTGAGTACAAAATTCTGAAACTACATAAACTTGGGGTTCAGGGTATTAATTGATTACAACAAAGCAATGCCCTCTAAATCCGGTTGCAACCAAATAGGACTGTTTTCCTAGCTTCGGTGCTCTTGTAGGTGCCTTTCCTTTTCCGTCCCTAGAACAGAAAGATTCTATATACTTAAACATTGTTTATGTTTTCATTAAATGATCAACAGATGTGATTAATTATGTACTGGTGCAGATGTTTCCCAGAGTGCTCTATCATGACGCAGTTTCATTTAAAGATCAAATAGAGGAGCATACAACCCGGTTCTGCCAGGAACCTGTATCCTTCATTTTAGCCATCCTATTAGGAATAATAGTACCTGCAGGGGTGGGCACAGGAACCACTGCCCTAGTCGATGAGACATACAAATGAGCCAATTAGAAGCAGCAATAGACCAGAACTTAAGATATTAAAAACCCAATCATGGCTTTACAGGAGTCTTTAACATCTCTCTCTGAGGTTGTTTTAAAAAAAAAAAAAAAAAAAACAGACGAGGGTTGGACCTCCTCTTCATGAGAGATGTGGGCCTTTGTGCTGCATTGAGGGAAGAATGTTGTTTTTATGACAACAATACTGGAGTTGTAAAAGAATATATGAGTAAATTAAGAAAACGCCTTGAAGAGCATCAACGAGAGACAAGAATTTAATGTCCCTCACAGCCTTTTTGGGATTCTCACTCCCATATTCCCCTCTGCACTACCTGTTCCCAAAAAGGGGGGTTTGAGTCTTGGTTCACACAGTCCACCTGGTTAACTATGCTTTTTATCAGCAATGGCTGGTCCATTAATAATCCTCCTATTATGGCTAACTGTAGGACCCTGTTTGCTCAACCGTGTACTTTCCTTTCTTTAAGCACAAATTTGACATGTTAAACTTATGGTAATCAGATAAAAATATACCCCAATAGCAGACATATAATGTGACATCCCCAATGATCAATTTTATGATTAAACATAACCAGACGAAGAAGTGGGGAATGAAAGGTTAATAAAATATGTACTTGTCACTTCCTGTGTTTCTGTATGCTTAACAAAACACTGTTGAATTCTTGAGAACTGTTTGGTAGTCTTGTTCCCAGAATGTGCTGTCCCCAACTGCCAAACTGCAGAATGTACTCCTACACCCATTTGCACGCAAACCACCCACTCACCCTGACCCATCAAATAGCTTCCTTCCCTGCCCTCTCCAAGGAAACTATATAAGCTCTGTTTAAGCTATTCTCAGGACTCTCTGCTATATTCAAGTGAGCTCTGAGCCCCAGCCTGCTGGAACCCCCATAAACTCTTTGTTGTTGCATGAGACCGTCTCTTGGTTGTCTCTTCCTCCGACGCTCGCCCGACATTTACATTGGTACAATCATAAGTGTGACCTTTGATTTTTGTGTCCAGAATATTACTGGCCTTCAATCTCTAGGGTAAGAAAATTAAGGGCAAATAATTCATGGTTAAGGCGATCCCTGGGAGTGGTAAAAACAAGGGCATAAACCTTAAGGCGGATTAGCAAAGTCTTTAAGGTATGGTGGGCAGGTTCCACAATGCCTTGGCCCTGACGGTTCTATGGAATTGCAGTAGTATGACATATTTGCAAGGTAGCACAGAACTGTTTAAACTTGGCACTGGTATGTGCAGGACCATTTTCCGTTTTAATATGTTTTGGTTTACTCATTACAGAAAAGGGTGAAACAAGATGAGAAAGGACATCTTTGGTAGCCTCTCTGGAATGTGGAAATGCGAAAATAAAGCCGCTGAAGGTATGTATAGAAACGTGTATATATATGTTTTTTTTTTTTTTTCAAATTCAGGAAAATGAGTAACATACATTTGCCAAACCTGATTGGGCAGTAATCCTCGGGGATTAACTCCCAATTGTTGAATGGGGAGGGAGACAGCACAACCAAGGCATGCTTTTACTATTTCTCATGTCTGTTGCCTGGTAATTTTACAAAGTAATCAAAGGCTCTGGGAATTTAGATGGTGAAGATTGTGTAACTCCGTGGCCTTTTGAATGGAGCCAACAAAAATTGAAAAGATGGAACGAGTTGATGCATCAGCTTGGGCATAACTTTTGTTAGAGGGCTGGGAAGATCAAAGTGTGCCCTCATGTGTCCTAAGAAAAATGGGTGTGTTCTGGCCTGAATTAGCTGCTGAAGTTGGTGAAACAGAAAGGCCACATTGGAAGAAGCCTTAATGGCGGGTGAAATCTTCAGCAGGGGAACAGAATGAGCAATGTAGGCACTGTCTGTATAAATATTAACAGGCTCATCAAAAAATGTTATAAAAACTTGTGTTATGGCAAACAATTTCACAAGCTGTGCTGACCTATAGACAGTATCAAAGGTGGTAGGTTGGTTATTGACAACAAAGACCACACGGCTATTACTGGAACCATCTGTAAAGACAGTAAGGGCTTGAGGAATGGGAGCCTTTTGAGTAATTTTGGGAAAAATAAATGGATGTAATTGGGAAAAATGTAAAAGGGGCCACTGGGGAGGTGGTTATCAATTCTGCCCACAAAGCCTGATAGGGAAATACACCATTCATCCCCTATGTGTATTAAAAAATGGGTTTGTTCCTTAGTATGTGGAATTAAAATATTATCAGGGTCTTTGCCAAAATGTTGTCGAGAAAGCAAGCGACTTTTTATAATAATAGAAGCTACCTGAGCAGGATAAACCATAATAACGTTGGAGGATGTGGTGGGTAAATGGACCAAAAGCAAGGGGCAGCCTTTATTTTTAAAATGTGGATCTCACTGCCAAAATATTCCTGTGGGTGTATGAGGAGTGTGTAAAATAACCAGAACCAGAGGAAGGTTATAAGAAATTTGTGTAACAAACTGTTGGACAATGGCTTCTATGACTTGGTTTAATGCCTGTCATGCCTTGCGAGTAAGCTTTCGAGGGGAGGACGAGTGGGAATCACCTCTCAAAATATCATTAAGGGCAAAAGTACACAAGTGGATAATTTTAAATATGTTCTTAGCCATTGAGCATCCCCCAGTAATTTTTGAAAATCATTAAGGGTGTGAAGATGGTCCACACGTAGTTGTATTTTAAGAATCTGGATCTGATTATCTTGAAGTTTACGGCGCAAATAGGTATAAGGGTCCTGTGTTTGAACCTTATCAGGAGCTATCTGTAGTACCAAGGTAGTGAGGGTTTTGCAAAGGTCCAAGTAACAACTATTAAGGTCATGGGTATTATGTGCAGCAATTAACAAATCATCCATATAATGTAAAATATAAATTTGTGGCCATTGCTCTCTCACAGAATCTACTGCTTGAGCAACGTATTTTCGGCAAAGACTGGGGCTGTTGGCTATACCTTGTGGAAGAACCTTCCATTGAAATCTCTGCATAGGGCCCTGGAAATTAATGTGAGGGAGACTAAAGGCAAAACAGGGTCTATCCTTAAGATGTAAAGAAATGGTAAAAAAGCAATCTTTTAAGTCAATAACCATTTTATAATAGTTTTTGGGAATAGCCACTGGTGTGGGAATGCATGACTGTAGTGCTCCCATCGGGCGCATAACTTTATTAATGGCACGCAAATCCTGTAAAAGGCAACACTTGACTGATTTTTTTCTTGCTAACAAAATAAGAGTATTCCATGGTGAGGTTGAGAGCTCTACATGGCGGGCTGCCAGCTATTCCTGCACTAACATGGAGGGAGCCTACAATTTTTCTTGGGTAAGGGGCCACTGATCCACCCACACAGGAGTCTGAGTCTCCCAAATAATTTTATCTGCATGGGGTACAGGAGGATCAGGGACCGACACTAAAAATCCAAATACCCAAATCCACATGTATTTGTTTTTGTATGGGTTGTATAGGCTCAACCAGTCCTTGTCACAGTCTCCCTAGGCCTGTACCAGGGACAAAATTCATACTAAGTATTTGATGAGTCACCATGAAATTTGGACTGGCAAGAATAACTTCCATTTGACTCATAATATCTCGGCCCCATATGTTAACAGGGAGGTCAGGAACAACAAAAGCAGTGACAGTTCCATTATTACCCTCTTTATCAGTCCAGCTAAGAGCCCTAAAGGTGACCAGAGGATTTTTTGACTGTCCAATCCCGTTAAGGTCAGTCAAGAATGGGGTGAGGGGCCAACCTGATGGCCAGTATTTTTGAGAAATAATTGTGGCATCAGCTACAGTATCAAGAATTACTTGGAATTCCTTTTCTTCAATAAGTAAGGTAAGGGTTGGTCTATTATGAGAAATTGGCTGAACCCAATACGCATCAGAGGAGCCTAAGGAGTCAGTCCCCTAGGGTAGGGTTTCGGTGGTGGAAGTGCCTCCTTAATCTAAGGGAAGGAGTATTAATTGTGTAAGTCTTGTTCCTGCTGGCATGGCCGCAACTCCATTAATAGCTGTGGCCAGTATTTTTATTTCTCCAGTAAAATCATTATCAATAATGTCAGGGAAGACATGAACTCCTTGTAAGGTAGGAGAGGCTCTTCCAAGAATAAAGGAACACGTATGAGATGGAGGGGGACCCATAATTCCAGTAGGTAGTATCTGGCGCCCTTGCATTGAGTCTAATATTGTATCAGTGGTGGCACAGAGGTACAATCCTGTGCTTCCTGGGGTGGCTCCTTGGAGGGAGGCAATTGTGGAGAAGGATTTTGAGGTAGGTTTGGAGTTTGGGAGGGAACAAACCTTATTGCTTCTGGGTTTGTCCTGGGGAGGTCGGGGCCAGGGCCTGACCCCGCAGGGAGTTTCCTGAGAAGCGGCGAGAAATAGGCTGTCTGAGGGCATTTGTCTTATATCTACACTCACTGGCACAGTGACGACTTTTACCACATCTAGGGCAAAGGGTAGCTGGGGGCGGTTTAGCCCGGGTTTGCGGAGATGCTATTCCTAGACATTGTTTGCCTGTCATACACTCACGTGCAAAATGGCCAGGTTGTTTACAAGTAAAGCAATTACGTGAGCCATAATTGTTAAAGGCCTTGGTAAAGGCGGCACCTAGGGCGAGACCAATGGCATGGGCTGCACCCACCACTGCACAGGGTGTAATAAAATCAGAAAGTTCCCCTATATCCTTATGTGATCAAATAACATCCTGACATGCCGGGTTGGCGTTTTCAAAGGCAAGATGTTTTACAAAGGTGCTTTTGCTTTTGCTTAGTCCAAGCAAGCATTCTGCGGCTAGGTTAAGCCGTGCAAAAAAAGTGGCTATAAGGCTCAGATCCTTGTCGAATTTTTGCCAGGGAAGTGGTAGCTTTTCTGAGGGAGGCGTCTCCAAGCATGTAAGCCAGCCGTCCGATTCTGTGCCAAAATTCCAGCAGGGAAACGCGCCTGTTTAGTGTTAGTGTCAAAAGGCGCATTGATCATTAGCTTAACATAAATCCAGGATTTAGAGAAGGCCTTAGTAAAAATGTTTTTGAGCAGTTTCCCGACAGTGCTCTTTGAAATCTGCATTCCATAATAGGAAGTCTCAGGCACTGAGAATAGCTCGGGCTAAAATTTTCCCATCATTGGGAGTAAGCCATTGTGCGCTGTGGCTTTCTAATAAAGCCAACGTGTTGGGCCCAGTGGGGCCATAGTGAGCACAAGCATTTTTAAGTTTTTCAAGAAAACACAGGCTTAATATTTTGTAGACACTCTGGGTTCCTTCCTGCCTAGCAGTGAACTCCTCATCCTCTGAGTCCTGATCTTCCTCTTGCCCTTCCCCAATTTGTCCCCCTTGATCAATTTTACCCCGCGTCCTCCTCTTGATCCTCATCTAAGTCTTTGTCCTCAGCTTGGGCAGGCTTATCGATCTGACTGGTGGTGACTGGGAAGGTGAGAACATGCTGATGGAGTGGCTTAGCCTTTGTATTAGACCACCTTAGGCCAGCTTGCATTGACTCCTTGCCTAAGACTAATGAGCAGAGCTCACAGTCAAGGGATCTTAATTCTTTTAGAAGTTGGATCTGTTCCCATGAATGTTGGAAGGACGCTCGCAAGGGAGCCAGGTTAGGCAAGGGAAGTGGGGAAAAATATCTGGGGGGGCAGTTGGCCCCTGAAGGGCCAGACCACAAAAGGCAGGAGGGATATAGGAGGGAGGTGGATGTGTAAGTCCTATAGGCTGTGGCAGGGTCCTGAGAGGTGGCGGGTCTTCTGAATGGTAGCAAGCTGCTTCCTTCTCCAGGGTAGCCTCCTCCCCAGGGGTCAATGTGTCTCAGGGATTTCAAACTGGATAAAGGCAGTTGGTAACAATTGGAGCCTTATTTATTGGGGTGGGATTTTGAGGGTGACCAGAAAAATTCCCAGGGTCCTGGGGAGACTGAGATGGGCCTATATCTATACTAACTGATGGGCATGTGGTGGGGGGACGAGAGGTCTTTGCATAGCATCTTCCCCGATCCTGACAAATTTTAAGGTACCATTGTAAAAGGGTGAACTTTTAAGAATTTCATTAATTAAGTTCCAGTAACAAAAGGTGGAAACAGGCACTTTTTCTGGGCCAAAGGATTCATAATAATCTTTTAAACAGTCTTCTAGTCTAAGCCATTTTTTATCATCAATGGTCCCTTCAAGGGGAAACCATGGACACAATTCTCCTATGTATGAAAAGAATAATTTTAAGTCTTTTTCTAGACACGTGCCCCCCATGTCTTGAAGGACTCCTTGAGGGCTGACAAAAACAAACCATGTGATATCCTGGCTGAGATTCCCAGGGCTCTGTGGAAAGGCACGCTGGGCCTAGTTCTCAGTTTCAAAGGGAGACTCTCATGCGTGTCCTCCTCAAATCCCAACACAATTAATGCCAAAACTTTTGTGAGATCAGTTCCAGAACTCAATCTCTAAGGGAAATGACACCAAAGTTCGAGTCCAGGTGGACCCAGTCATCTCTTCCAACCACCACACAAATGACCACAAGAGAAACTAAAACATTCCCACATGACCATCATCTGCTGCCATATAGACACTCATAATAACCTCTGGCTGGAGGTTTCCATGAGGGGCGAAGCACAAGACAGTGTCCAAAATAAGCTCCCTTATGCCTCATTTGCCTAAAGTCAGGGTGGCCTGGAAACCCTCCCTGAGAACCAAGAGTGATCAAATAGGCCTGCCTTTAAAACTGCTCTGCTTCTCCATTTTGAGGCTTACTGACTGTTGGGAATAGATTCTATGTGTGAATTGGAGTCATGAGAAAATCCAAGCACTTATGCCCTAGCATCTGCAGGGCTTTGAAGAACTCATTTGACCCAAAGAATATCTATTGTCACTTGGTAGAGTTTAGGACCTTACAGAGGAAGTCAAGAGACTTCATCCACATTGACTCTTCTTTTGGCAATTTTGATTTTGGATTCACACATGGAATCTTTCTGTAGATCCATCAGTTGCTGAGCATCTAAGCCACAGGCTCACACAGGGCCAAGGGTCTGATTTAGACACATCCCTTTCCAAAAAATTAAGCAAAGAGCCACAGGTGATGCCCATTAATTTCCATTTGAAAACTGTTTTCTTCAGGCTTCACGAAGGGGTGGCCTGAGTCTGCAGTCCATTCTTCAATTGGGCAGGATGAATGTTGGGAAGCTTTCTTCTAGACAGGATACATCCATTGATGCATTCTATTTTTTAATATCTACTTCCATGAACAAAGTAGCATACTAGACATAGAAACACTCGCCTTGTCAAACGACTTACAAGAAACAGTCCACTTTAAACCAAAAAAAAAGCCTTTCCTACCTATTCTCAGAACATGAGACAAAACCACAAACTCACACCCACACACACAAAGGCACCTCTTTCCCTAAAGCAGGTCTGTGAGTATCCGGAGTGTCCTCTGACTGGTGAGTAATATTATGTTCCCTCGAAATGGCTTGTCATGTTTCAGATCTGGTCTTCTTGGACACCCTGTGAAGTTATCAGGAGCCAGCGATAAACCCCTACCTGTTTTCTCAGGAAAGGCCCCTCTTAAGAGCTCTCCTGGCATTTTGCAATCCTCACAGCAGTAGGTACCAAGAAGGACTGACTCTGTCTTTGGTAGAACCAAACAAGTGAGCCCATTGGAACTGGGGCTGGGACTGGCTCTGGGTGCCTGGCTTCCTGGATCCCAAGTTTAGAGAGTTTCATCAAGAAAGAAGTGAGGTAGGTCACGTCCTTCAGGAACTGAATGAGGTCACTGCCTTGGCAACCACTTTGTCCTAACAGTTGCTTCCAAGGGTCCCATGAGATGGAGGCTGCCCCTAATTTCTGTGACATTTTCACAAGTTAGAATGGTATATCAACCATAGGAACCCGAACAGAGCTCTCCAAACTGGCGTAGTTTGGTCCATCTTCTCTTCATTAAGAAGACAGAGGCTGGTTCAGACACATCCCTTCATCCTCTATAAGATGTTTGTCATGAAAGATGACTTTTGCTCTCTCAGGTCCTTCATAACTGCCTACATCTTCTCAAGGGATCATTCTGCATGGACCTTTGAGGTTCTCAGCAGGTGGAAGATTCCCTAAATTCCTGTATTGTAAGACCAACTCTGTCCCTGCTTTTCTGTAAAGTTAGATTGAGGGAAAGTGTATGGTTAGGGTTAATAACATGTTAATTTTGGGGTAGGAAACATTTTGCGGAATGAATAATGGTATTGGGAACCTGTGATATTTACAAGAATATACAGTTGAAATATAAGTATGAAAACAAAAATCTAGGTAAGATTTGAAGTCCAGAAGGGCATTGGGCCCTTGATTGGGATACTTAGCTTTGAAATATATTCTGCACAGATGTCTCAGATAAATCTATATAGAATGGCATAGGACCTTGTAACTTGGATGATTGAATGTCGAAGAGAACATCCAGTCAAAAAGGGATAGTCGTTTGGATTAAGAACACAGTCTGTAGGTTACAGAAGAAGAATGAGTACAGGATTTGGACCAAAAGCTCTTTAGCAATAGGGTCTCGATTAGAGAGTGAATGTCAATGTCAGAACATGTGAAGGGGCAGTCACAAAAATGAACTGGGGTATATATGTAGAAAAGCAGATATCAATAGAGACATTAGGAAATGACACAAAGTATAAAGTGAGTGATAGGATTAGACATTTTCAAGACAGTTGAGGTTGAATATATGATCTTAGGAAGAAACAAATATGTAATCACATACAGGATTGACATTTGAGAGCATTAGGCAACCTGGACATGGATATTTTTAGTAATCCATGTTTACGTTCCATTTAGGCTTTGGTACAATCATAACTTTGCATTTTGTGTTCAGAATATTACTGTGATAAAATATATATGTAGATCAGGTGACATGAGTATTTCTTCCAACGTTTTTGGGAGCAATATTTTGAAGACTTATTAATTATTATTGGGTGTACAAAGGGGTGTACCCTGTGTCTATGAATATACAGATAATACATTAAGAGACCATACTTGTAATAAATTATATAACTGTTTCCACTTAAAATAATGGATTGAATTGATATCTGAAAATATATAAGAAATCATATTTTTATATACTGTCATTCATTTCAACCAGTTATACATCTAATGGTATTATTATGGTTATCGTTTATCATGAAGGGTGCGTGAGTTTTGCTTCAAAAGTGATTATGAAAATCGAAAATAATGTGTTTGGAAAGAAGTCTCATGAAAAGAACTGTCAAGAAACCTCGAGGAATACATGTGTTCTGAAGCAGGATTTGATTGAAAGTTAAACAAATGCCTATAAATTTGTAAACTTGTGGATAAAATATATATCCTATGATGTGGATAAACTGAAGAAATAGTAATGTACCAATGTTGAATACAAATGAACGTCAAAATACACATCATGTCCCATAGAAATCTAATTGCATTGATATTAAACTGGGTGAGTTACTGTAGAAATATTAGGATTTGAATTCACCATTCACTGAAGTTAGTTTTCAGTATTAGGAAACAAATATGTATTTCAGGTGGATGAATATTTCTGAGAATAATCTTGTGAAAAGTTGATTAGAAATCCACATAAACGAACATGAATGAATTTAGGGAGTGTATAATAAGACTCATATATTTCATATTTTGAAAAATCTGGAGAATATATATATATATATATATATATATATATATATATATATATATATATATATAACAAAACACACAAACAGACATTAAAACTAGCAATATATATACCAATCGAAATTCATAAAAAAATATATATAATCCACAGATCCAAAAATATTCATTTTACTGTACATGGATTTATGTATAACGTTGTTCTACTAGGAAGCTCACTCATAGTTTGAATTTTCAGTTCCAACAGTGTTTAAGAGGAGTGATCTCTTCTTACAATTTGTATCTGCCAAGTCAGCCACCTCACAAGAATGTACGTGTGATACAAGTTAGCATTCTATATGTGCATATAAAAACACATGTGCTGAATAGGCTTCAGAGAAAGGGAGACAGAAATTCACATATTTGTTAACTTTAAAACACATGGAGAGAGATCGAAAATGGCCGCGGGTGTGGAGAAATCAAGTCTCTCACCTCTTCAGCTGCGCGGGAATAGGGAGTCATTAACTGTCTAAATGCTGTTTGCTCAAGATCACTAGATAATGCTGAGGTGACGTGAATCTGGGGCGAATAGTCTGGGCCCCTCAGAACACACACAGAGCCTGGATCGGCTACATTCAACCTCCGGTTTGCCTGGTTCTCGTGACTCAGCACTAAGATCCCGCTGAAATAACTGGTAGGCCCTTCTGAGCTTACAGATGTAAATGCCAAGCAAGCCTTCAAAGGCAGTGGCCACAGGATTGAAATGGGGCTTGGGAGAGACAGTAAGGACCCACCCGTTGCATTGGTCACCTGGCAAAGGGAAAGAACGGTCACCATTTGCATGGGATACCACCATATCATAGCACTGATGTCACGGGCGCAGGAGAGAACTTCATTGAAACGAGCGCGACAGGTCAATAATCCCCTGGCCATCTCTCTCCACACAGCAGGAAAACCTTAAGGGCCCCTCTCAGCTCTCCGGTTAGGGCCCCCTCTCAGCTCCCCCATGAGCGCGATAGCCAGACCGAGGGAATCAGAAGTGGCACAGGACTCACGGCGCAGAAATCCAGGCTACGGCTCCCTCCAGTGCTGACAACTGAGGTCTCTTGCTCCAGCAACTGGGGGCGTGATTCCCAGAGGGCAAGCAAATTTGCTGGGGGTTCTCAGCCCCAAGCTCTACAAACTTAGGGTCTGAGGGAGGCAAACAGGGAGAGTATGCCCAGGAGTTCATGGAAACAGGGCTCCCAGGAGCAGCAGATCTGGCGTGTAGCCAGTATTGTGGTGAGCGTCACATTCTCTTTAGTGACTTCCTCTTTTTTTTTCTTATATCTTTCCTGCCAAACATCAAATTAATTTATAAGAGTAAACAGTAACTCGGCAGTCAAACAGAACAATAAGTAAAGTGAGCAGCATAAAAAAGCAAGGAAGAAAAGCAGTACAATCAAAGAAGGACAGCCTAAATATTCAGGAAGACCTAGAGTCATCAGAAAAATGGTCATATAAAGAACTCAAGGAATACCTTAGACAGATGGAATGGAACTTTAAAGAGGATACGAGACAGCAAATCCAAACAGTGAAAGAACACATTGAATATGAATTTCATAAACAGATAAAATAAGAAGTTAAGCATCTTTATCCAGAGATAAAGATTATAAAAATATCAAACAATAATTCTAGAAATGAAGGAAACGATAAACCAAATTAAAAACTCAATTGAGAGTATCACTAACAGAGTGGAGCAAGTAGAAGCCAGAATGTCAGATAATGAAGACAAAATATATCATCTTGAAAAGAGTCTAGCCATCAGAGAACGGCTGGTAAAAAATCACGAGAAAAACATCCAAGAGATATGCGATAACATAAAAAAAAAAAAAAACTTACAAGTCATAGAGATAGAGGAGTGTACAGAGATTTAAACCAAGGGAATGAGTAACCTGCTGAATGAAATAATTACAGAAAACTTTCCAGAAATAAAAAAGGAAACGAATATAAAAATTGTAGATGCATAGAGGACACCGAGCAAACAAAATCACAGTAGACCAACGCCAAGACACATTGTTATGAAGATATCTAATATACAGAACAAAGAGAAAATATTAAAAGCTACAATAGAAAGGAGGGAGATTACATTCAGGGGTGAGCCAATAAGGTTAACAACAGATATTTTATCACAGATGATGAAAGCGAGAAGATCCTGGAACAATGTATTTCAAACACTGAAAGACAATGGAGGCCAACTAAGAATTCTGTATCCAGAAAAATTAAGCTTCAGGTATGACAATGAAATAAAAATCTTTCATGATAAACAAAAGCAAAAAGAATTTGCAGCCTGAAAACTAGCATTGCAAACCGTCTTGAGCAAAACACTACATGAAGAAGAAATGAAAGACAACCACCAAAACCATCAGTGAGAAGTACCTCGGTAATGACAGTGGGCGGGGGGAAAGTTAATCATGGAGAAACAAACTAAATTAAAAAAAAATAAATAATCAAACATGGCTGGCAGTACAAACCATACATCTAAACATTAATGGCTTAAACTCTCCAATAAAGCGACATAGGCTGGTAACTTGGATTAAAAAAACAAATCTCCAGGAGACACATCTGAATGGAAAAGACATACACAGGCTGAAGGTGAAAGGTTGGGAAAAAATATACCATGCACACGTTCCTTTTAAGCAAGCAAGGGTGGCCATCCAAATATCGAATAAAATTGACTTCAAGACTAAGTTAATCAAAAGGGATAAGGAAGGACATTATATACCTTTGAAAGGAACCATTCACTAACAACACATAACAATTATCAATATTTATGCACCAAATAATGGTGCTGCGATGTTCATAAAACAAATTCTCCTCAAGTTCAAGAATCAAATAGACCACAACATAATAATTATGGGTGATTTCAATACACCTCTCTCACCATTGGAAAGATCCTCCAAACAAAAGTTGAATAAAGAAACTATAGAACTCAATATCACAATCAACAACTTAGACTTAACTGACATATATAGAATATATCAACCTTCATCAAGTGGATATACTTTTTTCTCAGCAGCACATGGATCCTTCTCAAAAATAGAACATATATTATGCCATAGGGCAACCCTCAGTAAATATACAGGGGTAGAGATAATACCATGCATTTTATCTGACCATAATGGAATGAAACTGGAAACCAATGATAAAAGAAGGAAGAAAAAATCCTACATCACATGGAAAATGAACAATATGTTACTGAATGATCAATGGGTTACAGAAGACATAAAGGAGGAAATAAAAAATTCTTAGAGATAAAGGAAATACAGACACAACATATGGGAATCTATGGGACACAATGAAAGCAGTTTTAAGAGAGAAATTCATTGCCTGGAGGTCATTCCTCAAAAAAAGGAAAACCCAACAAATAAATGAGCTCACATTTCATCTCAAAGCCCTAGAAAAGGAAGAGCAAAACAACAGAAAATGTAGTAGAAGGCAAGAAATAATTAAAATCAGAGCAGAAATCAATGAAAGTGAAACAAAAGAGACTATTGAAAAAATTAACAAAACTAAAAGTTGGTTCTTCGAAAAAATAAATAAGATCGGCAGATCCTTAGCCTAGGTAACGAATAAAAGAAGAGACAGAACTGAAATTACTAACATACGGATGAAAAAGGCAATATCACAACAGATGCTACAGAAATACAGAGGACAATTAGAAATTATTTGGAAAACCTATATTCCAATAAAATAGAAAATAGTGAAGACATCGATAAATTTCTTAAGTCATATGATTTGCCCAGACTGAGTCAGGAGGATACACACAATTTAAACATACCAATATCAATGGATGAAATAGAAGAAGCAATCAAAAGACTACCAACCAAGAAAAGCCCAGGACCGGATGGGTATACAGCGGAGTTTTACAATGCCTTTAAAGAAGTATTAATACCAATACTTTTCAACTTATTTCAGGAAATTGAAAAACAGGGAGCACTGCCAAATTCATTCTATGAGGCCAACATCACCCTGGTTCTGAAACCAGACAAAACACCTCAAAGAAAGAAAACTACAGACCAATATCTCTGATGAACAGAGATGCAAAAATCCTCAATAAAATTCTGCCAAATCAAATACAAAGGCACATCAAAACAATTGTGCACTATGATCAGGTAGGATTCATCCCTCGGACTATTCCCTGAAGACCTTAAAAGAGCGTATTTCAGGGAAACTGCCACATCGATGTTCATAGCAGTAGAATTCACAATTGCTAGACTGAGGAACCAACCCAGATGCCCTACAATAGATGAATGGATAAAAAAAAATGTGGCATTTATACACCATTGAGTATTACGCAGAACTGAAAAATGAGAAAGTCATGGAATTTGCAGGGAAATGGATGGTACTAGTGCAGATTATGCTTACTGAAGCTAGCCAATCCCGAAAAAAAATAAATACCAATTGCCTTATTTGATATAATGAGAGTAAGTAAGAACAGAGCAGGGAGGAAGAGCAGGAAAAAAAGATTAACATTAAACAGAGACATGAGTTGGGGGGGAAAGGAGAGAAAAGGGAAATTGCATCGTAATGGAGGGAGACCCTCATTGTTACACAAAATTACATATAAGAGGTTGTGAGGGGAATGAGAAAATAAACAAGGAGAGAAATGAATTACAGTAGATGGGGTAGAGAGAAAAGATGGGAGAGGAGGGGAGGGGGGATAGTAGAGAATAAGAAAGGTAGCAGAATACAAAAGTTACTAATAGGGCATTATGTGAAATGTGGATGTGTAACCGATGTGATTCTGCAATCCGTATTTGGGGTAAATATGGGAGTTCAAAACCCACTTGAATCTAATGTATGAAATATGATATGTCAAGAGCTTTGTAATGTTTTGAACAACCAACTAAAAAATAAAATAAAATAAAATGAAATAAAATAATTGAAAAAAAACACATGGAGAACTATTTCAACACAAATTGACTAGATTTATAACTCCTGCCTTATATAATGCAAAATGCAAGTCCAACTATATACCATACCTCCTCTGAAATGCTTGTAATTCTATTCTGTTTGGGTTGTTTTTCTTGATCATATGAGGATTAGTAGTCAGAGTCTAGTAGGGTATTGGTTAGTGTCAGGGATTCAGTATTTCAAATGAAAAATTGGAAAATAAACCCAATATGTATGCAAATATGTGCTACACTAAAATTTTCCCACTCTCATCCAGAACAATGCCTTGACATTACCCTCGCCCCAAGTAATACATCATTAGAGGAGAAGAGTTAGAAAATATGGGAATAAATATCTGGAATGGAATATGCTCAAAAATTCACAACCTTGGAGGTGGTAGTGTAGTTTCCAAAAGTAAGTGACATGGTAAACACTCCACAAACATGGAGCTTTGCTGGCCTGAAGACTTCTTGAGAAACTGCCTCTGAGTTTGGGCACTTGAAATATATGTATTTGCCTGGAGCTTTAGCTTCCTTTGTAATGAGACCATCAAAGCTGGGTCTGCATCTATGTGACCTGGAGGACATGGTTTAATATTTTCCAATGAACATGAGGCAGCAGTTCTGAATTCAATCTTTTTAGGTAAACTGTGGCCACTAGGGGCTAAGTCTCTCCCCGTGTGGACTGTGAAGCCATTTGGTCATCCTCCACATTTTATGGTGTTTCTTGCTGGTGCACTGGTAGTTTGGTATTTGCTTCACGAAATAGAAGGAGTTCAACTGAAACACAGTGCTGGAGGGAGTTCTGTCACGTGTAATGTGTCAGGGTCTGCAGGAGAATGCACCAACCAAGGTTCTATCCCTCATAGCTTGTCCCTTGACCATAGCAACCTAATTCTGAACACTGCCCTGAAACCTCTGTATATAACAAGATGCCATTACATATAAGGGCCTGCTGGCTGCACCATGTCAGCCACAAGATACTTGAAAGCCAATGGCAGATCCACATAGCCCCACCACAGATGCTCCATCACACACCTGCCCACCACGGCTATAGGCCCACTATTCAGCAGGCTCCAACTTACTGGCATCTCTGTTCTACACCATTTTCTTTAAACCCAGTCAATCAAGGCACTGTCTGGTATACTCGTAATCAGCAACAGGATATTCAAAGGTTCTTCAGTGCCACATGTTCATGAAAATTTAAAAAAATGTCATGGTATTTAATGAGCCATTTTTCATGGATGATGTTGGAGGCAATGTGAGTTTCAATGCATTCAAGAAAACTTAAATGGCGAGGATGCTCATTTCAATGAAAGCTCTGGAGAACTCTCAGAAGCAAGTCTTCCCAAAGCGTATCCAAAAGGTCACATGAAGCAAGGCACAATGAGGTTTACAATGTGAGGACCATGTGTGTTTTGACTCTCAACTATGGTTGCCAGGTCGTTCAGAATAAAATCATGTGATATCCTGGCTGAGATTCCCAGTACTGTGTGGAAAGCAAACCTAGTCGTAGATCTCAGTTTCCAAGGGCCAATCTCATGCGTGGCCTCCTAAAATCCCAACCCAATTCATGGCAATACTTCGCTGAGGTAAGGTCCAGAACTCAGTCTCTAAGGGGAATCACACCTGAGTTCAAGCCAAGCTGGACATAGTCATCTCTTCCAATTGCCACACAAATGACCACAATTAAAACCAAAACACTCCCACGTGACCCTCATCTTTTTCCATTTAAACACTCATCATAACTTCTGGCTGGAGGTTTCTATGAGGGGCTCAGCAGAAGACAGTGTCCAAAATAATCTCCCTTGTCCCTCATTTGCCTAAATTCACGGTGGCAGGGACACCCTTCCGGTAAACCAGGAGTGATCAAATAGGCCTGCCATTAATACTGCTCCGCTTCTCCAATTTGAGTCCTACTGACTGTGGGTTTTTGATTCTTTATGTGAATTGGAGTCATGAGAAAACACAAGCACCTATGGGCTACACTCTGCAGGACTTTGAGGAACTCATTTGACCCAAAGGATCCCTATTCTCTCTTGATGGAGATCAGGAAACTTACAGAGGAAGGTGAGAGATTTCATTCACAAGGACTGCTCTTCTGGCCATTTTTGTTTTGGATGTACTCATGGAATCTTTCTTTAGGTACATCAGGTGCTGAGACTCTAAGCCTCAGCCTCACACAGGGCCAAGAGTATGAATAAGACACATCATTTTCAAAGCAATTAAACAAAGAGCCACAGAGGATGCCCATTCATTTCCATTTGAAAACTGTTTTTTTCAGGCTTCACAAAGGGGTGGCCTGAGGCAAAGACCTTCCTGACATTCAGGGCAACAGAACAATAGGTAATCAGAAGGCCCAAAACAGAGTTTCTCCACTGAGACTTTCCTGGTCCCAGTGATTTCTGAGTTTTCTGAGATGCTCGCCATTCCCTTCAGCTATCCAGTACATGGCTATGTCACCGTTTGGAGGTGGTACATTACTTGGAGACAAAACCATGAGCCTATTCTGGAGAGTAGCCTAAATTCAGGAAGAAAACAGGAACTTAGGAAGATAGCAGGTGTAGCCCATCGATAAGGCAAGCAGAGGTCCATTCATGAATTGGGCAGGATGAATGCTGGGAAGCTTTCTACTACACAGGACACATCCATTGATGCATTCTCTTTTCTAATGTCTACAACCCCGGACACAGTGGGATTCACAGATATAGAAACACTTGCCTTGTCAAAGGACTTACTAAAAAAGGTTCACTAAAAAAAAAAAAAAAAAAAAAAAAAAAAAAAAAAAAAAAAAACGGCTTTCCTACCTATTCTCAGAACAAGGGAAAACCACAAACCTACACCCACACCCACAAAAGCACGTTCTTACCCCAAGTAATTCTGAGACTATCTGGAGTGTCCTCTGACAGGTGGGCCATAGTATGTTCCCTCAAAATTACATGTCCTCTCTCAGATCTGTTCTCCTTAGCCAACTCTGTGAAGTTGTCAGGAGCCAGCAGTGAGCAACTACCTTTTTTTCCAGGAAAGGCCCCTCTTCAGAACTTTCTTGGCATTTTGCCATCCTCACATCAGTAGGTACCAAGAAAGACTGATTATGTCCTTGGTAAATCCAAACAAGTGAGAACACTGGGACTGGGACTGGGACTGGCTCTGGGTGCCTGCCTTTCTTGATCCAAAGTTCAGAGAGTTCCATCAACAAGGAAGTGAGGTGAGGTCACTTCCTTCAGGTACTGAATGAGGTCACTACCTTGGCAACCTCTTTGTCCTAACAGTTGTTTCCAAGGGTCCCATGATATGCATGCTGCACCTACTACCTGTGACAGTTTCACAAGTTAGAATGGTATATCAACCATAGGCACCAGGGAACAACTCTTCACACAGGCCTCATTTGGTCCATCTTCTCTACATTAAGAGGAGAGAGGCTGATTCAGACTCAACCATTCATCCTGTCCAGGTTTTTTGCCATAGAAGATAAATTTTGCTCTTTCAGGTTCTTCATAGATGCCTGCATCATCTCCAGGTTCATTTCTGCATGGAACTTTGAGGTTCTCAGCAGGTGAAAGATCCTCTACATTCCTGTATTGTAAGACCAACTCTGTGCCTGCTCTTATGTAAAGTTAGATTGAGGGAAGAGGGTATGGTTCGGATTAATAACATGTTTGATTTGTGTTAGGAATTACTCTGCTGGATGAATATTGGGAACCTGCGATATTTATAAGAATATAGAGGTCAAATATTGTAAGGGTCGGGTGCACATAGGACAAAGAGACCACCAAGAGACTGTCTCATGCAACAACAAAGGGTTTATTGTAGGCCCAGCATGTTGGGGCTCAGAGCTCACTTGAATAGAGCAGAGAGCTCCAAGAACAGCTTAAGCAGAGCTTATATACTTTCCTTGGAGAAGGCAGGGTTTAGAAGTTTATTGATGGGTCAGGGCGTGTGGGTGGTTTGCTTTCAACTGGGTGACTGAGTACATTCTGCAGTTTGACAGTTGGAGACAGCACATTCTGGGAACAAGTTTAGCAAACCGTTCTCATGATTTCAACAGTGTTATGTTAAGCATACAGAAAAACAGAAAGTGACAAGTACCTATTTTATCAACCTTACATTCCCCACTTCTTCTTCTGGTTACTTTTAATCATAAAAGTGATCATTGAGGGGTCTCACATTTTATGTCTGCTAGTGGGGTATATTGTTGTCGGATTACCATAAGTTTAACTTGTCCAATTTGAGCTTGGAGAAAGGAAACTACATAGTTGAGCCAACAGGGTCCTACAGTTCGCAATAATATGAAGATTATTAATCGACCGGCCAGGGCTGATGAAACCATAGTTAACCAGAGGGACTGTGTGAAACAAGACTTAAACCACCCTTTTGGGGCCTCTCTCTCTCGTTGACGCTCTTCAAGGCGTTTTCTTAATTTCCTCATAGATTCTTTTACCACTCCATTATGGTCGCCATAAAAACAACATTCTTCCCTCAAGGCAGCACAAAGTCCCCCTTCCCTCATGAAGAGGAGGTTTTAACCCTCGCCTGTTCTGTAAAACAACTTCAGAGAGAGAGGTTAAAGATTCCTGTAAAGCTGTGGTGGAGGTTTCATTATCTTTAAGTTTTGGTCTATTACTGCTTCTAATTGGGTCATTTGTTGTTTCCCATGGACTAGGGCAGTGGTTCCTGTGCCCACTCCTGCAGCAACTCCTATTCCTAATAGGATGGCAAAAGTGAGAGATACATGTTCCCAGTGGAACTGGTTTGTATGCCCTCCTATTTAATCTTTAAATGAAACTGCGTCTTCATAGAGCACTCTGGGAAACATCTGTACCATTACATAATTAATCACATCTATTGACCATTTCATGAAAACATAAACAATGTTTAAGTATATAGAATCTTTCTGTTATAGGGATGGAGAAGGCAAGGCACCTAAGATAGCACCAAAGACAGGGAAAAGTCTTATTTGGTTGCAAACGGATGTAGAGGGCATTGCTTCTGTTGTAATCAATTAATCCCCTGAACCCCAAGTTTAGGTAGTTTCAGAATTTGTACCCAACATGTAAGGGAAGGGGCTCAGAAGTTCACAGTCTGCAGAAGTTCACAAAAAGCAGTTTTTGTTTTTGTTATTTTTTCCTCTGTTCTGGGCAAGTTAACTTTTCAAGGACACCTGAAAGGGGGAGAGCTTTTTTTCTCTTTTTTTTTCTCCCTGCCAGTTGTTACCATGGAGCCTAGTTGGCAACTTCTTTATCTTAAAATTGTAGCCATCTCTGTGAAGCCCCTACTCAAGGCCAGAGGCATTGTTCACATATTTTGTGAAAAACTAGTAAGGGTGTGAGTAGCTCAGGAGTGCTGACTTTTTAGCCAGTTGCCAAGTAGACCAGGGCAACACGAAAAGAGGAAGTTTATTTACAATGAACTCTTTTATAGGGACTCTTGGTGAAAATCCTAAAGTCAGCCATGGTGAAGACTTCTGGAGAAGGTCATTTAAGACTTTTCTGTGGGCATGGTACAGAGGGAGAAGACGTGGAAGGCAAGGCTGAGAGCAGCTCTGTGGATCTGAGAATGAGGAAGGAGAGATGTAAAAGAATATTGGGAAAGGGGTTTGGGATTTTCCTAGCAACAAAAACGTGAACAGTAGAACAGGTAGAGCAGAGGGGATGGCGGGAGTGAGTGTCCCAAAAAGCCTGTGAGGGACTTTGAATTCTTAGTCACCTGTTTTAAGTGATGACAAAGCAACTTTAAAGGCCATTTTAATTACATCTTGGATAGGGGTCTGAGGGCTCTTCTCAGCTGGTTTGAGCTTTGGGTTAGCTGGTAAGAGGACCTGGTGGGACCCATTGTGGGCACTGACAGGAGAAGAGAGGAGTGTGTGGGTGGAGGGGTACCTCAGTACCTGCTACCTCAGCAAGGGGGTCCTTCGGTTTTGGGTGTCTAATTGGTAATATGGCCAATGCTGTGTATTGAATTTTATGAGGAGTTTGGGTTCTACCAGGCACTCCCTGTATGCTAACATCCCCATGACTAACAGAAGAAGTCGGCTTTTCCCCCACACAGCCGTGACTGTTTGTGGCTTTGATAGTCTGCTGGGAAAACATGGTTATCTAGGCTAGCCAACCTGCATCTGTCTCGCCTGTCCCTACATCCATAAAGTTTGTTTCCATTATCTATGATACAGAAGGGATTTAATGGAATTTTAGTGGGATCCGCTTTATCAGGGATATCCCAATAGGAAAAACCTATAGCCAGCTGACAAATGTCTGGTTGTTGAGATTGCCAACAGGTCCCTAAGGGGGATGTATGCGAGATAGATTATTCAATGAGGATTTGTGATCAGCCATCGCTGCTGAATGGGCTGATGAGGGTTAGGACTACTGGTGGCCAAGAGGAGAGTCTATAGCCTTATCCACATGTCGAATACGCAAGTTGAAAGGGTTACCAGTCATTTCCAGTTTCCAGCAAGAGTCTGGACAGGGCGCAGGAGTGAGACTTGAGGCATGGATCCAGGAAGTGATTCGGTCTACTTTTACTGCTGTAGGTGTTTTAAGTAGCACCTGGTATGTTCCTTTCCAGGGGGGTTCCAGGGATGACACCTGACTTTGTCTTTTGTAGATGAAGTCTCTTACTCGATATTGATATGGAGTCCCCTCGTCCCCAGGTTGGTAGGCCATGGCCAGCTGTTTTAACAGGTATTGCTGAGTTCTTTCAAGAGCTTTAAGTCTGTAAAGCAAGAGGGTGTGGAAGGGATCATTAGGTCTTAGAGTTGGGGTTAGGTCCCTTACTGGAGGAGGGACACCATAGAGAATTTCACAGGTGGAGAGGTTACACAAAGAAACAGAGGGTGTATTTCTTGCATGAAACTGTGCATAAGGCAGGAGCATAGTCCAATCTTTTATGCCGGTCTCTAAGCTTAATTTTGTTAAGGTCTCTTTAATGGTTCTATTGATTTTTTCTACCTGTCCTGAGCTCTGGGGTCTATAAGCATAATGTAACTACCAAATAATCACCAGGGTACTGGTTAATCCATGACTTACCTGTGCCATGAACGCTGGTCCATTATCAGACCCTATTACCTTAGGCAGGCCATATCTTGGAAAAATATCTTTCAGGATAATCTTGACCACAATTTGCGCCATAATTTTTTGTTGTTGTTGTTGGGAAGGCTTCAATCCATCCTGAAAATGTATCTACAAAGACTAGGAGATATTTAAGACCATACCTTGCTTGCTTAACTTCAGTAAAGTCCACTTCTGAGAATTGTCTTGGTCTGGTTCCTTGAAGGTGCTTTCCTATAGGAAGCGTGGAAGGGTAAGCATTAACCAATTGATGGTCCCGACAGGCTATTGATACCCATTCAGTTATTTCGTTTCGCTGTGAGTTGGTTAGTGGAAAACTCTGTTCTTGATCCTTCAGGAATGCCTGAAGTTTCTTTGAACCAAGTTGAGTGAGTTGATGTACATTTTCTACTGACATTGTTAGAGCTGTGACTATAGAAGTTTTTACTGAAGGATTCAGAAATTCCACTTGGGGGCCTTCAGGGTTAAAAGTTATTTAGACCCAGAGCTTGGTGAGCACATCTCTACCCATCAATGGAGCCAGGCCTTCTGGGATTACTAGGAAGGATTGATGGATTTTTCCTTTCCTCAGGTGCATGGTCCACTTAGTTGTCCAAGTCCAATATTTACTGCCATTATCCCCTTGAACTAGGGACCTTTGATTTGTTAGAGAACCCAATGAGGCCTGAAGGGCTGAGTATATTGCCCCTGTATCTAATTCAAAGTTTACTGGGGTCCCCTCAACTTCAAAAGATATTTATTTTCACTGTGAGTTGGTTAGTGGAATTGGTTAGACTTCATCCACAATGAGTGCTCTTTTTGCCATTTTGGTTTTGGATGCACACAAGGGATCTTTCTCTAGATCCATCAGGTGCTGAGAATCTAAGCCACTGCCTCACACAGCGCCAAAATGCTGATTCAGACACATCCCTTTCTAAAGCAATTAATATAAGAGCCACATGTGATGTCCACTCATTTTCATTTGAAAACTGTATTCTTCAGGCTTCACAAAGGGATGGCCTCATTCAAAGACCTTCCTGACATTCAGAGCAATAGAACAATAGGAAAGCAAATGGCCCAAAGCAAAGTTTCTCCACTGAGACTTTCCTGGTCACACTGATATCTGAGTTTACTGAGATGCTCCCATTCCCTTCTGCTGTCCAGTACATGGCCATTTCACAGAGCTTGGAGGTGGTAC
This sequence comes from Callospermophilus lateralis, assembly GCF_048772815.1. NCBI lineage: Eukaryota > Metazoa > Chordata > Mammalia > Rodentia > Sciuridae > Callospermophilus > Callospermophilus lateralis. The sequence goes on along the minus strand of NC_135316.1, from coordinate 12,437,189 downwards.
ATATCTTGGACACAAAACCATTAGCCTATTCTGGAGAGTGACCAGAATTCAGGAAGAAAACAGAAACTTAGGAAGATAGTAGGTGTTGCCCATCCATTAGTCAAGATACAGTCCATTCATTAATTGGGCAAAATGAATCCTGGGAAGCTTTCCCCTAGACAGGGAACATTCATTGATGCACTCTCTTTTATAATGTCTACAACCACGAACACAGTGGGATACACAGACATGAAAACACTGGCCTTGTCAAACGACTAACCAAAAACAGTTCACACCAAACCAAATAAATTGCATTTCCTACCTATTCTAAGAACATGAGACAAAACCACAAACCCACACCCACACCCACAAAGGCACCTTCTTCCCCCAAGTAGGTCTGTGACTCTCCGGAGTGTCCTCTGACTGGTGGGCCATACTATGTTCACTGGAAATAGCCTGTCCTATCTCACATGTGGCCTCCTTGGGCAACGCTGTGAAGTTGTCAGAAGCGAGCGGTGAGCCACTAATTGCTTCTTCAGGAAAGTCCCCTCTTCAGAGCTTTCCTGGCATTTGGCCATTCTCCCATTAGTAGGTACCAAGAAATACTGACTCTGTCCTTGGAAAATCCAAATAAGTGAGAACACTGGGACTGGGACTGGGACTGGGACTGGCTCTGGGTGCCTGCCTTGCTGGATCCCAAGTTCAGAGATTTCCAAAACCAAGGATGTGAGGTGAGGTCACTCCTTTCAGGAACTGAATGAAGTCACTGCCTTGGCAACCACTTTGTCCTAACAGTTGCTTTCTATGGTCCCTTGAGATGGAGGCTGCACCTACTTCCTGTGACACTTTCACATGTTAGAATGGTATATAAATCATAGGCACCGGAAAAAAGCTCTCCACACAGGCCTGGTTTGGTCCATCTTCTCTACATTAAGAAGAGAGAGGCTGATTCAGACACAAACATTTATCCTTACCAGGTTGTTTGCCATGGAAACAGAATTTTGCTCTCTCAAGTCCTTCATAGCTGGATACATATTCTCCAGGGATTATTTCTGCATGAACCGTTGAGGTTCTCAGCAGGTGGAAGATCCCCTACATTCCCGGATTGTAAGACCAACAATGTCCCTGCTCTTCTGCAAAGCTACATTGAGGAAACAGTGTATGGTTAGTGTTAATAACAGGTTCGATTTGGGTTAGGAATCATTCTGCTGGATGAATTATGGTATTGGGAACCTGTGATATTTACAAGAATATATAGGTGAAATATAAGTATGAAAACAGAAATCTAGGTAAGATTTGAAGCCCAGAAGGGAATTGGGCCCTTGATTGGGATAGTTAGTTTTGAATTATGTTCTGCACACATACCTCAGATAAATCGATATAAAATGTCATAGGACCTTGTACCTTGGATGATTGAATGCCGAAGAGAACATCCAGTGAAAAAGGGACAGTAGTTAGGATTAGGAAGATAGTCGGTAGGTATGAAAAAAAGAGTGAGTATATGATTTGGACCAAATTTTTATAGCAATAGGGTTTCGGTTAGAAAGTGAATGTCAATGTCAGCACATGTGAATAAAGAGTCACAATGATGAACTGGGGAAAATATGTAGGAAAGCAGATATCAGTACAGACATTACAAAATGATACAAAGTATAAAGTGAGTTATAGGATTAGACATTTTCAACAGGGTTGAATTTGAATATATAATCTTAGGAAGAAATAAATATGAATTCACCAATAAGATTGACATTTGAGATCATTAGGCAAATTGGACATGGATATTTTTTGTAACCCATGCTCACATTCCATTTTGGCTTTGGTACAACCATAAGTGCGAACTTTGCATTTTGTTTCCAGAATATTACTGTCATAAAATGTATATGTAGATCAGGTGACATGAGTATTTCTTCCACCATTTCTGGGAGCAATATTTTGAAGACGTATATAATAGTATTGGGGGTACAAATAGGTGTACCTCTGTCTATGAATATAGAGATATTGCATGAATAGACTATACTTTGAATAAATAATATAACTGGTTCCATTTTAAATGATAGATTGAATTGATATCTGAAAATATATAAGAAATCTTATATTGATATACAATCATTCATTCCAACCAGTTATACATCTAATTGTAACAATGAGGTGATGGTTTATCATGAAGGGTGTGTGAGTTTTGCTTCAAAAGTGATTATGAAAAACGAAAATAATGCGTTTGGAAACAAGTCTCATGAAAAGACCAGTCAAGAAACATGGAGGAATACATGTGTTCTGAATCAGGAAGTGATTGAACGTGAAACAAATGCCTATCAATTTGATAATTTGTGCATAAAATATATATCCTATGATGTGCATTAACTGAAGAAATAATAATGTACCAGTGTGGAATAAAAATGAATGTCAAAATACACATCATGTCCCATAGGAATCTACTTGCATTGATGTGAAACTGGGTCAGTTACTGTAGAAATATTTGGATTTGTATGCACCATTTACTGAAGATAATTTTCAGTACTAGGAAACAAATATGTATTTCAGGTGGATGAGTATTTCTGAGAGTAATCCTGTGAAAACTTGATTATAAATCCACATCTATGAATATGAATGCATTTAGGGAGTGTATAATAAGACACATATATTTCATATTTTGAAAAATCTGGAGAGTGTATATACATACACATACCCACACACACACACACAGACACATAGACATTTAAAAGTAGCAATAAATATGCCAATAGAAATTCATCATGAAATATATATTATCCACAGATCAAAAAATATTCATTTTACTGAATATGGATTAATGTATAATGTTGTTTAACTAGGAAGTGGACAGTGTATGGTTAGGGTTAATAAAAGGTTCGATTTGGGTTAGGAATCATTCTGCGGGATGAATAATGGTATTGGGAACCTGGGATATTTACAAGAATGTATAAGTGAAATATAAGAATGAAAACAGAAATCTAGGTAAGATTTGAACCCCAGAAGAGCATTGGGTCCTTGATTTAGATACTGAGCTTTGAATTATGTTCTTCAGAGATGTCTCAGATAAATCGATGTAAAATGGCAAGGGCCTTGTACCTGGATGATGGAATGTCGATGAGAACTTCTAGTAAAAAAACGATAGTCGGTATTATTAGAAAATATTCGGTAGGTTTTGAAAGAAGAGTGAGTATAGGATTCGGACCAAAAGTTCTTTAGCAATAGGGTTTCAGGTATAGAGTTAATGTAAATGTGAGCACATATGAAGAGTCAGTCACAATAATGAACTGGGGAAAATATATAGGAAACAGATATCAATAGAGACATTAGGAAATCAGGCAAATGATAAAGTGATTGATAGGATTAGACATTTTCAGCAGGCTTGAGGTTGAATATACAATCTTAGGAAGAAACAAATATGTAGTCACCAATAGGATTGACATTTGAGAGCATTAGGCATCCTAGACATGGATGTTTTTAGTAATGCATGCTCACTTTCCATTAAGGCTTTGGAAAAATCATAAGTGTGACCTTGCTTTTTGTGTCCAGAATATTACTGTGATAAAATGTATATGTAGATCAGATGACATGAGTATTTATTCCACCATTTCTGGGAGCAATATTGTGAAGACGAATAAATTAGTATTGGGGTTACAAATAGGTGTCCCCTGTGTCTAGGAATATAGAGATAATGCATGAATTGACCATACTATGATTGAAGAATATAACTTTTTCCAAATTTAAATAATGGATTGAATTGATATATGAAAATATACAGGAAATCTTATACTGATAAACAATCATTCATTCAAACCAGTTATACATCTAATTTTAATATTAGGTTTATGGTTTATCATGAAGAGTGTGTGAGTTTTGTTTCAATATTGATTTTGGAAATAGAAAATAATGTGTTTGGAAAGAAGTCTCATTAAAATACCAGTCAAGAAAACTGGAGGAATACATACGTTTTGAAGCAGGAAGCTTTTGAATGTGAAACAAATGCCTATTAATTTGTGAACTTGTGGATGAAATACATATTGTATGATGTGCATAAACAGAAGAAATTATAATGTACCAGTGTTGTAAAAAATTAACGTCAAAATACACATCAGGTCCCATAGGAATTCACATGCATTGATGTTAAACTAGGTCAGTTACTTTAGAAATATTAGGATTTGTATGCAACATTTACTGAAGTTAGTTTTCAGTAGTAGGAAAAGAATATGTATTTCAGGAGGATGAACATTTCTGAAAATAATCTTGTGAAATGTTGATTATAAATCCACATACATGAACATGAATGAATTCAGGGAGTGAATATAAGACACATATATTTTATATTTTGAAAAATCTGTAGAATATATATATATATATATATATATATATATATATATATATATATATATATTCATATAAACACAAAAAACACACACAGACATTAAAAAGTAGCAATATATATGCCAATCGAAATTCATCATTAAATATATATCATCAACAGTTGCAAAAATATTTATTTTAGTAAACAAGATTTATGTATAATGATTTCAACTGGGAAGCTCACCCATAGTTTGAATTTCCAGTTCCAACAGTGTTTTGGAGGAGTGATCTCTTCTCACAATTTGTATCTTACAAGTCAGCCATCTCAAAAGTATGTATGTGTGATTTTATATGCATATATGTATTCTATATATGCATATAAAATTACATGTGCTGAATTGGCTACAGAGAAAGGGAGATAGGAATTCACACATTTGTTAACATTAAAAAAACATGGAGAACAATTTCAACAGAAAATTTACTAGATTTATAACTCCAACCCTTTATCTTGCAAAAGACAAGTCCAGCTATACACCATGCCTCCTCTGAACTGTTTGTATTTCTATTCTGTTTGGGTTATTTTTCTTCTTCATAATGGTTTAGTAGTCATAGTCTAGTCGGCTTATGGTTAGTGTCAGGGAATCAGTTTTTCTAATGGAAAATTAGATAATGAATCCAATGTGTATGCAAATATGTGCTACAAAAAATTCTTCCCACTCTCATCCAGAACAATGCCTTCACATTACTTTGACCCCAAGTAAGACACAATTAGAGGAGAAGAGTTAGAAAATCTGTGAATACATATCAGGAATGCAAAATCCTCAGGAGTTCACAACCTTGGATTTGGTAGGGTAGTTTCCGAAAGTAAGGGACAGTGTTGATAGATCCAACCTGATCTTTTATTAAAATTGGGAGCCATCTTGCCACAAAGCCATGAAACTATAATTTTGGCTTTACTGTAAATTACTGCAAATTCTGAACCTGCTTGGAATGCCTACCAGTGCCTTGAATTCACCCATGCCTGGCTCTCTTACCAGATAGCAGCACTATCTGAAACTTCAGTGACACCTCATTAACATTTTCTTTCCCTGGCCAGACAACGAGTCTCTGAGGCTCTAATTGTCTTCATAATTTCTGATGTTGGGGCCAGCAAAAAAAAAAATATGTAAACTACCATTAGTGTGATGCTTGTCAAAGTTCTGTTATCTCTAACCCCCCTTATGTGTATCTTTCTGGGCTATATTGCTGGGCTGTAGGAAAGATGAGATTTCTGTCTTGTTCCCGCCGTTTAGGGAGGGAGAGGCAGCCTGGCCGGTTGAAATAATAAGCTTCCCTTAATTTGATTTTAATTGGAGTCAGTGGTCTTTTCTTGCATCCTGGTCTAACATTTTGGAGTTCCCCAGCGAGATGACCCTGCCCTACCAGATCACAAGACCAGACTGCTGGAAATTCTGAAGCTGGCCTTCCCTCCAAGGCTCTAGGCTGGAGAGATACTATAGGGGGTGCACAACTTGAGACATTCCAAGGACTTGGATTGAGCCTTCAGTCCCGGGAGCACTGCATTGAACCACTGCACTAAAACTATTAGCAATCGCCTGGTGAAGGAGGCCTCCATAGGTAAGTGGCGCCTATATAACATCTGATATCCCGTTAAGGGAGATCTCTTCTGATGACAGAGAGGTTGCCTGGGAAGGCTCACTTATACTCCTCTCCGGGAAAGTAAAGAGAATCGTTCTGTCCTCTGTTCTGTTTTGTAGGGAATTGCTCTGCAAGGGTAGAGAGGTGCCGACGGGCATGCACTCGCTCCTACCCTAGACCTTTAGCAAGATGTTGCATTGTTCCTCTGTTTTTCTGTTTCGACACTGGGTTTCTTTTTTTATGTGTGTTTTGTTCTGTGTTCTATATGTTTTTTGCTTGTTTGCTATTGTGCATTTTGTTGTGTGATTTCTGTGGTAAAAACTAAAGGATATTGAATGTAAAAATGGGTAATAAAGCAAGTAAGCCTGACACCCCTTTGGACTCTCTTTTAAGAAAGTGCGATGAACTTTACTCCCCTTTGTTAAGCAGAATGAGAGAAGCCCCTAGCTGGCTGCCTGGAGCACACACACTGCCGAGGGAAATGCCTGCTGGGGACCTAAGAACTGAGTATCTTCCAGGGTAACAGTCAAACTACTTTAAAACTCCTTGTCCCTCAATATCAAGAGAGTCACAACCTTTGGGCAAAGTCCCCTGTGTTTCTCCTTTGTTAGCAGAGAAATAAACCTCCCTTTTTCTTTTTCTCAAAACCCTGTCCTCATTATTATATTGGCATTAATTGGCTTCAAGGTCAGTAACTGATCTTTAAGTTACAAATTTTGATAACACCCCCGCCCCAGAACTTTTTTAGAGCTGACTACTGAAATGTTAGAGATGGAGTTTGCATGGGGTGGTACCGAACCAGAGGAGTTAATTATGTAAGTAAAAGGAGGGACTGAGGGACTCCCAGCAGCTGCCAAAGTCCTATTGTTTCAGGGAATTCCCTCCTTCTTTCCCTGCACTGTAAGGATTATGCCACCTCTTTCTTCTTTAAAAAGAGAAAAATAAAAAGTGGACACTAAATGCAGTAAAGTCACTGTAGTAAGCCATTGTTGTAGATTGTGGCCGCCATTAGAAGATGGCGCCGGCTTCCACTGTGGCCTGTGATAAACAAATTCTTTTGTGGAGAGTTGGCACGCTATCCCTTGCCACCCTATAAGAAAGATCCACGCGGCGGCTTAAGATTGGTACGTGCGAGGCTTTATTAGGCTGTGCTTGGGCGCTCGGGAGTAGAGAGAGAGAGAGAGAGAGAGGAAGGTCACTAAAAGATACTTTAATCAAGGCCTGAATAAACTGCTGAAAGAAGATTCCTGAGTTGCGTCTTCCTTGCGGGCAAGGGGTCGCGACAAGTGGTGCCGAGACCCGGGAACCAGAACTTTCAGCAGTCAGGGGTGGTGCACCAATTAGTCCCAGGTAAGTTGGGACCCGCTATCAAAGCGGAGATCAGTCCTAGATAATTGGGACCCGCGGTTAAAGCGGAGATTAGTCCTAGGTAATTGGGACCCGCTGTCAAGGCGGCAGCTCCTCTGTAAAGCCAGAGAGAGCATTAAATCTTATTGCAGCTGCACTGTGTACTTTCGCTCTTACTTTCACTTTTGTTTTTTGTGTGTCTTTTGTTGTGTCATGGGTGCCGTATCTTCAAGTCCGCTTCTCCTGGCCCTAGATAACCTGTTACCTTCCAAGGGCCTAAAAGTGAAACGTAGTACTTTACAGAGATTTTTACAGAAGACAGATATTGTTGCACCGTGGTTCGCATTTTCTGGCAGCCTTACTATACCTAGCTGGGATAAGTTAGGCACAGACCTTGACTTTGCTTCTGAGCAGGGCATATTAGAGGGTAGGGTGATACCCCTTTGGAAGATGATCCGTAGTTGCCTCGCAGATAGCAGATGTCAGGAAGCACTTACTAAAGGACAAGAAGTTTTAGAGCAATTACATGAAGAAAGATCAGAAATGGCAGGCAGTGAGGTATTTCAGGAGGGTGGGAGTGCGCGGAGTGAGAAACAGGGGAGGAAACAATTATCTCCGGCAGGCAGTGACGTATTTCAGGAGGATGGCAGTGTGCGGAGCGAGAAACAGGGGAGGAGGCGATTGTCTCTGGCACGGAGTGAAATATTTCAGGAGGAAGGGAATGTGCAGAGCGAGAAAGAGGGGAGGAGGCGATTGTCTCTGGCACGGAGTGAAATATTTCAGGAGGAGGGGAATGTGCAGAGCGAGAAACGGGGGAGGAAACGCTTGTATCCAAATCTCAGTACACTGCGCACACTCCCATGCAAAAGTGGGTCAGAAGAGAAGGACGATGAGGAGGAGGAGCTCGGGAGACTGTCTCGGCAGCTAGGGAGTCTAACTATGGGAGAAGGGAACAAAAATAAACAGGAGCTCAGAAGAAAAAAAAAAATGATCCTCAGGACCTGCCGCCGTACGGTGAGGGTGTTTCGAGGAGAGCTTTCCATGCCCAAACATAGAGGGGGCTGTTAACATTTTTACTGATGGTTCCAAGTCTGGAATGGGAGCCTACGTAATTAATGACTCTCCCCCTATCCAGCATCAATTTGCTCCTGGAAATCCACAATGGGTAGAACTACAAATTGTTATTGAAGTTTTTAAACAGTGTTCTTTTCCTTTTAATCTTATTTCGGACTCCAGCTTTGTGGTACAAGCACTAAAAGTCCTGGAGGCCATGGGAACTATTAGTGATGCCCATAATGTGTCTGTTTACTTTACTCAGCTTCAACAGCTTATCTCTAACCGCACTGCTTCTTTTTATCCAATGCACATCAGGGCTCACACCTCTCTTCCTGGTCCGTTATCCCAAGGTAATGCCTGTGCGGACTTAGCCACTAGAGGTCAATTGATATGCTTGGCTTCCTCCTTAGAGAGGGCTAAGTTGTTTCACCAAAACTTCCATGTTAATGCATTAACGCTGCACAGGCGTTTTTCCATTTCAAGAGTGAATGCTTGGCAGATAGTATTGCAATGTCCCCATGTGTCACATTTCTTCATCCCCCTAATTATGGAGTTAACCCACGGGGATTAAAGCCATTGGTTGTTTGGCAAATGGATGTGACACATATACCTGACTTTGGTAACCTTAAGTATGTGCATGTTTCCGTTGATACATGCTCTGGAATTATCCATGCTTCTGCTTTATCGGGAGAAAAGGCACGTAATGTCATTACTCACTGTTTAGAGGCATGGGCAGCATGGGGTGCACCTGCATCCCTTAAGACTGATAATGGACCTGCTTATACTGGCAGACAATTTACAGCTTTTTGTTCTACTATGGGAGTGCAACTTACTCATGGTTTACCTTATAATCCTCAAGGACAAGGCATTGTTGAGCGTGCTCATCGCACCTTAAAGGAAACTTTACAAAAACAAAAGGGGGGAATAGGAGCTGAACACACTCCTAAAGAACGCCTGTCCTTAGCTCTCTTTACCATTAATTTTTTGAATTTGGATATTCATGGTCGCTCTGCGGCCGATAGACATGTGTCCCCTCAGCCCTCTGTGATTGGTTATGTTAAGTGGAAGGATGTTCTTACGGGCCAATGGAATGGCCCTGACCCCGTGCTGATATGGGCACGAGGATCTGTATGTGTTTTTCCCCAGGATCGCACGGAACCATTGTGGGTCCCTGAACGCTTGACAAGAAGAGTCTCGACATTAGCTGACCAGCAACAAAAGATACCACAACAATCCTGTGATGAGGATCTTCATTCTGCTAAGTGCTCTGGCTCTGGTGCTGGTGCCGATGGCACAGGCGACACCAATGCGGTGGTGGGCAGTGGCACGGGCATGGCCAATGCCGATGCCGGTTCATGGTAATTCTAGTGTCCTCCCCACTCTTTTTTCAACCTCATGTGAGATGTCTGCTCCCTGTGCCTCTCCTAGAGGGGACATGGAGAGAATTTTTAATCAATCTCAAGTTAATCTCACAGGAGTTTTTTGTTTCAGCCTTAGAAACGCTAATTGCATTAGCCTTAAGACCAAAAATTTGACTAACTGGGAGGAGCCATTGCGGTCCAATCAGGCCTCAGGAAGCATTATCAGTGCTATATTGAGCAAGGTAGCTTCGGGGAAGCAATCAGGCTCAGAGACCCCTGCAAACAGCAGCTCTGCTCTTAACATAACTACCTTGGCTATTATCTCCGAGGTACTAATCCCAGTGCCTCCTTTTTCTAGTAGTATTTATAATGCCACTCATTTCAAGGCCTCTCCTTACTGTTCCCCTAATCTTGATTTCCCCCCAACATTTACGCCTTGTCAGGATCATTCTTGGGAGAAACATCAAGTTGCTAAAGGTTTCTCCCTTTCCCCCTCTCTTAATAGTTATGTTTATAACTTTAGCTATAGTGCCAGCTCCTCTACAGGAGTAGGTTGGTCCTGGTTTCAATGGCTGATTTCCAATGAAAAGGGGGCTTCAGCCAATATTTCTGCACTGGCTCAGTTGCTAGGAGCCAAAAGTTGGCTGGCTAATATTTCTGGTACTGTTAGGGAAAGTGAACAAGGTAATAGACTTACATCTGTTTCATTCAACTCTCTGTTGTATAATGCCACATTGCCTCCTGCAATGGTCTGTGTCCAATCCCCCTTCTTATTCCTTTTGGCTAAGGCCACCTCATCAGGGATGCTGGATTGTTCTCATACTACCTGTCTCTTATCTGAGTGTTGGAATGGTTCCTGGACTGTAGCAGTGATTATGAAAATTCCAACTTTTGTCCCAATCCCGGTCACTGCGGATCCTGATAAATTCCCTATTGTTGAGCTACTTAGAGTCCGCAGAGATTTTGGAATCACAGCGGCTATAGTGACAGCCGTGGCGATATCTGCTGGTGCAGCGGTTACGGCCGGAGTGGCTATGGCCAATCAAGTACAAACTGCTGCCACCATTAATCAAGTTGTCCAACAAACTTCCACCATACTTGAATCCCAAAATACAATTAATCAACATATTTTGTCAGGGATTTTAGCTGCCAACCAAAGAATAGATTTACTCCAAGCTCAGGTAGAAGAATTGGCTGACTTAGTGCTTTTGGGTTGTGTTGACCAACGTGCACATTTATGCATAACCTCTGTCAGATTTAATGATTCCAGGAATGCTTCCCGCATCATTGGCGAATATTTGGCTGGAAATTGGTCCATGGAAGTGGAAGACATGATCCAGTCTCAACTAACCCAGATAGCTGTCTTGAATGGCACCCGTGTTGATCCCGTGACTTTGGGTCAATTCACTGATTGGATATCTTCTGCTTTTTCCTTTTTTAAAGAGTGGGTGGGGGTAGGCATTTTTGGTGCAATGTGTTGCTTCGGTATGTTTCTCTGTTTGTGGTTTCTCTGTCGCCTCAAGGCCCGCAATGCTCACGATAAGGCTATGATCATCCAAGCTCTTGCTGCTTTAGAAAATGGCAATTCACCTCAAGTCTGGCTTGCGCAGCTTAAACAGTAAATCTTTGACATGGTCGTTGCACCCCAAGTTATTATAACATTGCACTGGGATCGGCATGTCTTTCCTCGTTATTCTCTTAGTGTTGGAAAGCCCTTGCACTCTGCCGGTCTTGCTGCCATTGCACGCAGGTGGGTTTCCACACTAATGCTTCTCTATCGCCTTAAAGTCCGTGCCTTTCTTTCAGGGTGCTGTCAACTCGTTTGTCGTTGTGTACAGCCACAGAACAGCCTCAGCTGTCCCCCTTCGTCCACCTTCATCACGATGCAGGATGCGAGGCAAAGCACTGCACTTGAGTGATCCCTCAACGGACCTCAAGGAAAGCATGTCCTATTGCATGCGGGTTTGACGTCCACACCCCCGCCCTACGAAAAAAGGCGTCAGCTGATATGGGGTAAGGTCTGGGGAAGGCGCCTCCTTAGGACTGAACCATACTTTGCAGCCACTTCTGCACAGTGGGATAGGACCTCTACTTTCGCCTGCATTGTTTTATAAAAAAGAAGGGGGAACTGTAGTAAGCCATTGTTGTAGATTGTGGCCGCCATTAGAAGATGGCGCCGGCTTCCACTGTGGCCTGTGATAAACAAATTCTTTTGTGGAGAGTTGGCACGCTATCCCTTGCCACCCTATAAGAAAGATCCACACGGCGGCTTAAGATTGGTACGTGGGAGGCTTTATTAGACTGTGCTTGGGCGCTCGGGAGTAGAGAGAGAGAGAGAGAGAGAGGAAGGTCACTAAAAGATACTTTAATCAAGGCCTGAATAAACTGGTGAAAGAAGATTCCTGAGTTGCCTCTTCCTTGCGGGCAAGGGGTCGCGACAAGTCACCATGGAGATCCTTGATTTTACATTTCAGGTTGCCCCTCTGTGAAAACATCTGTTTCCCTTTTGAGAACATCTATGGTGCCACTGGTGTAGGAGATTGTTCTCTTATCTGCTCTGTTTTAAAGGTTTCTGTCTGTCAAACATAGTCTGGATCTTCTTTCTGTCTGTCTTGTGTCTTGGTTTCTGGCCCTTTAAGACATATGCAATAATGTTTTGATATTATAAATTCTTTCTTGAGAATGATCTTAGCTGAATGTGTATCTAAAGGATGATGTTTTATTGTAACAATCTGGTATCTGAATGGTTTTTGAATCATTGAACAATCTTGCAGTTAAAAGTCGTGTTGAGGTAATTGTTTAGTTTATGATTTCAGATAATTCATGCCAGAGAACTTAAATACTTAGGATGGAAAACTAAAGAACTCTGCTTCCAAGATGGCAAGTAACTTCCCAATCATTCAGTCTTTTTTTCACCAATTTTGAATTGGGTAGCCTGGGAAAATGTCACTGTGTGTACCAGTGCATTAATTTGGACAAGGATAGTAAATCATAGAATGATATCTGTTGAAAAAACAAGATGTAAAGATATAACATTTTGTGAATTGTATCTTAAACTTGTATCATAATTTTCAACATCTTAAATTGAAAGTAATGGTTAAAATGCCAAAGCCTGAGGTGTCTGCTCAGAATAGCAGTTTTTTCCAGCTATTTCCAGACCTCAGCCAGGACTTTTGTTGAAATGCAAATGAAAGAAGCCTGCAAGCTCAGTAGGAGACTGATCTGAAGCCTAAGGAGGAAAAAAAATGTAAATTGTATGGTATCAACTAATTACTGGCCAGTCATTTTTTCTAGGACTCATATTTTTTTCTTAGATTCTATATATTTTTTGAGCTCATGATTTTAATCCTACAGACCTAGGTTAATGTTTTTCTGAGCAGTTCTCTCTTTGACCAACTGTGGAGTTTTTGAAACATTGCAATGGAGATTTCACCTGTGAAAAGCTACAATGCCTTTACTATTATTATGTGTGCACACTTTTTTATGTGTTGTATGTATGTATATATATATATATATATATATATATATATATATATATATATACCTATATCATATATATGATACACAAATTAACATATATAAGAAGCGTTCATAAAAAATGTGCTCATAAAAACAAATTTTAAAAAGTGTATCCAAAGTTCTTTAATTCATGTGATTTAAATGTTTCAATTTAAATTGGATAAACAGATAAATATAAATGTATTTAAATTTAAGCTTACAAGTTTTTCTAGGTGTTCAAAAATCTAATAAAATATTAATGTCTACAAAAGTTCTAATATGTTTTTGTTCTAGGTCTTTTCCTTCAACAACAAAAAATGGTTTACAGTGTTCAATGCATTTGTCTAATATTTTGATAAATAAGTAAAGTAAATTTCATATGGGATTACTCATTCATGAGTACTTTTGTTTGATATCTGATTGATTTACTAAGGTCTGTATAAGTTTGTACTAAAGTGTGTATAAGATTGTAAAAATCAGTCATGTGTTAAAGAGACAACAATTTCTGAAAACATAAGTTTACCTGTAACATTGTGTTTATTAAGTTTTATTTTTTCTAGAGCTAGCAACCATAAAAATTAAACAACTGATTAAATAAGAACTGTTATTTTAGAGCACTGTACTGCCAATTCTTTAAAAGCTAAACTTGGTTAATGTAGAAACATCAATGTAATTGTGATGCTATCAATGTGCTCATATCTTCCAGGTATACAAGTTTGTAAGGTAGAAACTTGAAGAGAACATTATATCAAGCTGGTGTTCTGAAGTTATATGATAAAAAAAAAATATCGGGGATTTATTTACTGTTATCAATAAGATATGTAAAGTTTCATGTTACTTTTTACACTGGGGAACAATTTAAAGGTATTTTTTAAGTTATTGATAGCATAATCTATGTAAAGGTTAAAAACTTTCAGCCTTTCTTTAATTCATGTTTTAAATATGATATCATATGATGTTAGCTAATGTTCATGTGACCTCAAACAATTTATATGAACTTTGTAAAATAATATTTAGAAAAATAAAGATCAGCTTTAGAATTAAAACACTTAAGATTCATAAAGAGCCCTGCCTTTCCTGAGATTAGGCTCTGTCTCCCATCTTTCTACATGTGAGAATGACTACGAAAGCAGTAGGTCAGATTTTATTTCATTTAAAGTTATGTTCAAAAGTTTCTTTTTTTTTTTCTGCCAAGATTACTAGGATATCAAAAAGGGGATAAAATGTATAACTCAGCTAAAAAATTAAGGGTAGCTATTACACGAACTAAGTATTTTTACTCTTGTGAAAAATTTTTATTTTGTAATTTCCTTATAAGTGATCTAAAGATTCCCTGTTAGTGTTTTACAGAAGTGTGGCTTTAAAACATAACATGGGTTCATTTAAGATAATAATTCATCACCTACAAGACAGACAGAATGATACAGATCCCAATTCATAAAAAGATAAATAATTATAAAGTTATAGACACTAAAGCCCAGTACTTGTAATATAATGTTGTTAAAATTTATTTGCTGGATGTTTAACATTAGGATTTAAAGTTAAAGTTAAATGAAAAGGGCTAAAAAACCCAATATTTGGCTCTTGCCCTCTGAGTCAGTCTGAATTCATGGAACAGGGGACTTCTCTAAAGAGCTTAGCAACTCTGGGCCACATAACCTCCCTATCAGGGAGATTAATGAGACCACTGGAGAACAGAAAGACAATCAGTGCATTTGTTATGAAGATGAAAGTCATCAGAGAAGGGAGACATCACTGATGCTTCCGAGGGAAGCCACATTGTCAAGCAAGACCTGGATCCACCTAGCGAAAATGGCACTATCAGAACTGAGAAGCTGCTCTCAAGTTTCCCAAGGAATGACTGCCATAAAAGCTCAGCTGACTGTTAACAATAGATAGAAACAAAAGTTAGTTTGACTGCTTCATCGTAAACACTTAGCAAAGACAGTTAAAACCAAAATACATGCATTCCTGGGCATTTAAATTATTAATAATAATTATAATAATAATAATAATAATATTTTAAGGTATACACTTCAGTTAGCCTCCCAAAATAAGTAAGAATGGACGCTACAAAGAAAGATTCTCAGACAGGAATGCCTGATAATTATATAAAGAGACTATCAAGAGGACGTGCCAGAGGCAGAAGTTTTTAGTATAAGACTTACCAATATTCGTAACCTACACAGGTAGTCTTGGTACTTGCTAGTATGATTATCCAGCCCTGAGTAACAGAAATAAAGGTTTCTCTATTAGACACAGAGGTCATACTAGTAAAAGGATTTTGCAAGATCAGATGACATTAAATTATTACACTGTATCTTATGGGGAGGGATAACTGTAACACTAAAATTAAAAGGTTAAGTTGACAGTCCTGATAACTGGGGATACAAAAGCCTGGTGAGGGAACTTCTATACAGCGATATGTTCCAACTGCTGCAACATTTATTCAGTACTCATAGTTTTTTTTCACTCATAGTGAAACAAAAACTTTCAGGGCAGCAGTAAAATAGGTAATCAAATGGCCCAAAGCAGGGTTTCTCCACTGAGACTTTCATGGTAACACTGATATCTGACTTTTCTGACATGGTCGTCATTCCCTTCAGCTATCCAGTACATGACCATGTCACAGAGATTGGAGGTGGTACATATCTTGGACACAAAAGCTTGAGCCTATTCTGGAGAGTGGCCAGAATTCAGGAAGAAAACAGGAACTTTGGACGATAGCACGTGTTGCCCATCGATAAGGCAAGCAGCAGTCCATTCATAAATTGGGAAGGATGAATGCTGGGAAGCTTTCTACTAGACAGGACACATCCACTGATGCATTCTCTTTTGTAATGTCTACAACCACGGACACAGTGGGATACACAGACATAGAAACACTCGCCTTCCCAAATGACTTACTAAAACAGTTTAATCCAAACCAAACAAACCGCCTTTCCTACCTATTCTCAGAACATGAGACAAAACCACAAAACCACACCCACACCCACAAAGGCACCTCCTTCCCCCAAGTAGGTCTGTGACTCTCTGGAGTGTCCTCTCACTGGTGGGCCATACTATGTTTACCAGAAATGGCCTGTCATATCTCAGATTTGGTATCTTTGGATAACTCTGTGAAATTGTCAGAAGCAAGTGTTGAGCCATTACCTGCTTTCTCAGGAAAGGCTCCTCTTCAGAGCTTTCCTGGCATTTGGCCATCCTCAAATCAGTAGGTACCAAGAAAGACTGACTCTGTCCTTGGTAAATCCAAACATGTCAGACCACTGGGACTGGGACTCGAGCTGTGTCTTGGTGCCTGGCTTCCTGGATGCCTAGTTCAGAGAGTTCCATCAACATGGAAGTGAGGTGAGGTCATGTCCTTCCTGAACTAAATGAGGTCACTGCCTTGACAACCACTTTGTCGTAACAGTTGCTTCCATGGCTTTCATGAGATGGAGGATGCCCCTACTTCATGTGACATTTTCACAAGTTAGAATGGTATATCAAACATAGGCACCCCGGAACAGCTCTCCACACAGGCCTGGTTTTATCCATCTTCTCAACATTAAGAAGAGACAGACTGATTCAGACTCAACCCTTCATCCTGACGAGGTTGCTTTCCATGGAAGACGACTTTTGCTCTCTCAGGTCCTTCATAGCTGCCTACATCTTCTCCAGGGATCATATCTTCATGGACCTTTGAGCTTCTTAGCAGGTGAAAGATCTCCTATATTCCAGTATTTTAAGACCACCTCTGACCCTGCTCTTCTGTAATGTAAGATTGAGGGAACAGTGTATGGTTAGGGTTAACAACAGATTCGATTTCAGTTAGGAATCATTCTGCAGGATGAATAAAGGTATTGGGACCCTGCAATATTTACAACAATATATAGGTGAAATACAATTATGAAAACAGAAATCTAAGTAAGATTTGAAGCCCAGAAGTACATTGGGCTCTTGATTGGGATACTTAGCACTAAATTACGTCCTGCACAGATGTCTCAGATAAATTGATGTACAATGGCATAGGAACTTTTACCTGGGATGATTGAATGTAGAAGAGAAAATCCAGTCAAAAAGTGATAGAAGTTAGGATTAGGAAGATAGTTGGTAGGTTTAGGAAAAAGAGGGAAAATAGGATTTGGAACAAATGTTCTTTAGCAATAGGGTTTCGGTTAGAGAGTGAATGTAAGTGTCACCAGATGTGAAGATTTAGTCACAATAATGAACAGGGGAAAATATTTTGTAGGAAAGTGTCGCGACCCCTTGCCCGCAAGGAAGACGCAACTCAGGAATCTTCTTTCAGCAGTTTATTCAGGCCTTGATTTAAGTATCTTTTAGTGACTCCCTTTCTTTCTCCTTCTTCGAGGGCCCAAGCACAGCCTAATAAAGCCTCCCACGTACCAATCTTAAGCCGCCGCGTGGATCTTTCTTATAGGGTGGCAAGAGATAGCGTGCCAACTCTCCACAAAAGAATTTGCTTATCACAGGCCACAGTGGAAGCCGGCGCCATCTTCTAATGGCGGCCACAATTTACAACAATGGCTTACTACAGTTCCCCCTTCTAATTTATAAAACAATGCAGGCGAAAGTAGAGGTCCTATCCTACTGTGCAGAAGTGGCTGCAATGTATGGTTCAGTCCTAAGGAGGCGCCTTCCCCAGACCTGACCCCATATCAGCCGACGCCTTTTTTCGTAGGGCGGGGGTGTGGACATCAAACCCGCATGCAATAGGACATGCTTTCCTTGAGGTCCGTTGAGGGATCACTCAAGTGCAGTGCTTTGCCTCGCATCCTGCATCGTGATGAAGGTGGACGAAGGGGGACAGCTAAGGCTGTTCTGTGGCTGCACACAACGACAAACGAGTTGACAGCACCCTGAAAGAAAGGCACGGACTTTAAGGCGATAGAGAAGCATTAGTGTGGAAACCCACCTGCGTGCAATGGCAGCAAGACCGGCAGAGTGGAAGGGCTTTCCAACACTAAGAGAATAACGAGGAAAGACATGCCGATCCCAGTGCAATGTTATAATAACTTGGGGTGCAACGACCATGTCAAAGATTTACTGTTTAAGCTGCGCAAGCCAGACTTGAGGTGAATTGCCATTTTCTAAAGCAGCAAGAGCTTGGATGATCATAGCCTTATCGTGAGCATTGCGGGCCTTGAGGCGACAGAGAAACCACAAACAGAGAAACATACCGAAGCAACACATTGCACCAAAAATGCCTACCCCCACCCACTCTTTAAAAAAGGAAAAAGCAGAAGATATCCAATCGGTGAATTGACCCAAAGTCACGGGATCAACACGGGTGCCATTCAAGACAGCTATCTGGGTTAGTTGAGACTGGATCATGTCTTCCGCTTCCATGGACCAATTTCCAGCCAAATATTCGCCAATGATGCGGGAAGCATTCCTGGAATCATTAAATCTGACAGAGGTTATGCATAAATGTGCACGTTGGTCAACACAACCCAAAAGCACTAAGTCAGCCAATTCTTTTACCTGAGCTTAGAGTAAATCTATTCTTTGGTTGGCAGCTAAAATCCCTGACAAAATATGTTGATTAATTGTATTTTGGGATTCAAGTATGGTGGAAGTTTGTTGGACAACTTGATTAATGGTGGCAGCAGTTTGTACTTGATTGGCCATAGCCACTTTGGCCGTAACCGCTGCAGCAGCAGATATCGCCACGGCTGTCACTATAGCCGCTGTGATTCCAAAATCTCTGTGGACTCTAAGTAGCTCAACAATAGGGAATCTATCAGGATCCGCAGTGACCGGGATTGGGACGAAAGTTGGAATTTTCATAACCACTGCTATAGTCCAGGAACCATTCCAACACTCAGATAAGAGACAGGTAGTATGAGAACAATCCAGCATCCCCGATGAGGTGGCCTCAGCCAAAAGGAATAAGAAGGGGGATTGGACACAGACCATTGCAGGAGGCAATGTGGCATTATACAACAGAGAGTTGAAAGAAACAGATGTAAGTCTATTACCTTGTTCACTTTCCCTAACAGTACCAGAAAAATTAGCCAGCCAACTTTTGGCTCCTACAAACTGAGCCAGTGCAGAAATATCGGCTGAAGCCCCCTTTTCATTAGAAATCAGCCATTGAAACCAGGACCAACCTACTCCTGTAGAGGAGCTGGCACTATTGTTAAAGTTATAAACATACCTCTTAAGAGAGGGGGAAAGGGAGAAACCTTTAGCAACTTGATGTTTCTCCCAAGAATGATCCTGACAAGGCGTAAATGTTGGGGGGAAACCAAGATTAGGGGAACAGTAAGGAGAGGCCTTAAAATGAGTGGCATTATAAATACTACTAGAAGAAGGAGGCACTGGGATTAGTACCTCGGAGATAATAGCCAAGGTAGTTATGTTTAGAGCAGAGCTGCTGTTTGCAGGGGTCTCTGAGCCTGATTGCTTCTCCGAAGCTACCTTGCTCAATACAGCACTGATAATGCTTCCTGAGACCTGATTGGACCGTAATGGCTCCTCCCAGTTAGTCAAATTTTTGGTCTTAAGGCTAATGCAATTAGCGTTTCTAAGGCTGAAACAAAAAACTCCTGTAAGATTAACTTGAGATTGATTAAAAATTCTCTCCATGTCCCCTCTAGGAGAGGCACAGGGAGCAGACATCTCACATGAGGTATAAAAAAGAGTGGGGAGGACATTAGAATTACCATGAACCGGCATCGGCATTGGCCAGGCCCGTGCCACTGCCCACCACCGCATTGGTGTCGCCTGTGCCATCGGCACCAGCACCAGAGCCAGAGCACTTAGCAGAATGAAGATCCTCATCACAGGATTGTTGTGGTGTCTCTTGTTGCTGGTCAGCTGATGTCGAGACTCTTCTTGTCAAGCGTTCAGGGACCCACAACGGTTCCGTACGATCCTGGGGAAAAACACATACAGATCCTCGTGCCCATGTCAGCACGGGGTCAGGGCCATTCCATTGGCCCGTAAGAACATCCTTCCACTTAACATAGCCAATCACAGAGGGCTGAGGGGACACATGTCTATCGGCCGCAGAGCGACCATGAATATCCAAATTCAAAAAATTAATGGTAAAGAGAGCTAAGGACAGGCGTTCTTTAGGAGTGTGTTCAGCTCCTATTCCCCCTTTTTGTTTTTGTAAAGTTTCCTTTAAGGTGCGATGAGCACGCTCAACAATGCCTTGTCCTTGAGGATTATAAGGCAAACCATGAGTAAGTTGCACTCCCATAGTAGAACAAAAAGCTGTAAATTGTCTGCCAGTATAAGCAGGTCCATTATCAGTCTTAAGGGATGCAGGTGCACCCCATGCTGCCCATGCCTCTAAACAGTGAGTAATGACATTACGTGCCTTTTCTCCCGATAAAGCAGAAGCATGGATAATTCCAGAGCATGTATCAACGGAAACATGCACATACTTAAGGTTACCAAAGTCAGGTATATGTGTCACATCCATTTGCCAAACAATCAATGGCTTTAATCCCCGTGGGTTTACTCCATAATTAGGGGGATGAAGAAATGTGACACAATGGGGACATTGCAATATTATCTGCCGAGCATCCGCTCTTGAAATGGAAAAACGCCTGCGCAGCATTAATGCATTAACATGGAAGTTTTGGTGAAACAATTTAGCCCCCTCTAAGGAGGAAGCCAAGCATATCAATTGACCTCTAGTGGCTAAGTCCGCACAGGCATTACCTTGGGATAACGGGCCAGGAAGAGAGGTGTGAGCCCTGATATGCATTGGATAAAAAGAAGCAGTGCGGTTAGAGATAAGCTGTTGAGGCTGAGTAAAGTAAACAGACACATTGTGGGCATCACTAATAGTTCCCACGGCCTCCAGGACTTTTAGTGCTTGTACCACATAACTGGAGTCTGAAATAAGATTAAAAGGAAAAGAACACTGTTTAAAAACTTCAATAACAATTTGTAGTTCTACCCATTGTGGATTTCCAGGAGCAAATTGATGCTGGATAGGGGGAGAGTCATTAATTACGTAGGCTCCCATTCCAGACTTGGAACCATCAGTAAAAATGTTAACAGCCCCCGGAATTGGACTGGATGAAGTTACCTTAGGGAAAATGATGGGATGTTCTTTAACAAAATGGAGTAATGGATGAGAAGGATAGTGATTATCAATACTCCCTTGAAACGAGCAACACAGAATAGCCCAGTTGTCTAGAGTAGCACATAAAACATTAAGTTGAGCTTTAGTGTAGGGTATGATAAGAGAAGAAGGTGATTGGCCGAAAAATTGAATGCTTTGTTGAATCCCTTTAAGTGCCAATGCTGCAACAGCATCAGGATAATATTCTAAGGATTTTCCTGGGGATACATGTGGGTGGATCCATAGTAAAGGCCCATCTTGCCACAGTACTCCAGTAGGCTGCCGCATAGTGGCAAGCACACATAACTGGAAAGGTTTATCACTCTGGAGCCTGCATAGAGTGGCATGCTGTATAGCTTGTTCTACTTTTATAAGGGCCGCTCTAGCCTCAGTAGTGAGGCTACGAGGGGAAGCAAGATCTGGATCACCCTTAAGAGTAGCATACAAAGGCTGGAGCACAATATTAGGAATATGTAAATATCCTCTTATCCAATTAATATCTCCCAGCAATTTTTGAAAATCATTTAAAGTTCGGAGATCTTGAGTCCTGATGGTAATTTTTTGTGGTTTTAATTTGTCATACCCAATTGTCGCTCCCAAGAACCTGATAGAATCCCCCGTTTGAACCTTTTCAGGTGCGATGTGCAGTCCATGTTGAGCCAACAGCATCACGAGTTCTTTATAAGCCTCATAAACTGTCTGTTCTAATTTTGCGGCCAATAACACATCATCCATATAGTGAATGATCTTGGTGGAGGAATACTTATGTCTGAGAGGTGCGAGTGCCTTTCCCACATACATCTGGCACATCGTGGGACTGTTAGCCATCCCCTGTGGCAACACCACCCACTCAAACCTTTGATCTGGTTCCTCATGATTACACGAGGGAAGGGTGAAAGCAAAACTTTGGGAATCTTTAGGATGCAAAGGAATGGAAAAGAAACAGTCTTTAATGTCAATAACAATTATATGCCAGCCTTGAGGAACAGAGGAGAGCAGAGGCAGCCCTCTTTGAATGGGCCCCATAAGCTGCATCTGAGCATTAACTGCTCGTAGATCATGCAGTAGGCGCCACTTCCCTGATTTTTTCTTAATGACAAATATGGGAGTATTCCATGGAGAAGTAGAAGGTTGGATGTGACCCAAATCAAGTTGTTCTTTGACTAGATCATGGGCTGCTGCCAGTTTAACCGAGGGAAGAGGCCACTGAGGCACCCAAACAGGCTCCTCGGTGAGCCATGTTATGGGTATTTGAGCCCCAGTGGCCCCTAGGAAAAACCCAGACCAAACCTGTTAAGCTTTTGATGACCTTGCACAGGATGCTTACGTCCCTGTAGGTGCCTTCCTAGTCCTAGACCTGGCTCATACCCCATATTTTGCATGATATGTTGAGACACTGGGGAATAGTCATTACTAAGAGTGAACCCCATGTCTTTCATCAGATCACGGCCCCATAAAGAAATAGGTAAATCAAGTACATAAGGCTGAAAGGTACCATCATGTCCTTCCGAGTCCTTCCAAGATAGATGTCTACAGCTGATTTGAGGGGCTTGGGCATATCCAAGTCCCCTTAAGGATTGATCAGAAGCCTGCACTGGCCATCCCCTAGACCAGTCCTTAAGGGCTATGATACTACGATCTGCTCCTGTGTCCAGCAATCCCACAATAGATTTACCTTCTATGCTTAATTCCAAAGTGGGGCGATTGCTCATACCCAGTGACAAATAGGCACAATTTCCTCCGGTGGTACCAATCTGATTTCCTGTCCGTGACCTTGAGTTAGCAGGGAAGTGATTATGCAAACTAGGCAAAATTAGCAATTGAGCAATCCGATCCCCTGGGGAGATAGACACAATGCCCCTTGGAGCTTCCACCATAACCTTTATTGCCCCTACAGTATCAGGGTTTACAACTCCGGGGAAAACATGAAGACCTTGTAGGATAGAGGATGCACGTCCAATTAACAAACCTACAGTGCCAGGGGGTAAAGGCCCTTTGAACTCAGTTTCCACCAATTGGACTCCCATCTTAGGTGTTAATACGAGTCTGGAGGTGGAACAGAGGTCCAATCCCGCGGCACCTGTAGTGGCTCTCCGCATCTCGTGGGATGGCGCAGAGAAGGCCATGTCTCGGGTTCGGGTGTGACATTCTCCATTGCCCCATATATTTGCGGGCCCTGGGGTCGGGGGCCCCTTCGGCCGTTTTTTGGCCCAGCTGAAATAGGCTGTCCATGGATGTCCCTCACTGATCTACACTCCCTTGCCCAATGCTTCCCCTTTTTGCATTTTGGACACAGCCCCGGTTGACGAGGGCCATTAGAAGGGCCACCGCGAGGAGGTCCAGTAAAATTGCCTTTTTTGGGACAGTCACGTTTGAAATGGCCGGATTGACCACAATGGAAGCATGTTCCAGCACCAGGACCGCCCCCTTTTGCAATCCGAAGGACAGCAGCTGCAAGACCTGCATTAGTTAAAGGTCCTCCAAGCTCTCTACACACTTTCATCCAAGCTTCCATGCCCTTGTTTTTATAAGGAGCGATTGCTGCTTTACATTCTTTGGTGCATTGCTCAAAAACAAGTTGTTTAATCAAGGGCATTGCTCTATCAGGGTCACCAAAGATTTTTCCTGCGGCATCCACCATCCTAGCAACAAAGTCCGAGAAAGGTTCTGTGGGGCCTTGCATGATTTTTGTTAAATTGCCAGACACTTCTCCTCTATTTGGGAGTGATTTCCATGCACGGATACAAATGTTATTGATCTGTTCATATACCTCAGGGGGGTATCCTGTTTGTTGATTAGCAAATCTGCCTTGTCCCAAAAGCATTTCCTTGTCCCAATGGGGGTGTCCCGCCGCATAGTTTTGGGCAGCCTGCTCTACAGCACCCTCTAGCACAAAGGCTCTCTAGTCCAAATATTTGCCTGGAGAAACACAAGCCCGAACAAGGCTAGCCCAATCAGAGGGAGTCATACAGTATCTAGACAGACTCTCCACCTGAGTTAATGTGAAGGCGGCATCCACCCCATAAGTACGCACAGACTCTGCCAGGGTCTTCACAATTTTGAAATCTAAGGGCTCATGGAATCTTCCCCTATTGTCATCCTGGAAAACTGGATAAGCAAGACCCATCTCAGCATTAACAGCCCTCCATGTTTGGGCATGGAAAGCTCTCCTCGAAACACCCTCACCGTACGGCGGCGGGTCCGGAGGATCATTTTTCTTGAGCTCCTGTTTATTTTTGTTTCCTTCTCCCATAGTTAAACTCCCTAGCTGCCGAGACAGTCTCCCGAGCTCCTCCTGTTCATCCTCCTCCTCTTCTGACCCACTTTTGCATGGGAGTGTGCGCAGTGTACTGAGATCTGGATACAAGCGTTTCCTCCCCCGTTTCTCGCTCTGCACATTCCCCTCCTCCTGAAATATTTCACTCCGTGCCAGAGACAATCGCCTCCTCCCCTGTTTCTCGCTTCGCACACTGCCATCCTCCTGAAATACGTCACTGCCTGCCGGAGATAATTGTTTCCTCCCCTGTTTCTCGCTCCGCACACTCCCACCCTCCTGAAATACCTCACTGCCTGCCATTTCTGATTTTTCTTCATGTAATTGCTCTAAAATTTCTTGTCCTTTAGTAAGTGCTTCCTGACATCTGCTATCTGTGAGGCAACTACGGATCATCTTCCAAAGGGGTATCACCCCACCCTCTAATATGCCCTGCTCAGAAGCAAAGTCAAGGTCTGTGCCTAACTTATCCCAGCTAGGCAGAGTAAAGCTGCCCCAGAACGGAAACCACGATGCAGCAATATCTGTCTTCTGTAAAAATCTCTGTAAAGTACTACGTTTCACTTCTAGGCCCTTGGAACGTAACAGGTTATCTAGGGCCAGGAGAAGCGGACTTGAAGATACGGCACCCATGACACAACAAAAGACACACAACAAACAAGAGTGAAAGTAAGAGCAAAGTACACAGTGCAGCTGCAATAAGATTTAATGCTCTCTCTGGCTTTACAGAGGAGCTGCCGCCTTGACAGCGGGTCCTAAATTACCTAGGACTAATCTCCGCTTTAACCGGGGTCCCAATTAACCTGGGACTAATCTCTGCTTTAATCGCAGGTCCCACCTTACCTGGGACTAATTGGTGCACCACCCCTGACTGCTGAAAGTTCTGGTTCCCGGGTCTCGGCACCACTTGTCGCGACCCCTTGCCCGCAAGGAAGACGCAACTCAGGAATCTTCTTTCAGCAGTTTATTCAGGCCTTGATTTAAGTATCTTTTAGTGACTCCCTTTCTTTCCCCTTCTTCGAGGGCCCAAGCACAGCCTAATAAAGCCTCCCACGTACCAATCTTAAGCCGCCGCGTGGATCTTTCTTATAGGGTGGCAAGAGATAGTGTGCCAACTCTCCACAAAAGAATTTGCTTATCACAGGCCACAGTGGAAGCCGGCGCCATCTTCTAATGGCGGCCACAATTTACAACAATGGCTTACTACAGGAAAGAAGATATCAATGGAGACTTTACAAAATCAGGTAAAGTATAAAGTGAGTGACAGGATTAGACTTTTTCAACAGGGTTGAGTTTGAATATGTAATCTTTGGAAGAAACAAATATGTACTCACAAATAGGATTTTCATTTGAGAGTATTAGGCAACCTGGACATGGATGTTTTTAGTAATCCATGTTCACATTCCATTTAGGTTTGCTACAATCATAAGAGTGACCTTTGCTTTTTGTGTCCTGAATATTACTGTGATAAAATGTATATTTAGTTCAGGTGACATGAGTATTTCTTCCACCATTTCTGGGAGCAATATTTTGAAGACGTATAAATTAGTATTGGGGGTACAATGAGGTGTACCCTGTGTCTATGAATATAGAGATAATGCATGAATAGAAGATACTGTGAATAAATAATATAACTGATTCCACTTTAAATAATGGATTGAATTGATTTCTGAAAATATATAAGAAATCATATATTGATATACAATCATTCATTCCAACCAGTTATACATCTAATGGTAATATTAGGGTTATGGTTTATTATGTAGGGTGTGTGAGATTTTCTTCAAAAGTAATTATGGAAATCAAAAAAATGTGTTTGGAAAGAAGTCTCATGAAAAGACCAGTCAAGAAACATGGAGGACTATATGTGTTCTGAAGTAGAAATTGATTTAAAGTGAAACAAATGCCTATAAATTTGTGAACTTGTGGATTAAATATATATCCAATGATGTGCATAAACTAAAAAAATAGTAATGTACCAGTGTTGAAAAAAATGAACTTCAAAATACACATCATGTCTCATGGGAGTCAGCTTGCATTGATGTTAAACTGGGTCAGTTACTGTAGAAATATTAGGATTTTATACACCATTCACTGAAGTTAGTTTTCAGTAGTAGGAAACAAATATGTATTCCAGGTGGATGAATATTTCTGAGAATAATCTTGTGAAAAGAAGATTATAAATCCACATATATGAATATAAATAAATTTAGGAAATGTGTAATAAGACAAATGTATTTCATATTTTGAACAATCTGGAGAGTGTATATATATATATATATATATATATATATATATATATATATATACACACACACACACACACACACACACACACACACACACAGATATTAAAAAGTAGCACTATATGCCAATTGAAATTCACCAGGAAATATATATCATTCACAGATCAAAAATATTCATTTTACTGAACATGGATTTATGTATAATGTTGTTCAGCTAGGAAGCTCACCCATAGGTTGAATTTTCAGTTCCAATGCATTCTCTTTTCTAATATCTACAACGACGGACACAATGGGATACACAGACACAGAAACACTCGCATTGTCAAACGACTTACTAGAAACACTTCACTCCAAACCAAACAAACCTCATTTTCTACCTATTCTCAGAACATGAGGCAAACGCACAAACCCACACCCACACCCACAATGGCACCTCCTTTCCCCAAATAGGTCTGTGACTATCTGGAGTGTCCTCTGACTGTGGGCCATTTTAGGTTCCCCCGAAATGGCCTGTCCTGTCTAAGATCTTGTGTCCTTGGCTAACTCACTGAAGTTGTCAGGAGCCAGTGGTGAGCCACTACCTTCTTTCTCAGGAAAGGGCCATCTTCAGAGCTTTCCTGCCATTTGACCATCCTAATATCAGTAGGTGCCAAGAAAGACTGACTCTGTCCTAGGAAAATCCAAAAACTGAGACCACTGGGACTGGGACTGGGACTGGGACTGGCACTGTTTGACTGGCTTCCTGGATCCCAAGTTCAGAGAGTTCCATCACCAAAGAAGTGAGGTGAGGTCACTACCTTCAGGAACTGAATGAGTTCACTGCCTTGGCAACCACTTTGTCCTAAGAGTTGCTTCCAAGGTTCCAATGAGATGGAGGCTGCCCCTGCATCCTGTGACACTTTCACAAGTTAGAATGGTATATCAACCATAGGCACCCGGAACAGCTCTCCACACAGGTCTCATTTTGCCCATCTTCTCTACATTAAGAATAGAGAAGCTGATTCAGACACAACCCTTCACCATGACCAGGTTGTTTTCCATGGAATCTGACTTTTGCTCTCTCAGGTCCTTCAGAGGTGCCTACATCTTCTCCAGGGATTATTTCTGTATGGACCCTTGAGGTTCTCAGCAGGTGGAAAATCCCCTACATTCCTGTATTGTAAGACCAACTCTGTCCCTGCTCTTCTGTAAAGTTAGATTGAGGTAACAGTGTATGGTTAGGTTTAATAACATATTTGATTTGGGTTAGGGATCATTCTGCTGAATGAATTATGGTATTGGGAACCTGCGATATGTATGAGAATATACTGGTGAAATATATGTATAAAAACAGAAATATAAGTAACATTTGAAGCCCAGAAGGGCATTGGGCCCGTGATTGGGATACTTACTTTGAATAAATCGATTTACAATGGCATAGGACCTTGTACCTTGGATAATTGAATTTAGAAGAGAACATCCCGTCAAAAAGGATAGTCGGTAGTGAAAGGTTAATAAAATAGGTACTTGTCACTTCTTGTTTTTCTGTATGCTTAACAAATCACTGTTGAAATCTTGAGAACTGTTTGCTAATCTTGTTCCCAGAATGTGCTATCCCCAACTGCAAAAATGTAGAATGTACTCCCTCACCCGGTTGCACGCAAACCACCCACTCGTGCTTACCCATCAGTAAACTTCCCTCCCTGCCCTCTCCAAGGAAAGTATATAAGCTCTGCTTAAACTGTTCTCAGGGCTCTCTGATCTATTCAATTGAGCTCCGAGCCCCAGCATTCTGGACCCCCAATAAACCCTTTGCTGTTGCATGAGACAGTCTCTTGGTGGTCTCTTCCTTCCATGCTCGCCCGACATTTACATATGAAGGTTCCACCGAGTTCCGGCAGCGGCGGACAAGAGACCCTAACGGGCTCCTCTCTGGGTAAGTAAGGCGCCTCTTTCTAGTTTCAGTTTTAAGGTTTGGGCTTGGCAAAATGGCTGTCAATGAAGAGTGTGAGCTCTCTCCGACGGTGGCTGTTAGATGTGTCACAGAGCCACAGGACACATCCCTGGGGTACGCCCCAAAGGACTCCGGAAATCGAGGAACAATAGTTTCCTCGACTTAGGATATTTTGTTTCAGATTCAGTATTGCCAGCCCAACGGGTTTTGTTTGCTACTGAGTCCTGGTTTCAGTTTTGGATGTCCATTGCCTGTCTTTATTGACTTCTCTTGTCTCTGTCGTGTGTCAGTGCATTCACTGTGTATCTTTCATTATGGGACACAACACTTCAATGCCCCTGTCCCTGACCCTTGATCACTGGACCAAATTTTGCTTAAGGGCTCAGAATCTTTCTTTTTCAGTAAAACGCCGGACCTGTCAGACTCTCTGTGCCTCAGAATGGCCCACCTTTGGAGTCAGATGTCCCCTAGAAGGATTTTTCTACTTCCCACTAATTTAAAAAGTCAGATATATTGTCTTTCAGCCAGGCACACATAGCCATCTGGATGAACAGCCATATATCTTAACCTTGCAGGACCTCTGCAAATCTCCTCCTCCATGGTTGAAGCCTTTCCTTGCCCCTGCCCCCGCTCCTACTTCTTCCCCCACGATCTCTCAAACCCTCTGCTCCTCCTCCTCCTCCACCCTCTGTTCTCCCTGAGTCACAAGGTTTGACACTACTGGACTCTCCTTCCCCTCCTTATTCCCTGTCCTCATCCCCCAACCCCCAACACCCTCCAAGTGATTCCCCTACAGCTGACTCAGCCTCTCCGCCATTGGAGGAAGCTAAGCTGGCCCAGCGCCCTCCAGATAACTCCCCCGCGGCACACACAGCCCCTC
Source organism: Callospermophilus lateralis (assembly GCF_048772815.1). Lineage (NCBI taxonomy): Eukaryota > Metazoa > Chordata > Mammalia > Rodentia > Sciuridae > Callospermophilus > Callospermophilus lateralis. The sequence continues at coordinate 12,407,583 of NC_135316.1, read as the reverse complement.
CTCCCCAGGAGAAAGCTGGCCCAGCTAAGGGAACTCGCTGGCGGCAAATGATTGAAAACCCTGGAACTCCCGTGATGCTCCCCCTATGTCCCTACGGGCCAATGATTGACAAAGGCCATGGGGGGAAAATGCAAGCCTACCAATATTGGCCTTTCTGATATTCATACCTATATAACTGGAAAAATAACAATCCCCCTTTTTCGGAGGATTCCATCTAGCTCACAGGTCTGGTTGAGTCATTGCTGTTTTCACACCCACCTACTTTGGATGACTGTCAACAACTCCTAGGGACTCTCTTTATAACAGAGGAACAAAAGAGAATCCTCCTGGAAGCTAGAAATAAATATCCTCAGACCAGAAGGGAGACGGACACATTTTCCCAACATAATCAAAGCCGGCTTTCACTTGAACCAACCCAACTGGGACCCCAACACCTTCGAAGGTAGAAAGCATCTGTCCACTTATCACGGGGTTCTAATAGTGGGTATCTGAGTGGCCGCTAGGTCACCAACTAATTTGGCCAAAGTAAGAGAGATTATTCAAGGGCCTGATGAATCTCCCTCTATGATTGTAGAGAGAATTATGGAGGCATATAGGAGATATACTCCTTTCGATCCTCAGGCAGAGGATCAAAAGGCATCAGTCACAATGGCCTTTTTTGGGTGAGCTGCCCTGGATATTTAAAGAAAGTTACAATGCTTAGATAGATTACAAGATATGACTTTAAGAGATTTAGTCAGAGAAGCCGAAAAAGTATACTATAAGAGAGAAACTGAAGAAGAGAAGGGAGCAAAGGGAGGATAAAAGAAACAAAAGACAGACTAAGGGGTTGAAAATGGTCCTGGTCACAACAACAAAAGGGCCAGAAATTAAGAAACAGGGAGACAGGAAGGGATACCTGGGCCCACGCCAGAGGCCACCCCTGGACTTAGATCAATGTGCCTACTGTAAAGAAAAAGGACACTGGGTCAAAGCATGCCCTAGAAAGAGACAGCCACGCCAGCAAGCCATTCTGACTCTGGAGGATGACTAAGAAAGTTGGGGCTCAGATCCCCTCCCCGAGATCAGGGTAACTTTTGAAGTGGATTGAACCCCAGTAAACTTTGAATTGGATACAGGAGCAATATACTCAGCCCTTAAGGCCACATTGAGCCCTCTATCAAATAAAAGGTCTCTGGTTCAAGTGGCTAATGGCAGTAAATATCGGGCTTGGACAACTAAGAGGACCATGGACCTGGGGAAAGAAAAAATCCATCATTTCTTCCTAGTAATCCCAGAATGCCTGGCCCCATTTATGGGCTAAGATCTGCTCACCAAGCTCCGGGCAAAAATAAGTTTTAACCCTAAAGGCCCCCATGTGCAATTTCTAAATCCTTCAGTAAAAACTCCTATAGTCACAGCTCTAACTATGTCAGTAGAAAATGCACAACAACTCACTCACCTTGGATCAAAAAAACTGCAGGTACTTCTGAAGTATCAAGAACAGAGTTTTCCACTAACAGACTCATAGCAAAAGGAAATAACTGAGTGGGTATAAAAAGCCTGCTGGGTCCATTAATTGGTTAATGCTTACCCTTCCAAGCTTCCTGCAGGAAAGCACCTACAAGGAACCAGACAAGGACAATACTGGGAAGTGGACTTTACTGAAATTAAGCCAGAAAGGTGTGGACATAAATATCTCCTTGTCTTTGTAGATATATTTTCAGGATGGATTGAAGCATTCCCCACAAAAAAGAGAAAAGATACAGTGCAAATCGTGGTCAAGAAGATCCTGGAAGATATTTTTCCAAGAAACGGCCTGCCTAAGGTAATAGGGTCTGATAATGCACCGGCGTTCGTGGCCCAGGTAAGTCAGGGGTTATCCAGGAACCTGGGGATTAATTGGAAGTTATATTGTGCTTACAGACCACAGAGTTCAGGACAGGTAGAAAGAATGAATAGAACCATTAAAGAGACCTTAACGAAATTAAGCTTAGAGACCAGCATAAAAGATTGGACTATGCTCCTGCCTTATGCACTGTTTCATGCAAGAAATACTCCCTCTGTTTCTTTGAGTAACCATACCCCCTGTGGAATTCTCTATGGTGCACCTCCTCCAGTAAGGAACTGAACCCCAACACTAAGACCTAAGGATCCCTTCCACACCCCCTTTCTTAACAGACATAAAGCCCTTGAAAGAACTCAGTGATAAATATGAAAAGAGTTGGCCACTGCCTACCAAACTGGTGACGAGGGGACTCCACATTGATATCAAGGAAGAGACTTCATCTACGTAAGATGACATCATGTGTCATCCCTGGAACCCCACTGGAAAGGACCATACCAGGTGGTACTTATAACACCTACAGTGGTAAAGGTAGACGGAATCACTTCCTGAATCCATGCCTCTCATCTCATGCCTGCGCCCTGTCCAGACTCTGGCTGGAAACTGTTAAAGACTGGTAACACTTTCAAATTGTGTATTCGCTGTGTGGAGAAGGCTATAGACTCACCCCTTGACCACAAGTAGTCCTAACCCTCATCATCCCGTTCAGCAGCGATGGCTGAACACAAATCCTACCTGAAAAGAAGTATAATCTATCTCGCATACAGCCCCCTTAGGGACCTGGTGGCTATCTCTCCACCCAGACATTTGTCAGCTGGCTATATGTCTTTCATATTGGGATATCACCGATGAAAAGGTTCCCACTAAAATTCCATTAAATCCCTTCCATATCATAGATAATGAAAACAAACATTATGGATGTAGGGACATGCGAGCCAGATGCAGGTTGGCTAGCCTAGATTACTATGTTTACCCGGCAGACCATCAAAGCCACAAACAGTCACAGCTGTGTGAAGAAAAAGCTGACTTCTTCTGTAAGTCATGGGGATGTGAGCATATAGGGGCTGCCTGAAGGAACTCAAACTCCACATCAAATTCAGTACACAGCATTGGCCATATTACCAATTAGATAACCAAAACCGATGGCCCCCAGAGGGGTCTCTAGATCCTCAAATTCTGCGTGACCTTTTTAACTTCTGCAAGTACTCAAAAGTGTGAAAGGAGATTCCCCTATGTGGAGGCCTTTTCCATCCTTCGCACACATCCTGACCTATGCTTATACAATAGATCCTCACCTTCAGCCTTCTGTTCCAGAGTCTCTGCTGTCACTCTGACTTCAGCAACCTGATTTCTTTCCTCCAATTATTAGATCAAATATCCAAAACTTCGCCGGTTCTCAGACCATTGCCCCCTTGCTTGTAGCGCATACTGAGGTACCCCTCTACCCACTCACTCCTCTCCTCCTGTCCGTGCCCGCAGTGGGTCCCACCAGGTCCTCTTACCAGCTAACCCAAAGCTCAAACCAGCTGAGAAGAGCCCTCACACCCCTATCCAAGATGTAATGAAAATGGCCTTTAAAGTCGCTTTGTCAACACTGAATACAGGTGACTAAGAATTTAAAGTCCCTCACATACGTTTTAGATACTCACTCCCATCTTCCCCTCTGCTCTACCTGTTCTACTGCTCAAGTTTTTGTTGCTAGGAAAATCCCAAACCAATTTCCCATTATTCTTTTTACATCTCTCCTTCCTCATTCTCAGATCCTCTTAGCTGCTCTCAGCCCCACCTTCCCCGTCTTTCCCCTCTGTACCAGACCCACAGAAAAATCTTAACTGACTTTCTACAGATGTCTTCACCATGGCTGACTTTAGGACTTTCAGCAAAAGAGTCCCTATAAAAAGTTCAATGTAGATAAACTTCCTCTTTTCGTGTTGCCTTGTTCTACTTGGCCACTGGCTAAAAAAATCAGCACTCCTAAGCTATACACCCCCTTACTTGTTTTTCAAAAAATATGTGAACAAGGCCTCTGGCCATGAGCTGGGGCTTCACAGAGTTGGTTACATTTCTAAGATAAAGAAGTTACCAACTGGGCTCCGTGGTAACAGCTGGTGAGGGGAAAATAAGAAATGGAAGAAAGAGCTCTCCCCCTCAAAGGTGTCCTTGAAAAATTAACTTGCCCAAAACAGAGAAAAAAACAGAAACAAAAACTGCTTTTTTAACTTTTGCAGACTGTGAACTTCAGAGACCCTTTTCTTACATGCTGGGTACAAAATTCTGAAACTACCTAAACTTGAGTTTCAGGGGATTAATTGATTACAACAGAAGCAATGCCCTCTGAATCTGGTTGCAACCAAATAGGACGGTTTCCCAGTCTTCGGTGCTATCTTAGGTGCCTTGACTTGTCCGTCCCTACAACAGCATAATTCTATATAATTAAACATTGTTTAGGTTTTAAAGAAATGGTCAACACATATGATTAATTGTGTATTGGTGCATATGTTTTCCAGAGTGCTCTATCATGATAAAGGTTCATTTGAAGATCAAACAGGGGGCATACAACACGTTTCCACTGGGAACATATATCCCTCACTTTAGACATCCTATTAGGAATAGGAGTTGCTGCAGGGGTGGGCACAGGAACCACTGCCCTGTTCCATGGGACACAACAAGTGACACAATTAGAAGCAGCAATAGACCAAAACTAAGATTTTATAAACCTCCATCAGAGCTTTGCATGAATCTTTAACCTCTCTCTCTTAAGTTGTTTTACAGAACAGTCGAGGGACACAAAACACACAAACACAGAGACAAAAAAAATTAGCAATAAACATGTCAATAAAAATTCTTTATAAAATATATATCAACCACAGATCCAAAAATATTCATTTTACTAAACATGGATTTATGTGTAATGTTTTTCAACTTGGAAGCTCACCTATAGGTTGAATATTCAGTTATAACATGGTTTAGTAGGAGTGATCTCTTCTCACAATTTGTATCTGCCATGTCAGCCACCTCACAAGAATGTACATGTGGTATGAGGTAGAATTCTATTTATGCAACTAAAAATACATGTGCTGAATAGGCTACAGAGAAAGGAAGACAGGAATTCACATATTCGTTAACTTTAAAAACACATGGAGAACTATTTCAACAAAAAATTGACTAGATTTATCTCCTACTCTGTATCATGCAAAAGGCAAGTCCAACTATACACCATGCCTCCTCTGAACTGCTTGTATTGCTATTCTGTTTTGGTTATTTTTCTCCATCATGTTAGGATTAGTAGTCAGAATCTGGTAGGTTATGGGTTAGTGTCAGGGATTCAGTATTTCGAATGAAAAATAGGAAATGGAATCCAATGTGTATGCAAATATATGCTACACAAAAATCTTCCCATTCTCATCCAGAACAATGCTTCAACATTATCTTCGCCTCAAGTAAGACACAATTAGAGGAGAAGAGATAGAAAATCTGTGAATACCTATCTGGAATGGAAAATCTTCCAGATTTCACATCTTTGGAAGTGGTAGAGGAGTTTCTATAACTAAGGGACAGGGTAAACACTCCACAAACATGGACCTCTGCTGGCCTAAAGACTTTTTGAGAATCCTTCTCTGAGGTTGGGCACTTGAAATATATGTTGTTATCAGGAGCTTTAACTTCCTTAGTAGTGAGACCATCAAAGCTGGGTCTGCATCTATGTGACCGGGAGGACATGGTTAGTTATTTTCCAATGAAAATGAGGCAGCAGTGCTGAATTCTCTATTTGTAGGTAAACTGTGACTACTGAGGCCTAAGTGTCTTCCCATGTGGACTGTGAAGCGATTTGGTCATCCTCCAGTTTTCGTGGTGTTTCTTGCTGCTGCACTGGGAGTTTGGTATTTTCTTCACCAAATACAAGGAGTTCAAATGGGACACAGTGCTGGAGGGATTTTTGTCAAGTGTGTTGGGCAGAGTCTTTAGGAGAATGCACCAATCAGGGTTCTATCCCACATAGCTTGCCCCCTTGACAATAGCAACATGATTCTGAACATTACCCTGAAACCTCTCCATATAAAAAGATGCCTTTACATATTTGGGTCTCCTGGCTGCACCATGTCAGTCCCAAGCCATTTGGAAGCCAATGGAAGATCCACATGTTCCCACCACAGATGTTTTTTCAAAAACTTTCATTACACTGCTCTAGGCCCACTACTCACCAGGCTCCAACTTACTTCCATCTCCGTTCTACACCATTTTCAAAAAACCCAGTCAATCAAGGCACTGTATGGTATACTCATGATAAGCAACAGGACATCCAAAGGTTCTCCAGTGCCAGCTGATAATGGGAGTTTCAAAAATTTCAATGTAATTATCTAGCAATTTTTTATGGATGAAGTTGGAGGAACTGTGAGTTTCAATTCATTCAGGAACCATTAAATGGTGAGGAAAATAATTTGAAAGAAAGATTTGGAACATTTTCACAGGCAAGGCTTCCCAAAGAGTGGTGAAAAGTTCACATGAAGCCAGGCCCATTGAGGTCTACAATGTGAGGTCCATGTGTGTTTTGAATCTCAATTATGGCTGCCAGGTCTTAAAGAAAAATAACATGTGATATCCTGGCTGAGATACCCAGTGCTCTATGCAAAGCCACCCTGGGCCTAGATCTCATATTCCAAGGGCAACACTCATACCTGGCCACCTAAAATCTGAACACAATTCAAGGCAATACTTCTCTGAGGACAGTTCCAGAACTCAGTCTCTAAGGGGAATCGCACCAGACTTCAAGCCCAGGTGGACCAAGTCAACTCTTCCAACTGCAACTTAAATGAAAACAATTAAAACCAAAACATTCGAACATGACCCTCATCTTCTTCCATGTAGACACTCATTATAACCTCTGGCTGGAGTATTCCATGAGGGGCACAGCCGAAGACAGTGTCCAAAATGAGCTCCCTTGCACCTCAATTGCCTAACTTCAGGGTGGCCTGGACACACATCGTGTGAACCAAGAGTGATCAAATAGGCCTGCCATTAATACTGTTCTGCTTGTCCAATTTGAGGCCTTCTGACTATGGGGTTTAGATTCTTTATGTGAATTGGAGTCATGAGAAAACCAACCACCTCTGCAGAGATTTGAATAACTCATTTGACCCAAAGGATCCCTATTCTCACTTGATGGATTTCAGGAACCTAACAGAGGAAGGCAATAGAATTCATTCACAATGACTTAACTTTTAGCCATTTTGGTTATGGATGCAAACATGGGATCTTTCTTTAGATTCATCAGGTTCTGAGTTTCTAAGCCACAGGCTCACACACGTCCAAGAGGCTCATTCAGACAAATCCCTTTCCAAAGCAATTAAGCAAAGAGCCACAGGTGATGCCCATTCATTTCCATTTGAGAACTGTTTTCTTCAGGCTTCACAAAGGGGTGGCCTGAGGCAAAGACCATCATGACATTCAGGGCAACAGAACAATAGGTAAGCAAAAGGCCCAAAGCAGGGTATAGTTTTTTGAGATGCTGGCCATTCCCTTCAGCTATCCTGTACATGGCCATGTCACAGACCTTGGAGTTGGAACATATATTGGACACAAAACCATGACCCTATTCTGGAGAGTGGCCAGAATTCAGGAAGAAAACATGGACTTAGGAAGGTAGTAGGTATTGCCCATCCATAAAGCAAGCCGCACTTCATTCATAAATTTGGCAGGATGAATGCTGGAAAGCTTTCTATTAGACAGGACACATCCATTGTTGCATTCTCTTTCCTCATGTCTACAACCACGGAAACAGTGGGATACACAGACATAGAAACACTCACCTTGTCAAACGACTTACTAGAAACAGTTCACTCCAAACCAAACAAACTGCCTTTCCTACATATTCTCAGAACATGAGACAAAACCACCAACCCACACTCACAAAGGCACCTCCTTCCCCCAAGTAGGTTTGTGACTCTCCAGAGTGTCCTCTGAATGCTGGGCTGTACTATGTTCTCCCAAAATGGCCTGTCTTATTTCTGATCTGGTTTCCTTGGCCAACTCTGTGAAGTTGTCAAGAAAAAGTGGTGAGCCACTACCTGCTTTCACAGGATAAGTCCCTCTTTAGAGCTCTCCTGGCATTTGACCATCTTCACATCAGTAGGCACCGAAAAAGACTGACTCTGTCATTGGTAAATCCTAACAAGTGAGCCCACTGGGACTGGGATTGGGACTGCCTCTCAGTGCCTGGCTTCTTGGATACCAGGTTCACAGTGTTCCATCACCAAGGAAATGAGGTATGTCACTTTCTTTGGAAGTGAATGAGGCCACTGCCTTGGCAACAACGTTGTCCTAACAGTTGCTTCCAAAGGTCCCATGAGATGGAGGCTGCCCCTACTTCCTGTGAAACTTTCACAAGTTAGAATGGTATATCATCCATAGGCACTCGAAAACAGCTCTCCACACAGGCCGGGTTTGGTCCACCTTCTCTACAATAAGAAGAGAGAGGCTGATTCAGACATATCCCTTCATCCTGACCAGGTTGTTTGCAATGAAAGATGACTTTTGCTCTCTCAGGTCCTTCATACCTGCCTAAAACTTCTCCGGGTATCATTTTGTATGGACCTTTGAGGTTCTCAGCAGGTAGAAGGTCCCCTACTTTCCTGTATTGTAAGAACAACTCTGTCCCTGCTCTTGTGTAAAATGAGATTGAGGGAACAGTGTATGTTTAGGGTTAATAATAGGTTCGATTTGGGTTAGGAATCATTCTGTGTGATGAATAATGGTATTGGGAACCTGCGATATTTACAAGAATATAGAGGTGAAATATAAGTTTGAAAACAAAAATCTAAATAAGATTTGAAGCCCAGAAGGGCATTGGGCCCTTGATTTGGATACTTAGCTTTGAATTATGTTCTCTGAAGATGTCTCAGATAATTCAATATACAATGGCATAGGACCTTGTACCTGGGATGATTGAATGTAGAAAAGAACATCCAGTCAAAACCATCTAGTCGGTACGATTAGGAAGATTGTCGGTAAGTTTAGAAAGAAGAGTGAGTATAGAATTTGGACCAAAAGTTCTTTAGCAATAGGGTTTCGCTTAGACAGTCAATGTAAATGTCAGCACATATGAAGAGTCAGTCACTATGATGAACTGGGGAAAATATGTAGAAAAGCAGATATCAATAGAGACATTATGAAATCAGGCAATGTATATAGTGAGTGATAGGATTAGACATTTTCAACAGGGATGAGTTTGAATATATAATCTTAGGAAGAAACAAATATGTTGCCCCCAATAGGATTGACATTTGAGAGCATTAGGCAATCTGGACATGGTTGTTTTTAGTAAACCATGTTCACTTTCCACTTAGGATTTGGTACACTCATAAGTGTGACCTTTACATTTTTTGTCCAGAATATTACTGTGATAAAATTTATAGGTAGATCAGGTGACATGAGTATTTCTACCACCATTTCTGCGAGCAATATTTTGAAGATGTAAAATTAGTATTGGGGGTACAAAGAGGTGTACCCTGTGTCTATGAATATAGAGATAATTCATGAATAGACCCTACTGTGAATAAATAATATAACTTGTTACAACTTTAAATAATGGATTGAACTGATATCTGAAAAATTACAGGAAATCTGGTATTGATATACAATCATTCATTCCAACCAGTTTTACTTATAATTGTTATATTAGTGTTTTGATTTATCATGAAGAGTGTGTGAGATTTGCTTCATCAGTGATTATGGAAATCGATAATAATGTGTTTGGAAAGAAGTCTCATGAGAAGACCAGTCAAGAAACCTGACAATACACTTTTTCTGAAGCAGGAAGTGAGTAAGGTTGAAACAAATGCCTATAAATTTCTGAACTTGTGGATGAAATATATACCCTATTATGTACATAATATGAAGAAATAGTAATGTACTAGTGTTGAAAAAATGAACGTCAAAATACACATCATGTCCTATATGAATCTACTTGCATTGGTTTAAACTGGGTCAGTTACTGTAGAAATATTAGGATTTGTAAGCACCATTAACTGAAGTTAGTTTTCAGTACTAGGAAACTAATTTGTATTTCAGGTGGATGAATATTTTTGAAAATAATCTTGTGAAAAGTTGATTATAAATCCACATACATGAACATGAATTAATTTAGGCAGTACATCTAAAACATATATATTTCATATTTTGAAAAATCTGGAGGGTGTATATATGTGTGTGTGTATATATATATATATATATATATATATATATATATATATATATATATACACACACACACACACACAAAACACACACACAGACATTAAATAGTAGCAATATATATGCCAATCAAAATTCATCATGAAAAATATATCATCCACTGATTCAAAAATATTTACTTTAATGAACATGAGTTTATGTATAATGTTGTTCTACTAGGAAGCTCCCCTATAGGTTGAATTTTCATTTCCAACAGTGTTTAGGAGGTGTGATCTCTTCTCACAATTTGTATCTGCCAAGTCAGCCACCTCACAAAAATGTACATGTGATACCTGGTAGGATTCTATATGTGCATATAAATATACATGTGTGAATAGGCTACAGAGAAAGGGAAACAGAATTCACATATTTATTAACTTTAAAAACACATGGAGAACTATTTCAATTAAAAATTGAATAATTTATAACTCCTACCTTATATATTGCAAAAGGCAAGTCCAACTATACAACATGCCTCTTCTGAACTGCTTGTATTTCTATTCTGTTTGGGTTATATTTCTCCATTATATTAGGATTAGTAGTCTGAGTCTAGTTGGTATGGGTTAGTGTCAGGGATTAAGTATTTCAAAATGAAAATTGGAAAATGAATCCAATGTGTATGAAAGTGTGTGCTGCACAAGTATCCTCCCACTCTTATCCAGAACAATGCCTTGACATTACCTTCGCCCCGAGTAAGACACAATTAGAGGAGAAGAGTTAGAAAATCAGTAAATACATATCTGGAATGGAAAATCCTCAGGAGTTCACAACCTTGGACGAGGTAGAAGAGTTCCCAAAAGGAAGGGACAGGGTAAACACTCCACAAACATGGAGCTCTGAGAGCCTAAAAACTTTTTGAGAAACTGCCTCTGATGTTGGGCACTTGAAATATATGTTGTTGTAAGGATATTTGGCTTCCTTTGTAGTGAGACCATCAAAGCTGGGTCTGCATCTATGTGAACTGAAGGACATGGTTTCTTATTTTCCAATGAACATGAGGCAGCAGGGCCTAATCCTCTCTTTGTAGGTAAATTGTGAACACTAGTGACTAAGTGTCTCCCCGTGTGGACTGTGAAGCCATTTGGTCCTCCTCCACTTTTTGTGGTGGTTTTGCTGCTGCACTGGGAGTTTGGTATTTGCTTAAATAAATACAAGGAGCTCAACTGAGACACAGTGCTGGAGGGAGTTCTGTCATGTATGGTGGGTTAAGGTCTGCAGGAGTATGCACCAACCAGGGTTCTATCGCTCATAGCTTTCCCCATTGCCCCCTTGTCCATATCAACCTGATTCTGAACATTGCCCTTAAACGTCTCCATATAACAAGATGCCTTTACATATAAGAGTCTGCTGGCTGCACCATGTCAGTCACAAGCCATTTGAAATCCAATAGTAGATACTCACGGCCCTACCACTGATGTTTTATTACACACTTGCAGACCACTGCTCTAGGCCCACTACTCAGCAGGCGCCAACGTACTGACATCACTGTTTTACACCATTTTCATGAAACCCAGTCAATCAAGGCACTGTCTGGTATACTCATGATCAGCAATAGGACAACCAAAGGTTCTCCAGTGCCACCTGGTCATAGGAATTTCAATAGTTTCATGGTATTCATCTAGCCATTATTCAAGGATGAATTTGAAGGCACTGTGGGTTTCAATTCATTCAGGAACCATTAAATGTTGAGGAAGCTCATTTCAATGAAAGCTCTGGAGAACTCTCACAGGCAAGGCTTCCCAAAGAGTGGCCAAAAGGTCACATGAAGCCAGGCCCATTGAGGTCTACAATGTGAGTTCCATGTGTGTTTTGACTCTCAACTATGGCTGCCAAGTCTTTCAGAATAAAATCATGTGATATCTTGACTGAGATTCCCAGCGCTCTGTGGAAAGCCAAACTGTGCCTAGATCTAAGTTTCCAAGGGCGAATCTCATGCATGGCCTCCTAAAATCCCAACACAATTCATGGCAATACTTCTCTGAGGTGAATTCCGCCACTCAGTCTCTAAGGGGAATCACACCAGAGGTCAAACCCAGGTGGACCCAGACATTTCTTCCAACCACCACACAAATGACCAAAATTAAAACCAAAACACTCCCACATGCCCCTCATCTTCTTCCATACAGTCACTCATCATTACCTCTGGCTGGAGGTTTCCATGAGGGGCGCACCAAAAGACATTGTCCAAAATAAGCTTCCTTGCCCCTCATTTGCCTAAAGTCATGGTGACCTGGACACCCTTCCTGTGAACCAGAAGTGATCAAAAAAGAATGCTTTAATACTGCTCTGTTTCTCCATTTGAGGTCTACTGAATTTCAGGTATAGATTCTTTATGTGATTTGGAGTCATGCAAAATCCCAAGCACCTCTGCAGAGATTTGAAGAACTCATTTGACTCAAAAAATCCCTATTCTCACTTGATGGACGTCAGGAACCTAACAGAGGAAGGCAAGAGACTTCATCCACAATGAGTGATCTTTTGGCCATTGTGATTTTGGATGCACACATGGGGTCATTCTTTAGATCCATCAGGTGCTGAGAATCAAAGTCACAGCCACTTACAAGGCCAAGAGGCTAATTCAGACACATCCCTTTCCAAAGCAATTAAGCAAAGAGCCACAGGTTATGCCCATTCATTTCCATTTGAAAACTGTTTTCTTCAGGCTTCACAAAGGGGTGGCCTGAGGCAAAGACCTTACTGACATTCATGGAAACAGAACACTAGGTAAGCAAAAGGCGCAAAGCAGGGAATATACACTGAGACTTTCCTGGTCACACTGATATCTGAGTTTTCTGAGATGCTGGCCATTCCATTCAGCTATCTAGTACATGGCCATGTCACAGACCTTGGAGTTGGAACATATATTGGACACAAAACCATGAGCCTATTCTGGAGAGTGGCCAGAATTCAGGAAGAAAACAGGGAAATAGGAAGGTCGTATGTCTTTCCAATCCATAAGGCAAGCCGCACTCCATTCATAAATTCGGCAGGGTGAATGCTGGGAAGGTTTCTACTAGACAGGACACATCCAATGTTGCATTCTCTTTTCTCACGTCTACAACCACGGAAACAGTGGGATACACAGCTATATAAACACTCACCTTGTCAAACGACTTACTAGAAACAGTTCACTCCAAACCAAAGAAACTACCTTTCCTACCTATTCTCAGAACATGAGACAAAACCACCAACCCACACTCACAAAGGCACCTCCTTTTCCCAAGTAGGTCGGTGACTCTCTGGAGTGTCCTCTGACTGTTGGGCCATACTATGTTCCCCCAAAATGGCCTGTCCTCTCTCTGATCTGGTTTCCTTGGCCAACTCTGAAGTTATCAGGAAAAAGTGGTGAGCCACTACCTGCTTTCTCAGGATAAGTCCCTATTCAGAGCTCTTTGGCACTTGCCCATCCTCACATCAATAGGTACCAAGAAAGACTGAATCTGTCCTTGGTAAATCCAAACAAGTGAGCCCACTGGGACTGGGATTGGGACTGCCTCTCGGTGCCTGGCTTCTTGGATACCAGGTTAAGAGAGTTCCTTCACCATGGAAATGAGGTATGTCACTTTCTTTGGAAGTGAATGTGGTCACTGCCTTGGCAACCCCTTTGTACTAACAGTTGCTTCCAAGGGTCCCATGAGATGGAGGCTGCCCCTACTTCCTGTGACACTTTCACAAGTTACAATGGTATATCCTCCATAGGCACCCGGGAACAGCCCTCCACACAGGCCTAGTTTGGTCCATCTTCTCTACAATAAGAAGAGAGAGGCTGATTCAGACACATCCCTTCATCCCGACAAGGTTGTTTGCCCTGGAAGATGACTTTTGCTCTCTCAGGTATTTCATACCTGCCTACAACTTCTCCGGGTATCATTTATGTATGGACCTTTGAGGTTCTCAGCAGGTGAATGGTCCCCTACTTTCCTGTATTGCAAGAACATCTCTGTCTCTGCTCTTCTGTAAAATGGGATTGAGGGAACAGTGTATGTTTAGGGTTAATAACAGGGTCAATTTGGGTTAGGAATCATTCTGTGTGATGAATAATGGTAATGGGAACCTGCGATATTTACAAGAATATAGAGGTGAAATATAAGTTTAAAAACATAAATCTAGGTAAGATTTGAAGCCCAGAAAGGCATTGGGCCCTTGATTGGGATACTTAGCTTTGAATTATGTTCTCTAAATTTGTCTCAGATAATTCAGTATACAATGGCATAGGACCTTGTACCTTGGATGATTGAATGTTGAATGTAGAAAAGAACATCCAGTCAAAAAGGGATAGTCGGTAGGATTAGGAAGATAGTCAGTAGGTTTAGGAAGAAGAGTGAGTGTAGAATTTGGACCAAAAGTTCTTTAGCAATAGGGTTTCGGTTAGAGAGTGAATGTAAATGTCAGCACATATGAAGAGTCAGTCACTATGATGAACTGGGGAAAATATGTAGAAAAGCAGATATCAATAGAGACATTAGGAAATCAGGTAAAGTATAAAGTGAGGGATAGGATTTGATATTTTCAACCGGGTTGAGGTTGAATATATAATCTTAGAAATAAACAAATATGTAGGATTCTATATGTGCATACAAAAATACATGTGCAAATAGGCTACAAAGAAAGGGAGACATGAAATTACATATTTGTTAACTTTAAAAACACATGGAGAACTATTTCAATTAAAAATTGACTAGATTTGTAAAACCTACCTTTTATAATGCAAAAGGCAAGTCCAACTATACACCATTTCTCCTCTTAAATGCTTGTATTTCTATTCTGATTGGGTTATTTTTCTCCATCATATTAGGATTGGTAGTCATAGAATAGTATAGTATGTGTTAGTGTCAGGTGTCCTGGCTGGCAGGACACATTAACGTTGGCGGCGAATCTATTTTGGGAGGAATGAAGGGACAAGAGACATTAGAGATGACAGCAAGACAGGAGTTCTGATTAAGCTAAAAACTTTTATTGTTCACACAGGTGTATTTATATGATTGGGTTGGGAAAGCTCTCTTCCTGGCAGTCTTCACAAGGTGAGATAACCTTAGGATATTTCAGGAAGACAGATGACTGCAGGATGTCTCAGGGAGATAGATGGCTGCAAGATGTCTCCCTGGCTGGATATTTCCCAGGGGGCTGTTTCATTTTAGTGTCAGGCTATTCTTCGAAGGAGAACTTCCTTCTAGCCCCTGACATCTCCCCCTCTCTTATATAAAATATTTGACCATACCTTACTGGCCATGTTTTTAGGGGGTGATGGAGGCTCTGTTTATCTAGGAGGCCATAGAATATCTCCTGATCCAAGGGAGCATCTTAACTAGGAGATTTCATGGTGGCTTTGGCACGTTTTTGGAGGAGACGGCTTTGAGGCAAAGCATGCCCTCCGCCATTCACCAGAGCATGTCACGCAGAGGTCTTGGGTTTTGTAATCTGTGGATCCATGCTCCTGCAGTTCTTCCTGCACCCTCCGTCATTATGGCCTGACGTCCTCACTCCATGGGTGCGTCCTCCCCCAAGCAGAGGGGCCCATGGAGAAGCGAACCCTTATGGCAAGGGCATAACATGGTTGGTCAGATCTGTTACTCATACTTTTATATAAGAAAGAGAGATCTGTGGGGATGTAAACTTAAGAAATAAGCCTATGAGAAGGGTAGAACATCTTTTAAATGTTGGCAGCGCGATCTTCCATCTCCAGATGATGACAGTAGACCTGTATTGGATTAGAGGCCAAAATATTAATCTGTTCTTTAATAAATTGTACCAGCCAGTTTACAATGCAAGGTCCTATGGACACCATTAAAAGTAAACCCAACATGGGTTCTAATAAGGGAAGAAGGTAGGGTAGAAATCCATTAAGCCCAGTCCAGAGAAAATTTTCAAATAGTTCCCTTCGTCACTTTTCTAGATTTTCTTGAATCTGCTTAATATTACTGCGTACTATGCCTGATTTATTGTCATAAAAGCAGCAGTGTTCCCCTAAGGACACGCAAATACCTCCCTGGTTAGCTGTCAGCAAATCTAAGCCTCGTCTGTTTTGAAGGAACACTTCTGCCAGGGAGTGTATTAGGTCCTGCAAATCTTTAATGGTTCCTGATAGAGTTTGTACATCATTTATAAGTTGTTGAGACAGGCAATGGTAAGAGTGTATAGCCGTGCTAAGCCAGCTGTACCTGTGCCCACAGCAGCTGTTATTCCAAGGCTGGCAAGGAGTGGTAAGGCCTGTAATGCCCGCCTGTGTCTTTTGACTAAGGTGTCTAGGCTAGGAATGCGTAGAGGTTAGTCTCCTTGGACAATAGTTATATCAGGGAGTAATAAGGCAATAACACAGCCAACGGTCCAATTCGCTGGAAGCCTGGGGAAGGCCGAGTTTCCTCCACACATAAAAACTGTGGTTACAAGGAGATGGGGTGGGTGAGGAATAATTTTGTACTGTTGAGCAATTTCCAAAGGAAGTAACTCCAACATCAATATCATAGGTATTATTCTGCATCATGCCTAAAAGTCATAATATAAAAGTGCCTATAGCCTGAACTTTAAAAGGAAATCCGGGTTGGCATGTATTATCATTGTCTATGGTAGAATTAATAGGAACTGCCATAGGCATGATTGCCCCTGTTTTCATGCAGAGCCAGCAATCACCAGCAAGGGTGGGGTTGGGATTATTAAGCAAGGAGATGGTAGTTTCCAAATTATCTAATGTATTGGTATCTAAATCTGGGAGCTGGGATTTAGGCAGTATTAAGGTATGATATGTGAGATCAGGGATTTTGGATTTTAAAAGTTTGATTATCTGAGGATGCTTGACAGCATCAGTGGGTCCTCCACCATCAGAGACCCCTGTAGGGGGCTTAATGGGCCAGCAGGAGGGTTTACCGACAGTGCCTTGGCACCCAGCTGACTGTAGCTTGGTGTATTTGCCTTCTCCTACCCGGTCAAAGAGAACAGGGGTAAAATGAATAGTCCCCCTGCTGCATGAGTTTTAGTTAGAGTAGCTTCAAAAAAATTGTTCTCCCTGCTTGTTAACACAAATTGAGGCCAACACATATCAAGAAGCATGCATCGCCTGGGTATGTATGCGTATAAGTTGCAGAACAATGTTTGAGAGCTTTACTTTTACTAGTGGGAAAATCTTTGGCTTGTTAACACATACCCATTTAGGCTGATGAACTCAGAGTTTATGGACAACCTTGGCACGGGGGTAAGCTACCTTAGTCACACATTCAGTAAACTGGGTCCAACTAGTGGGAGCCTGTGTCAAAGATCCCCCCTTGCATACGCAGGGGGGGGTCCAAAAAGATACTCCATGATTTTGGAAGGTGGTGGACAAAGGCCTCCGTGTACAAACCTGTTCAGCAGAAGTGCCTTAAGCACGATCCTCACACAGATTGTTGGCTGCATCTGAAAAAGAGGAAATTTTGTCCTCAGGGTGAGGGCCTCTGTCCCTGGGTTGAGGTAAGTCATTAACCTGTTTAACCAGGCGTTCTGGTAACCACTTGGGGCTGCTTGCTCTCGGTCCAAAACACAAGCTGAGCCTCATCCCCAGATGAGGACAGGATCAGGGCATTTCCATTTATTTGTAAGGGGATCGTGCCACAAAACAGGTGGGCGAACAGAATTGGACAAGAGATGCCAGTGTCTGTCTGCGGCCGAATGGCCTTCACTGTCTAGGGTAAGAAAATTAAGGGCAAATAATGCATGGTTAAGGTGATCCCTGGGAGTGGTAAATACAAGGGTGGAAGCCTTAAGGCATGTTAGCCAAGTCTTTAAGGTAAGGCACACCTTCCACAATGCCTTGGCCCTGAGGGTTGTATGCAATTCCAGTAGTATGACAAATTTGCAAGGTAGCATAAAACTGTTTAAACTTGGCACTCGTATATGCAGGACCATTATCTGTATTAATATGTATTGGTTTACCCATTACGGAAAAGGCTGAAACAAGATGAGAAAGGACATCTTTGGTAGACTCTCCAGAATGTGGTGATGCAAAATAAAGCCACTGAAGTTATCTACAGAAACGTGTATATATTGGGTTTTTCCAAATTCAGGAAAATGAGTAATATCCATTTGCCAAACCTGATTGGACAGTATTTTTGGGGGGTTAACTCCCAAGTGTTGAATAGGGAGGGAGACAGCGCAACCATGGCATGCTTTTACTATTTCTCGTGCCTGTTGCCTGGTAATTTTACAAAGTAATTGAAGACTCTGGGATTTTAGATGGTTAAGATTGTGTAACTCCGTGGCCTTGGAGCCAACAAAAATTGGAAAGATGGAACGAGTTGCTGCATCAGCTTGGGCATTACCTTGTGTTAGAGGGCCAGGAAGATCAGAGTGTGCCCTGATGTGTCCTAAGAAAAATGGGTGTTGTCTGGCCTGAATTAGCTGCTAAAGCTGGTGAAACAGAAAGGCCGCATTGGACAAAGCCTTAATGGCGGTTGAAATCTCCAGCAGGGGCACAGAATGAGCAATGTAGGCACTGTCTGTATAAATATTAACAGGCTTATCAAAAAATGTTATAAAAACTTGTGTTATGGCAAATAATTCCACAAGCTGTGCTTACTGATAGAGAGTATCAAAGTGGTAGGCTGGTTATTGACAACAAAGACTGCATGGCCAGTAGTGGAAATGTCTGTAAAGACTGAAAGGGCTTGAGGAATGGGAGCCTTTTGAGTAATTTTGGGAAAAATAAATGGATGTAATTGGGCAAAATGTAAAAGGGGGACATTGCGTAGGTGGTTATCAATTGTTCCCAAAAAGCCAGATAGGGCAATACCACATTCATCCCCTGTCTGTAGTAAAAATTGGGTTTGGTTCTTAGTATATGGAATTAAAATATTATCCATGTCTTTGCCAAGTGTTGTTGAGAAAGCAAGTGACGTTTAATAATGATAGAAGCTACATAAGCAGGATAAACAGTAATAACCTTGGAGGATGTGGTGGGTAAATGGACCAAAAGCAAGGGGCAACCTTTATTTTCAAACAGTGGATCTCACTGCCAAAATATTTCTGTGGGTGTATGAGGAGTGTGTAAAATAACCAGAACCAGAGGAAGGTTATAAGAAATTTGTGTAACAAACTGTTGGGCAATGGCTTCTGTGACTTGGTCTAATGCCTGTCATGTCTCAGGAGTAAGCTTTCGAGGGGAAGAAGTGTGGGAAACATCTCTCAAAATATCGATTTTTTGGCAATGGAGCCCGAAGCCTTTCTCCATGATATCGTGGATAAACACCTAGTCCTTTTTTCGTTTTTTGATAATGAAGTACCCTCTATGGTGGTTTGAGAATGGCGTTCATTAGCCCAGTGTCTCCCTCTATGACATCGTGGGCAAATACCGGGTATTCTACTCCTTTGTTACCTAGTTTTGTTAAACCCCCCTCCTATGGGGCAATTCCTTTTAAAGTATCCTGTTCATTCACTATTGTAGCATGTGCTTGTCCTGGCATCTAAAGCCTGTTTTACTGCAGCTGCAACAATTGGCCCTTGTTCATTAATGTCTCTGGCATCTAAAGCCTGTTTTACTGCAGCTGCCACGACTTTCTCTTGTTCATAAATGTCTCTACATAATTTAATAAATGTGTTTAAATCTTCATGTTTCCATGGTCTGTTGATATCTCTGCAACAACGATTTGCTTGGTCATTAGCCAGTTGTTTTATTAATGCCATTGCTTGTTCTGTATTCCCAAGAACTCTGGTAGCTGTTTGAATAAGGCTATCTACAAATTCAGCTTATGATTCTTTAGCTCCTTGTATTACCTTAGATAATTGACCTTGTAAACCTCCATGTCCTTATAAAGTCCTCCATGCCCTAACCGCCTCTTCAGCAATTTTTGCGTATACACCAAGATCATATGCAATTTGTTGGTGCTAATCATCATAAGGTCCCTCTCCTAACAACATTTCTAGATTTCTATGAGGATAATCAGCTGCTGCATTTCGCCTAGCCGTCTCCTTGCAAAATTCCTCATTGGCAACCTTCCGTAACAGGTATTGACCTCCATTTAGCACAGCTTTACACATATTAGCCCATTCTGCTGGCGTCATGTTCAAGTTGTTAATGGATTCGACCAAGCTTACTATGAAGGGTGCTTGAGGACCATAGGTTGTTACAGCCTCTTTTAGCTGCTTCACTGTTTTGAAATTTAAAGAATGGTGAATTCGCTGACCTCCTACCTCAAATAGAGGTCATGTTAATACTTAAGATCCTGTCTCAGGATCCGATCTATTGACTGCGGGGGTTGGGGGCCTCCCAGCATATGGAGGTAGCCTTTTTAGTTGGACATTTACATCCTCTGGTGATAGAAAGGTGTTAATCACAGTCTCCTGTAGAGGTGGCGCTGTTGATTGGGCACTTACGCCCTCTGGTGATAGAAAGCTGTTAGTAGCAGTCTCCTTTTGTAACTTTCCCACTGATGGCTTTTTCTGCTCTAAGCTTTGTTCCTCTATCTTTGTCTGAACTGAAGGCTTTGGACTAAGCAAACCAGATATGAACGTCCACAATGGCAATGTGCTAACTGGCAGAGTCCCTGGGCTGTTCTTTTCTATTCTTTTTAAATCTTCACCATGATTATTCCATTGTGATATATTCAACAAATCCTCCTTAAAAAGCCATGGGCTACATTTTTGTATTGTATCAATGAATGCTCTGACTGTTCTTGATTTTTCTGAGATGTCTCCTTCCTCTAACAATTTACTTAACACTCTTTCAGTTTGCTATTTACTAATTTCTGATTCAGTAATTCTACTATAACACAACCCAACAAGATGACGCCAAACAAAACCAAGACAGAATGAAATAAAAAGGGAACAACAAAAAGTCATTATAGCCTTTCTATCCTCCTGACATGTGCATTCGTCCTTTATCCCTATCTGTTCCTCAGACTTAAATAGTTTTTCCTCAGATGCGAGCAGTTTTTTTTTTTTTTTTTCGTCTCACTCATCTCCAGGGACAGGCAACTTAAACCAAAGTGAAGGAAAACAAAAGAGGAATCTTAAAATGGCTACCCATCCTTTCGCCCTGCCCTCAGGGCCGAGCAGTTTAACTTATCACTTACCCTTAGTCACTCCCCGTGCGAGCCACCAAATGCTCCAGTCTGTCTGAGCACGGTTCAGGAGCCACTTGTCAAAAGAATTGAACTTTATTTTTAGAACCACACACGCCAAGCAAAATAGCTCCTTAGGAAAAACCCTCAGAGCCCAACTGTCACCACTGTCTTCCTTGTAAAGTCTCTCTCACACCCATAATCCTCTCCACCTCCCAAAATCCTCCTGT
This sequence comes from Callospermophilus lateralis, assembly GCF_048772815.1. NCBI lineage: Eukaryota > Metazoa > Chordata > Mammalia > Rodentia > Sciuridae > Callospermophilus > Callospermophilus lateralis. The sequence continues at coordinate 12,386,275 of NC_135316.1, read as the reverse complement.
TCTTGAGGCCGATTGGCTGGGTCACGTGGGTGGATCCAAAAAAGTCCCCCAATGAGCAGCTCTGTGGTTTGAAAGGGCAGGGAAACAACACAATGTGCATCACCGCAGAGGACCCAATCAGCTAGACGTTGCTGGGGCTGCTGTGAGCCAATAATCAACCGGCAGCTGGAAATTTGCTGGCAGCTGGAAGTTTGCTGGGGCCCCTTCAGCTGTGGTTCTCAACAAATTCCTGTCTCCTCTCTTAGTAGCCTATTCAACACATGTATTTTTATATGCACATATAGAATCCTACCTGGTATCACACAAACATTTTTGTGACGTGACTGACTTGGCAGATACAAATTTTGAGAAGTGATCACTGCTCATAAATGCTGATACAACTGAAAACTCAACCTATGAGTGAGCTTCCTAGTAGAACAACATTATACTTAAATCCATTTTCAGTGAAATAAATACTTTTGCATCTGTGGATTATATATTTCTTATGATGAATTTCGATTGGCATATATGTTGCTGGTTTTTAATATCTGTGTGTGTGTGTGTGTGTGTGTGTGTGTATATATATATATACACACACACTCTCCAAATTTTTCAAAATATGAAATATATGAGTCAGTTTATACACTCCTTAAACTCATTCATATTCATGCATGTGGATTTATGATCAACTTTTCAAAAGATTATTATCAGAAATATTCATCCACCTGAAATATAATTTTTTTCCTAGTACTGAAAACTAACTTAAGTGAATGGTGCATACAAATCCTAATATTTCTAAACAATACCCAGTTTAACATCAATGCAAGTAGTTTCCAATGGGACATGATGTGTATTTTGGAGTTCATTTTAATTCAAGAGTGGTACATTACTATTTCTTCAGTTTATATTTCATCCACAAATTCACAAATTTATAGGCATTTGTTTCAATATCAATAACTTCCTGCTTCAGAACACATATATTCCTCCAGGTTACTTGACTGGTCTTTTCATGAGACTTCATTTCAAACACATTATTTTCGATTTTCATAATTACTTTTGAAGAAAAACTCACACACTCTTCATGATACACCATAACACTAATATAACCGTTGGATGTATAACTGGTTGTAATAAATGTATGTATATCAATTTAAGATTTCCTGTATATTTTCAGATATCAAATCAATGCATTATTTAAAGTTGGAACCAGTTATATTATTTATTCACAGTATGGTCTATTCATGCATTATTTCTATATTCATTGACACAGGGTACACCTCTTCATTCCCCCAATACGAATTTATACATCTTAAAAATATTGCTCCCAGTAATGGTGGAAGAAATACTCATGTCACCTGAACTGCATATACATTTTATCACACTAATATTCTGGACACAGAAAGCAAACGTCACTCTTATGATTGTACCAAAGCCTAAATGGAAAGTGAGCATGGATTACCAAAAACATCCATGTCCAGGTTGCCTAATGCTCTCAAATGTAAATCCTATTGTTGACTATATATTTGTTTCTTCCTAAGATTATATATTCAATCTCAAGCCTGTTGAAAATGTGTAATTCTATCCCTAACTTTATACTTTGCCTGATTTCTTAATGTCTCTATTGATATCTGTTTTCTTACATATTTTCCCCAGTTCATCATTGTGACTGACTTTTCACATGTGCTGACATTTACATTAACTCTGTACCCAAAAGCCTATTGCTTAAGAACTTTTGGTCCAAATCCTATACTCACTCTTGATTCTAAACCTAGATACTATATTCCTAATCCTACCTACTTTCCCTTTTTGACTGGATGTTCTCTTCAACATTCAATCATCCAAGGTGTCAATTTATCTGAGACATCTGGGCAGAAATGAATTCAAAGCGAAGTAACCCAATCAAGGGCCCAATGTTCTTCTGGGCTTCAAATCTTACCTAGATTTCTGTTTTCCTACGTAAATTTCACCTACATATTCTTGTAAATATCACAGGTTCCCAAAACTATTATTCATCCTGCAGAATGATTTCTAACCCAAATCAAACGTGTTATTAACTCTAACCATACACTGTTTCCTCAATCTAACTTTACAGAAGAGCAGGGACAGTGTGATCAGGAAAGTCTCAGTGGAGAAACCCTGCTTTGGGCCTATTACTTACCTATTGTTCTGTTGCCCATGATGTAAGGAAGGTCTTTGCCTCAGGCCACCCATTTGTGAAGCCTGAAGAAAACAGTATTCAAATGAAAATGAATGGGCATCACCTTTGGCTCTTTGCTTAATTGCTTTGAAAAGGGATGTGTCTGAATAAGCCTTTTGGCCCTCTGTGAGGCTGTGGCTTAGATTCCCAACACCTGATGGATCTAAAGAAAGATACCATGTGTGCATCCAAAATCAAAATGGCAAAAATTGCAGTCATTGTTGATGAAGTCTCTCGCCTTTCTCTGTTAGGTTTCTGACCTCCATCAAGGGAGAATAGGGATCTTTTAGGTAAAATGAGTTCTTCAAGCCCTGAAGTGGTTCTTGTGTTTAATCATGACTCCAAATCACATAAAGAAACTATACCTATCAGTCAGTAGTAGTCAGTCAATATTACTCCGAGAAATGGTTGAAGAAATACTCATGTAACCTGATCTACATACACATTAAATCACAGAAATATTCTGGACACAAAATTCAAAGTTTACATTTTTTATTGTACCAAAGCCTAAATGGATAGTGAACATGGATTACTAAAAACATCCATGTCCAGGTTGCCTAATGCTCTCAAATGTCAATCCTTTTGTGACTACAAATTTGAATTTTCCTAAGATTATATATTCAAACTCAACCCTTTTGAAAATGTCTAAGCCTATCTCTCACTTTATACTTTGCCTGATTCCATAATGTCTCTATTGATACCTGCTTACCTACAAGTTTCCCCCAGTTCATCATTGTGACTGACTCTTCAAATGTGCTGACATTTAAATTCATTCTCTAACCGAAACCAAATTGCTAAAAAACTTTTGTTTCCAATCCTACACTCACTCTTCTTCCTAAACTGACGGACTACCTTCCTAATCCTACGTACAATTCCCTTTTTGACTGGATGTTCTCTTCTACATTCAATCATCCAATAATGTTCAGACGAGCATCGGAGGGAGAGACCACCAAGAGACTGTCCTATGCACCAGCTAAGGGTTTAATGGGGGTCCATCATGCTGGGGCTCAGAGGTCACTTGAATAGAGCAGAGAGCCCTGAGAAGAGCTTAAGCAGATCTTATATACTTTCCTTGGAGAGGGCAGAGATGGAAATTTATTGATGGGTCAGGGTGAGTGTACGGTTTGCATGCAACCGGGTGAGGGAGTACATTCTGCTATTTGGCAGTTGGGGACAGCACATTCTGGGAAAAAGATTAGCAAACAGTTGTCAATATTTCAACAGTGTTTTTCTAAGCATACAGAAAAACAGGAAGTGACAAGTAGCTATTTTATTAACCTTTCATTCCCCACGTCTTCATCTGGCTACTTTTAATCATAAAAGTGACCATTAGGGGGTGTACATTCTATGTCTGCTAGTGGGGTATTGCCAATGTTTAACTTGTCCAATTTGAGCTTGGAGAAAAGAAGTTACACGGTTGAGCAAACACGGTTGTATAGTTTGCAATAATATGAGGATTATTATTGGACCGGCCAGGGTTGATAAAAGCGTAGTTAACCAGGGGGAATGTGTGAACCAAGACTCAAACCACACTTTTTGGGCCTCTCTCTCTCATTGATGCTCTTCAAGATGTCCCTTTATTTTACTCATAGATTTTTTTACAACTCCAGTATGGTCGGCATAAAAACAACATTCATCCTTCAATGCAGCACAAAGGCCCCCTTCTCTCATGAAGAAGAGGTCCAACCCCCGACTGTTCTGTAAAACAACATCAGATAGAGAGGTAAAAGATTCCTGCAAAGCTCTGAAGGAGGTTTCTAATATCTTTAAGTTTTGGTCTATTGCTGCTTCTATTTGGTTCATTTGTTGTGTCACATGGATGAGGACAGTGGTTTCTGTGCCCACCCCTGCAGCAACTCCTATTCCTAATAGGATGGCTAAAGTGAGGGTATATGTTCCCAGTGGAACCAGGTTGTATGCCCTCCTATTAGATCTTGAAATGAACCTGCATCATGATAGTGCACTCTGGGAAACATCTGCATCATTACAAAATTAATCACATCTGTTGATCATTTTATGAAAACATACACAATGTTTAAGTATATAGAATTATATGGTTGTAAGGACGGACAAGGCAAGGCACCTAAGATAGCACCGAAGACAGGGAAACATTCCTATTTGGATGCAACCGGATTCAGAGGGCATGGCTTCTGTTGTAATCAATTAATCCCCTGAACCCCAAGTTTAGATAGTTTCAGAATTTTGTACCAAACATGTAAGGGAAGGGGCTCAGAAGTTCACAGTCTGCAGAAGTTCACAAAAAGCAGTTTTTGTTTCTGTTTTTTCCTTTGTTCTGGGCAAGTTAAATTTTCAAGGATACCTGGGAGGGGGAGAGCTTTTTCTTCCCTTTCTTTTTTCCCCCTGCCAGCTGTTACCATAAAGTTCAGTTGGTAACTTCTTTATCTTAGAAATGTAGCCATCTCTGTGAAGCCTCAGCTAAGGCCAGAGGCCTTGTTCACATATTTTGTGAAAAACTACAAAGGGGGTGTCTAGCTTTGATGTGCTGTGTTTTTTATCCAGTAACCAAGTTGAACAATGCAACACAAAAAGAGAAAGTTTATCTACATTGAACTCTTTTATATGGACTCATTTGCCTAAAGTCCTAAAGTCAGCCATGGAGGAGACTTCTGGAGAAGGTCAGTTAAGAATTTTCTGTGGGAATGGTACAGCAGGGAAAAACGCAGAAGGTGGGGCTGAAAGCAGCTCTGAGTATCTGAGAATGAGGAAGGAGAGATGTAAAATAATAATTGGAAAGAGGTTGGGGATTTTTCTAGGAAGAAAAACATGAGTAGTAGAACATTTGGAGCAGAGGGGAAGACGGGAGTGAGTATCTCACAAATCCTGTGAGGGACTTTAAATTCTTATTAACCTGTTTTCAGTGATGACAAAGCAACTTTAAAGGTCATTTTCTTTACATCTTGAATAAGGGTCTGAGGGCTCTCCTCATCTGGTTTGAGCTTTGGGTTAGCTGGTAAGAGGACCTGGTGGGACCCGGTGCTGGCACTGACAGGAGAAGAGAGGAATGAGTGGGTGGAGGGCTACCTCAGTACCTTCTACCTCAGCAGAAGGACAATGGTCTGAGAACCGGTGGAGGTTTGGGTTTTTGATCAAGTAATTGGAGGGGAGAAAACAGATTGCTGAGGTGGGAGTGACAGCAGAGATTCTCGAGCAGAAGGCTGAGGTTGAGGATCTATTGGAGAAGCATAGTTCAGGATGTGAGTGAAGGAGGGAAAAGGCTTCCACATAGAGGAATCTCCTTTCACCCTTTTGAGCACTTGCAGAAGTTAAACAGTTCATGCAGAATTTGACGATCTAGAGACCCCTCTGGGGGCCATCGGTTTTGGTTATGTAATTGGTAATATGGCCAATGCTGTGTACTGAATTTGATGAGGAGTTTGGGTTCCATCAGGCAGCCCCTGTATGCTCACATCCCCATGACTTACAGAAGAAGTCGGCTTTCCCCCACACAGCAGTGGCTGTTTGTGGCTTTGATAGTCCCCAGGCAAACATAGTAATCTAGGCTAGCCAACCTGCATCTGACTCGTGTGTCCCTACATCCATAATATTTGTTTCTATTTTATATGTTATTGATGGGATTTAATGGAATTTTAGTGGGATCCCCTTCATCAGGGATATCCCAATAGGAATGACCTATAGCCAGCTGACAAATGTTTGGGTGGAGAGATGGCCACCAGGTCCCTAAGGGGGCTATATGCAAGATAGATTATACTTCTTGTCCAGTAGTGTTTGTGATCAGCCAAAGCTGCTGAACGGGCTGATGAGGGTTAGGAGTACTGGTGGTCAAGGGGAGAGTCTATAGCCTTATCCACATGGTGAATGCGCAATTTGAAATTGTTACCAGTCTTTTCCAGTTTCCAGCCAGAGTCTGGACAGGGCACAGGCTTCACATGAGAGGCATGGATCCAGGAAGTGATTCTGTCTACCTTTACCACTCTAGGTTTTATAAGTAGCTCCTGGTATGGTCCTTTCCAGCGGGGTTCCAGGGATGACACCTGATGTTGTCTTAAGTAGACTAAGTCTCTTACTTGATATCTATATGGAGTCCCCTCGTCCCCAGGTTGGTAGGCAGTGGCCCGTTGTTTTCACAGGTATTTCTGAGTTCTTTCAAGAGCTTTAAGTCTGTCAAGCATGGAGGTGTGGAAGGGATCGTTAGGTCTTAGAGTTTGGGATAGGTCCCTTACTGGAGGAGGGGCTCCATAGAGCATTTCATAGGGGGTGAGGTTACACAAAAAAACAGAGTGAGTATTTCTTACATGAAACAGTGCATAATGCAAGAGCATAGTCCAATCTTTTATACCGGTCTCTAAGCTTAATTTCGTTAAGGTCTCTTTAATGGTTCTATTTATTCTTTCTACCTGTCCTGAACTCTGTGATATATAAGCACAATGTAACTTCCAATTAATTCCCAGGGTTCTGGCTAACCCCTGACTTACCTGAGTCATGAACAGCGGTCCATTATCAGATCCTATTACCTTAGGCAGGCCGTATCTTTGAAAAAGATCTTTCAGGATCTTCTTGATTTGTGCTCTTTCTTTCTTTTTTTTTTTTTTTTTTTTTTTTTTTTTGTGGGGAAGGCTTCAATCCATGCTGAAATTGTATCTACAAAGACTAGGAGATATTTAAGTCCATACCTTGCTGGCTTAATTTCAGTAAAGTCCACTTCCCAGAATTGTCCTGGTCTGCTTCCTCGTAGGTGCTTTCCTGCAGGATGCTTGGAAGGGTAAGCATTAACCAATTGATGGACCTGACAGGCTTTTGTAACCATTCGGTTATTTTCTTTTGCTGTGAGTTGGTTAGTGGAAAACTCTGTTCTTAATTCTTCAGGAAAGCCTGCAGTTTCTTTGAAACAATGTGAGTGAGTTGATGTACATTTTCTAATTACATAGATAGAAGAGTGACTATAGAAGATTTTACTGTAGAATTTAGAAATTCCACTTGGGTCATTCTGGGTTAAAAGTTATTTTGGCTCCAAGCTTGGTGAGGAGATCTCTACCCATTAATGGGGCCAGCCATTCTGGGAAAACTAGGAAGGAGTGATGGATTTTTCCTTTCTCAGGTCCATGGTCCTCTTAGTTGTCCAAGCCCGATATTTACTGCCATTAGCCCCTTGAATTAGAGACCTTTTATTGGTTAGAGGGCCAAATTGGGCCTTAAGGGCAGAATATATTGCCCCTGTATCCACTTCAAAGTTTGCTGGGGTCCCCTCCACTTCAAAAGTGAGCCTGAGCTCGGGGAGGGGATCTGAGCCCCAACTTTCGTAGTCATCCTCTAGAGTCAGAATGGTTGAGTGGTGTGGCTGTCTATTTCTGGGGGCACTCTTTGCCAGTGTTCTTTTTCTTTACAGTAGGCACATTGATCTGAGGCCAGGCGTGGCATCTGGCGTGGGTCCAGGTATCCTTTCCTGTCTCCCTGTTTTTTAATTTCTGGCCTATTTGTTGTTGTGACCATGACCTTAGTCAACGCCTTAGTCTGTATTTGTTTCTTTTATCCTCCCTTTGCTCCTATCTCTTCCTCAATTTCTCTCTTATATTATACCTTCTCGGCATCTCTGACTAAGTCTCTCAAAGTCATATCTTTTAATCCATCTAAGCTATGTAAATTTCTTTTAATATCCAGGACAGCTTGTCCAATAAAGGCCATCGTGACAGGTGCCTTTTGATCCTCTGCCTAAGAATGGAAAGGAGTATATCTCATATATTCCTCCATAATTCTCTTTAGAAACATAGAGGGAGATTCAACAGGCCCTTGAATATTCTCTCTTACCTTGGCCAAATTAGTTGGTCGCCTAGCACCACTCAGAGTCCCACTATTAGAGCCCGGTGATAAGTGGACAGATTCTTCCTATCTTCAAATGTTTTGGAATCCCAGTTCTGTCGGTTCAAAGGTGAGCCGGCTTTGATTATGTTGGGAAGTTGTGTTGGTCACCCATCTGGTCTGAAGATATTTTTTCTAACTTTCAGGAGGATTCTCTTTTATTTCTCTGTCATGAAGAGAGTCCCTAGGAGTTGTTGGCAGTCATCTCAAGTAGGCTGGTGTGAAAACATCAATGACTCAACCAGACCTGTGAGCCAGGTGGGTTCCTCAGAAAAAGAGGGATAGTTATTTTTCCAGTTATATAGGTCTGAAGAGGAGAATGGCTAATACTGGTAGGCTTGCATTTTCCCCCCGTGGCATCGTCAATCGTTGGCCCGTAGGGACGGAGGGGGTGCTTCACTGGATTTCCAAGGTTTTCAATCATTCACCGCTGGCGAGTTTCTTTAGCCGGGCCAGCTTCCTAAAGGGAAAGAGTGGGTGTTTGTGCCACGGGGGAGTTATCTGGAGGGCGCTGGGCTGGCTTAGCTTCCTCCAATGGCAGAGAGGCTGAGCCAGCAGAAGGAGAATCACTTAAAGGGTGTTGTGGGTTAGAGGACGAGGGCAGGGGATAAGTAGGGGGAGGAGAGTCCAGTAGAGTCAAATCTTGTGACTCAGGGAGAACAGAGGGTGGGGGAGATGGAGGAGCATAGGGTTTGAGAGATCATGGGGGAAGGAGTAGGAGCGGGGGCAGGGGCAAGTAAAGACTTCACCCATGGAGGAGGAGATTTGCAGAGGTCCTGCCAAGTTAAGATATATGGTTGTTGATCCGGATGGCTATGTGGCCCCGCGTGAAAGACAATATGTCTAACTTTTTAAATTAGTGGGAAGTAGAAAGATACTTCTAGGGGCCATCTGACTCCAAAGGTGTGCCATTCTGAGGCACAGAGAGTCTGCCAAGTCCAGTGTTTTACTAAATAAGAAATATCTGAGCCCTTAAACGGACTTTGGTGCAGTGATCAAGGGTCAGCAACAGAGGCATTGAAGTGCTCTGTCCCATAATGAAAGGTACACAAACAGTAAAAGCAATGACACAGGACACAGACAATACAAGACAATAAAGACAGGCAAAGGACGTCCAACACTGAGACCAGGACTGAGTAGCTGGCAAAATCCGATGGGATGGCAATACCGAATCTGAAACAAAATATCACTGATTTGAGGAGACTATTGTTTCTTGATTTCCCGAGTCCTCTGGGGCGTTCCCCAAGGACGTGCCGTGTGTCTCTGTGACACGTCTCTCTGCCACCATAGGAGAGAGCTCAGGCTCTTCGTCGCCAGCGATTTTGCCAAGCCCTAACCTGAAACATGAAACCAGAAAGAAGCACCTTTCTTACCCCGAGAGGAGCCCGTTGGGGTCTCTCGTCCACCACTGCTGGAACTCGGTGGAACCTTAATATGTAAAGGTCGGGCTAGCTTCAGAATAAGAGACCACCAAGAGATTGTCTCATAAAACAGCAAAGGGTTTATTTTGGGTCCAAAATGCTGGGCCTCAGAGCTCACTTGAATAAAGCAGAGAGCCCTGAGAACAGCTTAAGCAGAGCTTATATTTTATCCTTGGAGAGGGAAGGGAGGGAAGTTTACTGATGGGTGAGCGCGAGTGGGCAGTTTCCATGACACCAAGTGAGGGAGTACATTCTGCACTTTGGCATTTGGGAACAGCACATGCTGGGAAAAAGATTAGCAAACATTTCTCAAGATTGCAACAGTGTTTTGTTAAGCATACAGAAAAACAGGAAGTGAAAAGTACGTATTTTATTAACCTATCAATACCGACTATCCCTTTTTGACTGGATGTTCTCTTCAACATTCAATCATCCAAGATACAAGGTCCTATGCCATTGTATATCGATGTATCTGAGAAATCTGTGCAGAACGTACTTCAACGCTTCATATACCAATCAAGGGCCAAATGCCCTTCTGGGCTTCAAATCTTACTTAGATTTCTGTTTTTATACATATATTTCACCTATATATTCTTATACATATCACAAGTTCCAATACCATTATTCATCCAGCAGTATGATTTTTAATCCAGTCTAACATGTTATTAACTATAACCATACACTGTTATCTCAATTAAACATTACAGAAGAGCAGGGAAGGAGTTGATCTTACAATACAGGAATGTAGGGGATCTTCCACCTGCTGAGAACCTCAAATGTCCATACAAAAATGATCACTGGATAAGTTGTAGGCAGCTATGAAAGACCTGAGAGAGCAAAAGTCATCTTCCATGGCAAAAAACCTGGTCAGGATGAAGGGTTATGTCTCAATCATCCTCTCTCTTCTTAATGTAGAGAAGATGGACCAAACCAGGCCTCTGTGGAGAGCTGTTCCTGGGTTCCTATGGTTGATATACCAATCTAACTTGTGAAAGTGTCACAGGAAGTAGGGGCAGCCACCATCTCATGTGACCCTTGGAAGCACCTGGTAGGACAAAGTGGTTGTCAAGGCAGTGACCTCATTCAGTTCCTGAAGTAAGTTACCTCACCTCACTTCCTTGGTGATGGAACTCTCTGAACTTGGCATCCAGAAAGCCAGGCACCCAGAGCCAGTCCCAGTCTCAGTCCCAGTGGTATCACTTGTTTGGATTTACCAAGGACAGAGTCAGTCTTTCTTGGTACCTACAGATGTGAGGAAGGCCAAATGCATTAAAGATCTGAAGCAGGGTTTTTCCTGAGAAAGCAGGTAGTGGCTCACCGCTGGCTCCTGACAACTTCACAGAGTTCCCCAAGGAGACCAGATCTGAAACAGGACAGGCCATTTCGGGGGAGCATAGTATGGCCCAAGTGAGAGGACAATCCATATAATCACAGACCCACATGGGGGAAGGAGGTGCCTTTGTGGGTGTGGTTGTGGGTTTATAGTTGTGTCTCATGTTCTGAGAATAGGTAGGAAAGTCGGTTTGTTTGGTTTGGAGTGAACAGTTTCTAGTAAGTGGTTTGACAAGGCGAGTATTTCTATGTCTGTGTATCCCACTGTGTCCGTGGTTGTAGACATTAGAAAAGAGAATGCATCAATGGATGTGTCCTGTCCAGCAGAGAGCTTCCCAGCATTCATCCTGTAACATTTATGAATGGACTGTAGCTTGCCTTATGATGGGCAACACCTGCTATCTTCCTAAGTTCCTATTTTCTTCCTGAATTCTGGCCACTCTCCAGAATAGGCTCATGGTTTTGTCTCCAAGATATGTTCCACCTCCAAGCTCTGTGACATCTTCATGAACTGGATAGTTGAAGGGAATGGCGAATATCTCAGAAAACTCAGATATCAGTGTGACCAGGTAATTCTCAGTGGAGAAACCCTGCTTTGGGCCTTTTGCTTACCTATCATTCTGTTGACTTGAATGTCAGGAAGGTCTTTGACTCAGGCCAACAGTTTGTGAAGCCTGAAGAAAAAAGTTTTCATATGGAAATGAATTGGCATACCTGTGGCTGTTTGCTTAATTGCTTTGGAAAATAATGTGTCTGAATCAGCCCCTTGGCCCTGTGAGGCTGTGGCTTAGATTCTCGGCACCAGATGGATCTAAAGAAATTTCCCATGTGTGTATCCAAAACAAAAATGGCCAATAGAGCAGTCATTGGGATGAAGTCTCTTGCCTTCCTCTGTAAGGTTCCTGTCCACCATTAAGTGAGAATAGGGATCCTTGGGTCAAATGAGTTCTTCAAATCCTGCAAAGGCTAGGCCAGAGGTGCTTGGGTTTTCTCATGACTCCAATTCACATAAAGAATCTAAACCCCACAGTCAGTAGGCCTCAGATTGGAGATGTGGAGCAGTATTAATGGCAGGTCTATTTGATCACTCCTGGTTCAAAGGAAGTGTGTCCAGGCCACCCTGACTTAAGGCAAATGAGAGGCAAGGGAGTTTATTTTTTATACTCTCTTGGTCTGTGCCCCTCATGGAAACCTCCAGCCAGAGGATATGATGAGTATCTATATGGAAGAAGATGAGGGCCATGTGGGAGTGTTTTGGTTTCAATTGTGGACATTTGTGTGGCTGTTGGAACAGATGACTGGGTCCACCTGGGCTTGAACTCTCGTGTGATTCCCCTTAGAGACTGAGTTCTGGAACTGACCTCAGAGAAGAATTGCAATAAATAGTGTTGGGATTTTAGGATGCCACGCATGAGAGTCACCCTTGAAAAATGAGATCGAGGACCAGGTTGGCTTTCCACAGAGCTCGGGGTATCTAACCCAAGATATCACATGATTTTATTCTTAAAGACTTGGCAGCCGTAGTTGGAAGTCCAAACACACATAGACCTCACATTGTAGACCTCAATTGGCCTGGATTCATGTGACGTTTTGGCCACTCTTTGGGAAGGCTTGCCTTTGAGATTTCTCCAGAGTTTTCATTTAAATGAGCTTCCTCACCATTTCACGGTTCCTAAATGAATTGAAACCCACAGTGCCTCCAACTTCATCCTTGAAAAATGGCTAGAAAAATACCATGAAATTTTTGAATTTCCCACTCCCAGGTGGCACTGGAGAACCTTTGGATGTCCTGTTGCTGATCATGAGTGTACCAGACAGTGCCTTGATTGACTGAGTTTCGTGATAATGGAGTACAACATAGATGCCAGTAAGTTGGAGCCTGCTGAGTAGTGGGCATCAAGCAGTGGACTGTAGGTGTGTGAATAAGTATTTTTTGTAGGACAACCTGGATCTGCCATTGGCTTCCTAAAGCCTTATGACTGACATGGGGTAGGCAGCAGACCCTTATATGTAAAGGCATTTTGTTATATGGAGATGTTTCAGGGCAATGTTCAGAATCAGGTTGCTGTAGTAAACGGGGAATGCTATGTGGGATAGAAGACTGGTTCCTACATTCTCTTGGAGACCCTGACCAACCACACGTGAAAGAACTCCCTCAGGATTGTGTCTCAGTTGTACACCTTGTATTTCGTGAAGCCAATACCAAACTCCCAGTGCAGCAGTAAAAAACACCACAAAAATTGGTGGAGATATATATATATATATATATATATATATATATATATATATATATATATACACATACATATATATATATATATATATATATATATATATATATATACTCTTCAGATTTTCCAAAATATGAAATATATATGTCTTATTATACGCTCCCTAAATTCATTCATATTCCTGTATGTGTATTTATAAATTACATTTCACAAGATTATTTTCAGAAATACTCAAACACCTGAAATACATATTGGTATCCCAGTACTGAAAACTAACTTCAGTGATAGGTGCTTATAAATCCTAATATTTCTACAGTAACTGACCCATTTTAACATCAATGCAAGTAGATTCCTATGGAACATGATGTTTATTTTGAAGTTAATTTTTATTCAAAACTGGTACATTACAATTTCTTCAGTTCATGGACATTATAGGATATATTTTTTCATCCACAAGTTCACATATTTATAGGCATTTGGTTCACATTCAATCACTTCCTACTTCAGAACACATGTATTCCTCCATGTTTCTTTACTGGTGTTTTCAATAGACTTCTTTCTAAACACAATATTTTCGATACCATAATCATTTTTGAAGCAAAACTCACACACTCTTCATAATAAACTGTAATCCTAATATTACCATTAGATAAATAACTGATTGGAATGATTGTATATATATATATATATATATATATATATATATATATATATATATATATATATATATATGATTTCCTATATATTTTCACAGGTAAAATCAATCCATTATTTCAAGTTGGAACCAGTGATATACTTTATTCACTATATGGTGTATTCATGCATGATCTCTATAATCATCAACACAGGGTACACCTATTTGTATCTCCAGTACTAAATTATAAGTTTTAAGAATTTTAGTCCCCGTAATGATGGAAGAAATACTTATGTCACCTGATCTACATATACATTTTACCACAGTAGTATTCTGGACACAAAATGCAAAGGTCACACTTATGATTGTACAAAAGCCTAAATGGAAAGTGAACATGGATTACTAAAAACATCCATGTCCAGGTTGCCTAATGCTCTCAAATGTCAATCCTATTTGTGACTGCATATTTGTTTCTTCTTAAGATTATATATTCAACCTCAAGCCTGTTGAAAATATATAATCCTATCACTCACTTATACATTGCCTGATTTCCTAAGGTCCCCATTGATATCTGCTTTCCTACATATTTTTCCCATTTCATCATTGTGACTTTCTCTTCACATGTGCTGACATTTACATTCACTCTCTTACCGAAACACTATTGCTAAAGACCTTTTGGTCCAACTCCTAAACTCACTCTTCTTCCTAAACATACTGACAATCTTACGTTTTTGACTAGATGTTCTCTTCTACATTCAATCATCCGAGGTACACGGTCCTATGCCATTGTATATTGATTTATCTGAGACCTCGGTGCAGAGCATAATTTTCAAGGTAAGTATCCCAATCAAGGGCCCAATGCCTTTCTGGGCTTCAAATATTTCTTAGATCTCTATTCTCAAACATATATTTTACATCTATATTCTTATAAATATCACAGGTTCCCAATACCATTATTCATCCAGCAGAATGATTGTAAACCCAAATCGAACATGTTATTAACCCTAATCATACACTGTTCACTCAATCTCACTTTAAAGAAGAGCACGGACAGAGATGGTCTTACAATACAGGAAGATAGGGGATCTTCAACCAGCTGAGAATCTCAAAAGTCCATGCAGAAATAATCCCTGGAGAAGATGTAGGCAGCTATGAAGGACCTGAGAGAGAAAAAGTCATCTTCCATGGCTTTTGAAAGGATGTAAGGATGTAAATGAATCAACCTCTCTTTTCTTAATGTAGGGAAGAAGGACAAAACCAGGAGGAGAGTTGTTCCCATGTACCTATGGTTTCTATACCACTCTAATTTGTGAAAGTGTCACAGGAAGTAGGGGCAGCCTCCATCTCAGAGACCATACAAAGCAACTCTTAGGACAAAGTGGTGGCCAAGGCAGTTACCTCATTCAGTTCCTGAACAAAGTGAACTCACCTACATTCTTGGTGATGGAACTCTCTGAATTTGGGATCCTGGAAGCCAGGCACCCAGAGCCAGTCCCAGTCCCAGTCCCAGTGAGCTCACTTGATTGGATTTACCAAGGAGAGAGTAAATCTTTCTTGGTATCTGCTGATGTGAGGGTGGCCAAATTCCAGGAAAGCTCTGAAGAGAGGCCTTTCCTGAGAGGACAGGAAGGGGCTCACCGCTGGCTCCTGACAACTTCAGAGAGTTGACCAAGGAGACCAGATCTATGACAGGAACGGCCATTTTTGGGGAAAATTGTATGGCCTACCAGTCAGAGGACACTTCGGATAGTCACAGCCCTACTTGGGGGAAAAGGTGCCTTTGTGTGTGTGGAGAACAGTTTGTGATTTTTGTCTCATGTTCTGAGAATAGGTATAAAAGTCGGTTTGTTTGTTTTGGAGTTGAATGTTTCTAATAAGTCTTTGACAAGGCGAGTGTTTCTATGTCTGCATATCCAACTGTCTCCGTGGTTGTAGACATTAGAAAAAAGAATGCCGCAATGGGTGTGTCCAGTCTAGTAGAAAGCTTCCCAGCATTCATTTCGCCCAATTTATGAATGGACTGCAGCTTGCCTTATCCATGGGCAACACCCAGTATCATCCTAAATTCCTGTATTCTTCCTGAATTCTGGCCATTCTCCATAATAGTCTAATAGTTTTGTGTCCAAGATATGTACCACCTCCAAGCTCTGTGACATGGCCATGTACTGTATAGCTGAAGGGAATGGCGACCATCTCAGAAAACTCAGATATCAGTGTGACCAGGAAAGTCTCAGTGGAGAAACACTGCTTTGGGCCTTTTGCTTACCTATTGTTCTGTTGCCCTGAATGTCAGGAAGGTCTTTGCCTCAGGCCACCCCTTTGTGAAGCCTGAAGAAAAAAGTTCTCAAATGGAAATAAATGGGCATCACCTGTGGCTCTTTGCTTAATTGCTTTGAAAAGGTATGGGTCTGAATCAGCCTCTTGGCCCTATATGAGGCTGTGATTTTGATTCTCAGTACCTGATGGGTCTAAAGAAAGATCCCAAGTGTGCATCCAAAACCAAAATGGCCAAAAGAGCTGTCATTGTGGGTGAAGTCTCTTGCCTTCCTCTGTTAGGTTCCTGATTTCCATCAAGTTAGAATAGGGATCCTTTGGGTCAAATTAGTTATGCAAATCCCTGCAGAGGCTAGCCCATAGGTGCTTGGATTTTCTCATGACTCCAATTCACATAAAGAATCTAAACCCCACTGTCAGTAGGCCTCAGATTGGAGAAGTGGAGCTGTATCAATGGCAGGCCTGTTTGATCACTCCTGGTTTGCAGGAAGGGTGTCCAGACCACCCTGACTTCGGCAAATGAGAAGCAAGGGAGCTTATTTTGAACATTGTCTTTAGCTGTGCCCCTCAGGGAAACTTACAGCCAGAGGTGATGATGAGTGTCTATATGGAAGAAGATGAGAGCCATGTGGGAGTGTTTTGGTTTTAATTGTGGTCATTTGTGTGGCAGTTGGAAGAGATGCCTGGGTCAACCGGGGCTTGAAGTCTGGTGTGATTCCCCTTAGAGACTGAGTCTGACCCCAGACTGGATCTGACCCCAGAGAAGTATTGACATAAATTATGTGGGTGTTTTTGGCAGCCATGCATGAGATTCGCCCTTGGAAATTGAGATCTAGGCCCAGGATGGCATTCCACAGAGGACGGAGAATCTCAGCCAGGATATCACATGATTTTATTCTGAAAGACTTGGCTTCCATAGTTGAGAGCAATAACACATATGTACCTCACATTGTAGATCTCAATGGCCCTAGTTTCTTGTGACCTTTTGGCCACTCTTTGGGAAGCTTTGCCTGTGAGAGTTCTCCAGAGATTTCAATGAAATGAGATTCCTCACCATTTAAAGGTTCCTTTATAAATTGAAACCCCCAGTGCCTCCAACATCATCCTTGAAAAATGGCTAGATAAGTACCATGAAACTTTTGAAATTCCCATGACCAGGTGGCACTGGAGAACCTTTGGATGTCCTGTTGCTGATCATGAGTGTACCAGACAGTGCCTTGTATGACTGGTGTAGAACAGAAATGCCAGAAAGTTGGACCCTGTCGAGTAGTGGGCCTAGAGCAGTGCAGTGTAGGTGTGTGAAAAAACATCTGTGGTGGGGCCACGTGGATCTGCAATTGGCTTCCAAATGACTTGTGACTGACATGGTGCAGCCAGCCGACCCTTATATGTAAAGGTATCTTTTATATGCAGAGTTTTCAGGGCAATGTTCAGAATCAGGTTGCTATGGTCAAGGGGGAAAGCTATGTAGGATAGAAGCCTAGTCGGTGCATTCTCCTGCAGACCCTGACCCACCACACGTGAGAGTACTCCCTCCAGCACTGTGTCCCAGTTGAACTCCTTGTATTTCATGAAGGCAACACCAAACTCCCAGTGCAGCATCGAGAAACACCACGAAAAATTGAGGATGACCAAATTGCTTCACAGACCAGACGGGGAGACACTTAGCCCACAGTGGCCACAGTTTATTAAAAAGAGAAAATTCAGAACTGCTGTCTCATGTTCACTAGAAAATAAGGAAGCATGTCGTCCAGGTCACATAGATGCAGAGCCATCATCGGTGGTCTCACTACCAAGGAAGCTAAAGCTCCTGACAACAACAAATATTTAAAGGGCCCAACCTCAGAGGCAGTTTATCAAAAAGTCATTAGGGCAGCAGAGCTCCATGTTTGTGGAGGGTTTACCCTCTTCCTTACTTTTGGAAACTGTTCTACCACCTCCAAGTTTGTGAACTCCTGAGCATTTTCCTTTCCACATATATATTCACAGATTTTCGAACTCTTCTCCACTAATTGTGTCTTAATTGGGGTGAAGGTAATGTCAAGGCATTGTTCTGGATGAGAGTGGGAAGATTTTTGTGTAGCACATATTTGCATACACATTAGATTCATTTTGTTCTTTTCCATTTGAAATACTGAGTTCGTAACACTAATCCATACCCTACTAGACTATGACTACTAATCCTAAAATGATGGAGAAAAAGAAAGCTAACAGAATAGGAATACAGGCCATTCATAGGAAGCATGGTGTATCCTTGCACTTGCCTTCTGCTTTATCAAGGGCATGTGTTATAAATCTAGTCAATTTTTCATTGTAATACTTCTCAATGAGTTTTGAAAGTTAACACATATGTAAATTCCTGTCCCCCTTTCTCTGTAGCCTATTCAGCACATGTATTATTTTATGCATTTTTAGAATCCTACCTGGTTTCACACGTACATTCTTGTGAGCTCACTGATTTTGGAAGATACAAATTGTGAGAAGAGATCACTCCCGCTAAATACTGATGGAATTGGAATACAACCAATGAGTATGTTTCCTAGATGAACAACATTATACATAAATCCATGTCCAGTAAAATGAATATTTTTTATATGTGGATGATATATATTTCATGATGAATTTCGATTGTCATATATATTGCTACATTTTAATGTCTGTGTAAGTGTGTTTCTATCTATCTATCTATCTATCTATCTATATCTATCAATCTATCTATATCTATATCTATATCTATCTCTCTCTCTCTCTCTCTCTCTCTCTCTATATATATATATATATATATATATACTCTCCAGATTTTTTAAAAATATGTAATACACGTGTCTTATTATACACTTCCTAAATTCACTCATGTTTCTATATGTGGATTTATAATCAACATTTCAAATGATTATTCTCAGAAATATTCATCCAACTGAAATACATATTTATTTCTTAGTACTGAAAACTAACTTTGGTAAATGGTGCTTACAAATCCGAATATTTCTACAGTAACTGACCCAGTTTAACATCAATGCAAGTAGAATCCTATGGGAGATGATGTATATTTGAAGGTCATTTTCATTCAACACTTGTACATTACTATTTCTTCAGTTTATGGACATCATAGGATATATCCTTTCATCCACAAGTTCAAAAGTTTATAGGCATTTGGTTCACTTTCATTCACTTCCGGCTTTAGAACACATGTATTCCTCTATGTTTCTTGACTGGTCTTTTCATGAGACTTCATTCAAAAACATTATTTTCGATTTCCATAATCATTTTTGAAGCAAAACTCACACACTCTTCATGATAAACTGTAATGCTAATATCAGAATTAGATGTATAACTGGTTGGAATGAATGAATGTATATCAATATAAGATTTCCTATATATTTTCAGATATCAATTCAATCCATTATTTAAAGTTGGAGCCAGTGATGTTATTTATTTACAGTATTTTCTATTAAGGCATCATCTCTATATTCATAGACACAAGGTACACCACTGGTATCCCCAATACTAATTTATAAGTCTTCAAAATATTGCTTCAGAAACGGTGGAAGAAATACTCTACTAACCTGATATACATATACATTTAAAATTAATATTATTCCTGACACAAAATTCAAGGGTCCCACTTATGATTTTACCAAAGCCTAAATTGAATGTGACCATGTATTACTAACAACATCCATGTCCTGGTTCCCAAATGCTCTCAAATATCATTCCTATTGGTGACTACATATTTGTTTCTTCATCATATATTCAACCTCAACCCTATTAAAAATATCTTTTTCTCTCACACACTTTGTACTTTGCCTGATTTCCTAATGTCTCTATTGATATCTGCTTTACTACACCTTTTCTCCAGTTCATCATTGTGAATGACTCTTCACATGTGCTGACATTGACATTTACTCTCTAACTGTATCCCCATTGCTAAAGAACTTTTGGTCCAAATGCTGTACTCACTCTTCTATTGAAACCTAACAAGTATCTTCCTAATCCTACCGACTATCCCTGTTTGAGTGGATGTTCTCTTCTATATTTTATGATCCAAGATACAAGGTCCTATGACATTGGTTATCTATTTATCTGAAACATCTGTGCAGAACGTAATTCAAAGCTAAGTATACCAATCAAGTGCCCAATGACATTCTGCTATTCCAATCATTCCTAGATTTCTGTTTTCATACTTATATATCACCTCTATAGTCTTATAAATATCGCAGGTTCCCAATACCATTATTCATCCAGTAGAATGATTCCTAACCGAAATCGACCATGTTATTAACCCTAACCATACACTGTTTCCTCAATCTAACTTTACAGAAGAGCAGGGAAAGGGTTGGTTTTACAATAGAGGAATCTAGGGGATCCTTCCCCTGCTGAGAACCTGAAACATTCATGCAGAAGTGATCCCTGTAGAAGATGTAGGCAACTATGAAGGACCTGAGAGAGTAAGACACATCTTCCATGGGAAACAACCGGGTCAGGATGAAGGTTTGAGTCTGAATCAGCCTCTCTCTTCTTAATGTATTGAAGATGGACCAAATCAGGCCTGTGTGGAGAGCTGTTCCTGAGTGCCTATGATGAATATAACATTCTAACTTGTGAAAGTGTCACAGAAAATAGGGGCAGCCTCCATCTCATGGGACCTTTGGAAGAAACTGTTAGGACAATGTGGTTGCCAAGGCAGTGACCTCATTCAGTTCCTGAAGGAAGTGACCTCCCGTCACTTCCTTGGTGATGGAACTCTCTGAACTTGGGATGAAGGAAGCCAGGCACCCAGGCCAGTCCTAGTCCCAGTCCAAGTGGTAAAACTTGTTTGGATTTACCAAGGAGAGAGTCAGTCTTTTTTGGTACCTACTGATGTGAGGATGGCCAAATACCAGGAAAGCTCTGAAGATGGGCCTTTCCTGAGAAACCAGATAGTGGCTCACTGCTGGCTCCTGTCAACTTCATAGAGTTGAACAAGGAGAACAGATCTGAGAAAGGACAGGCAAATTCAGGGGAACATAGTATGGCCCACCAGTCATAGGACCCTCTGGAGAGTCACAGACTTACTTGGGGGAATGAGGTGCCTTTGTGTGTGGAGGTGTGGGTTTGTGGTTTTGTCTCATGTTCTGAGAATAGGTAAGAAAGGTGGTTTGTTTGGTTTGAAGTGAACTGATTCTAGTAAGTCGTTTGACATGGCTAGTGTTTCTAGGTCTGTGTATCCCACTGTGTCCATGGTAATAAAGATTAGAAAAGAGAAAGCTTCAATGGATTTGTCCTTCTAGTAGAAAGCTTCCCAGAATTCATCCTGAACAATTTATGAATGGACTTTGGTTTGACTAATGGATGGGCAACCCCTGATATCTTCCTAAATTCCTGTTTTCTTTCAGAATTCTGGCCACTCTCCAGAAGAGGCTAACGGTTTTATGTCCAAGATATGTACCACCTCCAAGCTTAGTGACATGGCCATGTACTTGTTAGTTGAAGGGAATGGCGAGCATCTCAGAAAACTCATATATCAGTGTGATCAGGAAAGTCTCAGTGGAGAAACACTGCTTTAGGCCTTTTGCTTACCTATTGTTCTGTTGCCCTGAATGTCAGAAAGGTCTTTGCCTCAGGCAACCCGTTGGGAAGCCTGAAGAAAACAGTTTTCAAATGAAATGAATGGGCATAGCCTGTGGCTCTTTGCTTAATTGCTTTGAAAAGAGATGTGTCTGAATCAGGCTCTAGGTCTTGTGAGAGGCTGTGGCTTAGATTCTCAGCACCTGATGGATCTAAAGAAAGATGCATTCAAAGCTAAATTGGCCAAAAGAGCAGTCATTGTGGAAGGAGTCTCTGGCCTTCCTCTGTAAGGTTCATGACCTCCATCATGTGAGAATAGGAACCTTTGATTCAAATGAGTTTTTCAAATCCTGCAGAGGCTAGCCTGTAGGTGCTTGGATTTTCAACTGAATTCAAATCACGTAAAGAACCTATACGTGCCACTCAGTAGGCCTCAAATTGGAGAAGCAGAATAGTATTAACAGTAGGCCTATTTGATCACTCTTTGTTCCCAGGACAGGTGTCCAGGCCACCCTAATTTTAGGCCAATGAGGGGCAAGGGAGGTTAATTTGGACACTGTCTTGGGCTGCACCCCTAATGGAAACATCCAGCCAGAGCTTATGATGAGTGTCTATAGGTAAGAAGATGGGGGTCATGTGGAAGTGTTTTGGTTTTAATTGTGGTCATTTGCGTGGCGGTTGGAAGAGATGACTGGGTCCACCTGAGCTTGAACTTTGGTGTGATTCCCCTTATGGACTGAGTTCTGAAACTGACCTCAGAGAAGTATTGCCATGAAATGTGTTGAGATTTTAGGAGGCCACACATGAGAGTCGCCCTTGAAAACTGAGATGTAGGCCCAGAGTGGCTTTTCAGAGAGCAATGGGAATCTCAGCAAGTATATCACATGATTTGATTCTGAAAGACTTGGCATCTATAGTTGAGAGTCAAAGCATTCATGGACGTCACATTGTAGACCTCAATGGGCCTGAGTTCATGTGACATTTTGGCCACTCTTTGGGAAGCCTTTCCTGTGAGATTTCTCCAGATATTTCATTGAGATGAGCTTCCTCACCACTTAATGGTTCCAGAATGAATTGAAAACCACAGTGCCTCCAACTTCATCCTTGAAAAATGGCTGGACGAATATCATGAAATTTTTAAAATTCCCATGACCAGGTGGCATTGGAGAATCTTTGGATGTCCTGTGGCAGATCATGAGTATACCAGACAGTACCTTGATTGACTGTTTTTTATGAAAATGGTGAAGAACAGAGATGCCAGGAAGTTGGAGTGGGTCTAGAGCAGTGATGGGCAGGTGTGTGATAAAACATCTGTGTTTGGGCCATGTGGATCTCCCATTGGCTTCCAAAAGGCTTGTGACAGACATGGTGCAGGCAGCAGACCCTTATATGTAAAGATATCTTGTTATATGGAGAGGTTTCAGGGCAATGTTCAGAATCAGGTTACTATGGACAAGGGGGCAATATATGTGGGATATCAACCTGTTTGGTGCATTCTCCTGCAGACCCTGACCTACCACACGTGAGAGAACTGCCTCACGTACTGGGTAATAGTTGAGTTCTTTGTATTTCGTGAAGCAAATACCAAAATCCCAGTGCAAAAGCAAGAAACACCATGAAAAGTGGAGGAAGACGAAATGGCTCCACAGTACACATGTGGATACACTTAGCCCCCCATGGCCACAGTTTACCTACAAAGAGAGAATTCAGCACTGCTGCCTCATGTTCAGTAGAAAATAAGAAACCATTCCTCCAGGTCACATAGATGCAGACACAGCTTTGATGGTCTCATTACAAAGGAAGCTAAAGCTCCTGACAAAAACATATATTTTAAGTGCCCAACCTCAGAGGCAGTTTCTCAAGTTGTCATTAGGCCAGCAGAGCTCCATATTTGTCCACAGTTTACCCTGTCCCTTACCTTTGGAATCTCCACTACCACCTTCAAGGTTGTGAACTCCTGAGCATATTCAATTCCAGATATTTATTCACAGATTTTCTAATTCTTCTCCTCTAATTGTGTCTTACTCTGGGCGATTGTAATGTCAATGCATTGTTCTGTAGAAGAGTGGGAAGATTTTTGTGCACCACATATTTACATACACATTGGATTCATTTTCCAATTATCCATTCGAAATACTGACTACCAGACACTAACACCTACCATACTAGACTCTGACTACTATTCCTAATAAGATGGAGAAAAATAACCCAAAAAGAAAAGAAATACAAGCACTTCAGAAAAGGCATGGTGTATAGTTGGAATTGCCTTTTGCATTATATAGGGTAGGAGTAATAAATCTAGTCAATTATTTCTTGAAATTGTTCTCAATGTGTTTAAAGTTAACAAATATGTGAATTCCTGTCTCCCTTTCTCTGTAGCCTATTCAGCACATGTAATTTTATATGCATATATAGATTTCTACCTGGTATCACATGTACATTCTTTTGAGATGGCTGATTTGGCAGATACAAATTGTGAGCAGATATCACCCCTTTTAAACCCTTTTGGAACTGAAAATTCAAACTATGGGTGAATATCCTAGTTGAACAACATTATAAATAAATCCATTTTCAGTAAAATCAATATTTTTGGATATGTGGATGATTTATATTTCATGATGAATTTCAATTGGCGTATATATATTGCTACTTTTTAATGTCTGTGTGTGTTTTGTGTGTGTGTATATATACACACACACACACATTCTCCAGATTTTTCAAAATATGAAATATATGTGTCCTATTATACACTCTATTAATTAATTCATGTTCATGTATGTGGATTTATAATCAACATTACAAAAGATTATTCTCAGTAAAATTATTCCACTTGCAACACATATTTTTTCCCAGTACTGACAATTAAATTCAGTGAATGGTGCATAATAATCTTATTATTTCTACAGTAACTCACCCAGTTAACATCAATGAAAGTAGATTCCTATGTGATATGATGTGTGTTTTGACATACATTTTTATTCCACACTGGTACTTTACCATTTCTTCAGTTTATGCACAGCATAGGGTATATATTTCATCCAGTAGTTCGCAAAATTATAGGCATTTGTTTCACTATCAATCACTTCCTGTTTCAGAACACATGTATTAATCCTGGTTTCTTGACTGGTCTTTTCATGAGACATCTTTCCAAACACATTATTTTCGAATTCCATAATCACTTTTGAAGCAAAACTCACACACCCTTCATGATAATCCATAACCCTAATGTTAACATTAGATACACAACTGGTTGGAATGAATGAATGTATATCAATATAAGATTTCTTATATATTTTCAGATATCAATTAAATCCATTATTTAAAGTGGAACCAGTTATATTATTTAATCACAGTACGGTCTATTCATGCATAATCTCTATATTCATAGATACAGGGTACACCTATTTGTACGCCCAGTACTAATTTATACGTCTTCAAAATATTGCTCCCAGAAATGGTGGAAGAAATACTCATTTTACCTGATCTACATATTCATTTTATCAGAGTAATATTCTGGACACAAAATGCAAAGGTCACACTTATGATTGTACCAAAGCCTAAATGGAAAGTGAACATGGATTACTAAAACATTCATGTCTAGGTTGCTTAATGCTCTCAAATTTCAGTCCTATTGGTGACAACATATTTATTTCTTCCTAAGATTATTTATTCAAACTCAACCCTGTTGAATATGTCTAATACTATCACTCACTTTATACTTTGCCTGATTTCCTAATGTCTCTGTTGATATCTGCTTTCTTACATATTTTCCCCAGATCATCATTGTGACTAACTCGTCACATGTGCTGACATTTACATTCACTCTCTTACCGAAACCCTATTACTAAAGAAATTTGTTTCAAATCCTTTACTCACTCTTCTTCAAAACCTACCAACTATATTGAAGATCCTACCGACTATCCCTGTTTGAGTGGATGTTTTCTTCTACATTCAATCATCCAAGGTACAAGATCCTATGCCATTGTATATTGATTTATCTGAGACATTTGTGCAGAACATAATTCAAAGCTAAGTATACCAATCAAGGGCCCAATGCCCTTCTGGGCTTCAAATATTACCTTGATTTCTGTTTTCATACTTATATTTCACCTATATATTCTTGTAAATAATGCAGGTACCCAGTACATTTATTCATCACGCAGAATGATTCCAAACTGAAATCGAACCTGTTATTAACACTAACCATACACTGTTCCCTCAATTTTACTTTACAGAAGAGTAAGGACAGAGTTGGTCTTAAAATACAGGAATGTAGGGGATCTTTAACCTGCTAAGAACCTCAAAGGTCCATGCAGAAATGATCCCTGGAGAAGATGTAGGGAGCTATGAAGGATCTTAGAGAGCAAAATTCATCTTCCGTGGAAAGCAACCTGGCAGGATGAAGGGTTGTGTCAGAATCAGCCTTTCTCTTCTTAATGTAGAGAAGATGGACCAAACTAGGCCTGTGTGGAGAGCTGTTCCCGGGTGCCTATGGTTTATATACCTTTCTAATTTTTGAAAGTGTCACAGGAAGTAGGGGCAGCCTCCATCTAATGGGACCCTTGGAAGCAACTCTTAGGACAAAGTGCTTGCCAGGCAGTGACATCATTCAGTTCAGGAAGTAAGTGACCTCACCTCACATGCTTGGTGATGGAACTCTCTGGACTTGGGATCCCGGAAGCCAGGCACCCAGAGCCAGTCCCAGTCCCAGTCTCAGTGGTCTCACTTGTATGGATTTACCAAGAACAAAGTCAGTCTTTCCTGGTACCTACTGATGTGAGGATGGCCAAATGCCAGGAAAGCTCTGAAGAGGGGCCTTTAATGAGAAAGCAGGTAATGGCTAATGCTGGCTTCTGACAAGTTCACAGAGTTGGCCAAGGAGACCAGATCTGATATTGGACAGGAAATTTCCGGTGAACATAGTATGGCCCACCATTCAGTGGACACTCCAGAGAGTCACAGACCTACTTGGGGGAATGAGGTTAATTATGGGTGTGGGTGTGGGTTTGTGGTTTTGACTCATGTTCTGACAATAGGTAGGAAAGGCGGTTGGTTTGGTTTGGAGTGAACTGTTTTTAGTAAGTCAATTGAAAAGGCGAATGTTTCTATGTCTGCGTATCTCACTGTGTCCGTGGTTGTAGACATTAGAAAAGAGAATGCATCAATGGATGTGTCCTGTCTAGTAGAAAGCTTCCCAGCATTCATCCTGCCCAATTAATGAATGGACTGAATCTTTCCTTATAGATAGGCAAAACCTGCTATCTTCCTAAGTTCCTGTTTTCTTCCTGAATTCTGGCACTCTCTAGAATAGGCTCATGGTTTTGTGTTCAAGATATGTACCACCTCCAATCTCTGTGACATGGCCATGTACTGGATATCTGAAGGGAATGGAGAGCATTTCAGAAAACTCAGATATCAGTGTGACCATGAAAGTCTCAGTGGAGAAACCCTGCTTTGGTCCTTTGTTTACTTATTGTTCTGTTGCCCTGAAAGTTTTTGTTTCTCTGTGAGAGAAAAAAAAAACCATGAGTACTGAATAAATGTTGCAGCAGTTGGAACACGTCACTGTATAGAAGTTCCCTCACCAGTCTTTAGTATCCCCAGTTATCAGGACTCTGAAATTAACACTTTACTTTTAGTGTTACAGTTGTCCATCCCCATAAGATACAGTTTAATAATTTAATGTCATCTGATCTTGCAAAATTCTTTTACTAGTATGACCTCTGTGTGTAATAGATAAATCATTAATTCTGTTATTCAGGTTCTAGATAATCATACTAGCAAACACCAAGCCTACTTGTGTAGGTTAGGAATATCTGTAGGCCTTAAACTAAAAATTTCTGCCTCGGGCAGCTCCTCTTGATAGTCTCTTTTTATACTTATCAGGCATTCCTGTCTGAAAATCCTTCTTTGTAGCCTCCACTCTTACTTATATTGGGAGGCTAACATAAAGTGTATACCTTAAAATATTATTATTATTATTATTATTATTATTATTATTATTATTATTATTTAAAATACCCAGGAATGGCTGTATTTTGGTTTTAACTGTCTTTGCTAAGTGTTTAAGATGAAGCAGTCAAACTGACTTTTGTTTCTATCTATTGTTAATAGTCAGCTGAGCTTCTATGGGAGTCATTCCTGGGGAAACTTGAGAGCAGCTTCTCAGTTCTGCGAGTGCCAATTGCGCTAGGTGGGTCCAAGTCTTGCTTAACCATGTGGCTTCCCTTGGAAGCATCAGGGATGTCTCCTTTCTCTGATGACTCTCCTCTTCTTAGCAAATGCACTGATTGGCTTTCTGTTCTCCAGTGGTCTTATTAATCTCCCTGATGGGGAGGTTATGTGGCCCAGAGTTGCAAAGCTCTTTAGAGAAGTCCCTTGTTCCCTGGATTCAGACAGACTCAGAGGGCAAGAGCCAAATATTGATTTTTTTGGCCCTTTTCATTTAACATTAATTTCAAATCCTAATCTTAAATATCCAGGAAATAAATTTTAACAGCCTTATATTACGAGTACTGGGCTTTAGTGTCTATAACTTTATAATTATTTATCTTTTTATTAATTGGGATGTGTATTATTCTGTCTGTCTTGTTGGTGATGACTTATTATCTTAAATTAACCCATCTTGTGTTCTTAAAGCAACACTTCTGTAAAACACTAACAGGGAATCTTTAGATCACTTATAAGGAAATTACAAAATAAAAATTTTTAACAAGAGTAAAATATTTAGTTTGCATAATAGCTACCCTGAATTTCTTGGCTCAGTTATACATTATATCCCCTGTTTGAGATCTAGTAATCTAGACAGAAAAAAAAAACTTTTTAACAAAACTTTAAATGATATAAAATCTGACCTACTGCTTTCGTAGTCATTCTCACATGTAGTAAGATGGGACACAGAGCCTTATCTCAGGGAAAGCAGGGCTCTTTATGAATCTTAAGTGTTTTAGTTCTAAAGCTGATCTTTGTTCTTTTAAATATCATTTTACAAAGTTTACATAAATTGTTTGAGGTCACATGAAGATTAGCTAACACAATATGATATCACATTTATATCATGAATTAAATAAAGCTGAAAGTTTTCAACCTTTATATAGATTAGCCTCTCATAATCTTAAAAATACATTTAAATTGTTCCCCAATGTAAAAAGTAACATAAAACTTTTCATATCTTTTTGATGACAGGTAAATAAATTCCCAATATATTTTTTTTTACCATACAACATCAGAACACCAGCTTGATGTAATGGTCTTTTAAAGTTTCTACCGTACAGACTTGTATACCTGAAAGATATGAGCATATTAATAGCATCACGATTACATTGATGTTTCTACATTGACCAAGTTTAGCTTTTAAAGATATGGCAGTACAGTGCTCTAAAATAACAGTTCTTATTTAATCAGTTGTTTAATTTTTATGGTTGCTTGCTCTAGAAAAAATAAAACATAATAAACACAATGTTATGAGTAAACTTATGTTTTAGAAAATTTTTGTCTCTTCAACACATGACTGATTTTTACAATCTTATACAGACTATAGTACAAACTTATACAGACCTTAGTAAATCAATCATATATCAAACAAAAGTACTCATGAATGAGTAATCCCATACCAAATTTACTTTACTTTTTTATCAAAATATTAGACAAATGTATTGAACAGGGTAAACCATTTTTTTGTTGAAGGAAAAATCCTAGAACAAAGGCATATTAGACCTTTTGTAGACATTAATATTTTATTAGATTTTTGAACACCTAGAAAAACTTGTAAGCTTAAATTTAAACACATTTATTTTTATCTGTTTATCCAATTTAAATTGAATCATTTAAATCACATGAATTAAAGATCTTTGGATCCACTTTTTAAAATTTGTTTTTATTAGCGCATTTGTTATGAGCGCTCCTTATATATGTTAAGTTGTGTATCTTATATATGATATAAGGACATATGTATATATATATATAGACATACAACACATAACAAAAGTGTGCACACATAATAATAGTAAAGGCCTTGTAGCTTTTCGCAGGTGAAATCTCCATTGGAATGTTTCAAAAACACCACAGTTGGTCAAAGATAGAACTGATCAGAAAAACATTAACCTAGGTCTGTAGGATCAAAATCATGAGCTCAAAGAAAAAAAAATAAAGAATCTAAGGAAAAATATAAGAGTCCTAGAAAAAATTACTGGCTATTAATTAGTAGATACCATACCATTTACCTTTTTTTTCCCCACTTAGGCCTCAGATCAGTCGCCTACTGAACTTGCAGGCTTCTTTCATTTGCATTTCAACATAAGTCTTGGCTGAGGTCTGGAAGGAGCTGGAAAAACTGCTTTTCTGAGCAGACACCTCAGGCCTAAGGCATTTTAACCATAATTTTCAGGTACGGATGTTGAAAATTATGATAGAAATTTAAGATAAAATTCACAAAATTTTATATCTTTACATCTGGTTTGGTCAACAGATAACATACTATGATTTAATAGCCTTGTCCAAATTAATGCACTGGTACACACAGTGACATTTTCCCATTCTACCCAATTCAAAATTGGTGAAAAAAAAAAGACTGAATGATTGGGAAGTTACTTGCCAACTTGGAAGTAGAGTTCTTTAGTTTTCCATTCTAAGTATTAAATTCTCTAGCATGAATTATCTGAAATCATAAACTAAACAATTACCTAAACCAGACTATTAACTGCAAGATTGTTCAATGCTTAAAAAAACCAGTGGAAAGAATTATCTGAAATTATATCTGAAATCATAAACTAAACAATTATAAACTAAATCATAAACTAAACAATTATATAAACAATTATATCTGAAATCATAAACTAAACAATTACCTAAACCAGACTATTAACTGCAAGATTGTTCAATGCTTAAAAAAACCAGTGGAAAGAAAGAGTGGGAAGAATTCTTTGTAGTACACATTTGCATACACATTGGATTCATTATCTAATTTTCCATTTAAAATACTAAAAACCTGACACTAAACCATACCCTGCTAGACTCTGACTACTAATCCTAATATGATGGAGAAAAATAACTCAAACATAATAGAAATACAAGCAGTTCAGAGGAGGCATTGTGTATAGTTGGACTTACCTTTTGCATGATAAAGGTTTGGTGTTATAAATCTAGTCAATTTGTAATTGAAATAGTTCTCCATGTGTTTTTAAAGTTAACAAATATGTGAATTTCTGTCTCCCTTTCTCTGTAGCCTATTCAGCACATATATTTTTATATGCAACATAGAATCCTACCTGGCATTACACGTACAGTCTTGTGAGGTGGCTGACTTGGCAGATACAAATTGTGAAAAGTGATAACTCCTCCTAAACACTGCTGGAACAGAAAATACAATCTATGTGTGAGCTTCCTAGTTGAACAACATTATACATAAATCCAAGTTCAGTAAAATAAATCATTTTGGATCTGTGGATGATATATATTTCATGATGAATTTCTATTTTCATATATATTGCTATGTTTTAATGTCCATGTGTTTGTTTTGTGTTATATATATATATAGAGAGAGAGTATATACATATACTCTCCAGATTGTTCAAAATGTGAAATATATATGTTTTACTATACACTCCCTAAATTCATTCATGTTCATGTATGTTGGTTTAAAGTCAAATTTTCACAAAATTATTTTTAGAAATATTCATCCACCTGAAATACATAATTGCTTCTAGTACTGAAAACTAACTTCAGTGAATGGTGCATAGATATCCTAATATTTCTATAGTAACTGACCCATATTAATATCAATGCAATTAGATTCCTATGGGACAGGACATGATGTGTATTTTGACGTTCATTTTTATGTAACAGTGGTACATTACTATTTCTTCAGTTTATGCACATCATAGGATATATATTTCATCCACAAGTTCACAAATTTACAGGCATTTGTTTCACTTTAAATCACTTCCTGCTTCAAAACACATGTATTCCTCTAAGTTTCTTGACTGGTCTTTTCATGAGACTTCTTTCCAAACACATTATTTTCGATTTCCATAATCACTTTTGAAGCAAAACTCACACATTCTTCATGAAAAACCATAACGCTACTATTACCATTAGTTGTATAACTGGTTGGAATGAAGATTGTATATCAATATAATATTTTCTGTATATTTTCAGATACCAATTCAATTCATTATTTAAAGTTGGAACCAGTTATATTAATTATTCACAGTATGGTCTATTTATGCATTATCTCTATAATCATAGACACTTGGTACACCTATTTGTATCTCCAATAGTAATTTATACATCTTCAAAATATTGCTCCCAAAAATGGTGGAAGAAATACTTATGTCACCTCATCTACATAGACATTTTATCACAGAAATATTCTGCACACAGAAAGAAAAGTCAAACTTATGTTTGTTCCAAAGCCTAAATGGAAAGTGAGGATGGATTATGGAAAACATCCACGTCCATGTTGCCTAATGCTCTCAAATGTACAACTTATTGGTGACTACATATTTGTTTCTTCCTAAGATTATATATTCAACCTCAAGCTTGTTGAAAATGTCTAATCCTATCACTCACCTTATACTTTGCCTGATTTCCTAATGATTCTATTGATATCTGTATTCCTACATATTTTCCCCAGTTCATCACTATTACAGACTCTCCACAAGTGCTGACATTTACATTCACTCTATACCTGAAACCCTATTGCTAAAGATCTTTAGGTCCAAATCCTATACTCACTCTTCTTTCTAAACCTACCAACTATCTTCCTAATCCTACCAATTATCCCTTTTTGACTGGATGTTCTCTTCAACATTCAATCATCCAAGGTACACGGACATTTGCCACTGTATATCAATGTATCTGAGACATCTGTGGAGAAAATAAATCATAGCTAAGTATCACAATCAATGGCCCAATGCCTTTCTAGCCTTCAAATCTTACCTAGATTTCTGTTTTCATACTTATATTTCACCTATATATTGTTGTAAATATCGCAGGTTCCCAATACCATTATTCATCCAGAAGAATGATTCCTAATCCACCTCAAACCACTTATTAACCCTAACTATACACTGTTCCCTCAATCTAACTTTACAGAAGAGCAGGGACAGAGTAGATCTTACAATACAGGAATGTAGGGGATCTTCCAACTACCGAGAAAGTCAAAGGTCCATGCAAAAATGATCCCTGAAGAAGTTGTAGGCAGCAATGAAGGAACTGAGAGAGCAAATGTCATCTTTCATTGCAAACAACGTGGTCAGGATAAAGGGATGTGTCGGAATCAGCCTCTCTCTTCTTAATATAGAGAAGAAGGACCAAACCAGGCTGTTTGGAGAGCTGTTCCCAGTTGCTTATGGTTGATATAACAGGAAAGTCTCAGTGGAGAAACCCTGCTTTGGGCCATTTGCTTACCTATGTTTCTGTTGCCCTGAATGTCAGGAAGGTCTTTGACTCAGGCCACCCCTCTGTGAATCCTGAAGAGACTGGTATTCAAATAGAAATGAATGGGCATCACCTGTGGCTCTTTGCTTAATTGCTTTGGAAAGGGATGGGTCTGAATCAGCCTCTTGGCCATTGGTGAGGTTGTGGCTTAGATTCTCAGCACCAGAGGATCTAAAGAAAGATTCCATGTTTGCATCCAAACCAAAATGGCAAAAAGATCAGTTATGGTGTATGAAGTCTCTTGCCTACCTTTGTTAGGTTCCGGACCTACATCAACTGAGAATAGGGATCCTTTGGGTCAAATGAAATCTTCAAAGCCCAACAGAAGTGCTTGGATTTACTCATGACTCCAAATCACATAAAGAATCTATACCTGTCAATCAGTAGGCCTAAAATTGGAGAAGCAGAGCAGTAGTAACTGCAAATTATCACTCCTGGTTCACATGCAGTGTGCCCAGGCCACCAAGACTTTAAAAAAATGAGGGGCAAGGGAGCTTATTTTGGACACTATTCCATACCCTACTAGATCTGGAGTACTAATACTAAAATGATGGAGAATAATAACCCAAACAGAATAGAAATACAAGCAGCTCAGTGGAGTCTTGTTGTACAGTTGGACTTGACTTTTGCATTGTATAGGGTAGGAGTTAAAAATCTAGTCAATTTTTAACTGAAATATTTCTCCATGTGTTTTTAAAGTTAACAAATATGTGAATTACTGTCTCCCTTTCCCTGTAGCCTATTCAGCACATGTGTTTTTATATGCACATATAGAATCCTACTTGAGAGGTTGCTGACTTGGCAGATACAAATTGTGAGAAAAGATCACTCCTTCTAAATGCTGTTGGAACTGAAAATTCAAACTGTGGGTGACCTTCCTAGTTGAACAACATTATACATAAATCCATGTTCAGTAAAATGAATATTTGGATCTGTGGATTATATATATTTCACAATGAATTTTGATTGGCATATACATTGCTATTTTTAATGTCTGTGTGTGTGTTTTGTATATATACACTCTCCAGATTTTTCAATATATGAAACATGTGTCTTATTATACACTCCCTAAATTCTTTCATATTCATCTATGTGGATTTGTAATCAACTTTTCAAAAGATTATTCTTAGTAATATTCATCCATCTGAAATACATATTTGTTTCCTAGTTCTGAAAACTAACTTCTTTGAATGATGCATACATATCCTAACATTTCTACAGTGACTGACCCTGTTTAACATCAATTCAAGTATATTACTATGGGATATGATATGTATTTTGATGTTTAATTTTATTCAACACTTCAACATTACTTTTTCTTCAGTTTATGGACATCATAGAACATATATTTTATCCACAAGTTAGCAAATTAATAGGCATTTGTTTCACTTTCAGTCACTTCCTGCTTCAGAACACAAGTATTTTTACATGTTTCTTGACTGTTCTTTTCCTGAGACTTCTTTCCAAACACATTATTTTCAATTTCCATAATCACTTTCAAAGCAAAACTCACACACCCTTCATGATAAACCATAACCCTAATATTACCATTTGATATATAACTCGTTGGAATGAATGACTGTATTTCAATATAAGATTTCTTATATATTTTAGGATATCAATTCAATCCATTATTTGATGTGGAACCAGTTATATTATGTATTCACATTATGGTCTATTCATGCATTATAAATATATTCTATGACTCAGGGTACACCTGTTTGTACCCCTAATACGAATTTATACATCTTCAAAATAGTGCTCCCAGAAATGGTGCAAGAAATACTCATGTTACCTGAGATACATATATATTTGATCACAGTAATATTCGGGACCCAAAATACATAGGTCACACTTATGATTGTACCAAAGCCTAAATGGAAAGTGAACATGGATTACCAAAAACATCCATGTCCATGTTGCCTAATGCTCTCAAATGTAAATCCTATTAATGACTACATATTTGTTTCTTCCTAAGATTATATATCCAAACTCAATCCTGTTGAAAATGTCTAATCCTATCACTCACTTTATACTTTGCCTGATTTCATACTGTCTCTATTGCTATCTGCTTTCCTACATATTTTCCCCAGTTCATCATTGTGACTGTTCACATGTGCTCACATTTACATTCACTCTCTTATGGAAACCCTATTGCTAAAGAACTTTTTTTCCAGATCCGATACTCACTCTTCTTCCTAAACATACCGACTATCTTCCTAATCCTACCAACAATCCCTTTTTGACTGGATGTTCTCTTCTACATTCAATCATCCAAGTAAATTTTGGGCAAGAGTCGAAGGAAGAGACCACCAAGACACTGTCTCATGCAACAGCAAATGGTTTATTGGGGGTTCAGCATGCTGGGGCTCAGAGCTCTCTTGAATAGAGCAGCAGCCCTTCGAACAGCTTAAGCAGAGCTTATATACTTTCCTTGGAGAGAGCAGGGAGGGAAGTTTACTGATGGGTCAGGTCTAGTGGGCGGTTTGCATTCAACTGGGTGAGGGAATACATTCTGCAGTTTGGCAGTTGGGAACAGAATATTCTGGGAACAAGTTTAGAAAACAGTTCTCAAGAACTGTTTTGTTAAGTATACAGAAAAAGAGGAAGTGACAAGTACCATTTTATTAACATTTCATTCCCCACTTCTTCTTCTGGCTACTTTTAATCATAAAAGTGATCATTGGGGTGTGTCACATTCTACGTCTGCTAGTGGGGTATTACCATAAGTTTAACTTGTCCAATTTGAGCTTGTAGAAAAGAAATTACACGGTTGAGCAAACAGGGTTTTATAGTTGGCAATAATGTGAAGATTAATATTGTACCTGCCAATGTTGAAAAATGCGTAGTTAACCAGGGGGACTGTCTGAACCAAGACTCAAAATACCCTTTTTTGGCCTATCTCTCTCCTTGATGCTCTTCAAGGTGTCTCTTTATTTTACTCATAGATTTTTTTAGAACTCCAGTATGGTCGACATAAAAACAACATTCTTCCCTCAATGCAGCACAAAGGCCCCCTTTTCTCATGAAGAAGAGGTTCAACCCTCAACTGTTCTGTAAAACAACTTCAGAGAGACAGGTTAAAGATTCCTGCAAAGCTGTGATGGAGGTCTCTAATATCTTTAAATTTTGGTCTATTGCTGCTTCTAAATGGGTCATTTGTTGTGTCCCATGGACCAGGGCAGTGGTTCCTGTGACCACCCCTGCAGCAACTCCTATTCCTAATACGATGGCTAAAGTGAGGGATATATGTTCCAAGCAGAACCGGGTTTAATGCACCCCTGTTTCATCTTCAAATGAACCTGCATCATGATAGAGCACTCTGGGACACATCTGCACCATTACACAATTAATCACAGCTGATGACCATTTCATGAAAACAAAAAAAAATGTTTAAGTATACAGAATTATACTGTTGTAGGGACGGACAAGACAAGGCACCTAAGATAGCACCGATGCTAGGGAAACAGTCCTATTTCATTGCAACCAGATTCAGAGGGAATTGATTCTGTTGTAATCAATTAATCCCCTGAACCCCAAGTTTAGGTAGATTCAGAATTTTGTACCCAACATATAAGGCAAGGGGCTCAGAAGTGCACAGTCTGCAGAAGTTCACAAAAAGCAGTTTTTGTTTCTGTTTTTTCTTCCTCTGTTCTGGGCAAGTTAACTTTTCAAGGACACCTTGGAGGGGGAGGGCTTTTTCTTCCCTTTCTTTTTCCCCCTGCCAGCTGTTACCATGAAGTCCAGTTGGTTACTTCTTTATTTTAGAATTGTAGCCATCTCTGTGAAGCCCCAGGTCAAGGTCAGCGGCCTTGTTCATATATTTTGTGAAAAACTAGTAAGGGGGGGTGTCTAGCTTAGGAGTGCTGATTGTTTTAGCCAGTTGCCAAGTAGAACAGGGCAACAGGAAAAGAGGAAGTTTATCTACACTGAACTCTTTTATAGGGAATCTTTTGCTGAAAGTCCTAATGTCAGCCATGGTGAAGACTTCTGGATAAGGTCAGTTAAGATTTGTGTGGTCCTGGGACAGAGGGGAAAGATGGGGAAGGAAGGGCTTAGAGCAGCTCCAAGGATCTGAGAATGAGGAAGGAGTAATGTAAAAGAATAATGGGAAAGGGGTTTGGGATTTTCCTAGCAACAAAAACTTGAGCAATAGAACAGGTAGAGAAGAGGGGAAGACGGGAGTGAGTATCCCAAAAAGCCTGTGAGGGACTTTAAATTCTTAGTTACCTGTTTTCAGTGATAACAAAGCAACTTTAAAGGCCATTTTATTTTATTTTATTTTATTTTATTTTTTTATTGATTATTCAAAACATTACAAAGATTGCAGAATCACAATGGTTACACATTCACATTTTTACATAATACCATAATAGTAACTGTTGTATTCTGCTACCTTTCCTATCCTCTACTATCCCCCCTCCCCTCCCCTCCCATCTTCTCTCTCTACCCCATCTACTGTAATTCATTTCTCTCCTTATTTTTTTCCCATTCCCCTCACAAACTCTTATATGTAATTTTGTATAACAATGAGGGTCTCCTTCCATTTCCAAGCAATTTCCCTTTTCTCTCCCTTTCCCTCCCACTTCATGACTCTGCTTAATGTTAATCTTTTCCTCCTGCTCTTCCTACCTGCTCTGTTCTTGGTTGCTCTCATTATATCAAAGAAGACATTTGGCATTTGTTTTTTAGTGATTGGCTAGCTTCACTTAGCATAATCTGCTCTAGTGCCATCCATTTCCCTGCAAATTCCATGATTTTGTCATTTCTTAGTGCTGCGTAGTACTCCATTGTGCATAAATGCCACATTTTTTTTATCCATTCATCTATTGAGGGGCATCGGGGTTGGTTCCACAGTCTAGATATTGTGAATTGTGCTGCTATGAACATCGATGTGGCAGTATCCCTGTAGTACGCTCTTTTGAGGTCTTCAGGGAATAGTCCGAGAAGGGCAATAGCTGGGTCAAATGGTGGTTCCATTCCCAGCTTTCCCAGGAATCTCCATACTGCTTTCCATATTGGGCTCACCATTTTGCAGTCCCACCAGCAATGTATAAGAGTACACTTTTCCCCACATCCTCGCCAGCACTTGTTGTTGTTTGACTTCATAATGGCTGCCAATCTTATTGGAGTGAGGTGGTATCTTAGGGTGGTTTTGATTTGCATTTCTCTGACTGCTAGAGATGGTGAACATTTTTTCATGTACTTGTTGATTGATTGTATGTCCTCCTCTGAGAAGTGTCTGTTCAGGTCTTTGGCCCATTTGTTGATTGGGTTATTTGTTTTCTTATTGTTTATTACATCTTGGATAGGGGTCTGAGGGCTCTCCTCAGCTGGTTAGAGCTTTGGGTTAGCTGGTAAGAGGACCTGGTGGGACACAGTGTTGGCACTTACAGAAGAAGAGAGGAATGAGTGGGTGGAAGGGTACATCAGTACCTGCTACCTCAGCAAGGTTGCAATGTTCTGAAAACCGGAGGAGGTTTGGGTTTTTGATCTAGTAACTGGAGGGGAGAAATCAGGTTGCTGAGGTGGGAGTGACAGTAGAGAGTCTGGAGCAAAAGGCTGAGGGTGAGGATCTATTGGAGAAGCATAGTTCAGGATGTGAGCAAAGGAGGATAAAGGCCTCCACATAGGGGAATCTCCTTTCACCCTTTTGAGCACTTGCCGAAGTTAAAAAGTCAAGCAGAATTTGAGCATCTAGAGACCCTTCTGAAGGCCATCGGTTTTTGTTATGTAATTAGTAATATGGCAAATGCTGTTTACTGAATTTGATAGGAGTTTGGGTTCCATCAGGCAGCCCCTGTTTGCTCAAATCCCCATGACTTACAGAAAAGTTGGCTTTCCCTCACACAGCCATGGCTTTTTGTGGCTTTGATAGTCCCCCGGGCAAACATAGTAATCTAGGCTAGCCAACCTGCATCTGGCTCACCTGTCCCTAAATCCATAATATTTGTTTCCATTATATATGGTACAGATGGGATTTAATGGAATTTTAGTGGGATTCTCTTCATCAGGGATCTCCCAATAGGAAAGACCTATAGCCAGCTGACAAATGTCTGGGCGGAGAGATGGCCACCAGGTCCCTAAGGGGGCTAAATGCAAGATAGATTATACTTCTTGTCCAGTAGTATTTGTGATCAGTCAAAGCTGCTGAACGAGCTAATGAGGGTTAGGAGTACTGGTGGTCAAGGGGAGAGTCTATAGCCTTATCCACATGGTGAATGCGCAATTTGAAAGTGTTACCAGTCTTTTCCAGGTTCCAGCCAGAGTCTGGACAGGGCACAGGCTTCAGATGAGAAGCATGGATCCAGGAAGTAATTCCATCTACCTTTATCACTCTAGGTGTTATAAGTAGCTCCTGGTATGGTCCTTCCAGCGGGGTTCCTGGGATGACACCTGATGTCATCTTATGTAGAAGAAGTCTCTTATTTGATATCGATATGGAGTCCCCTCGTCCCCAGGTTGGTAGGCAGTGGCCAGCTGTTTTCACAGGTATCACTGAGTTCTTTCAAGAGCTTTAAGTCTGTCTAGCAAGGGGGTTTGGAAGGGATCGTTAGTTCTTAGGGTTCGGGATAGTTCCCTTACTGGAGGAGGGGCTCCATAGCGAATTACATAGGGGATGAGGTTACACAAATAAACAGAGTGAGTATTTCTTACATGAAACAGTGCATAAGGCAGGAGCATAGTCCAATCTTTTATGCCAGTCTCTAAGCTTAATTTCGTTAAGGTTGAACAGGGTTTTATAGTTAGCAATAATGTGAGGATTATTATTGGACCTGCCAGGGTTGATAAATCAATCTAATTCATTCTTTCTACCTGTCCTGAACTATTGGATATATAACACAATGTAACTTCCAATTAATTCCCAGGGTCCTGGCTAACCCCTGACTTACCTGGGCCACGAACACCAGTCCATTACCAGACCCTATTATCTTAGGCAGGCCATATCTTGGAAAAATATCTTCTAGGATCTTCTTGACCAAAATTTGAGCTGTTTCTTTTCTTTTTTGGGGGGGCAGGGAAGGCTTCAATCCATCCTGAAAATGTATCTACAAAGACTAGGAGATATTTAAGTCCATACCTTGCTGGCTTAATTTTAGTAAAGTCCACTTCTCAGAATTGTCCTTGTTTGGTTCCTCGTAGGTGCTTTTCTTCAGGAAGCTTGGATGGGTAAGCATTAACCAATTGATGGACCCAACAGGCTTTTTTTACCCATTCAGTTATTTCCTTTCGCTGTGAGTCAGTTAGTGGAAAACTCTGTTCTTGATCCTTCAGGAATGAATGCAGTTTCTTTGAACCAAGGTGAGTGAGTTGATATACATTTTCTACTAACATAGTTAGAGCCGGGACTCTTGGAGATTTTACTGAAGGATTTAGAAATTCCACTTGGGGGCCTTCAGGGTTAAAAGTTATTTTGTCCTGTAGCTTGGTGAGCAGATCTCTGCCCATCAATGGGACAGGGCATTTTGGGACTACTAGGAAGGAGTGAAGGATTTTTCCTTTCCCCAGGTCAATGGTCCTCTTAGTTGTCCAAGCCCAATATTTACTGCTGTTATCCCCTTGAACTAGAGACCTTTTATTTGATTAGAGTGACAATGGCATCTTAAAGGCTGATTATATTGCCCCTGAATCCACTTCAAAGTTTACTGGGGTCCCGTCCACTTCAAAAGTTTCCCTGAGCTCGGGGAGGTGATCTGAGACCCGACTTTCTTAGTCATCCTCCAGAGTCAGAATGGCTGGCTGGTGTGGCTTTCACTTTCTAGGGCACTCTTTGGCCCAGTGTCCTATTTATTTAGAGTAGGCACATTGATCTGAGGCCAGGGGTGGCCTCTTGTGTGGGCCAACATATCTCTTCCTGTCTCCCTGTTTCTTAATTTTTGGCCTATTTGTTGTTGTGATCAGGACCTTCGTCAACGCCTTATTCTGCCTTTTGTTTCTTTTATCCTCCATTTGCTCCCTTCTCTTCCTCAGTTTCTCTCTTATAGTATACCTTCTCGGCTTCTCTGACTAAATCTCTCAAAGTCATATCTGGCCTATTTTTTGCTGTGACCAGGACCTTAGTCAATGCCTTAGTCTGTCTTTTGCATCTCTCATCCTCCCTTTGCTCCCTCTCTTTTGCTCTGTTTCTCTCTTATAGTATATTTTCTTGGCTTCTCTGACTAAATCTCTCAAAGTCATATCCTGTAATCAATCTAAGCATTGTAACTTTCTTTTAATATCCAGGGCAGCTTGCCCAGTAAAGGCCATCATGACAGATGCCTTTTGATCCTCTGCCTGATGATCAAAATGAGTATATCTCATATATGCCTCAATAATTTTCTCTAGAAACATAGAGGGAGATTCATCAGACCCTTGAATAATCTCTCTTACCTTGGCCAAATTAGTTGGTCGCCTAGTGGCTGCTCGGAGACCCACTGTTAGAGCCCGGCGATAAGTGGACAGATGCTCCCTACCTTCAAAGGTTTTGGGGCCACAGTTGGGTCGGTTCAAGGGATAACCGGTTTTGATTATGTTGGGAAGCTGTGTCGGTCGCCCATTGGTCTGTGGATATTTTTTCTAGCTTCCAGGAGGATACTCTTTTGTTCCTGTGTCATGAAGAGAATCCCTAGGAGTTGTTGGCAGTCATCTAAAGTAAGCTGGTGTGAAAACATCAATGACTCAAACAGGCCTGTGAGCCAGGTGGGGTCCTCGAAAAAAGGGGGATTGTTATTTTTCAGTCATATAGGTCTGAAGAGGAGAAAGGCCAATTCTGATAGGCTTGCATTTTTGCCCCATGGCCATCATCAATCATTGGCCCGTAAGGATGGAGGAGGAGCATCCCAAGAGTTCCAGGGTTTTTAATATTTCTCCGCCAGTGAGTTCCTTTAGCCGGGCCTGCTTCCTCCATGGGAGGAGGGGCTGCATGTACCGCAGGGGAATTATCTGAAGGGTGCTGGGCCGCCTTAGCTTCCTCCAATGGAGGAGAGACTGAGTGAGCATCAGGGCAATCACTTAGAGAATGTTGGGGTTTGGGGGACGAGGGCAGGGGATAAGGAGGGTGAAGAGAGTTCAGTAGAATCAAATCTGGTTACTCAGGGAGAACAGAGGGTGGAGGAGGAGGAGGAGCAGAGGGTTTGAGAGATCGTGGGGGAAGGAGTCAAAGCGGGGGCAGGGGCAAGGAAATGCTTCACCCATGGAAAAGGAGATTTTCAGAGGTCCTGCAGAGTTACGATATATGGCTGTTGATCCGGATGGCTATGTGGCCCCCGGTGAAAGACAATATCTCTGACTTTTTAAATTAGTGGGAAGTAGAAAGATCCTTCTAGGGGCTATCCAACTCCAAAGGTGGGCCATTCTGTGGTACAGAGAGTCTGCCACATCCGGGGCTTTACTGAAAGAGAAAGATTCTGAGCCGTTAAGCGGACTTTGGTTGAGTGATCAAGGGTCAGAGACAGAGGCATTGAAGTGCTCTGTCCCATAATGAAAGATACACAAACAGTGAAAGCAATGACACATGACACAGACAAGACAAGACAATAAAGTCAGGCAATGGACGTCCAACACTGAGACCAGGACTGAGTATCCGGCAAAACCCAATGGTCTGGTAATACCGAATCCGAAAAAAATATCACTGAGTCGAGGAGACTATTGTTCCTCGATTTCTCAAGTCCTCTGCTGCGTTCTGCAGGGACGTGGCCTGTTGTTCTGTAACTCGAATGTCAGCCACCTTCGGAGAGATCTCACACTCTTCACTGACAGCCATTTTGCCAAGCCCTAACATGAAACCTGAAACCAGAGAGAGGTGCCTACTTACCCAAGAGGGTTCCCTTGGGGTCTCTCATCCACCACTGCTGGATCTCGGTGGAGTTTCCATATGTAAGGTCGGGCGAGCGTTGGAGGAAGAGACAACCAAGAGACTTTATCATGCAACAGCAAAGGATTAATTGAGGTTCCAGCATGCTGGGGCTCAGAGCTCACTTGAATAGAGCAGAGAGCCCTGAGAACAGCTTAAGCAGAGCTTATATATTTTCCTTGGAGAGGGCAGGGAGGGAAGTTTATTGATGGTTCAGGGCGAGTGGGCAGTTTGCGTGCAACCAGGTGAGGGAGTACATTCTGCAGTTTGGCAATTGGGGACAGCACATTTTGGAAACAAGATTAGCAAACAATTCTCAAGATTTCAATAGTATTTTCTTAAGCATACAGAAAAACAGGAAGTGACAAGTACCTATTTTATTAACCTTTCACTACCGACTATCCCTTTTTGACTGGATGTTCTCTTCTACATTGAATCATCCAAGGTACAAGGTTCTATGCCATTGTATATGGATTTATCTGAGACAGATTTGCAGAAAGTAATTCAAAGCTAAGTATCCCAATCAAGGGCCCAATGCCCTTCTGGGCTTCAAATCTTATTTAGACTTCTGTTTTCATACATATATTTCACCTATGTATTCTATATATATTTTTATATATATATAGCATGGTATATATATTTCATCCACAATTTCACAAATTTATAGGCATTTGTTTCACATTCAATCAATTCCTTCTTCAAAACACATGTATTCCTCCAGGTCTCTTGACTGGTCTTTTCATGAGACTTCTTGCCAAACACATTATTTTTGATTTACGTAATCACTTTTGAAGCAAAACTCACACATTATTCATGATAAACCATAACCCTAATATTACCATTAGATGTGTAACTGATTTAAATGTATGATTGTATATCACTATAAGATGAACCAAACGAGGCCTGTGTGGAGAGCTGTTACCAGGTTCCTATGGTTGATATACCATTTTAACTTGTGAAAGTGTCACAGAAAGTAGAGGCAGCCTTTATCTCATGGGACCCTTCTAAGCAACTGGTAGGATAAAGTGGTTGCCAAGGCAGTGACATAATTCAGTTCCTGAAGGAAGTGAACTACCAAACTTCTTGGTGATGGAACTCTCTGAACTTGGGATACAAGAAGCCTGGAACCCTGATCCAGTCCCAGTCCCAATCCCAGTGGGCTCACTTGTTTGGATTTACCAAGGATAGAGTCAGTCATTCTTGGTACCTACTGATGTGAGGATGGCCAAATGACAGCAAAGCTCTGAAGAGGGGCCATTTCTGAGAATGCAGGTAGTTTCTCATCGCTGGCTCCCGACAACTTCACAGAGTTGAACAAGGAGACCAGATCTGAGACAGGACAGGCAATTTCGTGGGAATATAGTATGTCCCATAAGTCAGATTACACTCCGGAAAGTCACAAACCTTCTTGGGGGAAGGAGTTGCTTTGTGGGTGTGGGTGTGGGTTTGCGGCTTTGTCACATGTTCTGAGAATTGGTAGGAAAAGTGGTTTGTCTGGTTTGGAGTGGACTATTTCTAGTAAGTTTTTGACAAGGCAAGTGTTTCTATGTCTGTGTATCCCACTGTGTCCGTGGTTGTAGAAATTAGAAAAGAGAATGCATCAATGGATGTGTCCTGTGTAGTAGAAAGCTTCCCAGCATTCATCCTGCCCAATTTAAGAATGGACAGCAGCTTGCCTTATGGATGGGCAGCACCTACTATCTTCTTAACTTTCTGTTTTCTTCCTGAATTCTGGCCACTCACCAGAATAGGCTCATGGTTTTGAGTCCAAGATGGGTATCACCTAAAAGGTCTATGACATGGCCATGTACTGGATAGCTGAAGGGAATATGAGCATCTTTGAAAACTCAGTTATCACTTTTACCAAGAAAG
Organism: Callospermophilus lateralis; assembly: GCF_048772815.1. Taxonomy (NCBI): domain Eukaryota; kingdom Metazoa; phylum Chordata; class Mammalia; order Rodentia; family Sciuridae; genus Callospermophilus; species Callospermophilus lateralis. The sequence goes on along the minus strand of NC_135316.1, from coordinate 12,341,682 downwards.
TCTCATTGGAGAAACCCTGCTTTGGGCCTTTTGCTTACCTATTCTTCTCTTGCCGTGAATGTCAGGAAGGTCTTTGCCTCAGGTTACACTTTTGTGAAACCTGAAGAAAACTGATTTCAAATGGAAATGATTGGGTATCACCTGTGGCTCTTTGCTTAATTGCTTTGGAAAAGAATGTGTCTGAGTCAGCCTCTTGGCCCTGTGTGAGGTTGTGGCTTAGGTTCTCACCACCTGATGGATCTATAGAAAGATCCCATGTGTGCACAAAAAACCGAAATGGCCCAAAGAGCAGTCATTGAGGATGAAGTCTCTCACCTTCCTCTGTAAGGTTTGTCACCTCCAACAAGTGAGAATAGGGATTTTTGGCGTCAAATGAGTTCTTCAAAACCCTATAGACAGTAGCCAATATGTGCTTCTTTTTTCTCATGACTCCAATTCACATCAAGAATCTATACTCCACAGACAGTAGGCCTCAAATTGGAGAAGCAGAGCAGTATTAAAGTCAATTTTCGATTCTTTAATCATTTTTGAAGCAAAACTCACACACACTTCATGATAAACCGTAACCCTAATATTACCATTAGATGTATAACTGGTTGGAATGATTGTATGTATATCAAAATAAGATTTTCTATATAAATTCAGATATCAATTCAATGCTTTATTTAAAGTTGGAACCAGTTATATAATTTATTCACTATATGGTCTATTCATGCATCGTCTCTATATTCATCAACACAGGTTACACCTATTTTAACCCCAATTCTAATTTATAAGTTTTCAAAATATTGCTCCCCATAATGGTGGAAGAGATACTCATGTCACCTGATCTACATATACATTTTATGACAGTAATATTCTGGACACAAAATGCAAAGGTCAAACTTATGATTGAACCAAAGCATAAATTTAAAGTGAGCATGGATTACTAAAAACATCCATGTCCAGGTTCCCTAATGCTCTCAAATGTCAATCCTATTGGTGACTACATATTTGTTTCTTCCTAAGATTATATATTCAAACTCAACCCTGTTAAAAACGTCTAATTCTATCACTCACTTTATACTTTGCCTGATTTTCTAATGTCTCTGTTTATATCAGCTTTCCTACATATTTTCCCCAGTTCATTATTGTGACTGACTCTTCACATATGCTGACATTTACATTCACTCTCTAACTGAAACCCTATTGCTAAAGAATTTTTGGTCCAACTCCTAGACTCACACTTCTTCTTAATCCTATTGACAATCTTCCTAATCCTAAGAACTATCCCTTTTGGACTGGATGATCTCTTCTAAATTTAATCATTCGAGGTACAGCATCCTATGCCATTTGTATATCGATTTATCTGAGACCTCGGTGCAGAACATAATTGAAGCTTAGTATCCAAATCTATGGCCAAATGACCTTTTGGGCTTCAAATCTTACCTAGATTTCTGTTTTCATACTTATATTTCACGTCTATATTCTTATAAATATCACAGGTTCCCAAACCATTATTCATCCAGCAGAATGATTTCTAACCAAAATCAAACATGCTATTAACACTAAGCATACACTGTTTCCTCAATGTAACTTTACAGAAGAGCATGGACAGATTTGGTCTTACAATACATGAAAGTAGGGGATCTTCCACCTGCTGAGAACCTCAAAGGTCCATGCAGAAATGATCCCTGGAGAAGATGTAGGCTGCTATGAAGGACATGAGAGAGTAAAAGTCATCTTTCATGGCAAACAACCTGGTCAGGATGAAGGGATGTGTCTGAATCAGCCTCTCTCTTAATGTTGAGAAGACGGACCAAACCATGCCTGTGTGGAGAGCTGTTCTCGGGTGCCTATGGTTTCTATACCATTCTACTTTGTGAATGTGTCACAGGAAGTAGGTGCAGCCTCAATCTCATAAGAACCTTGGATGCAACTGTTAGGACAAAGTGGTGGCCAAGACAGTGACCTCATTCAGTTCTTGAATAAAGTGACCTCACTTACTTCCTTGGTGATGGAACAACCTGAATTTGGGATCCAGGAAGTCAGGCCCTCAGAACCAGTCCCAGTCTCAGTCCCAGTGGCCTCACTTGTTTGGATTTTCCAAGTATAGAATCAATCTTTCCTGGTTCCTACAGATGTGAAGGTGGCCAAATTCCAAAAAAATTTTGAAGAGGGTCCTTTCCTGAGAGGATAGGAAGTGGCTCTCCACTGCCCCCCAACAACTTCACAGAGTTGGCCAAGGAGACCATATCTGAGACAGGAAAGGCCATTTCAGGGGAACATTGTATGGCCTACAAGTAAAAGGACACTCAGGATAGTCACAGACCTACATGGGGGAAGTACGTGCCTGGGTGTGTGGATGTCACTTTGTGATTTTGTCTCATCTTCTGAGAATAGGTAAAAAAGAAGATATATTTGGTTTGGTGTGGACTATTTCTAATAAGTCATTTGACATGGCGAGTGTTTTTATGTCTGTGTATCCCACTGTGTCCGTGGTTGTATACATTAGAAAAGAGAATGCATCGATGGATGTGTCCTGTGTAGTAGAAAGCTTCCCAGCATTCAACCTGTCCAATTTATGAATGGACTGCAGCTTGCCTTACCAATGGGAAACACCTACAAACTTCCTAAGTTCCTGTTTTCTTCCTGAATTCAGGTCACTCTCCAAAATAGGCTCATGGTTTTGTGTCCAAGATATGTGCCACCTCCAAGCTCTGTGACATGGCCGTGTACTGGATAGCTGAATGGAATGGCATGGCGAGCATCTCAGAAAATTCAGATATCAGTGTGGCCAGGAAAGTCTCAGTGGAGAAACCCTGCTTTGGGCCATTTGCTTACCTATTGTTCTATACCCTGAATGTCAGGAAGGACTTTGCCTCAGGCCACCCCTTTGTGAAGACTGAAGAAAACAGTTACCAAATGGAAATGAATGGGGATCACCTGTGGCTCTTGGCTTAATTGCTTTGGAAAAGGAGGTTTCTGATTCAGCCCCTTGGCCCTGTGTGAGCCTTTGGCTTAGATTCTCAGCACCTGATGGATCTAAAGAAAGATTCCATGTGTGCATCCAAAACCAAAATGGCAAAAAGAGCAGTCATTGTGGAGGAAATCTCTCGCCTTCCTCTGTGAGGTTCCTGACTCCATGAAGTGAGAATAAGGATCCTTTGGGTCAATTGAGTTCTTCAAAAACCTGCAGAGATGCTTGGGTTTTCTCATGACTCCAAATCACATAAAGAATCTATACCTGACATTCAATAGGCCTCAAATTTTAGAAGCAGAGCAGTATTAATGGCAGGTCTATTTGGTCACTCCTGGTTCACAGGAAGGGTGTCCAGGCCAACCTGACTTTAGGCAAATGAGGGGTAAGTGAGCTTATTTAGACACAGTCTTGGGCTGCACCCTAATGGAAAACATCAGCCAGAGGTTATGATGAGTGTGTATATGGAGAAGATGAGGGCCTTTTGGAAGTGTTTTGGTTTTAATTGTGGTCATTTGTGTGGTGGTTGGAAGAGTTGACTAGGTCCACCTGGGCTTGAACTCTGGTGTGATTCCCCTTAGAGACTGAGTTCTGGAACTGGCCAAAGAGAAGTATTGCAATGAATTGTGTTGGAATTTTAGGAGGCCACGCATGAGAGTTGCCCTTGGAAACTGAGATCTAGGTCCAGGGTGGCTTTCCACAGAGCACTGGGAATCTCAGCCTTGATAACACATGATTTTCTTCAGAAAGACTTGGCAGGCATAGTTGAGAGTCAAACCACACTTGAACCTCACACTGTAGACCTCAATGGGCCTGGCTTCATATGACTTTTTGGCCACTCTTTGGGAGGACTTTTCTGTGAGAGTTTTCCAGAGGTTTCATTAAAATGAGCTTCCACACCATTTAATGATTCCTGAAAGATTTGAAACACACAGTGCCTCCAACTTTATCCTTGCAAAGTGGCTAGATAAATATCATTAAATTTTTGAAATTCCCATGACCAGGTGGCCCAGAAAAACTTTGTATGTAGTGTTGCTGATCATAATTGTACCAAACAGTGCCTTGATTTACTGGGTTCATGAAAATGGTGTAGAACAGAGATGCCAGTATGTTGAAGCCTGCTGAGTTGTGGTACCAGAGTTTTGGTGTGAAGGTGTGTGATAAAACTTCTGTTGTAGGGCCTTGTGGATCTGCCTTTGAGTTCCAAATCCTTGGGGCTGATGTGGTGCAGCCAGCATACCCTTATATATAAAGGCATCTTGTTATATGGAGAGGTTTATGCCAATGTTCACAATCAGGTTATTATTGTCAAGGGGGCAAGGTATGTGGGAAAGAAGTCTAGTTGGTGCATTCTCCTGTATACCCTGACCCAAAACATGTGACAGAACTACCTCCAGGACTGTGTCCCAGTTGAACTACTTGTATACTGTGAAGCAAATACCAAATTCACAGTGCAACACCAAGAAAGACCACGAAATGTGGAAGATGACCAAATGGCTTTAAAGTCCACACAGGGACAAACTTTGCCCCCAGTGACGACAGTTTACCTACAAAGAGAGAATTCAGCACTGCTGCTTCATGTTCATTAGAAAATTAGAAACCATGTCCTCCAGGTCACATAGATGCAGACCCACCTTTGAAGGTCTCACTACAAAGGAAGCTAAAGCTCCTGACAACAACTTATATCTCAAGTGTCCAACCTCAGAGGCAGTTTATTCAGAAGTCTTTGAGCCTGCAGAGCTCCATGTTTCTGTAGTGTTTACCCTGTGCCTTTCTTTTGGAAACTCCTCTACCATCTCCAAAGTTATGAACTCCTGAGCATATTCCATTCCAGATATGCATTCACAGAATTTCTAATTCTTCTCCATTCATTGTGTCTTACTTGGGGCGAAGGTAATGTCAAGGCATTGTTCTGGATGAGAGTGGAAAGATTTTTGTGTAGCACATATTTGCATACACATTGGATTCATTTTCTAATTTTCCATTCCGAATACTGAATCCCTGAAACTACCCATACCCTACTAGACTCTGACTACTAATCCTAATATGATGTAGAAAAATAACCCAACAGAATAGAAATACAAGCAGTTCAGAGGAGGAATGGTTTTTAGTTAGACTTGCCTTTTGCATTATAAAGGGTAGGAGTTATAAATCTAGTCAAGTTTTTGTTAAAATAGTTCTCCATGTGTTTTTAATATTAACAAATATGTGAATTCCTTTCTCCATTTCTCTGTAGCCTATTCAGCACATGTATTTTTATATGCACATAAAGAATATTCCCTGGTATCACAAGTATATTTTTGTGAGGTAGCTGACTTGGCAGATACAAACTGTGAGAAGAGACCACTCCTCCTAAACTCTTTTGGAACTGAAAATTCAACCTATGTGTGAGCTCCCTAGTTACCAACATTATACATAAATCCATGTATAGTAAAATGAATATTTTTGGATCTGTGGAAGATATATATTTCATGATGAATTTTAATTGGCATATATATTTCTTGATTTTAATGTCTGTGTGTGTCTGTGTGTGTGTGTGTGTGTGTGTGTGTGTATATATATATATATATATATATATATATATATATATATATACAGATTTTTCAAAATATGAAATATATGTGTCTTATTATACACTCCCTGAATTCATTCATATTCATGTTTGTGGATTTATAATCAACTTTTCACAAGAGTATTTTCAGAATTATTCATCGACCTGAAATACGTATTTGTTTTCTAGTACTGCAAACTAACTTCTGTGAATGGGGCATACAAATCCTAATATTTCTTCATTTACTGACTTAGTTTAACATCAATGCAAGTATATTCTTATGGAATATTATGTGTATTTTGACGTTCATTTTTCTTCAACATTGGTACTTTACTATTTCTTAAGTGTATGCACATCATAGGATATGTATTTCATCCCCAAGTTCGCAAATTTATAGGTATTTTTTTTTATTTCAATCACTTCCTTCTTCAGAACACATGTATACCTCCATGTTTCTTGACTGTTCTTTTCATGAGACTTCTTTCCAAACACATTATTTTTTGATTTCCATAATCAGTTTTGAAGCAAAACGCACACAGTTTTCATGATAAACCATAACCCTAATATTACCATTAGATGTATTACTGGTTGGAATGAATGATTGTATATTAATATAAGTTTTCTTATAAATTTTCAGATATCAATTAAATCTATTATTTAAAGTTTGAAGTAGTTATATTATTTATTCACAGTATGGTATATTTATGCATTATCTCTATATTTATAGACACAGGTTACACCTCTTTCTACTCCCAATACTAATTGATACATCTTCAAAATATTGCTCCCAGAGATGGTGGAAGAAATACTCATGTCACCCGATCTACATATGCATTTTATCACAGTAATATTCTGGACACAAAATGCAAAGATCACACTGATGATTGTACCAAAGCCTAAATGGAAAGTGAGCATGGATTACTAAAAACATCCATGTCCTTTTTGCTTAATGATCTCAAATGTCAATCCTATTGGTGACTATATATTTGTTTCTTCCTTAGGTTATACATTCAACCTCAACCCTGTTGAAATTATGTAATCCTATCACTCACTTTATACTTTGTCTGATTTCCTAATGTCTCTATTGATATTTGCTTTCCTACATATTTTCCCGAGTTCATCAATGTGACTGACTGTTCACATGTGCTGACATTTACATTCACTCTCTAACCGAAACCCTATTGATAAAGAACTTTTGTTCCAAATCCTATACTCACTCTTCTTTCTAAACCTACCGACTATCTTCCTAATCCTACCGACTCTCACTTTTTGACTGGATGTTGTCTTCCACATTCAATCATCCAAGGCACAAGGTCCTATGATATTGCATATAGATTTATCAGAGACATCTGTGCAGAACATAATTCAAAGCTAAGTATCAAACTCAATGGCCCAATATCCTTCTGGGCTTCAAAACTTATGTACATTTCGGTTTTCATACTTATATTACACCTTTTAAATATCACAGGTTCCCAATACCATTATTCATCCCACAAATGATTTCTAACCCAAATAGAACCTGTTGTTAACTCTAACCATACACTGTTCCCTCAATCTAACTATACAGAAGAGCAGGGACAGAGTTGGTCTTACAATAGAGGAACGTAGGGGATCTTCCACCTGCTCAAAACCTCAAAGGTCCATGCAGAAATGATCCTTGCAGAAGTTGTAGGCAGCTATGAAGGACCTGAGAGAGCAAAAGTCCTTTTTCATGTCAAACAACCTGGACAGGATGAAAGGATGTGTCTGAATCAGCCTCTCTCTTCTTAATGTAGAGAAGATGGACCATAGCAGGCCTGTGTAGAGAGAAGTTCCCTGCTGCCAATGGTTGATATACCATTCTAACTTGTGATAGTGTCCCAGGAAGTAGGAGCAGCCTCCATCTCATGGAACCTTTGGAAGCAACTGTTAGGACAAAGTAGTTGCCAAGGCAGTGACCTTATTCATTTCCTGAAGAAAGTGACTTCAACTCACTTTGTGATGGAACTCTCTGAACTTGGGATCCAGGAAGCCATGCACCCAGAGCCAGTCCCAGTCTCAGTCCCAGTGGGATCACTTGTTTGGTTTAACCAAGGACAGAGAAAGTCTTTTTTGGTATCTACTGATGTGATGATGGCCAAATGCCAGGAGAGCTCTGAAGCGGGACCTTTCCTAAGAAAGCAGGGAGTCGCTCACCGTTGGCTCCTGACAACTTCACAGATTTGGACAAGGAGAGCAGTTGTGAGACAGGACAGGCCAATTCTTGGTAACATAGTATGGTCCACCAGTCAGAGAACACTCTGGATAGTCACAGACCTATTGGGGTTAGGAAGTGCTTTGGTGGGTGTGAGTGTAAGTTTGTGGTTTTGTCTTATGTTCTGAGAATAGGTAGGAAAGGCGGTTTATTTGGTTTGGAGTGAACTGTTTCTAGAAAGTCGTTTCACAAGGCGAGTGTTTATATGTCAGTGTATCCCACTGTGTCTGTGGTTGTAGACATGAGAAAAGAGGATACATCAATGGATATGTCCTGTCTAGTAGCAAGCTTCCCAGCATTCTTCCTACCCAATTTATGAATGGATTGCAGCTTACCTTATGGTTGAGCAACCCCTACTATCATCCTAAGTTCCTGTTTTCTTCCAGAATTCTGGCCACTATGCAGAATAGGCTAATGGTTTGGTGTCCAAGATATGTACCACCTCCAAGCTCTGTGACATGGCCATTTACTGGATAGCTGAATGGAATGGTGAGCATCTAAGAAAACTCAGAGATCATTGTGACCAGGAAAGTCTCAGTGGAGAAACCCTGCTTTGGGCCTTCTGCTTACCTATTGTTCTGTTGCCCTGAATGTCAGGAAAGTCCTTGCCTCAGGCACACCTTTGTGAAGCCTGAAGAAAACAGTTTTCTGATGGAAATGAATGGGCATCACCTGTGGCTCTTTGCTTAATTGGTTTGGAAAGGGATGTGTATGTTTCAGCCTTTTGGTCCTGTGTGAGGCTGTGGCTTTGATTCTCAGCACCTGATGGATCTAAAGAAAATTCCCATGTGTGTATCCAAAACCAAAAGGGTAGAAATATCAGTCATTGTTGATGAAGTCTCTTGCCTTCCTCTGTTAGGTTCCTGACCTCCATCAAGTGAGATTAGGGATCCTTTGGGTCAAATGAGTTCTTCAAATCCCTGTAGAGTCGAGCTCATAGGTGCTTGGGGATTCTCATGACTCCAATTCACATAAGGAATCTATACCTGACAGTCAGTCGGCCTCAATTTGGAGAAGCAGAGCAGTATAAATGGCAGGCCTATTTGATCACTCCTGGTTCACAGGAAGGGTGTCCATGCCACCCTGAATTTAGGCACATGAGGGGCAAGGGAGGTAAATTTGGACACTCTTTTGGGCTTTGCCCCACATGGAAACCTCCAGCCAGAGGTTATGATGAGTGTCTATATGGAAGAAGATGAGGGCCATGTGGGAGTGTTTTGGCCATGAATTGTGTTGGGATTTTAGGAGACCATGCATGAGAGTTGCCCTTGGAAACTGAGATTTAAGCCCAGGTTGGCTTTTTAGAGATCACTGGGAATCTCAGCCAGGATATCACATTATTTTATTCTGAAAGACTTGGCAGGATATTTGAGAGTAAAAACACATATGGACCTCACATTGTAGATCACAATGGGCCTGACATCATGGGACCTTTTGGCCAGTGTTTGGGAATCCTTGCCTGTGAGAGTTCTACAGAGATTTCATTGGAATAAGCTTCCTCACCATTTAAAGGTTCCTGAAAGAATGAAAACCCAGAGTGCCTCCTACTTCATTCTTGAAAAAAAAGTTGGAGCCTGCTGAGTAGTGGGCCCAGATGTGTGGTGTGCAGGTGTGTGATGAAACATCTATGGTGGGGCCATGTGGATCTGCCATTGACTTCCAAATGGCTTGTGACTGACATGGTGCAGCCAGCAGACACTTGTATGTAAAGGCATCTTGTTACACTGTGAGGTTTCAGAGCAATGTTAAGAATCAGGTTGCTATGGTCAAGGGGCAAGCAATGTGGGATAGAAGCCTGGTTGGTGCATTATCCTGCAGACCCTGACCCACCACATGTGACAGAACTCCCTCTAGCACTTTGTCCCAGTTGAACTCCTTGTATTTCGTGAAGCCAATACCAAACTCCCAGTGCAGCAGCAAGAAACACCACGAAAAATTGAGGATGACCAAATGGCTTCACAGTCCACACAGGGAGACTCTTAGCCCCCAGTCTCAACAGTTTACCTACAAAGAGAGAATTCAGCACTGCTGCCTCAAGTCCATTGGAAAATAAGAAACCATGTCCTCCAGGTCACATATATGCAGACCCAGGTTTGATGGTCTCACTACAAAGGAAGCTAAAGCTCCTGACAAAAACATCAATTTCAAGTGCCCAACCTCAGAGGCAGTTTCTCATGAAGTCTTTAGGACGCCAGCGCTCCATGTTTGTGGAATTTTTACCCTGTAACTTACTTTTGGAATCTCCTATACCACCTCCAAGGTTGTGAACTCCTGAGAATTTTCCATTTTAGATATGTATTCAAAGATGCTCTATCTCTTCTCCTCTAATTTTGTCTTACTTGGGGCGAAGGTAATGTAAAGGCATTGTTCTGAATGAGAGTGAGAAGATTTTTGTGTAGCACATATTTGCATACACATTGGATTCATTTTCCAAATTTCCATTTGAAATACTAAATCCTTGACTATCAGGGGTAGAAGGAAGATCTCCTTCATAGAATAGCCTGACACTTACAAGAAACAGCCCCCTGAGAGACATCCTGTCTGGGAGACATCCTGTTACCATGTGTCTTTCTGAGACATCCTGTGGCCATCTGTCTTTCTGAAACATCTTGAGGTTATCTCACCTTGTGAAGACATCCAGGAACTGCGGATAAGAGAGTGTTCCCATCCCCAGCATATAAATACCCCTGTGTGAACAATAAAAGTTTCCAGCTTGATCAAAACTTCTGTTTTGCTGTCATCTCTCGTGTCTCTTGTCCCTTCATGACTCCCCATCTAGATTCGTCGCCCACGTTGATGTTTCCTGCCGGCTGGGACACCTGGCGCCCACCGACTGGGGCCTTTGAATGAGGGAGAACCCAGTCCTCCGAGAAGACTTGGAAAAGCAGAGCTTGCGATCGCCTCGGCATACACCACCTAAAAACAGATCCTGGAGGAGAGTGGCGATGACGCACGGTGAGTGACCCACCATGGGAAAAGCAGTTTCCTCACATAATTTGTTTCTGTCAGGCCTCAAGGAGGCCCTCAAGACATGGGGGACACATGTTAAGAAAAAGGACGTAAAGTTATTCTTTTCATCCATAGGAGAATTGTGTCCATGGTTTTCCCTTGAAGGGACCATTGATGGAAAACGACAGCTTAGAGTAGGAGACTGTTTAAAAGATTATTATGAATCCTTTCACCCAGAAAAGGACCTGTTCCCACCTTTTTATCCTAGAACTTAATTAATGAAAGTCTTAAAAGTTCACCCTTTGACAATGGTACCTTAAAACTTGTCAGGATTGGAAAAGAGGCTATGCAAAAGACCTCTCGTCCCCCTCGGCATGCCCATCAATTAGTATAGACATAGACCCTTCTCAGACTCCCCAGGACACTGGGAACCTTCCTGGTCCCCCTCAAAATTCCAACCTAATGAATAAGGCTCCAATGGTTACCAACCACCTTTATCCAGTTTTAAATCCCTGAAACACATTGACCCCTTGGTAGGAGGCTACCTTGGAAGCTACCATTCAGAAGACCCCCCACCTCACAGGACCCTGCCACAGCTTATAAGACTTACAAATTCACCTCCCTCCTATATCCCTCCTGCCTTTTGTGCTAGGGCCCTTCAGAAGCCAACTGCCCCCCCAGATATTTTTTCCCCACTTCCCTTGCCTAACCTGGCTCCCTTGTGAGAGTCTCTCCAACATAGATGGGAACAGATCCAACTTTTAAAAGAATTAAGATCCCTTGACTCTGAGCTCTGCTCATTAGCCTTAGGCAAGGAGTCAACGCGAACTGGCCCAAGGTGGTCTAATACAAAGGCTAAGCCGCTCCATCGGCATGTTCTCACCTTGCCAGCCACCCTCAGTCAGATAGATAAGCCTCCCCAGGCTGAGGAGAAAGACTTTGACGAGGGCCAAGAGGAGGAAGCGGGGGAAATGGATCAAGAAGACGAAGCAGGGGGATGGCAAGAGGAAGATCAGGACTCAGAGGATGAAGAGTTCATCCTAGGCATGAAGGAACCCAGAGTGTCTACAAAAAATTAAGCCTGTGTTTTCTTGAATAACTTAAAAAGGCTTGTGCTCTCTATGGCCCCACTGCGCCCTACACATTGGCTTTATTAGAGAACCACAGCACACAATGGCTTACTCCCAATGATTGGAAGTTTTTAGCCCAGTGCCGGAGCCTTCCTGTTATGGAATGCAGATTTCAAAGAGCACTGTCGAGAAACTTCTCAAAAAAATATAACTAAGGCCTCCTCTAAATCCTGAACTTATGTTAAGCTAGTGGGCAATGCGCCTTTTGACACTAACCCTAAACAGGCGTGTTTCCCTGCTGGACATTTGGCGCAGATTCAGACAGCTGGCTTACATGCTTGGAGACACCTCCCTCAAAAGGGCTCGGCTACCACTTCCCTGGCAAAAATTCGACAAGTGCCCATTGAGCCTTATAGCGACTTTATTGCCCAACCTAACCTAGCTGGGGACCCTTGCTTGGACCAAGCTAAAGTGAAAGCACCTTTGTAAAACATCTTGCCTTTTAAAATGCCAACCTGGCATGTCAGGATGTTCTTCGACCACATAAGGATAAAGGGGAACTTTCTGATTTTATTAGACTCTGTGCCAAGGTGGGTTCAGCCCATGCCAAGGGTCTCCCCATAGATGCCGCTTTTACCAATGCCTTTCGCAATCCTGGATCACGGACTTGCATTATTTGTAAACAACCTGACCATTTTGAACGAAAGTGTCCGACAGGCAAACACAGCCTAGGGATATCATCTCCTCAAACTGGGGCTTAACCGCCCCCAGCCACCCTTTGCCCTAGATGCAATAAAGGTCATCACTGCGCCAGTGAGTGTAGATCTAAGACAAATGCTCTCGGACTGCCTATTTCTTCCCGCTTCACAGGAAACTCCCTGTGGGGCCAGCCCCTGGTCCCGACCTCCCCCAGAAAAAACTCAGGGGCAATAAGGTTTTTTCTCTCCCAAACTCCCAACCTACCTCAAAATTCTTCTCCACAATTGCCTCCCTCCAACGAGCCACCCCAGGCAACGCAGGATTGGACCTCTGTGCCGCCACTGATACAATATTAGACTCAATGCAAGGGCCCTAGAAAATACCCACTGGAATTATGTTTCCCCCTACATCTTATATATGTGCCCTTACTCTTGGAAGAGGCTCTACTACCTTACAAGGTGTTCAGGTCTTCCCTGGCATTATTGATAATATTTCACTGGAGAAATAAAAATACTGGCCACAGCTATTAATGGAGTTGCGGCCATCCCAGCAGGAACAAGACGTGCACAATTAATACTCCTTATTTTAGATTCAGGAGGCACATCCACCGCCCAAAACCTACCGTGGGAGACTGCCTTTTTGGGCTCCTCTGGTGTGTATTGGTTTCAGCCCATTTCCCACAATAGACCAACCCTTACCTTACTTATTGAAGGAAAGGAATTCCAAGGAATTCCAGATACTGGAGCTGATGCCACAATTATTTCTCAAAAACACTGGCCATGAGGTTGGCCCCTCAAACCATCCTTGACTGACCTTAAACGGATAGGACAGTCAAAATATTCTCTGTTCAGTTCTATGGCTCTTAGCTGAACTGATAAAGAGGGTAATAAGGGAACTGTCACTCCTTTCGTTGTTCCAGACCTCCCTGTTTACCTATGGGGCCGAGATATTTTGAGTCAAATGGAAGTTATTTTTGCCAGTCCCAATTCCATCGTGACTCATCAAATGCTTCCTATGAATTTTGTCCCTGGTACAGGCCTTGGGAGACTGAGACAAGGACTGGTGGAGCCTATACAACCCATACAAAAAAAAATACATATGGACATGGGTATTCGGATTTTTAGTGTCAGTCCCTGACCCACCTGTACCCCATGCAGATAAAATTATTTGGGAGACTCAGACTCCTGTGTGGGTGGATTGGTGGTTCCTTACCCAAGAAAAATTGGAGGCTGCCTCCATGTTAGTGCAGGAACAGCTGGCAGCCGGCCATGTAGAGCCCTCAACCTCACCATGGAATACTCCTATTTTTGTTATCCAGAAAACATTAGGCAAGTGGTGCCTTTTACAAGATTTGTGCACCATTAATAAAGTTATGTGCCCGATGGTAGCACAAAAGCCAGGCATTCCCACACCAGTGGCTATTCCCAAAAAACTATTGTAAAATGGTTATTGACTTAAAGATTGCTTTTTTTACCATTTCTTTACATCCTGAGGATAGATCCTGTTTTGCTGTTAGTCTACCTCACATTAATTTTCAGGGCCCTAAGCAGAGATTTCAATGGAAGGTTCTTCCCCAAGGAATGGCCAACAGCCCTAGTATTTGCCAAAAATACGTTGCTCAAGCAGTAGACCCTGTGAAAGAGCTATGGCCACAAATTTATATTTTACATTATATGGATGATTTGTTAATTGCTGCACCTAATACCCATGACCTTAATAATTGTTACTTGGACCTTCAGAAAACCCTCCCTACCTTCGGACTACCGATAGCTCCTGATAAGTTTTAAACACAGGACCCTTATACCTATTTGGGCCTTAAACTTCAAGATAATTAGATCCAAATTCCTAAAATCCAACTACGTGTGGACCATCTTCACACCCTTAATGATTTTCAAAAATTACTGGGGGATATTCAATGGCTAGAACCATATTTAGAATTACCCACTTGTGTACTTTTGCCCATTAATGATATTTTGAGAGGTGATTCCCACCCCTCCTCCCCTCAAAAGTTTACTCCTGAGGCATGGCAGGCATTAAACGAAGTCACAGAAGCCATTGCCCAACAGTTTGTTACACAAATTTCTTATAACCTTCCTCTGGTTCTGGTTATTTTACTCACTCCTCATACACCCACAGGAATATTTTGGCAGCGAGATCGACATTTTAAAAATAAAGGTTGCCACTTGCTTTGGGTCCATTTACCCACCGCATCGTCCAAGGTTATTACTGTTTATCCTGCTCAGGTAGCTTCTATTATTATTAAAGGTCATTTGCTTTCTCGACAACATTTTGGCAAAGACCCTGATAATATTTTAATTCCATATACTAAGGACCAAACCCAATTTTTACTACCAACAGGGATGAATTGGGTACTGCCTTACCAGACGTTTGGGGAACAAGTGATAACCACCTCCCTATTGACCCCCTTTTACATTTTGCCCAATTACATCCATTTATATTTCCAAATATTACTCAAAAGGCTCCGATTCCTAAAGCCTTTACTGTCTTTACAGACGGATCCAGTAATGGCCGTGCGCGCTTTGTTGTCAATAACCAGCCTACCACCTTTGATACTTTCTATCAGTCAGCACAGCTTGTGGAATTGTTTGCCATAACACAAGTTTTTATAACATTTTTTATAAGCCTGTTAATATTTATACAGACAGTGCCTACATTGCTCATTCTGTGCCTCTGCTGGAGATTTCACCCACCATTAAGGCTTTGTCCAATGCGGCTTTTCTGTTTCGCCAGCGTCAGCAGCTAATTCAGTCCACACAACACCCATTTTTCTTAGGACACATCAGGGAACACTCTGATCTTCCCAGCCCTCTAACACAAGGTAATGCCCAAGCTGATGTAGCAACTTGGTCCATCTTTCCAATTTTTGTTGGCTCCATTCAAAACGCCATGGAGTAACACAATCTTCACCATCTAAATTCCCAGAGCCTTTTATTACTTTGTAAAATTACTAGGCAACGGGCACGAGAAATAGTAAAAGCATGCACTGCTTACTCTGTCTCCCTCCCCAATCAACACTTGGGAGTTAACCCCCGAGAATTACTGCCCAATCAGTTTTGGCAAATGGATGTTACTCATTTTCCTTAATTTCAAAAAACCAAATATATACACGTTTCTATAGATACCTTCAGCGGCTTTATTTTTGCATCACCACATTCTGGAGAGGCTACCAAAGATGTCCTTTCTCATCTTGTTTCAGCCTTTCCGTAATGGATAAACCAACACATATTAAAAAAGATAATGGTCCTGCATTTATCAGTGCCAAGTTTAAACAGTTTTGTGCTACCTTGCAAATTTGTCATACTACTGGAATTCCATACAACCCTCAGGGCCAAGGCATCATGGAACGTGCCCACCTTAACTTAAAGACTTCGCTAACCCTCATTAAGGCGTCTGCCCTTGTATTTACCACTCCCAGGGATCGCCTTAACCATGCATTATTTGCCCTTTATTTTCTTACCCTAGACAGTGAAGGCCATTCGGCCGCTGACAGACACTGCCATCCCACGTCCAATTCTGTTCACCCACCTGTTATGTGGCACAATCCCCTTAAAAATAAATGGAAAGGCCCATGTCCTGTCCTCATCTGGGGACGAGGCTCAGCTTGTGTTTTGGACCAAGAGCAAGCAGCCCCAAGATGGTTACCAGAACGCCTGGTTATACAGGTTAATGACTTACCTCAACTCAGGGACGGAGGCCCTCCCCATGAGGACAAATTTTCCTCTTTTTCCGATACAGCCAACAATCTGTGTGAGGATCCTGCTTAAGGCACTTCTGCTGAACAGGTTTATACACGGAGGCCTTTGCCCTCCACCATCCAACATCATGGAGTACATTT
Source organism: Callospermophilus lateralis (assembly GCF_048772815.1). Classification (NCBI taxonomy): domain Eukaryota; kingdom Metazoa; phylum Chordata; class Mammalia; order Rodentia; family Sciuridae; genus Callospermophilus; species Callospermophilus lateralis. Next base: position 12,325,365 of record NC_135316.1, on the reverse strand, counting down.
TTGGTGGCCCCTGTGAATGCAAGGTAGGATCTTGAACTCAGACTCCCAATAGTTGGACCCAGACTGCTGACTGCATGAATAAGGTAGCTTACCTCTGTGCCGAGGTTGACCATGAACTCGGAGTTGTTCATCAGCCTAAATGGGTATGTGTTAACAAGACAAAAATTATTCCCCCTAGTACAAGTAAAGCTCTCCAAAATTGTTCTGCAACTTGTATGCATACCCAGGCGATGCATGTCTCTTGTTATGTGTTGGCCTCAATTTGTGTTAACCAGCAGAGAGAACAATTTTTTGAAGCCACCCTAACAAAAACTCATGCACCAGGGGGGACCACTATTTATTATACACCCGTTCTCTTTGGGGAGGAGAAGGCAAATACACCAAGCTACAGTCAGCTGGGTGCCAAGGCACTGTCGGTAAACCCTCCTGCTGGCACATTAAGGCCCCTACAGGGGTATCTGATGGTGGAGCATCTTCAGATAATCAAACTTTTGAAACCCCAAATAGCTGAGCTCACATATCATCCTTTTATGCTGCCTAAATCTCAGCTCCCAGATTTAGATACCAATACATTAGACATTTTGGAAAGTACCTTCTCCTTGCTTAATAATTCCAACCCCAACCTTGCTTGTGATTGCTGGCTCTGCATGACAACAGGGGCAATCATGCCTATGGCAGTTCCTATTAATTCTATCATAGACAATGATAATACATGCCAACCTGGATTTCCTTTTAAAGTACAGCCTATAGGCACTTTTATATTATGTCTTTAGGCGCGATGCAGAATAATACGTATGATATTGAGGTTGGAGTTACTTCCTTTGGAAATTGCTCAACAGTACAAAATTATTCCTCACCCACCCCATCTCTTTGTCCTCCCAATGGCACAGTTGTTATGTGTGGAGGAAACTCGGCCTTCCCCAGGCTTCCAGCGAATTGGACCGGTGGTGGTGTTCTTGCCTTATTTCTCCCTGATATAACTATTTTCCCAGGAGACGAACCTCTACCGATTCCTAGCCTAGACACCTTAGTCAAAAGACACAGGCAGGCAATACAGGACTTACCACTCCTTGCCAGCCTTGGAATAACAGCTGCTGTGGGAACAGGTACAGCTGGCTTAGGCACAGCTATACAATCTTACCGTCGCATGTCTCAACAATGTATAAATGATGTACAAACTCTATCAGAAACCATTAAAGATTTGAAGGACCAAATAGACTCCCTGGCAGAAGTGGTCCTTCAAAACAAATGAGGCTTAGATTTGCTGACAGCTAACCAGGGAGGTATTTGCTTGGCCTTAGGGGAATGATGCTGATTTTATTCCAATAAATCAGGCATAGTACTCAGTAAAATTAAGCAACTTCAAGAAGATCTAGAAAAGAGACAAAAGAAACTATTTGAAAATCCCCTCTGGACTGGGCTTAATGGATTTCTACCCTACCTTTTTCCCCTCTTAGGCCCTTTGTTGGGTTTACTTTTCATGGTGTACATACGACCCTGCATTATAAAGAGGCTGGTACAATTTATTAAAGAACAGATTAATATTTCGGCCTCTAAGCGCATACAGGTCCACTATCATCGTCTGGAGATGGAAGACCGCACTGCCAACATTTAAAAGGATGTTCTACCCTTCTCACAGGCTTATTTCTTAAGTTTACATCCTGACAGATCTCTCTTTCTTATATAAAACTATAAGTAACAGCTCTGACCAACGATTTTCTGCCCTTGCCATTAGGATTCACTCCTCCATGGGCCCCTCCGCTTGGGGGAGGACGCACCCATGGAGTGAGGATGTTCAGCAATAATAATGGAGGGTGCAGGAAAGACTGCAGGAGGATGGATCCACGGATCCCAAAATCCAAGACCTCTGAGTGAGAGGCTCTGGTGCATGGCGGTTGGCATGCTTCCCCCTCACAGCCGTCTCCTCCAAAAACATGCCAAGGCCACCATGTAATCTCCTAGTGAAGACGCTGGCTCAGATCAGGAGATATTCTAAGGTCGCCTGGAGAAACAGAGCCTGTATCACCCCCTAAAAACATGGCTGGAAAGGTATGGCCAAATATTTTACATAAGAAAGGAGTAGAGGTCAGGTGCTAGAAGGAAGTTCTCCTTCAAAGAATAACCTGACAGTTACAAGAAACAGCCCCCTGGGAGACATCCAACCTGGGAGACATCCCACAGCCATCTATCTCCTTGAGACATCCTGTGGCCATCTGTCTTCCTGAAACATCCTGAGGTTATCTGACTTTGTGAAGACATCCAACAACTGCTGATAAGAGAGCTTTACCATCCGCCCCATTAAAATACCCCTTGTGAGAACAATAAAAGTTTGCAGACTGATCAGAACTCCTGTCTTGCTGTCATCTCTCATGTCTTTGTCCCTTCATTACTCCCCACCTAGGTTCGCCGCCCAAGTTGATGTGTTCTGACGGCCGGGAAACCTGACACTAACACATAACCTACTAGACTCGACTAATAATCCTTATATGATGGAGAAAAATGACCCAAACAGAATAGCAATACAAGCAGTTCAGAGGAGGCATGGTTTATAGATGGACTGGCCATTTGCATTATATAGGGAAGGTGTTATAAATCTAGTTAATTTTTAATTGAAATACTTCTCCATGTGTTTTTAAAGTTAGTAAATATGTGAATTCCTGCCTCCCTTTCTCTGAAGCCTATTCAGCACATGTATTTTTTATATGCACATAGAGAATCCTACCTGGAATCACACGTATATTCTTGTGAGGTTGCTGATTTTGCAGATACAAATTGTGAGAAGAGATCACTCCTCCTAAACGCTGTTGGAACTGAAAATTCAACTTATGAGAGAGCTTCCTAGTAGAAGAACATTATATATAAATCCATGTTCAGTAAAATAAATATTTTTGCATCTGTGGATGATATATATTTCATGATGAATTTCGATTGGCATATATATTGTTATTTTTAATGTCTGTGTGTGTTATGTGTGTGTGTATATATATACACTCTCCAAATTTTTCAAAAAATGAAATATATGTGTCTTGTATACACTCCCTAAATTCATTCATGTTCATGTATGTGGATTTATAATCAACTTTACACAAGATTATACTCAGAAATATTCATCCACCTGAAATACATATTTGTTTCCTAGTACTGAAAACTAACTTCATTGAATGGTGCATACAAATCCTAATATTTCTACAGTAACTGACCCAGTTTAACATCAATACAAGTAGATTCCTATGGGACATGATGCGTTTTTGGTGTTCATTTATTTCTACACTGGTACCCTACTATTTCTTCAGTTTTTTCACATCAGAGGATATATATTTCATCCACAAGTTCACAAAATTATAGGCATTTGTTTCACTTTCAATTACTTCCTGCTTCAGAACACATGCATTTTTCCATGTTTCTTTACTGGTCTTTTCATGAGACTTCTTTCCAAACACATTATTTTCGATATCCCTAATCATTTTTAAGCAAAACTCACAAACTTTTCATGATAAACCATAATCATAATATTACCATTAGATGTATAACTGGTTGGAATGAATGATTGTATATGAATATATGATTTCCTGTATATTTTCAGATATCAATTCAATCCATTATGTAAAGTTGGAACCAGTTATATTATTTATTCATAGTATGGTCTATTCATGTATTATCTCTATATTTATAGACACAGGTTACACCTATTTGTACCCCCAATACTAATTTATTCATCTTCAAAATGTTGCTGCCAGAAATGGTGGAAGAAATACTCATGTCACTTGATCTACTTGTACATTTTATCACAGTAATATTCTGGACACGTATACAAAGATCACACTTATGTTTGTACCAAAGCCTAAATGGAAAGTGAGCATGGATTACGAAAAACATCTAATGCTCTCAAATGTCAATCATACTGGTGACTACATATTTGTTTCTTTCTAAGATTGAACCACAAGCCTGTTGAAATGTCTAATCCTATCACTCACTTTATACTTTGCCTGATTTCCTAATGCCTCTATTGATATCTGCTTTTCTACATATTTTCCCCAGATCATTATTGTGACTGATTCTTCACATGTGCTGACATTTACATTCACTGTCTACCCGAAACTCTATTGCTAAAGAACTTTTTGTCAGAATCCTATGCTCACTCTTCTTCCTAAACCTACTGACTATTTTCCTAATCCTATCGACTATCCCTTTTTCACTGGATATTCTCTTCTACATTCAATCATCCAAGGTACAAGGTCCTAAGCTATTGTATATCGATTTATCTGAGACATCTGTGCACAACGTAATTCAACGACAAGTATCCCAATCAAGGGCCCAATGCCCTTCTGGGCTTCAAATGATTCTAGGATTTCTGTTTTCATACATATACTTCACCTATATATTCTTAAAAGTATCGCAGATTCCCAATACAATTATTCATACAGCAGAATGATTCCTACCAGAAATCGAACATATTATTAACCCTAACCATACACTGTTCCCTCAGTGTAAATTTACAGAAGAGCAGGGACAGAGTTGATCTTAGAATACAGGAATGTAGGGGATCATCCACCTGCTGAGAACCTCAAAGGTCCATGCAAAAATGATCCCTTGAAAAGATGTAGGCAGCTATGAAGGACCTGTGAGAGTATAAGTCATCTTCCATGGCAAACAACCTGGTCAGGATGAAGGGTTGTGTCTGAATCAGCCTCTCTCTTTTTAATGTAGAGAAGATGGACCAAAGGGGGTCTGTGTGGAGAGCTGTTTCGGGTGCCTATGGTTGATATACCATTCTAACTTGTGAAAGTGTCACAGGATGTAGGGGCAGCCTTCATCTCATGGGACCCTTGAAAGCAACTGTTAGGACAACGTGGTTGCCAAGGCAGTGGCCTCATTCATTTCCTGAAGGAAGTGACCTACCTCACTTTCTTGGTGATTTAACTTTCTTTACCTGGGATCCAGAAAGCCAAGCACTCAGAGCCACACCCAGTCCCAGTCCCAGTGGGCTCACTGGTTTGGATTTACCATGGAGAGAGTCAGTCTTTTTGTCACCTACAGATGTGAGGATGGCCAAATGCCAGAAGAGCTCAGAAGAGGGGCCTTTCTTGAAGAAGCAGGAAGTGGTTCACCACTGGCTCCTGACAAATTCACAGAGTTGGCCAAGGATACCATATCTGAGACAGGACTGGCCATTTCTGGGGAACATAGTATGGGCCACCAGTCAGAGCACACTACGAATAGACACAGACCTACTTCGGGGAAGGAGACGCATTTGTGGGTGTAGGTGTGAGTTTGTGGTTTTGTCTCATGTTCTGTGAATAGGTAGAAAAGGTGGTTTGTTTGGTTTGGAGTGGACTGTTTCTGATAAGTTATTTGATGAGGTGAGTGTTTCTATGTCTGTGTATCCTATTGTGTCTGTGGTTGTAGACGTTAGAAAAGAGAATGCATCAATGGATGTGTCCTGTCTAGTAGAAAGCTAGATTTATGAATGCCCAATTTATGAATGGACTGCTGCTTGCCTTATCGATGGATAACACCTGCTATCTTCCTAAGTCCCTGTATTTTTCTGAATTCTGGCTACTCTCCAGAATAGGCTGATGGTTTTGTGTCCAAGATATGTAACATCACCAAGCTTTGTGACATGGCCATATAATGCATAGATGAAGAAAATGGTGAGCATCTCAGAAAACTCAGATATCAGTGTGACCAGTAAAGTCTCAATGGAGAAACCCTCCTTTGGGCCTATTGCTTAACTACTGTTCTGTTGCCCTGAATGTCAGGAAGGTCTTTGCCTCAGCTCACCCATTTTTGAAGCCTGAAAGAAAACGTTTCCAAATGGAAAGTAATGGGCATCACCTGTGGCTCTTTGCTTAATTTATTTGGAAAGGGATGTGTCTGAATCAGCCTCTTGGCCCTGTGTGAGGCTGTGGATTGGATTCTCAGCACTTGATGGATCTAAAGTAAGATCCCATGTGTGCGTTCAAAACCAAAATGCCCCAAATAGCAGTCATTGTGGATGAAGTCTCTTGACTTCCTCTGTAAGGTTTCTGATCTCAATCAAGTGAGAAGGGGATTCTTTGGGTCCACTGAATTTTTCAAGCCCTGCAGAGGCTAGCCCATAGGTGCTTGAGGTTTCTCATGACTCAAATTCACATAAAGAATCTAAACCCCAAAGTCAGACGGCCTCAAATTGCTGAAATGGAGCAGTATTTACGGCTGGTCTATTTGATCATTCCTGGTTCACAGAAAAGGTGTTCAGACCACCCTGACTTTATTCAAATGAGGGGCAAGGGAGCTTATTTTGGTCATTGTCTTGAGCTGCACCCCTCATGGAAACCTCCAGCCAGAGGTTATGATGAGTATCTATATGGAAGAAGATGAGGACCATCTGGGAGTGTTTTGGTTTTAATTGTGTTCATTTGTATGGCGGTTGGAAGAGATGACTGTGTCCACCTGGGTTTGAACTCTGGTGTGATTGCCTTAGAGACTGAGTTCTGGAACTGACCTCAGAGAAGTATTGCCATGAATTCTGTATGGATTTTAGGAGGCCATGCATGAGAGTCTCTCTTGGAAACTGAAATCTAGGCCCAGGGTGGCTTTCTGCAGAGAACTGGGATTCTCAGTCAGGATAACACATGATTTTATTCTGAAAAACTTCTCAGCCATAATTTAGAGTCAAAAAACACATGGAACTCACATTGTACACCGCAATGGGCCTGAGTTCATGTGACCTTTTGGCCACTATTTGTGAAACCTTGCCTGTGAGAATTCTCCAGAGCTTCATTGAAATGAGCTTCCTCACCATTTAATGGTTCCTGAGTGAATTGAAACTCACAGTGCCTCCAACTTCATCCTTGAAAAATGGCTAGATAAATACCTTGAAATTTTTGAAATTCCCATGACCAGGTGGCCCTGGAGAACCTTTGGATGTCCTGTTGCTGATCATGAGTATTCCAGACAGTGCCTTGATTGTCTGGGATTTATGAAAATTGTATGGATCAGAGATGCCAGTAAGTTGAGAAAGTGTGTGATAAAACATCTGTGCTGGGGCCATGTGGATCTGCCATTTTCTTCCAAATAGCTTGTGACTGACATGGTGCAGCCAGCAGACCCTTATCTGTAAAGGCATCTTGTTATATGGAGAGGTTTCCGGGCAATGTTCAGAATCATGCTGCTATGGTCATGGGGGCAATCTATGTGGGATAGAAGCCTGGTTGATGCATTCTCCTGCAGATGCTGACAGACCGCACGTGGCAGAACTCCCTCCAGCACTGTGTCCCAGTTGAACTCCTTGGGTTTCATGAAGAAAATACCAAATTTCCATTGCAGCATCAAGAAAGACCACAAAAATGGAGGTTGACCAAATGGCTTCACAGTCCATACAGGGAGAACCTTAGCCCCCAGTGGCCACATTTACCTATAAAGAGAGAATTCAGCACTGCTGCCTCATGTATATTGGAAAATAATAAAACATATCCTCCAAGTCACATAGATGCAGACGCAGTTTTGATTGTCTTACTACAAAAGCAGTTAAAGCTACGGACAACAACATATATTTTAATTGCCCAACCTCAAAGGCAGTTTCTCAAGAAGTCTTTAGGCCAGTAGAGCTTCATGTTTGTTGAGTATTTACCCTGTTCCTTACTTTTGGAAACTCCTCTACCACCTCCAAGGTTTTAAACTGCTGAGCATTTTCCATTCCAGATATTTATTCAAAGATTTTCAAACTCTTATCCTCTAATTGTATCTTACTTGGGGCGAAGGTAATTTCAAGGCATTGTTCTAAATGAGAGTGGAAAAATTTTTTGTGTAGAACATATTTGCATACACATTGGATTCATATTAAAATTTTCCATTCGAAATACTGAATCCCTGGCACCAACCCATACCCTAGTAAACTCTGACTACTAATCCTAATATGATGGAGAATAATAACCAAAACAGAATAGAAACACAAACAGTTAAAAAGAGCCATGATGTATAATTGGACATGCCTTTTGCATGATAAAGGGTAGGAGTTATAAATCTAGTCAATTTTTTGGTTGAAATAGTTCTCCGTGTGATTTTAAATTAACAAATATGTGAATTCTTGTCTCCCTTTCTCTATAGCCTATTCAGCACATGTATTTTTATTTACATATACAGAATCCTACCTGGTATCACACGTACCTTTTTGTGAGGTGGCTGACTTGGCAGATACAAATTGTGAGAAGGCATCACTCCTCCTAATCACTGTTGGAACTGAGAATTCAACCTATGCTAGAACTTCCTAGTAGAACAACATTGTATATAAATCCATGTTCAGTAAAATAAATATTCTTGTATCTGTGGATGATACATATTTCATGATGAAATTCGATTGGCATATATATTGTTATTTTTAATGTCTGTGTGTGTTATGTGTGTGTGTATATATATACACTCTCCAAATTTTTCAAAATATGAAATATAAGTGTCTTATATACATTCCCTAAATTCATTCATGTTAATGTATCTGGATTTATAATCAACTTTTCACAAGATTATTCTCAGAAATATTCATCCACCTGAACTACGTATTTGTTTCCTAGTACTGAAAACTGACTTCAGTGAATGGTGCTGAAAAATCCTAATATTTCTACAGTAACTGACCCAGTTGAACATCAATGCAAGTAGATTCCTATGGGACATGATGTGTATTTTGAAGTTCATTTTGATTCAACATTGGTACATTACAATTTCTTCAATTTTTACACATTATAAAGTATATATTTCATCCATAATTTTACAAATTTATAGGCATTTTTTTTTTCACTTTCAATCACTTCCTGCTTCAGAACACAGGTATTCCGCCAAGTTTCTTGACTGGTCATTTCATGACACTTCTTTCCAAACTTTTTATTTTCGAATTCCATAATCACTTTTGAAGCGATACTCACACACTCTTCATGATAAAACATAAAAATAATATTAGCTTTATATGTATAACTGGTTGGAATGAATATATATATATATATATATATATATATATATATATATATATATATATATATATACATATATATATATATATATACACATATATATCCATAATACATTTCCTGTATATTTTCAGATATCAATTCAATACATTATTTAAAGTTGGAACCAGTTATATAATATATTCACTGTATTGGCTATTCATGCATTATCTCTTTTTTCATAGACAAAGTGTACACCTCTTTGTACCCCCAATACTAATTTATACATCTTCAAAATACGGCTCTCAAAAAAGGTGGATGAAATACTTATGTCACCTGATCTACATAAACATCTTATCACAGTAATATTCTGGACACAAAATGCAAAGGTCACACTTATGATTGTACCGAAGCCTAAATGGATAGTGAGAAAGGACTACTAAAATCATAAATGTCAGGTTGTCTAATGCTCCAAATGTCAATCCTATTCGTGACTACATATTTGTTTCTTATTAAGATTATATATTCAAACTCAACCCTGTTGAAAATGTCTATTCCTATCACTCACTTTATACTTTGCCTGATTTCATAATGTCTCTATTGATATCTGCTTTCCTACATAATTTCCCCAATTCATTATTGTGACTGTCTCTTCACCTGGGCCCACATTGATATTCACTCTCTAACCGAAACCCTTATGCTAATGAACTTTTGGAACAAATCCTATACTCACTCTTCTTTCTAAACCTAGCGACTATCTTCCCAATCCAACTTACTATCCCTTTTGACTGGAAGTTCTCTTCGTCATTCAATCATACAAGGTAAAAGGTCCTGTGCCATTGTATATCGATTTATCTGAAACACTGTGCAGAATATAATTCAAAGCTAAGTATCCAAATCAAGGGCCCACTGCCTTTCTAGGATTCGAATATTACCTAGATATCTGTTTTCATACTTATATTTCACCTGTATATTCTTGGAAATATTGCAGGTTCCCAATACCATTATTCATTCAGCAGAATGATTCCTAACCCAAAATGAACCTGTTATTAACCCTAACCATATACTGTTCCCTCAATCTAACTTTACAGAAGAGCACTGAAATAGTTTGTCTTACAATACAGGAATTTAGGGGATCTTCCACATGCTGAGAACCTCAAAGGTCCATGCAGAAATGATCCCTGGAGAAGATGTAGGCTGCTATGAAGGACCTGAGAGAGCAAAAGTCATCTTGCATGGCAATAAACCTAGTCAGGATGAAGGGATGCATCTCAATCAGCCTCTCTCTTTTTAATATAGAGAAGATGGACCAAACCAGGCCTGTGTGGAGAGTTGTTCCTGGGTGCCTATGGTTGATTAACGATTCTAACTTGTATTAGTGTCACAGGAAGTATGGGCACCCTCCCTCTCCTGGGGCCCTTGATAGCAACTGTTAGGACAAAGTGGTTGCCAAAGCAGTGAGCTCATTCAGTTCCTGAAGGAAGTGACCTCCCTAACTTCCTTGCTGATGGAACTCTCTGAACTTGGGATCCAAGCAGTCAGGCACCCAGAGCCAGTCACAGTCACAGTCCCAGTGGGCACAGTTGCTTTGATTTTCCAAGGTCAGATTCAGTCTTTCTGGGTACCTACTGATATGAGGATGGCCAAATGCCAGGAGAGCTCTGAAGTGGGGCCTTTCCTGAGAAAGCAGGTAGTGGCTCACTGATGACTCCTGAAAACTTCACATAGTTGGCCAAGGAGACCAGATCTGAGAGAGGACAGGCCATTTCGGGGCAACAGAGTATGGCCAACCAGTCAGAGGACTCTCCGGATAGTCACAGATATACTTGGGAGAAGGAGGTGCCTTTGTGGATGTGGGAGTGTGTTTATGTCTGTGTATCACACTATGTGCATGTTTGTAGACATTAGAAAAGAAAATGCATAAATGGATGTGTCCTGTTTAGTAGAAAGCTTCCAGCATTCATCCTTCCCAATTATGAATGTACTGCGGCTAGACTTATTGATGGGCAACAAATACTGTCTTTCTAAGTTGCAGTTTTCTTCCTGAATTCTGGCCATTCTCCATAATAGGTTCATGGTTCTGTGTCCAAGATATGTACCACCTGCAAGCTTTGTGACATGGCCTTGTACTGGATAGCTGAAGGGAATGGCCAGAATCTCAGAAAACTCAGATATCAGTGTGACCAGGAAAGTCTCAGTGGAGAAACCCTGCTTTGGGCCTTTTGCTCACCTATTGTTCTGTTGTGCTGAATGTCAGGAAGGTATTTGCCTCAGGACACCCCTTTGTGAAGCCTGAAGAAAACTATTTTCAAATGGAAATTAATGGGCATCACCTGTAGCTCTTTGCTTAATTGCTTTGGAAAGGGGTGTGTCTGAATCAGCCTCTTGGCCCTGTGTGAAGCTGTGGCTTAGATTCTCAGCACCTGATGGATTTAAAGAAAGATCCCATGTGTGCATCCAAAACCAAAATTGCCAAAAGAGCAGTCATTGTGGATGAAGTCTCTCACATTTCTCTGTAAGTTTCCTTACCTCCATCAAATCAGAATAGGGATCCTTTTATTCAAATGAGTTCTTCAAAGGCCTGCAGAGGAGCTTGGGTATTCTCATGACTCCAAATCATATAAAGAATCTTTACCTGACATTCAGTAGGCCTCAAATTGGAGAACCAGAGCAGTATTAATGGCAAGCCTTTTTGATCACTCTTGGTTCACATTAAGGAAGTCCAGGACACCCTCACATTAGGTAAATGAGGGGTAAGAGAGCTTACATTGCACACTGTCTTGGGCTGCACCCTAATAGAAACTTCCAGCCAGAGGTTATGATGAGTGTCTATATGGAAAAATATGTGAGCCTTGTGCGAGTGTTTTGGTTTTAATTGTGTTGATTTGTGTGATGGTTGGAAGAGATGACTGGGTCCACCTGGGTTTGAACGCTGGTGTGATTCCCCTTAGAGACTGAGTTCTAGAACTGACTTCAGAGAAGTATTGCCATGAATTTAGTTGGGATTTTAGGAGACCAAGCATGAGAGTCGCCCTTGGAAATGGAGATCTAATCCCAGGTTGGCTTTCCAAAGAACACTACAAATCTCAGCAAGGATATCACATGATTTTATTCTGAAAGACTTGGCAGCCATAGTTGAGAGTCAAAACTCACAATGAAACCAATTTGTAGACCTCAATGGGCCTGGCTTCATGTGACCTTTTGGCCACTCTTTGGGAAGCCTTGCCTGTGAGAGTTCTCTAGAACCTTCATTCAAATGAGCTTCCTCAGCATTTAATGGTTCCTGAATGAATTGAAACCAACAGTGCCTCCAACTTCATCCTTGAAAAATGGCTACATTAATACCATGTCATTTTTGAAATTCACATGAATAGGAGGCACTGGAGAACCTTTGGATGTCCTGTTGCTGATCATGAGTGTACCAGACAGTGCCTTGATTGACTGGGTTTTATGAAAATGGTGTAGAAAAGAGATGTCAGTACGTTGGAGCCTGCTGAGTAGTTTTCCTAGAGCAATGGTTCGCAGGTGTGTGATAAAACATCTGTGGTGGGGCCCTGTGGATCTGCCATTGTCTTCCAAATGGCATGTGACTGACATGGTGCAGCCAGCAGACCTTCCTATATAAAGGCATCTTGTTATATGGTGAGGTTTCAGGGCTATGTTCACAATCAGGTTGGTATGGTCAAGGGGGCAAGCTATGGTGGATAGAAGCCTGGTTGGTGCATTCTCCTGCATACCCTGACCCACCACACATGACAGAACTCCCTCCAGCACTGTGTCCCAGTATAACACCTTGTATTTCATGATGCAATTACCAAACGCCCAGTGCAGCAGCAATAAACACATATAGAATCCTACCTGGTGCCACACCTACATTCTTTTGAGGTGGACGACTTGGCAGATACAAATTGAGAGAGGAGATCACTCCTCCTTAACGCTGTTGGAACTGAAAATACAACCTATGGGTGAGCTTCCTAGGTTTACAACATTATACATAAATATATGTTCATAAAATGAATATTTTTAGATCTGTGAATGACATATATTTCATGATAAATTTTGAATAGCATATATATTGCTAGTTTTTAATGTGTGTGTGTGTGTGTGTATATATATATATATATATATATATATATATATACTCACTCACTTTCCAGATTTTTCAAAATATGAAATATATATGTCTTATAATACACTCCCTAAATTCATTCATATTCATATGTGGATTTATAATAAACTTTTTACAATATTATTCTCAGAAGTATTCATTCACCTGAAATCCTTATTTGTTACCTAGTACTGAAAATCAACTTCAGTGAATGTTGCATATATATCCTAATATATCTACACTAACTGACCCAGTTAAACCTCAATGCAAGAAGATTCCTATTTCACATGATGTGTATTTTTATGTTCATTTTAATTCAATCCTGGTACCTTACTATATCTTCAGTTTATGCACATCATAGGATATATATTACATCCACAATTTCACAAAATTATAGGCATTTGTTTCACTTTCAATCACTTCCTACTTCAGAACACATGTATTCCTCCATATTTCTTGACTAGTCTTTTCATGAGACTTCATTCCAAACACATTATTTTCGATTTCCATAATCACATTAAAGCAAAACTCACACACCCTTCGTGATAAACCATAACTCTAATATTAACATTGATATATAACTGGTTGGAATGAATGATTGTATATCAATATAAGATTTTTATATATTATCAAATATCAATTCAATCCATTATTTAAAGTGGAAACAGTTATATTACTTATTCACAGTGTGGTCTATTTATGCATTATCTCTATAATCATAGACACAGGGTACACCTCTTTGTACCCCCAATACTAATTAATACGTCTTCAAAATATTGCTCCCAGAAATGGTGGAAGAAATACTTATTTCACACTATCTATATATACATTTTATCACAGTAATATTCTGGACACAAAATACAAAGGTCACAGTTATGATTGCACCAAAGCCTAAATGGAAAGTGAACATGGATTACTAAAAACATCCATGTCCATGTTGCCTAATGCTCTCAAATGTCAATGCTATTGGTGACTACATATTTGTTTCTTCCTGAGGTTATATATTCAAACTCAACCCTGTTGAAAATGTCTCATCCTATCACTGACTTTATACGTTGCCTGATTTCATAATGTCTCTATTGATATCTTCTTTCCTACATATTTTCCCCAGTTAATCATTGTGACTGACTCTTCACTTTTGTTGATATTTACATTCACTGTCTAACCGAAACCCTATTGCTAAAGAACTTTTGTTCCAAATCCTTTACTCACTCTTCTTCCTAATCCTACCGACTATCAGTTTTTGAATGGATGTTCTGTTGTACATTCAATCATCCACGTAAAGATCGGGTGAGTGTCGGAGGAAGAGACCACCAGGAGAATATCTCATGCAACAGCAAAGGGTTTATTTTTGGGTCCAGCATGCAGGGGCTCAGAGCTGACTTGAATAGATCAGAGAGCCCTGAGAACAGCTTAAGAAGAGCTTATATACATTCCTTGGGGAGGGCAGGGAGCGATGTTTATTGATGGGTCAGGGCGAGTGGGCAGTTTGCAAGCAACCGGGTCAGGGATTACATTCTGCAGATTGGCATTTGGGGACAGTACATTCTGGGACAAGATTGGGAAACATTTCTCAACATTTCAACAGTGTTTTGTTAAGCATGCAAAAAAACCAGAAAGTGACAATTACATATTTTATTAACCTTTCATTCCCCACTTCTTCTTCTGGCTACTTTTAATCATAAAAGTGATTGTTGGGGGGTGTCACATTCTATGTCTGCTAGTGGAGTATTACCATAAGTTTAACATGTCCAATTTGACCTTGGAGAAAAGAAATTACACGGTTGAGGAAACAGGGTTTTATAGTTATCAATAATATGGTGATTATTATTGGACCTGCCAGGGTTGATAAAAACGTAGTTAAACAGAAGGACTGTGTAAACCAAGACTCAAACCACCCTTTTTGGGCCTTTCTCTCTTGTAGACGCTCTTCAAGGCTTCTTTTTAATTTACTCAGATTTTTTTACAACTCAAGTATAGTCGACATAAAAACAACATTCTTCCCTCAATGCAGCAGAAAGGCCCCCTTCTCTCATGAAAAGGAGGTCCAACCCTCGAATGTTCTGTAAAACAACTTCAGAGAGAGAGGTAAATGATTCCTGCAAAGCTATGATGGAGGTTTCTAATATCTTTATGTTATGATCTATTGCTGCTTATAATTGTGTCATTTGTTGTGTCCCATGGACCAGGGCAGTGGTTCCTGTGCCCACCCCTGCAGCAACTCCTATTCGTAATAGAATGGCTAAGGTGAGGGATATATGTTCCTTGCACAACCTGGTTGAATGCCCCCCTATTTGAACTTCAAATGAACCTGCATCATGATAGAGCACTCTGGGAAACATCTGCACCATTACACAATTACTCACATCTGTTGACCATTTCATGAAAACATAAGCAATGTTTAAGTATATAGAATGAAACTGTTGTAGGGACGAACAAGGCAAGGCACCTAAGATAGCACCAAAGACAGGGAAACAGTCTTATATGGTTGCAACCAGATTCAGAGGGCATTGCTTCAGTTGTAATCAATTAATCCCCTGAATCCCAAGTTTAGGTAGTTTCAGAATTTTGTACCCAACATGTAAGGGAAGGGGCTCAGAAGTTCACAATCTTCATAGAAGTTAAAAAAAGCAGTTTTTGTTTCTGTTTGTTCCTCAGTTAGGGGCAAGTTAACTTTTCAAGGACACCTGGGTGAAGGAGAGCTTTTTATTCCCTTTCATTTTTTCACCCTTCCAACTGTTTCTATGTAACTTCTTTATCTTAGAAATGTAACCATCTCTGTGAAGCCCCACCTCAAGGCCAGAGGCCTTGTCCAGATATTTTGTGAAAAATTAGTAAGAGTGTGTCTAGCTCAGGAGTACTGATTTTTTTAGACAGTTCCCAAGTAGACCAGGTGAACATGAAAAGAGGAAGTTTATTTACACTGAACTCTTTTATAGACACTCTTTTGCTGAAAGTCTTATAGTCAACCATGGTGAAGACATCTGGAGAAGTTTAGTTAAGACTTTTCTGTGGGCCTGGTACAGTGGGGGGAGAAGGGAAAGGTAGGGCTGAGAGCAGCTCCTTGGAACTGAGATTGAGGAAGAAGAGATGTAAAAGAATAATGGGAAAGGGTTTTGGGATCTTTCTAGCAAAAAAAAAAAAAAAAAAAAAAAACATGAGCATTAGAACAGGTAGAACAGATGGGTAGATGGGACTGAGTATACCAAAAAGCCTGCGAGGGACTTTAAATTCTTAGTAACCTGTTTTAAGTGATGACAAAGCAACATAAAAGGCCATTTTCATTACATCTTGGATAGCTTCCTGAGGGTTCTCCTCAGCTGGTTTGAGATTTGGGTTAGCTGGTAATAGGACCTGGTGGGACCCGGTGCGGGCACTGACAGGAGAAGAGAGGAGTGAGTGAGTTGAGGCGTACCTCAGACCCTGCTACCTCAGCAAGGGGGCAATGGTCTGAGAACCATCGGAGGTTTGGGTTTTTGATCTACTAATTGGAGGGGAGAAATCAAGTTGCTGAGGTGGGAGTGACAGCAGAGAGTCTGGAGCAGAAGGCTGAGAGTGAGCATCGATTGGAGAAGCATAGTTCAGGATGTGAGCAAAGGAGGAAAATGGCCTCCACATAGGGGAATCTCCTTTCACCCTTTTGAGCACTTGCAGAAGTTAAAAAGGTCACGCAGAATTTGAGATCTAGAGACCCCTCTGGCGGCCATTGGTTTTGGCTATCTAATTGGTAATATGGCCAATACTGTGTACAAAATTTGATGAGGAGTTTGGGTTCCATCTGGTAGTCCCTGCATGCTCACGTCTCCATGACTTACAGTAGAAGTCGGTTTTCCCACCACACAGCCTTGACTGTTTGTGGCTTTGATAGTACACCGTGCAAACATAGTAATCTAGGCTAGCAAACCTGCATCTGACTCGTGTGTCCCTACATCCATAATATTTGTTTCCATTATCTATGGTATGTAAGGGATTTAATGGAATTTTAGTGGAATACTCTTCATCAAGGATATCCCAGTAGGAAAGATCTATAGCCAGCTGACTAATGTCTTGGTGGAGAGATGGCCACCAGGTACGTAAGGGGGCTGTATGCGAGATAGACCATACTTCTTGTCCACTAGGATTTGTGATCAGCAATCGCTGCTGAACGGGCTGATGAGGGTTAGGACTACTGGTGGTCAAGGGGAGAGTCTATAACCTTATTCACACTGCGAATACACAATTTGAAAGGGTTACCAGTCTTTTCCAGTTTCCTGCCAGAGTCTGGACAGGGTGCAGGCTTGATATGAGAGGTATGGATCCAGGAAGTAATTCTGTTTACCTTTACCACTGTAGGTGTTATAAGCAGCACCTGGTATGGTCCTTTCCAGCGGGGTTCCAGGGATGACACATGATGTCGCCTTACATAGACAAAGTCTCTTACTTGATATCGATGTGGAATCCCCCCATCCCCAGGTTGGTAGGCAGTGGCCATCTGTTTTCAAAGGTATCCCTGAGTTCTTTCAAGAGCTTCAAGTCTGTCAAGCAAGGGGGTGTGGAAGAAATCGTTAGCTCTTAGAGTTGGGGTAGGTCCCTTCCTGGAGGATGGGCACCATAGAAAATTTTATATGGGGTGAGGTTACACAAAGAAACAGAGTGAGTATTTCTTGCATGAAACAGTGCATAAGGCAGGAGCATAGTCCAATCTTTTATTCCGCTCTCTAAGCTTAATTTTGTTATGGTCTCTTTAATGGTTCTATTCATTCTTTCTACCTATCCTGAACTCGGGGGTCTATAAGCAAAATGTAACTTCCAATTAATCCTCAGGTTTCTGCCTAACCCCTGACTTAACTAGGCCATGAACGCCGGTCCTTTATCACATCCTATTACCTTAGGCAAGCCGTATCTTGGGAAAATATCTTCCAGGATCTTCTTGACGACCATTTGCGCTAATTCTTTCTTTCTTTTTTTTCTTATTTTTTGGGGAAGGCTTCAATCCATGCTGAAAATGTATCTAGAAAAACTAGGAAATATTTAAGGCCATACCTTGCTGGCTTAATTTCAGTAAAGTCCACTTCCCAGAATTGTCCTGGTCTGGTTCCTCGTAGGTGCTTTCCTGCAGGAAGCTTGGAAGGGTAAGCATTAACAAATTGATGGACCTGACAGGCTTTTGTTACCCATTCTGTTATTTCCTTTTGCTGTGAGTTGGTGAGTGGAAAACTCTGTTCTTGATCCTTTAGGAATGAATGCAGTTTCTTTGAACCAAGGTGAGTGAGTTGATGTACATTTTCTACTGACATAGTTAGAGCTGTGATTATAGGAGATTTTACTGAAGGATTTAGAAATTCCACTTGAGGGCCTTAAGGGTTAAAGGTTATTTTGGACCGGAGCATGGTGAGCAGATCTCTGCCCATCAATGGGGCAGGGCATTCTGGGATTACTAGGAAGGAGTGATGGATTTTTCCTTTCCCCTAGTCCATGGTCCTCTTAGTTGTCCAAGCCCAATATTTACTGCCATTAGCCCATTGAATTAGAGACCTTTTATTTGATAGAGGGCAAAATGGGGCCTTAAGGGCTGAGTATATTGCCTCTGTATCCACTTCTAAGTTTACTGGGATCCCCTCCATTTCAAAAGTTACCCTGAGCTCGGGGAGGGCATCTGAGCCATGACTTTCTTAGTCATTCTCCAGAGTCAGAATGTCTGTCTGGCATAACTGTCTCTTTGAAGAGCACTCTTTGGCCCAGTGTCCTTTTTCTTTACAGTAGGCACATTGATCTGAGGCCAGGGGTGGCCTCTAGTTTGGGCCCAGGTATCCCTTCATGTCTTCATGTTTCTTAATTTCTGGCCTATTTGTTGTTGTGACCAGGACCTCAGTCAATGCCTTAGTCTGTCTTTTGTTTCTTTTACCCTCCCTTTGCTCCCTTCTCTTCCTCAGTTTCTCTCTTATAGTATACCTTCTTGGCTTCTCTGAGTAAATCTCTCAAAATCATATGTTGTAATCCATCTAAGCATTGTAAGTTTCTTTTAATATCCAGGGCAGCTTGCCCAATTCAGGCCATTGTGACAGATGCCTTTTGATCCTCTGCCTGAGGATCGAAAGGAGTATATCTCCTATATGCCTCCATAATTCTCTCTAGAAACATAGAAGGAGATTCATCAGGCCATTGAATAATCTCTCTTACCTTGGCCAAATTAGTTGGTCACCTACTGGCCACTAAGATACCCGGTATTAGAGCCGGGTGATAAGTGGACAGATGCTCTCTACCTTCCAACTTGTTGGTGTACCAGTTGGGTCGGTTCAAGGGAAAGCCAGCTTTGAATATATTGGGAAGTTTTGTCAGTCACCCACCTGGTCCGAGGATATTTTTTTCTAGCATCCAGGAGGATTCTCTTTTGTTCCTCTGTCATGAAGAGAGTCCCTAGGTGTTTTTGCCAGTCATGCCAAGTAGGCTGGTGTGAAAACATCAATGACTCAACCACACCTGAGAGCCGGGTGGGGTCCTCGGTAAAAGGGGGATTGTTATTTTTCCAGTTATATAGGTCTGAAGAAGAGAAAGGCCAATACTGGTAGGCTTGCATTTTTCCACCATGGCCGTTGTCAATCATTGGCCTGTAGGGATGGAGGGGGAGTATCACGGGAGTTCCAGGGTTTTCAATCATTCTCTCCTGGCGAGTTCCTTTAGCCAGGCCAGTTTCCTCCAGGGGAGGAGGGGCTGTGTTTGCCACGGGGAAGTTATCTGGAGGGTGCTGGGCTGGCTTAGCTTCCTCCAATGGCGGAGAGGCTGAGTCAGAAGCAGGGGAATCACTTAGAGGGTGTTGGGGGTTGGGGAACGAGGGCAGTGGATAAGGAGGGCGAGGAGAGTCCAGTAGAGTCAAATCTTGTGACTCAGGGAGAACAGAGGGTGGAGGAGGAGGAGGAGCAGATGGTTGGAGAGATCGTGGGGGAAAGAGTAGGACCGGGGGCAGGGGCAAGGAAAGGCTTCACCCATGGAGGTGGAGATTTGCAGAGGTCCTGCCAAGTTAAGATATATGGCTGTTGATCTTGATGGCTATGTGGCCCTGGCTGAAAGACAATATCTCTGACTTTTTAAATTAGTGGGAAGTAGAAAGATCCTTCTAGGGGCCATCCAAATTTAAAGGTGGGCCATTCTGAGGCACAGAGAGTCTGCCAGGTCCAGTGTTTCACTGAAAAAGAAAGATTCTGAGCCTATTAGTGGACTTTGTTCCAGTCACCAATGGTCAGGGACAGAGGCATTGAAGTGCTCTGTCCCATAATGAATGATACACAAAGTTTAAAAGCAATGACTCATGAAACAGACAAGATAAGACAATAAAGACAGGCAATGGACGTCCAACACTGAGACCAGGACTGAGTAGCCGGCAAAACCCGATGGGCTGGCAATACCAAATCTGAAACAAAATATCACTGAGTCGAGGAGAGTATTGTTCCTCGAATTTCCGAGTCCTCTGTGGCTTCCCACAGGGATGTGGCCTGTGGCTCTGTGACATGTCTGTCAGCCACTGTAGGAGAGAGCTCACTTTCTTCATTGACAGCCATTTTGCCAAGCCCTAACCTGAAACCTGAAACCAGAAAGAGGCGCCTTACTTACCCCGAGAAGAGCCCATTGGGGTCTCTCGTCCGCCGCTGCCAGATCTTGGTGGAACCTCCATATGTAAAGGATGCGCGAGTGTCGGGGGAAGAGACCACCAAGAGACTGTCTCATGCAAAACCAAAGGGTTTATCTGGCGTCCAGCATGCTGGGGCTCAGAGATCACTTGAATAGAGCAGAGAGCAATGAGAACGGCTTAAGCAGAGCTTATATACTTTCCTTGGTGAGGGCAGGGAGAGAAGTTTATTGATGGGTCCGTGGGAGTGAGAGGTTTGCGTGCAACCGGGTGAGGGAGTACTTTCTGCAGTTTGGCAGTTGGGGACAGCACATTCTGGGAACAAAATTAGCAAACAGTTCTCAAGATTTCAACAGTTTTTTATTAAGCATATAGAAAAACAGGAAGTGTCAAGTATCTATTTTATTAACATTTCAACACTGACTATAATTTGCCAGATTTCCTAATGTCTCTATTGATATCTGCTTTCCTACATATTTTCCCCAGTTCATCATTGTGACTGACTTTTCACATGTGCTTACATTTACATTCACTCTATACCCGAAACCCTATAGCTAAAGAACTTTTGGTCAAAATCCTATACTCACTCTGCATTCTAAACCTACTGACTATGTTCCTAATCCTACCGACTATCCCTTTTTGACTGGAAGTTCTCTTTGACAATCAATCATCTGAGGTACAAGGACGTTTGCCATTGTATATCGATGTATCTGAGACATCTGTGCAGAAAATAAATCAAAGTTAAGTATCACAATCAAGGGCCCAATACCCTTCTGGGCTTCAAACATTACCTAGATTTCTGTTTTCATACTTATATTTCACCTATATATTTTTGTAAATATTGCAGGATCCCAGTACCATTATTCATTCAGCAGAATGATTTCTAATCCAACTTCAACATGTTATTAATCCTAACCATACGCTGTTCCCTCAACCTAACTTTACAGAAGAGCAGGGACAGAGTAGGTCTTACAATACAGGAATGTAGGGGATCTTCCAATTGCTGAGAAACTCAAAGGTCCATGCAGAAATGATCCCTGGAGAAGATGTAGGCAGCAATGAAGAACCTGAGAGAGCAAAAGTCATCTTCCGTTGCAAACAACCTGGTCAGGACAAAGGGATGTGTCTGAATCAGTCTCTCTCTTCTTAATGTAGAGAAGAAGGACCAAACCAGGCTATGTGGAGAGCTGTTCCCGGTTGCCTATGGTTAATATACCATTTTAACTTGTGAAACTGTCACAGGAAGTATGGGCAGCCTCCATTTCATGGGACCCATGGAAGCAACTTTTAGGACAAAGTGGTTGCCTAGACAGTGAGCTCATTCAGTTTCCGAATGAAGTGACCTCACATCACATCCTTGGTGATGGAACTCTCTGAACTTGAATCCAGGAAGCCAGGAACCCATAGCCAGTCCCAGTCCCAGTCCCAGTGTTCTCACTTCTTTGGATTTACCAAGGACAGAGTCAGTCTTTCTTAGTACCTACTGATGTGAGGATGGCCAAATGCCAGGAAAGCTCTGAAGAGTGACCTTTCATGAGCAAGCAGGTAGTGGCTCAACGCTGGCTCCTGACAACATCAAAGAGTTGGACATGGAAAACAGATCTGAAATAGAACAGGCAATTTCGGGGGAACATACTATGGCCCACCAGTCAGAGGACACTCCGGATAGTCAGAGACCTACTTGGGGGAAGAAGGTGACTTTGTGGGTGTGGGTGTGTGTTTGTGGTTTTGTCTCATGTTCTGAGAATAGGTAGGAAAGGCGTTTTGTTTGGATTGGAATGGACTGTTTCTAGTAAGTCATTGGACAAGGCGAGTGTTTCTATGTCTGTGTATCCCACTGTGTCCGTGGTTGTAGACATTAGAAAAGAGAATGCATCAATGGATGTGTCTTGTCTAGTAGAAAGCTTCCGAGCATTCATCCTGCAGAATTTATGAATGCACTGCGGCTTGCCTTATCGATGGGCAACACCTGCAATCTTCCTAAGTTTTGGTTTTCTTCCTGAATTCTGGCCACTCTCTAGAATAGGCTCATGATTTTGTGTCCAAGATATGTACCTCCTCCAAGTTTTGTGACATGGCCATGTAATGGATAGCTGAAGGGAATGGCGAGCATCTCAGAAAACTCAGATATCACTGTGACCAGTAAAGTCTCAGTGGAGAAAACCAGCTTTGGGCCTTTTTGCTTACCTTTTGTTCTGTTCCCCTGAATGTCAGGAAGGTCTTTGCCTCAGGCCACACCCCTGTGAAGCCTGAAGAAAACATTTTTCAAATTGAAATATATGGGCCTCACCTGTGCCTCTTTGCTTAATTTCTTAGGGAAGGGATGTGTCTGAAACAGCCTCTTGGCTGTGGCTTAGATTTTCAGCACCTGATGGATCTAAAGAGATATCCCATTTTTGCATCCAAAACCAAAATGTCCAAAAGAGCAGTCATTATGGGTGAAGTCTCTCCCCTTCCTCTGTAAGGTTCCTGACCTCCATCAAGTGATAATTGGGATCCTTTGTATCAAATGAGTTCTTCAAAGCCCTGCAGAGGCTAGCCCAGAAGTGCTAGTGTTTTCTCATGACTCAAGTTCACATAAAGAATCTAAACCCCACAGTCAGTAGGCCTCAAATTGGAGAAGCAGAGAAATATTAACGGCACGCCTATTTGATCACTCCTGGTTCACAGGAAGGCCACCCTGACTTTAGGCAAATGAGAGGCAGGTGAGCTTATTTTGGACACTGTTTTGGGCTGCATCCCTTATGGAAACCTCCAGCCAGAGGTTAACATGAGTGTCTACATGGAATAAGATGAGGGTCATGCAGAAGTGTTTTGGTTTTAATTGTGGTCATTTGTGTGGGGGTTAAAAGATTTGAGTAGGTCAACCTGGGCTTGAACTCTGGTGTGATTCCCCTTAGAGACTGAGTTCTGGAACTGACCTCAAAGAAATATTGCCATGAATTGTGTTGGAATTTTAGGAGGCCATGCATGAGAGTCTCACTTGGAAAGTGAGATCTAGGCCCAGGGTGGCTTTCCACAGAGCACTGGGAATCTTAGCCAGGATATCACATGATTTTAACCTGAAAGAATTGGCAGCCATAGTTGAGAGTCAAACCACACATAGACCTCACATTGTAGACCTCTATGGGCCTGGCTTCATGTGAACTTTCGGCCACTCTTTGGGAAGACTTGCCTGTGAGTGTCCTCCAGAGATTTCACTGAAATGAGGTTCCTCACCATTTAATGGTTCCTGAATGAATTGAAACCCACAGTGCCTCCAACTTCAACCTTGAAAAATGGAAAGATAAGTACCATGCAATTTTTGAAATTCCCATGACCAGGTGGCACTGGAGAACCTTTGTATGCCATGTTGCTTATCATGAGTGTACCAGAAAGTGTCTTGATTGACTCGGTTTCATGAAAATGGTGTAGAACAGAGAGTCCACTAAGTTGGAGCCTGCTGAGTAGTGGGCGTAGAGCTGTGGACTGTAGGTGTGTTAATAAATATTTTTGGTAAGACCACCTGGATCTGCCATTGGCTTCCAAAAGCCTTGTGACTGACATGGTGCAGGCAGCAGATCTTTATATGTAAAGGCATCTTGTTATATGGAAAGGATTCAGGGCAATGTTCAGAATCAGGTTGCTGTATTCAAGGGGGAAAGCTATGTGGGATAGAAGCCTGTTTCGTACATTCACTGCGAAACTCTGACCAACCACACGTGACAGAATTCCCTCCAGCATTGTGTCCCAGTTGAACTCCGTGTATTTCTTGAAGCCAATACCAAACTCCCAGTGCAGCAGTAAGAAACACCACGAAAATTGGAGGATGACCAAATGGCTTCACAAACCACATGGGGAGACACTTAGCTACCAGTGGCCACAGTTTACCTACAAAGAGAGAATTCAGAACTGCTGCCTCATGTTCATTAGAAAATTAGGAACCATGTCCTCCAAGTCACATTGATGCAGACCTAGATTTTATGATGTTACTACAAATGAAGCTAAATCTCCTGACAATTACATATATTTCAAGTGCCCAACCTCAGAGGAGGTTTCTCAAGAAATTTTACGCCAGCTGAGCTCCATGTTTGTATAGTGTTTACCCTCTCTCTTACTTTTGGAAACTGTTCTACCACCTCCAGTGTTGTGAACTCCTGAGCATTTTCCATTTCACATATGTATTCCCAGATTTTCTAAATCCTCTTTTCTAATTGTGTCTTACTTGGAGCGATGGTTATGTCAAGGCATTGTTCTGGATGAGAGAGGGAAGATTTTGTGTATCACATGTTTGCATACACGTTAGATTCGTTTTCCTATTTTCTATTTGAAATACTGAATCCCTGACACTAACCCATACCCTACTAGACTCTGACTACTAATCGTAATATCATGGAGAAAAAGAAACCTAACTGAATAGAAATACAGGCCTTTCATTGGAAGCATGGTGTATACTTGGATTTGCCTTCTGCTTTATCAAAGGTATGTGTTATAAATCTAGTCAACTTTTCATTGTAATATTTCTCCATGAGTTTTTAAAGTTATCACACATTTAAATTCCTGTCTCCCTTTCACTGTAGCCTATTCAGCACATGTATTTGTTAATGCATATATAGTATCCTACCTGGTATCACATGTACATTCTTGTGAGCTCACTGATTTTGGATATAAAAATTGTGAGAATAGATTACTCTACCTAAATACTGATGGAAATGAAAATTCAACCTATGTGTGAGCTTCCTAATGGAAAATATTATACATAAATCCATGTTCTGTAAAATGACTATTTTTGGATATGTGGATGAATTATATTTCATGATGAATTTAGCTTGGCATATATATTGCTACATATTAATGTGTGTGTGTCTGTGTGTGTGTGTGTTTGTGTGTGTGTGTGTGTGTGTGTGTGTATATATACATATATATATATATATATATATATATATATATATATATATATTCTCCAGATTTTCCAAAATATGAAATATATGTGTCTTACTATATACTCCCTAAATTCATTCATGTTCTTGCATGTGTATTTATAAACAACATTTCAGAAGATTTTTCTCAGAAATACTCAACCACCTGAAATACATATTGGTTTCCTAGTAATGAAAACTAACTTCTGTGAATGGTGCTTACAAATCCTATTATTTCTACAGTAACTGACCCAGGTTAACATCAATGTAAGTAGATTCCTATGGGACCTGATGTGTATTTTGAAGTTCATTTTTATTCAACATTGGTACATAACAATTTCTTCAGATTTTTGACATCATGAGATATATTTTTTCATCGACAAGTTCACAAATTTATAGGCATTTGGTTCAATTTCAATTACTTCCTACTTTAGAACACACGTATTCCTCCATGTTTCTTTACTTTTGTTTTCACTAGACTTCTTTCTAAACACATAATTTTCAATTCCATAATCATTTTTGAAGCAAAACTCACACACTATTCATGATAAACAATAACCCTAATATTACCATTAGATATATAACTGGTTGGAATGAATGTGTGTGTATATATATATATATATATATATATATATATATATATATATATAATTTCCTATATATTTTCAGATGTAAATTCAATCCATAATTTAAAGTTGGAACCAATTATATACTTTATTCACAAAATGGTCTATTTATGCATCATTTCTTTAATCATCAACACAGGGTACACCTATTTGTATCCCCAGTACTATTGTATATGTTTTCAGAATATTGCTCACCATAATGGTTAAATAATTACTCATGTCACCTGATCTACATATACATTTTACCACAGTAGTATTCTGGACACAAAATGCAAAGGTCACACTTATGATTGTACCAAAGCCTAAATGGAAAGTGAGCATGGATTACTAAAAACATCCATGTCCAGGTTGCCTAAAGCTCTCAATTGTCAATCCTATTGGTGACTACATATTTGTTTCTTCCTAAGATTAAATATTCAACCTCAAGTCTGTTGAAAATATCTAATCCTATCACTCACTTTATACGTTGCCTGATTTCCTAAAGTCCCTATTGATATCTGCTTTCCTACATATTTTCCCCAGTTCATCATTGTGACTGTCTCTTCACATGTGCTAACATTTACATTCACTCTCTAACCAAAACCCTATTGCTAAAGAACTTTTGGTCCAACTCCTAGACTAACTATTATTCCTAAACATACTGACAATCTTCCTAATCCTATGGACTATCTCTTTTGACTGGATATTCTCTTCTAAATTCAATCATCCATGGCACACGGTCCTATGCCATTGTATATTGATTTATCTGAAACATCTGTGCAGAACATAATTCAAGCTAAGTATACCAATCAAGGGTCCGATGCCTTTCTGGGCTTCAAATCTTTCCAAGATTTCTCTTCTCAAACATATATTTAATGTCTATATTCTTATAAATATCACAGGTTCAAAATGCCATTATTCATCCAGCAGAATGATCCCTAACCCAAATCGAACATGCTATTAACCCTAACCATACACTGTTCCCTCAATCTCACTTTACAGAAGGTCAGAGATAGAGTTGGTCTTAAAATAGAGGAAGGTAGGGGATCTTCTACCAGCTGAGAAGCTCAAAGGTCCATGCATACATATTCCCTTGAGAAGATGAAAGCAGCTCTGAAGAACCTGAGAGAGCAAAAGTCATCTTCCATGGCAAACAACCCGGTCAGGATGAAAGGATGGATCTGAATCACCCTCTCTCTTCTTAATGTAGAGAAGATGGACCAAACCAGGCCTGTGTGGAGAGATGTCCCCAGGTGCCTATGGTTGATATACCATTCTAACTTGTGAAAATGTCACAGGAAGTAGGTGTAGCCTCCATCTCATGGGACCCTTGGAAGCAACTTTAGGACAAAGTGGTTGCCAAGGCAGTGAGCTCATTCTGTTCCTGAAGGAAGTGAACTCACCTCACTTCTTTGGTGATGAAATTCTCTGAACTTGGGATCCAGAAAGTCAGGAACACAGAGCCAGTCCCAGTCAAAGTCCCAGTGGACAAACTTCTTTGGATTTACCAAGGACAGAGTCAGTCTTTCTTGGTGCCTACTGATTTTAGGATGGCCGAATGCCAGGAAGGTCTGAAGAGGGGCCTTTCCTGAGAAAGCAGGTAATGGCTCACCGCTGGCTCCTGACAGCATCACAGAGTTGGCCACGGAGACCAGATATGAGACAGGACAGCCCATTATGGGAGAATATATTATGGCCCACCAGTCAGAGGACACTCCGGATAGTCGCAAACCTACTTGGGGTTCTGTGTGGGTGTGGGTGTGCATGTGGGTTTGTGGTTTTGTCTCATGAGAATATGTAGGAAAGTTGATTTGTTTGGTTTGCTGCGAATTGTTTCTAGTAAGTCACTTGACAAGGCAAGTGTTTCTATGTCTGTGTATCCCACTGTGTCCATGCTTGCAGACATTAGAAAAGAGAATGAATCAATAAATGTGTCCTGTCTAGTAGAAAGCTTCCCAGCATTCATCCTGCCCAATTATGAATGGTCTTTGGCTTGCCTTATGAATGGGCAACACCTACTACCTTCCTATGTTATGGTATTCTTCCTCAATTCTAGCCAATCTCAAGAATAGGCTCATGGTTTTGTGTCCAAGATATGTACCACCTCCAAGCTCTGTGACATGGCAATGTGCTGGTTAGCTGAAGGAAATGGCGAGCATCTCAGAAAACTGAGATATCAGTGTGACCAGGAAAGTCTCAGTGGAGAAACCCCACTTTTGGCCTTTTGCTTACCTATTCTTCTTTTGCCCTGAATGTCAGGAAGGTCTTTTTCTCAGGCCACCCTTTTGTGAATCCTGAAGAAAACAGTATTCAAATATAAATGAATGGGCATCACCTGTGGCTCTTTGCTTAATTGCTTTGGAAATGGATGTGTCTGAATCAGCCTCTTAGCCCTGTGTGAGGCTGTGGCTTAGATTCTCACCATCTGATGGATCTTTAGAAAAATGCCATGTGTGCATCCAAAACCAAAAGCCGAAAAAGCAGTAATTGTGAATGAAGTCTCTCTTATTCCTCTGTAAGCTTCCTGAACTCCATCATTGAGAATAGGGGTCTTTTGGGTAAAAGGAGTTTTTCAAAGCCCTGAAGATGCTAGACCAGAGGTTCTAGGGTTTTCTCATGACTCCAATTAACATAAAGAATCGAAACCCCAGAGTCAGTATGCCTAAAAATGGAGAATCAGAGCAGTATTAATGGCAGGCCTTTTTGATCACTCCTGGTTCACAGAAAGGGTGCCCTGGCCACAATGACTTTTGGCAAATGGGGGCAAGGGAGCTTATTTTGGACACTGTCTTTGGCTCTGCCCCTCATGGAAACCTACAGCCAGAGGTTATGATGAGTGTCTATATGGAAGAAGATGAGGGCCATGTGGGAGTGATTTGGTTTTAATTGTGGTCATTTGTGTGGTGGTTGAAAGAGATGACTGGTTTCACCTGGGCTTGAACACTGGTGTGATTCCCCTTAGAGATTGAGTTCTGGAACTGACCTCAAAGGAGTATTACCATAAATTGTGTTGGGATTTTAGTAGGGCACGCATGAGAATCTCCCTTGAAAACTGAGATCTAGGCCCAGGGTGGCTTTGCACACAGCACTGGGAATCTCAGGAAGGATATCTCATGATTTTATTCTTAAAGACTTGGCAGCCATTGTTGCAAGTCAAAAGACACATGGATCTCACATTGTAGACCTCAATGGGCCTGGCTTCATGTGACCTTTTGGCCTCTCTTTGGGAAACCTTGCCTTTTAGAGTTCTCCAGAGCTTTCATTGGAATGAGCTTCCTCACCATTTAATGGTTCCTGAATGAATTGAAACCCACAGTGCCTCCAACTTCATCCTTGAAAAGTGGCTAGATTATTACCATGAAATTTTTGAAATTCCCATGACCAGGTGGCACTAGAGAAACTTTGGATGTCCTATTGATGATCAAGAGTGTACCAGACAGTGCTTTGATTGACAGGGTTTCATGAAAATGGTGTAGAAAAGAGATGTCAGTAATTTCGAGCCTGCTGAGTAGTGGGCATAGAGCAGTGGTGTGCAGGTGTGTGTTACAACATCTGTGGTGTGATCATGTTGATCTGCCATTGGCTTCCAAATGGTTTGTGACTGACATGGTGCAGCCCACACACCCTTGTATGTAAAGACATCTTGTTATATGGAGAGGTTTCAGGGCAATGTTCAGAATCAGATTGCTATGGTCAAGGGGGCAATCTATGTGGGATAGAAGCCTGGTTGGTGCATTCTCCTGCAGACCCTTATGCACCACACGTGACAGAACTCCCTCCAGCACTGTGTCCCAGTTGAAATCCTCACATTTCATGAAGCAATTACTAAAATCCCAGTGCAGCTGCAAGAACACCAGGAAAAGTGGAGGATGAGCAAATGGCTTCACAGTCTACACTAGGAGACACTTAGGCCCCAGTGGCAACAGTTTACCTACAAAGAAGGAATTCAGCACTTCTGACTCATGTTCATTGGAAAATGAGAATCCATGTCCTCCAGGTCACATAGATGCAGACCCAGATTTGATGGTCTCACTACAAAGGAAGCTAAAGCTCCTGACAACAACATATATTTCAAGTGCCCAAACTCAGAAGCATTATCTCAAGAAGTCTTTAGGATGGCAGAGCTCCATGTTTGTGGAGTTTTTACCCTGTCCCTTACTTAGGGAAACTCCTCTCCCACGTTCAAGTTTGTGAACTATTGAGCATTTTCCATTTCAGATGTGTGTTCACAGATTTTCTAACTCTTCTCCTCTAATTGTGTCTAACTTGGGGTGAAGGTAATGTCAAGGCATTGTTCTGAATGAGAGTGGGAAGATTTTTTTGTAGCACATGTTTGCATACACATTGGATTCATTTACCCATTTTCCATTCGAAATACTGAATTCCTGTCTTTCATCCGTAGAAGGAATTCTCCTTCATAGAATAGCCTGACACTTACAAGAAACAGCCCCCTGGGAGACATCCTGCCTGGGAGACATCCGGTATCCATCTGTCTCTCTGAGACTTCTTGTGGCCATCTTTCTTCCTGAAACATCCTGAGGTTATCTCACCTTGTGAAGACATCCAATGAGTGCAGATAAGAGAGCTTTTCCATCTCCAGCATATAAATCCCCTGTGTGAACAATAAAAATTTGCAGCTTGATCAGAACTCCTGTCTTGCTGTCATCTCTCATGTCTCTTGTCCCTTTATTTCTCCCCATCTATGTTCGCTGCCCACGTTGATGTGTCCTGCCGGCGGGGACATCTGGCTCCCACCGACTAGGGCTCGAGCCTTTAACTGAAGGGTAATTCCATCCTCCTGGAAGACTTGGTCAAGCGGAGCTTGTGATTGCCTCAGCAGACACCACCGAGAGACATATCCAGGAGGAGAGTGGGGATGACGCACGGTGAGTGACCCACCATAGGACAAGCAGTTTCGTGACATGATTTGTTTTTCTCAGGCCTCAAGGAGTCCTTCAAGACATGGGGGGGGCACGTGTTTAGAAAAAGGACTTAAAATTTTTCTTTTCATACATAGGAGAATTGTGTCCATGGTTTCCCCTTGAAGGGACCATTGATGGTAAAAGATGGCATTGAGTAGGAGACTGTTTAAAAGATTATTATGACTCCTTTGGCCCAGAAGAGGTGCCTGTTCCCACCTTTTCTTACTGGAACTTAATTAATGAAATTCTAAAAATTCACCCATTGACAATGGTACCTTAAAACTTGTCAGGATTGGGGATGAGACTATGCAAAAGACCTCTCTTTCCCCCTCGGCATGCCCACCAGTTAGTATAGACATAGGCCCTTCTCAGTCTCCTCAGGACCTGGGAACCTTCCTGGTCCCCCCTCAAATTACCACCCTAATGAATAAGGCTCCAATGGTTACCAACCACCTTTATCCAGTTTTAATTCCCAGAGAAACATTGACCCCTAGGGAGGAGGTTACCTTGGAGAAGAAAGCAGCTCGCTACCATTCAGGAGACCTGCCACCTCTCAGGACCCTGCCACAACCTACAGGACTTACACATCCACCTCCCTCCTTTATCCCTGTTGCCTTTTGTGCTCCGACCATTCAGGGGCCAACTGCCTCTCCCCCAGATATTTTTTCCCCACTTCCCTTGCCTAACCTGGCTCCCTTGTGAGAGTCTCTCCAACATAGATGGGAACAGATCCAACTTTTAAAAGAATTAAGATCCCTTGACTCTGAGCTCTGCTCATTAGCCTTAGGCACGGAGTCAAGCAAGCTGGCCCACAGCAGTTTAATACAAAGGCTAAGATGCTCCATCAGGCTGTTCTCTCCTTCCCAGTCACCTGCAATCAGATAGATAAGCCTTCCCAGGCTGAGGTCAAAAGGATCAAGAGGAGGAAGCGGTAAATGGATCAAGGAGATCAGGACTTAGAGGATGAGGAGTTCACCCGTTGGCAGGAAGGAACCCAGAGTGTCTATAAAAAATTAAGCCTGCATTTTCTAGAAAAACTGAAAAAGGCTTGTGTTCACTATGGCCCGACTCTGCTTTAAACGTTGGCTTTATTAGAAAGCCACAGCGCCAATGGCTTACTCCCAATGATTGGAAATTTCTAGCCTGAGCTACCCTCAGTGCCAGAGACTTCCTGTTATGGAATGCAGATTTCAAAGAGCACTGTAGGGAAACTGCTCAAAAAAATTTAACTAAGGCCTCCTCTAAATCCTGGACTTATGTTAAGCTAGTGGGCAATGCACTTTGTGACACTAAAATTAAACAGGCACGTTTCCCTCCTGGACTTTTGGCGCAGATTCAGACTGCTGACTTACATGTTTGGAGACGCCTCCCTCATAAGGCCTTAGCTAACACTTCCCTGGCAAATATTCGACAAGGGCGCGAGGAGCCTTATAGCGACTTTGTTCCCCAGCTTAACCTAGCCGCGGAATGCTTGCTTGGACCAAGCAAAAGGGAAAGCACCTTTGTAAAACATCTTGCCTTTGAAAATGCCAAGTCAGTATGTCAAGATGTTCTTCGACCACATAAGGATAAAGGGAAATTTTCTGATTTTATTAGAATCTGTGGAGGGGTGGGAGCAGCCCATGCCATGGGTCCCGACCTAGGTGCCACCTTTACCAAGGCCTTTAACAATCCTGGCTCACATACTTGCTTTACTTGTAAACAACCTGGCCATTTTACACACGATTGTCCGACAGGCAAACAAAGCCTAGGAATAGCGTCTCCTCAAACTGGGGCTAAACCCCCCCAGCTACCCTTTGCCCTAGATGTGGTAAGGTCATCACTGGGCCAGTGAGTGTAGATCTAAGACAAATGCCCTCGCACAGGCTACTTCTTCCTGCTTCTCGGGAAACTCCCTATGGGGCCTGAACTCCATCATTGAGAATAGGGGTCTTTCCCTCTAAGGAGCCACCCCTGGCAGCGCAGGATTTGACCTCTGTGCCTGCACCGATAAAATATTAGACTCAATGCAAGGGCCCCAGATAATATCCACTAGAATAATGGGTTCCCCTTCATCTCATAGGTGTGCCCTTATTATTGGAAGAGCCTCTACTACCTTATAAGTTGTTCAGGTCTTCCCTGGCATTATTGATAATGATTTCACTGGAGAAATAAAAATACTGGCCACAGCTATTAAGGGAGTTGCGGCCATCCTCGCAGGAACAAGACTTGCACAATTAATACTCCTTCCCTTGGATTCAGGAAGCACTTCCACCACACAAACCTACTGTGGGGGACTGCCTCCTTGGGATCCTCTGATGTGTATTGGGTTCAGCCCATTTCTCACAATACACCCACCCTTACCTTACTTAATGAAGAAAAGGAATTCCAAAAATTTCTAGATATTGGAGCTGATGCCACAATTATTTCTCAAAAATACTGGCCATCAGGTTGGCTTTTCACCCCATCCTTGACAGACTTTAAAGGGATAGGACAGACAAAAAATCCTCTGGTCAGCTCTAGGGCTCTTAGCTGGACTGATAAAGAGAGTAATAAGGGAAATATCACTCCATTCGTTGTTCCTGACCTCCCTGTTAACCTATGAGGCTGAGATATTTTGAGTCAAATGGAAGTTATTCTTGCCAGTCCCAATTCCATGGTGACTCATCAAATGCTTCGTATGAATTTTGTCCCTGGTACAGGCCTTGTGAGACTGAGACAAGGACTGGTTGAGCCTATACAACCCATACAAAAAACAAATACATATGGACTTGGGTATTCGGTTTCATAGTGTCGGTCCCTGACCCTCCTGTATCCCATGGAGATAAAATTATTTAGGAGACTCAGACTCTTGTGTGGGTGGATCAAGGCCCCTTACCCAAAAAACATGTTAGTGCATGAACAGCTGGCAGCCGGCCATGTAGAGCCCTCAACCTCACCATGGAATACTCCTATTTTTGTTATCAAGAAAAAATCAGGCAAGTGGCGCCTTTTGCAATATTTGTGTGCATTAACAAAGTTCTGCATCTGAAGGGAGCACTACAGCCAGGCATTCCCACACCAGTGTGTATTCCCAAAAACTATTGTAAAATGGTTATTGACTTAAAAGATTGCTTTTTTACCATTCCTTTACATCCTGAGGAGAGACACTATTGTGCCTTTAGTCTCCCTCGCATTAATTTTCAGGGCCCTATGCAGAGATTTCAATGGAAATTCTTCCCCAAGGTATGGCCAACAGCCCTACTCTTTGCCAAAAATACGTTGCTCAAGCAGTAGACCCTGTGGAGAGTGATGGCCACAAATTTATATTTTACATTATATGGATGATTTGTTAATTGCTGCACCTAATACCCATGACCTTAATAATTGTTACTTGGACCTTTACAAAATCCTCATACCTTGGCACTACAGATAGCTCCTGATAAGTTTCAAACACAGGACCCTTATACCTATTTGGGCCTTAAACTTCAAGATAATCAGATTCAAATTGCAAAAATACAACTATGTGTGGACCATCTTCACACCCTTAATAATTTTCAGAACTTACTGGGGGATATTCAATGGCTAAGAACATAATTAAAATTACCCACTTGTGTACTTTTTCCACTTAATGATATTTTGAGAGGTGATTCCCACCCCTCCTCCCCTCAAAAGCTTACTCCCGAGGCATGACATGTATTTAACCAAGTCACAGAAGAGACTGCACAACAGTTTGTTACACAAATTTCTTATAACCTTCCTCTGGTTCTGGTTATTTTACACACTCCTCATATACCCACAGGAATATTTTGGCAGTGAGAACCACATTTGAAAAATAAAGGCTGCCCCTTGCTTTGGGTTCATTTACCCACCACATCCTCCAAGTTATTACTGTTTATCTAGCTCAGGTAGCTTCTATTATTATTAAAGGTCATTTGCTTTCTCGACAACATTTTGGCAAAGACCCTGATAATATTTTAATTTCATATACTAAGAATCAAACCCAATTTTTACTACAGTCAGGGGAAGAATGAAGTATTGCCCTATCAGGCTTTTTGGGAACAATTGATAACCACGTCTCCAATGACCCTCTTTTACATTTTGTCCAGTTACATCCATTTATTTTTCCCAAAATTACTCAAAAGGCTCCCATTCCTCAAGCCCTTACAATCTTTACAGACTGTTCCAGTAATGGCCATGCAGTCTTTGTTGTCAATAACCAGCCTACCACCTTTGATACTGTCTATCAGTCAACACAGTTTGTGGAATTGTTTGCCATAACACAAGTTTTTATAACATTTTTTGATAATCCTGTTAATATTTATGCAGACAGTGCCTACATTGCTCATTCTGTGCCCCTGATGGAGATTTCACCCACCATGAAGGCTTCTTCCAATGTGGCCTTTCTGTTTCACCAGCTTCAGCAGCTAATTCAGGCCAGACAACACCCATTTTTCTTAGGACACATAAGGGCACACTCTGATCTTCCCAGCCCTCTAACACAAGGTAATGCCCAAGCTGATGCAGCAACTTGTTCCATTTTTCCATTTTTGTGTTGGCTCCATTCAAAAGGTCACGGAGTTACACAATCTTCACCATCTAAATTCCCAGAGCCTTCTATTACTTTGTAAAATTACCAGGCAACAGGCACGAGAGAGAGCAAAAGCAGGCCCTGGTTGCGCTGTCTCCCTCCCCATTCAACACTTGGGAGTTAAACCCCGAGGATTACTGCCCAATCAGTTTTGGCTAATGGATGTTACTCATTTTCCTGAATTTCGAAAAACCAAATATACACACGTTTCTATAGATACCTTCAGCGGCTTTATTTTTGCATCACCACATTCTGGAGAGGCTACCAAAGATGTCCTTTCTCATCTTGTTTCAGCGTTTTCCGTAATGGGTAAACCAACACATATTAAAACAGATAATGGTCCTGCATATATCAGTGCCAAGTTTAAACAGTTTTGTGCTACCTTGCAAATTTGTCATACTACTGGAATTCCATACAACCCTCAGGGCCAAGGCATCATGGAACGTGCCCACCTTACCTTAAAGACTTGGCTAACCCACTTTAAGGCTTCCGCCTTTGTATTTACCACTCCCAGGATTTGCCTTCACCATGCATTATTTGTCCTTATTTTTCTTACCCTAGACAGTGAAGACCATTCGGCCGCAGACAGACACTGGCATCCCTCGTCCAATTCTGTTCACCCACCTGTTATGTGGCGCAATCCCCTTACAAATAAATGGAAAGGCCCACTTCCTGTCCTCATCAGGGGACGAGGCTTAGCTTGTGTTTTGGACCAAGAGCAAGCAGCCTGAAGATATTTAACAGAACGCCTGGTTAAACACGTTAATGACTTACCTCAACACAGGGATGGAGGCCCTTTCCCTGAGGACAAATTTTCCTCTTTTTCAGATGCAGCCAGCAAGCAATTTGTGTGAGGATCCTGCTTAAGGCACTTCTACTGAACATGTTTGTACATGGAGGCCTTGGTCCTCCACCTTCCAACATCATGGAGTACGTTTTTGGCGCCCCCTGCAAATGCAAGTTAGGATCTTGGACTCAGGCTCCCACTAGCTGTACCCAGACTGCTGACTGCGTGAATAAAATGGCTTACCTCCGTGCCGACGTTGACCATAAACTCGAAGGAGTTCATTAGCATAAATGGGTATGTGTTAACAAGCCAAAGATTATTCCCCCTAGTACAAGTAAAGCTCTACAAAATTGTTCTGCAACCTGTACGCATACCCAGGCGATGCATGACTCTTGTTATGTGTCACCCTCAATTTGTGTTACCAAGCAGGGAGAACAATTTTATGAAGCCTCCCTAACTAAAACTCATGCAGCAGGGGGGACCACTATTCATTATACTCCCGTTCTCTTTGACCAGGGAGGAGAAGGCAAATACACCAAGCTAGAGTCAGCTGGGTGCAAAAGCACTGTGGGGAAACCCTCCTGCTGCCCCATTAAGGCCCCTACAGGGTACTCTCATGATGGAGGAACCACTGATGCTGTCAAGCACCTCAGATAATCAAACTTTTGAAACCCCAAATCCCTGAGATGACATATCATCCCTTAATGTAGCCTAAATCCCAGCTCCCAGGTTTCGATACCAATACATTAGAATTTTTGGAAACTACCTTCTCCTTGCTTAATAATTCCAACCCCAACCTTGCTGGTGATTGCGGGCTCTGCATGACAACAGGGGCAATCATGCCTATGGCAGTTCCTATTAATTCTATCATAGACAATGATAATACATGCCAACCCGGATTTCCTTTTAAAGTACAGCCCATAGGTATTTTTACATTATGTCTTTTAGGCGCGATGCAGAATAATACCTATGATATTGATGTTGGAGATTCTTCTTTTGGAAATTGCTCAACAGTACAAAATTGTTCCTCACCCACCCCATCTCTTTGTCCCCCCAATGGCACAGTTTTTATGTGTGGAGGAAATTTGGCCTTCCCCAGGCTTCCAGCAAATTGGACCGTTGGCTGTGTTCTTACCTTATTACTCTCTGATATAACTATTGTCCCATGAGACGAACCTCTACCCATTCCTAGCCAAGACACCTTAGTCAAAAGACACAGGCGGGCAATACAGGCCTTACCACTTATTGCCAACCTTGGAATAAGAGCTGCTGTGGGCAAAGGTACACTTGCTTCGGCACGTCTATACACTCTTACCATCGCCTGTCTCAACAACTTATAAAAGATTACAAACTCTATCAGGAAACATTAAAGATTTGCACGACCAAATAGACTCCCTGGCAGATGTGTTCCTTCAAAACAGACGAGGCTTAGATTTGCTGAGAGCAAGCCAGGGAGGTATTTGCTTGGCCTTAGGGGAAAGATGCTGCTTTTCTGCCAATAAATCAGGCATAGTATGCACTAAAATTAAGCAGCTTCAAGAAGATCTAGAAAAGAGACGACGGAAACTATTTGCAAATCCGCTCTGGACAGGGCTTAATGGATTTCTACCTTACCTTCTTCCCCGATTAGGCCATTTGTTGGGTTTACTTTTAATGGTGTCCATAGGACCCTGCATTATAAACAAGCTGGTAAAATTTACTAAAGAACAGATTAATAGTTTGGCCTCTAAGCCCATTCAGATCCACTATCATCGTCTGGAGATAGAAGACCGCACTGCCAACATTTAAAAGGATGTTCTACCCTTCTCACAGGCTTATTTCTTAAGTTTACATCCCCACAGATCACTCTTTCTTACATGAAAATCTAAGTAACAGCTCTGACCAACCATCTTCTGCCATTGCCATAGGGTTTGTTTTCCATTGGCCCCTCCACTTGGGGGAGGACGCACCCATGGAGTGAGGACATTAGGCCATAATAATGGAGGGTGCAGGAAGGACTGCAGGAGGATGGATACACGGATCTCAAAACACAAGACCTCTTAGTGACACGCTCTGGTTCATGGCTGTTGGCATGCTTCCCCCTGAAAGCCGTCTCCTCCAAAAAACATGCCAAGGCCACCACGAAATCTTCTAGTAAACATGCTCGCTAGGATCAAGAGATATTCTAAGGCCTCCTAGAGAAACAGACCATCTATCACCCAATAAAACATTGGCCGATAAGGTATGGTCAAATATTTTATATAAGAAAGGGGGAGAGGTCAGAAGCTAGAAGGAAGTTCTCCTTCAAAGAATAGCCTGACAGTTACAAAAAACAGCCCCCTGGGGGACATCCTGCCAGAGAGATATCCCGCAGCCATCTATCTCCCTGAGAAATCCTGCGGCCATCTCTCTTCCTGAAATATCTTGAGGTTATCTCACCCTGTGAAGACATCCAGCAACAGCTGAAGAGAGAGCTTTCCCATCCACAGCATACAAATACACTGTGAGAACAATAAAAGTTTGCAGCATGATCAGAACTCCTATCTTGCTGTCATCTCTCATGTCTCTTGTCCCTTCATTCCTCCCCAACTAGGTTTGATGCCTAGGTTGATGTGTCCTGCCGGCCAGGACACCTGACACTAAACCATAACCTACTAGACTATGACTACTAATCCTAATATGATGGAGAAAAGTAACCCAAACAGAATAGAAATACAAGCAGTTCAGATGAGGCATGGTGTATAGTTGGACTTGCTTTTTGCATGATAGAGCGTAGGTGTTATAAATCTAGTTAATTTTTAATTGAAATAGTTCTCCATGTGTTTTTAAAGTTAACAAATATGTGAATACCTGTCTCCCTTTCTCTGTAGCCTATTCAGCACATGTATTTCTATATGCACATATTGAATTCTAGCTGGTATCACACGTATATTCTTGTGAGGTGAGCTGACATGGCAAATACAAATTGTGAGAAGAGATCACTCGTCATAAACGCTGTTGGAACTGCAAATTCAAACTATGGGTGAGCCTCCTAGTTTACCAACATTATACATAAATCCATGTTCAATAAAATAAATATTTTTGCATCTGTAGTTGATATATATTTCATGATGAATTTCAATTGGCGTTTATATTGCTACTTTTAATTGTCTGTGTTTGTGTTATATATATATATATATATATATATATATATATATATATATATATATATATATATATATACTCTGCAAATTTTTCAAAATATGAAATATATATGTCTTATGTACACCACCTAAATTCATTCATGTTCATGTATGTGGATTTATAATCAACTGTTCACAAGATTATTCTCAGAAATATTCATGCACCTGAAGTACATATTTGTTTCCTAGTACTGAAAACTAACTTCAGTGAATGGTGCATAAAATCCTAATATTTCTACAGTAACTGACCCAGTTTAACATCAATGCAAGTAGATTCCTATGGGACAGGATGTGTATTTTGAAGTTCATTTGATTCAACACTTGTGAATTACTATTTCTTCAGTTTATTAACACCATAAAATATATATTCTATCCACAAGTTCACAGATTTATAGGCATTTGATTCACTTTCAATCATTTCCTGCTTCAGAATACATGTATTCCTCCATGTTTCTTGACTGGTCTTTTCATGACACTTCTTTCCAAACACATTATTTTCGATTTCCATAATCATTCTGAAGCAAATCTCACACACTCTTCATGATTAACCATAACCCTAATATTACCATTAAATGTATAACTGGTTGGAATGAATGATTGTATATTAACAGAAGAGTTCCTGTATATTTTCAGATACAAATTCAATCCATTATTTAATGTTGGAACCAGTTATATTTTTTATTCAATGTATGGTCTTTTCATGCATTATCTCTATATTCATAGACACAAGGTACATCTATGTCTAACACCAATACTAATTTATTCTTCTTCAAAATGCTGCTCCCAGAAATGGTGGAAGAAATACGCATGTCACCTGATCTACATATGCATTTTATCACAGTAATATTCTGGACACAAAAAGCAGAGGTCACACTTATGATTGTACCAAAGCCTAAATGGAAAGTGAGCAATGGATTACTAAAAACATCCATGTCCAGAATGCCTAATGCTCTCAAATGTCAATCCTATTGGTGACTATATATTTGTTTCTTCCTAAGACTATATATTCAACTTCAACCCTGTTGAAACTGTCTAATCCTATCACTCACTTTATACTTTGCCTGATTTCCTAATGTCTCTATTGATATCTTCTTCCCTAAATATTATTCCAGTTCATTATTTTTACTGACTCTTCACATGGTCTGACATTTACATTCACTCTCTACCCAAAAGTCTATTGCTAAAGAACTTTTGGTCCCACTCCTATACTCACTCTTCTTTCTAAACGTACCAACTATCTTCCTAATCCTACCTACTATCCCTTTTTGACTGGATGTTCTCTTAAACATTCAATCATCCAAGATAAAACATCCTATGCCATTGTATCTCGATTTATCTGAGACATCTGTGCAGAATATAACTCAAAGCTAAGTATCCCAGTCAAGGGCCTAATGCCTTACTAGGCTTCAAATCTTACCTAGATTTCTGTTTTCAAACCTATATTTCACCTGTATATTGTTGTAAATATCACAGGTTCCCAATACTATTATTCATTTCGCAGAA
The DNA here is from genome assembly GCF_048772815.1 of Callospermophilus lateralis. Taxonomy (NCBI): domain Eukaryota; kingdom Metazoa; phylum Chordata; class Mammalia; order Rodentia; family Sciuridae; genus Callospermophilus; species Callospermophilus lateralis. The sequence continues at coordinate 12,284,311 of NC_135316.1, read as the reverse complement.
TAATTCCTAACCCAAATCGAACCTGTTATTAACCCTAACCATACATGCTTACCTCAATCTAACTTCACAGAAGAGCAGGGACAGAGTTGGTCTTATAATATATTAATATAGGGGATTTTCCACCTGCTGATAATCTCAAAGATTCATGCAGAAATGATCCCTTAATAAGATGTAGGCATCTATGAAGAACCTAAGAGAGCAAAATCATCTTCCATTGCAAACACCCTGGTCAGGATGAAGGGATGTGTCTGAATCAGCCTCTCTCTCTTCTTAATGTAGAGAAGATGGACCAAGCCAGGCTTGTGTGGAGACCTGTTCCCGGGTGCCTGTGGTTGATATACCATTCTAACTTGTGAAAGTGTCACAGGAAGTAGGGGCAGCCTCTATCTCATGGGACCCTTGGAAGCAACTCTTAGGACAAAATGGTTGTCAAGGCAGTGACCTCATTCAGTTCCTGAAGGAATTGACCTACCTAACTTTCTTGATGATGGAACTCTCTGAACTTGGGATCCAGGAAGCCAGGCACACAGAGACAGTCCCAGTTCCACTCCCAGTGGGCTCACTTGTTTGGATTTACCAAGGACAGGGTCAGGCTTCTTGGTAACTACTGATGTGAGGATGGCCAAATGCCAGGAGAGCTCTGAAGAGGAGCCTTTCCTGGGAAAGCAGGTAGTTGCTCACCACTGACTCCTTGCAGTTTCATAGAGTTGGAAAAGGAGACAAGATCTGAGACAGTAAAGGCCATTTTGGGTGAACATAGTATGGCCCACATGTCAGAGGACACTCCCTATAGTCACAGACCTCCTTGTTGGAAGGAGGTGCCTTTTGGGTGTGCGTATGAGTATGTGGTTTTATCTCATGTTCTGAGAATAGGAAGGAAAATCGGGATATTTGGTATAGAGTGGACTGTTTCTTGTATGTCATTTGACAAGGCGAGTGTTTCTATGTCTGTGTATCCCACTGTGTTCGAGGTTGTAGACATTAGAAAAGAGAATGCATCAATGGATTTTTCATGTATAGTAGAAAGCTCCCAGCATTCATCCTGCCCAATTTATGAATGGACTGCAGCTTGTCTTATAAATGGGTAACACCTACTGTCTTCCTAAGTTCCAATTTTCTTCCTGAATTCTGGTAACTCTCCAGAATAGGCTCATGGTTTTGTGTCCAAGATATGAACCACTTCCAAGCTCAATGAAATGGCCATGTACTGAATAGCTGAAGGTAATTGGAGCATCTCAGAAAACTCAGATATCAGTGTGACCAGGAATGTCTCAGTGGAGAAACCCTGCTTTGGTTCTTTTGCTTACCTGTTCTTCTGTTGCCCTGAATGTCAGGAATGCCTTTGCCTCAGGCCACACTTTGTGAAGGCTGAAGAAAATAGATTTCAAATGTAAATAAATGGACATCACCTGTGGCTCTTTGCTTAAATGCTTTGGAAAGGGATGTGTCTGAATCAGCATCTTGGCCCACTGTGAGGTTGTGGCTTAGACTGTCAGCACCAGATGGATCTAAATAAAGATCCCATGTGTGCATCCCAAACCAAAATGGCCAAAAGAGCAGTCATTGTGGATGAAGTCTCTTGCCTTCCTCTCTAAAGTTCCTGACCTCAATCAATTGAGAATAGGAATCCTTTGGGTCAAAACAGTTCTTCAAAGCCCTGCAGAGGTGCTTGGCTTTCCTCATGACTCCAAATAACATAAAGAATCTATACCTGTCAGTCATTAGGCCTCAAATTGGAGAAGCAGAGCAGTATTAACGGCAGGCTTATTTGATCACTCCTGGTTCACAGGAAGGGTGTCCTGGCCACAATGACGTTAGGCAAATGAGGGGCAAGGGAGCTTATTTTGGATACTGTCTTTGGATGTGCCCCTCATGGAAACCTCCAGCCAGACGTTATGATGAGTGTCTATATGAAAGAATATGAGGGCTATGTGGGAGTGTTTTGGTTTTAATTGTGATCATTTGTGTGGCGGTTGGAAGAGATGACTGGGCCAACTGGATTTACACTCTGGTGTGATTCCCCTTAGGGACTGAGTTCTGGAATTGACCTCAGAGTAGTATTGCCATGAATTGTGTTGGGATTTTAGGAGGCCACGCATGAGAGTTGCCCTTGGAAACTCAGATCTAGGCCCAGGTTTGCTTTCCACAGAGCACAGGGAATCTCAGCCATGATATCATATGATTTTATTTGAAAGACTTGGCAGCCATAGTTGATAGTCAAAACACACATGGAATTAACATTGTACACCTCTATGGTCCTGGCTTCATGTAACCTTTTGGCCACTCTTTGGGAAGGCTTGCCCGTGAGAGTTCTCCAGAGCTTTCATCGAAATGATCTTCCTCAACATTTAATGGTTCCTAAATGAATTGAAACCCACAGTGCCTCCAACTTCACCCTTGAAAAATGGCTACATAAATAACATGACATTTTTGAAATTCCCATGACCAGGTAGCACTGAAGAACCTTTGATGTTCTGTTTCTGATCATGAGTGTAACGGACAGTGCCTTGATTGACTTGGTTTCATGAAAATGGTGTAGAACAGAGATGTCAGTAAGTTGGAGCCTGCTGATTAGTGGTCCTAGATCAGTGGTGTGCAGACGTGTGATAAAACATCTGTGATGAGGCCAAGTGGATCTGCCAGTGGCTTCCAAATGGCTTGTGACTGACATGGTGCAGCCAGCAGACCCTTGTATGTAAAGGCGTCTTGTTATATGGAGAAGTTTCAGGGTAATGTTCAGAATCAGGTTGCTATGGTCAAGGGGGCAAGCAATGTGGGATAGAAGCCTGGTTGGTGCATTCTCCTGCAGACCCTGACCCACCACACGTGACAGAAATCCCTCCAGCACCGTGTCCCAGTTAAACTTTTTGTATTTCGTGAAGCAAATACCAAACTAACAGTGCAGCAGCAAGAAACACCACAAAAAGTGGAGGATGAACAAATAGCTTCACAGTCCACACAGGGAGACACTTAAACCCCAGTGCCCACATTTTACGTACAAAGAGAGAATTCATCACTGCTGCCTAATGTTCATTGGAATATAAGAGAGCATTTCCTCCAGGTCACAGAGATGCAGACCCAGCTTTGATGGTCTCACTACAAAGGAAGATAAAGCTCCTGACAACAACATATATTTCAAGTGCCCAACCTCAGAGGCCGTTTCTCAAGAAGTCTTTAGGCCAGCAGAGCTCCATGATTGTGGAGTAATACCCTGTCCCTTACTTTTCGAAACGCCTCCACAACCTCCAAAGTTGTAAACTCCTCAGCAATTTCCATTCCAGATATGTATTCAGAGATTCTATAACTCTTCTCCTCTAATTGTGTCATACTTGGGGCGAAGGTAATGAGAAGGAATTGTTCTGGATGAGAGTGGGAGGAATTTTTGTAGCACATATTTACATACACATTGGATTCATCTTCCAATTTTCCATTCAAAATACTTAATCCGTGACACTACCCCATAACCTACTAGACTCTGACTACTAATCCTAATATTATGGAGAAAAATACCCCAAACAGAATTGAAATACAAGCAGTTCAGTAGAGGCATGGTGTATAGTTGCACTTGCCTTTTGCATTATATAGGGTAGGAGTTATACATCTAGTCAATTTTTTGTTGAAAAAGTTCTCAATGTGTTTTTAAAGTTAACAAATATGTGAATTTCTGTCTCCCTTTTACTGAAGCCGATTCAGCATATGTATTTTTTTAAGCACATGTAGAATCCTACCTGGTACGACACGTACATTATTGTGTGGTGGCAGACATGGCAGATACAAATTGTGAGAAGAGATCACTCCTCCTAAACGCTGTAGGAACTGAAAATTCAACCTTTGGGTGACCTTCCTAGCTGAACAATATTATACGTAAATCCATGTTCAGTACAATGAATATTTTTGATCTGTGGATGATATATATTTCATGGTGAAATTCAATTGGCATATACTGCTACTTTTTAATATCTGTGTGTGTGTGTGTATATATATATATATATATATATATATATATATATATATATATACTCTCCAGATTTTTCAAAATATGAAATATATGTGACTTATTTTCGATTTCCATAATTAATTTTGAAGCAAATCTCACACACCCTACTTGATGAACCATAACCATAATATTACCATTAGATGTATAACTGGTTGGAATTAATGATTGTATATAAATATATAATTTCTTATATATTTTCAGATATCAATTCAATTCATTATTTAAAGTGGAACTAGTTATATTATTTATACACAGTATTGTCTATTCATACATTACCTCTATATTCATAGACGCAGGGTACACAACTTTATACCCCCAATACTAATTTGTACGTCTTCAAAATATTACTCCCAGAAATGGTGAAAGAAATACTCATGTCACCTGATGTACATATAGATTTTATCACATTAATATTTTGGAAACAAAAAGCAAAGGTCACACTTATGATTGTACCAATGTAAAGGTCGGGCGAGCGTCGGAGGAAGAGACCACCAAGAGACTGTCTCATGTAACAGCAAAGAGTTTATTGGGGGTCCATCATGCTGGGGCTCAGAGCTAACTTGAATTTAGCAGAGAGCTCTGAGAACAGCTTAAGCAGAGCTTAAATACTTTCTTTGGAGAGGGCAGAAAGTGAAGTTTATTTATGGGTCAGGGCGAGTGCGCAGTTTGCGTGCAAATGTGTGAGGGAGCACATTCTGCAGTTTGGCAATTGGGGACAGCACATTCTGGGAACAAGATTAGCAAACAGTTCTCAAGATTTCAACAGTGTTTTGTTAAGCATACAGGAAGAACAGGAAGTGACAAGTACCTATTTTATTAACCTTTCATTCCCCACATCTTGTTCTGGTTATTTTTAATGATAAAAGTGATCATTGGTGGGTGTCACATTTTATGTCTGCTAGTAGGGTATATTTTTGTCTCATTTCCATAAGTTTAACTTGTCTAATTTGAGCTTGGAGAAAGGAAACTACATGGTTGAGCTAACAGGGCCCTAAAGTTAGCAATAATATTAGGATTATTAATGGAAAGGCCAAGGCTGATAAAAGCGTAGTTAACCACGGGGACTGTGTGAACCAAGACTCAAACCACACTTTTTCGGCCTCTGTCTCTCGTTGACGCTCTTCAAGGCGTTTTCTTAATTTACTCATAGATTCTTTTACAACTCCAGTATTGTCGGCATAAAAATAATATTCGTCCTTCAATGGAGCACAAAGGTCCCTTCTCTCATGAAGAAGAGGTCCAACCCTCGACTGTTCTGTAAAACTACTTCAGAGAGAGAGGTCAAAGATTCCTGTAAGGCTGTGATGGAGGTTTTTAATATCTTTAAGTTTGGGTCTATTGCTGCTTCTAATTGGGTGATTTATTGTGTACCATAAACTAGGGAAGTGGTTGCTGTGCCGACCCCTGCAGCAACTCCTATTCCTAATAGGATGGCTAAAGTGAGGGATACAGATTCCCGGCGGAACCAGGTTGCATGCCCCCCCCCATTTGATTTTTAAATGAACTTGCATCATGATAGAGCACTCTGGGAAAAATCTGCACCATTACATAATTAATCACATCTGTTGACCATTTTATAAAAACATAAACAATGTTCAAGTATATAGAATTATACTGTTGAATGGAAGGGAAAGGCAAGGCCCTTGAGATAGCACCGAAGCTTGGGAATCAGTCCTATTGGGTTGAAAATGGATTTGGAGGGCATTGCTTCTGTTGTAATCAATTAAGCCCCTGAAACCCAAGTTTAGGCAGTTTCACAATTTTGTACCCAACATGTAAGGGAAGGGGCTCACAAGTACACAGTCTGCAGAAGTTCACATAAAGCAGTTTTTGTTTCTGTTTATTCTCTCTGTTCTGGGAAAGTTAACTTTTAAGGACACCTGTGAGGGGGAGAGCTTTTGTCTTCTCTCTTTTTTTTTCTCCCTGACAGCTGTTGCCATGGAGCCCAGTTGGTAACTTCTTTATCTTAGAAATGTAGCCATCTCTGTGAGGCCCCACCTCAAGGCCAGAGGCCTTGTTCACATATTTTGTGAAAAACTAGTAAGGGGGTGTCTAGCTTAGGAGTGCTGATTTTTCCAGCCAGTGGCAAGTAGAATACGGCAACAAGAAAAGTGGAAGTTTATCTACATTGAACTCTTTTATAGGGACTCTTTTGCTGAAAATCCTAAAGTCAACCATGGTGAAGACTTCTGGAGAAGGTCAGTTAAGACTTTTCTGTGGTCCTGGTACAGAGGAGGAAGACGTGGAAGGCAGGGGGTGAGAGCAGCTCCGTGGATATGAGAATGAGGAAGGAGAGATGTAAAAGAATAATGGGAAAGGGGTTTGGTATTTTTATAGCAAGAAAAACTTCAGCAGTAGAACAGGTAGAGCAGAGGGGAAGATGGGATTGAGAATCCCAAAAAAGCGTATGAGGGACTTTAAATTCTAAGTAACCTGTTTTCAGTGTTGACAAACCAACCTTAAAGGCCATTTTCATTACATCTTGGATAGGGGTCTGAGGGATCTCCTCAACTGGTTTGAGCTTTGGGTTAGCTGGTAAAAGGACCTGTTGGGACACGGGGCGGACACTGACAGGAGAAGAGAGGAGTGAGTGATTGGAAGGGTACCTCAGTACCTGCTACCTCAGCAAGGGGGCAATGGTCTGAGAACCGGCGAAGGTTTGGGTATTTGATCTAGTAATTGGAGGGGAGAAATCATGTTCCTGAGGTGGGATTGACAGAAGAGCGTCTGTAGCAGAAGGCAGACGGTGAGGATCTGTTGTAAAAGCATAGTTCAGGATGTGAGCAAAGGAGGGAAAAGCCCCCACATAGGGGAATTTTCTTCCACCCTTTTGAGCACTTGCTGAAGTTGAAAAGGTCACGCAGAATTTGAGGATCTAGAGACCCCTCTGGGGGCCATCAGTTTTGGTTTTCTAATTGGTAATATGGCCAATGCTGTGTATTGAATTGGATGAGGAGTTTGGGTTCCACCAGTAAGGCCCTATATGCTCATATCACCATGACTTACAGAAGAAGTAGGATTTTACCTCACACAGCCGTGGCTGTTTGTGGCTTTGATAGTCTGTTGGGTAAACATAGTTATCTAGGCTAGCCAACCTGCATCTGGCTCGCGCGTCCCTACATCCATTATAGCAAAGCTCACACACTCTTCCTGATAAACCATAACTCTAATATTACTATTAGATGTATAACTCATTGGAATGAATGTATGTATATCAACATAAGATTTCCTGTATATTTTCAGATATCAATTCAATCCATTATTTAAAGTTGGAATCAGTTATATTATTTATTAACAGAATGGTATATTCAAGCATTATTTCTATATTCATAGACACTGAGTAAACCTATTCGTACCACCAATACTAATTTATAGGTCTTCAAAATATTGCTACCAGAAATGGTGGAAGAAAAACTCATGTCACCTTATCTACATATATATTTTATCACAGTAATATTCTGGACACTAAATGCAAAGGTCACACTTATGCTTGTACCAAAACCTAAATGGAAAGTGAGCATGGATTACTAAAAACATCCACGTTCATGTTGCCTAATGCTCTCAAATGTCAATCCTATTGGTGACTACATATTTGTTTCTTTCTAAGATTATATATTCAATCAAGCCTGTTGAAAATGTCCAGTCCTATCACTCACTTTATTCTTTGCCTGATTCCTAATGTCTCTATTTATATCTGCTTTCATACATATTTCCACCAGTTCATCATTGTGACTGAATCTTCACAAATGCTGACATTTACACTAATTCTCTACCTGAAAACCTATTGCTAAAGAACTTTTGGTCCAAATCCTATACTCACTGTTCTTGCAAATTCAACCGACTACCTTCCTAATCCTACCGACTATCCCTGTTTGACTGGATGTTCTCTGCTACATTCAATAATCCAAGGTAAATGCTCCTATGCCATTGTACGTCAATTTATCTGAGACATCTGTGCAGAACGTAATTCAAAGCTAAGTATCCCCATCAAGGGCCCAATGCCCTTCTGGGCTTCAAATCTTACCTAGATTTCTGTTTTCATACTTATATTTCACCTCTATATTCTTGTAAATATCGCAGGTTCCCAATACCATTATTCATCCTGCACAATGATTCCCAACTCAAATTGAACATGTTATTAATCCTAACCATACACTGTTTCCTCAATCTAACTTTACAGAAGAGCAGGGACAGAGGAGGTGTTACAATACAGGAATGTAAGGGATCTTCCACCTGCTGAGAAGCTCAAAGGTCCATGAAGAAATCTTCCCTGGAGAAGATGTATGCAGCTATGGAGGACCTGAGAGAGCAAAAGTCATCATCCATGGCAATCAACTTGATCAGGATGAAGGGGTGTGTCTGAATGAGCCACTCTCTTCTCAACGTAGAGAAGGTGGAGCAATCTAGGCCTGTGTGGAGAGCTGTTCCAGGGTGCCTATGGTTGATATACCATTCTAACTTGTGGAAGTTTCACAGGAAGTGGGGGCAGCCACCATATCATGAGTCTCTTGGAAGCAACCCTTAGGACATATGGTTACTAAAGCAGTGATCTCATTCAGTTCCTGAAGGAAGAGACCTCACCTCACTTCCTTGTTGATGGAACTCTCTGAACTGGGGATCCAGGAAGCCAGGCACCCAGAGCCAACCCCAGTCCCAGTTTTAGTGTGCCCAATTGTTTGGAATTACAAGGATATGGTCAGTCATTCTTGCTACCCACTGATTTGAGGATGGACAAATGACAGTAAAGCTCTGAAGAGGGGCCTCTCCTTACAAAGCAGGTACTGGCTACTGACAAACTCAGAGAGTTGGCCAAGGGACCAGATCTGAGACAGGACAGGCAATTTCAGGAGAAGATAGTATGGCCCACCAGTCAGAAGACACTCCAGATAGACACAGACCTAATTGTTGGAAGGAGGTGCCTTTGTGGGTGTGGGTGTGAGTTTGTGGTTTTGTCTCATGTTCTGAGAATAGGTTGGAAAGTCGGTTTGCTTGGTTTGGACTGGACTGTTTCTAGAATGTTGTTTGACAAAGGGTTTGTTTCTATGTCTGTGTATCACACTGTGTCTGTGGATGTAGACATTAGAAAGAGAATGCATCAATGGATGTTTCCTGTCAATTAGACAGCTTTTCAGCATTCATCCTGCCAAATTTATGAATAGAGTGTGGCAGGCTTATTAATGTGGAACACCTGCTATCTTTCTAAGGTCCAGTTTTCTTCCTGAATTCGGGCCACTCTCCAGAATAGGCTCATGGTTTTGTGTCCCAGATATGTAACACCTCCAAGCTCTGTCACATGGCCCTGTACTGGATAGCTGAATGGAATGGGAGCATTTCAGAAAACTCAGATATCAGGAAAGTCTCAGTGGAGAAACCCTGCTTTGGGCCTTTTACTTACATATAGTTCTGTTTCCCTGAATGTCAGGAAGGTCTTTGACTCAGGCCACCCCTTTTTGAAGCCTGAAGAAAACTGTTTTCAAATGGAAATAAATGAGCATCACCTGTGGCTCTTTGCTTAACTGCTTTAAAAAGGGATGTGTCTGAATCAGCCTCTTGGCCATTTTGAGACTGTGGCTTAGGTTCTCAGCACCTCATGGATCTAAATAAAGATCCCATGTGTGCATTCAAAACCAAAATGGCAAAAAGATCAGTCATTGTGGATGAAGTCTCTTGCCTTCCTCTGTTAGGTTCTTGACCTCTATCAAGTGAGAATAAAGATCCTTTGGGTCAAATGAGTTCTTCAAACCCCAGCAGAAGTGCTTGTGTATTCTAATGACTCCAAATCAAATAAAGAATCTATTCCTGACAGTCAGTAGGCTTCAAATTGTAGAAGCAGAGCAGTATTAACGGCAGGTCTATTTGATCACTCCTGGTTCATAGGAAGGGTGTCCAGGACACCGTGACTTTAGGCAAATGAGTGGCAAGGGAGCTTATTGTTGACACTGTCTTGAGCTGCACCACTAATGGAGAACTCCAGCTAGAGTTTATGATGAGTGCCTATATGGAAGAAGATGAGGGCCATGTGGGAGTGTTTTGGTTTTAATTGTGGTCATTTGTTTGGCAGTTGGAAGGGAAGACTTGGTCCACCTTGTCTTGAACTCTGGTGTGATTCCTATTAGAGACTGAATTCTGGAACTGACCTCAGAGAAGTATTGCCATGAATTGTGTTATGATTTTTGGAGGCCACACATGAGAGTTGCCCTTGCAAACTGATCTAAGGCCAGGGTGGCTTTCCACAGAGCACTGGGAATCTCAGCCAGGATATCACATGATTTTATTGTGAAAAACTTGGCAGACATAGTTGAGAGGCAAAACACACATGGACCTCACCTTGTAGACCTCAATGGGCCTGGCTTCATGTGACCTTTTGGCCACTCTTTGGAATCCTTGCCTGTGAGGGTTCTCCAGAACGTTCTTTGAAATGAACTTCCACACCCTAATGGTGGCAGAATAAATTGAAACCCACAGTGCCTCCAACTTCATCCTTGAAAGCAGTCTAGATAAATACCATGAATTTTTGAAATTCCCATGAAGAGGTGGCACAGGAGAACCTTTGGATCTCCTGTTGCTGATCATGAGTGTACCAGACAGTGCCTTTATTGACTGGGTTTCATGAAAATGGTGTAGAACAGAGATGCCAGTAAGTTGGAGCTTGCTGAGTAGTGGGCCTAGAGCAGTGGTGGGCAAGAGTGTGATAAAATATCTGTGGTGGGGCCATGAGGATCTGCCATTGGCTTCCAAATGGCTTGTGACTGACACGGTGCAGCCAGCCCCCTTATAAGTAATGGCATATTGTCATATGGAGAGGTTTCAGGGCAATGCTCAGTATCAAGTTGCTATTGTAAAAGAGGTAAGCTATGTGGGATAGAAGCCTGGTTGGTGCATTCTCCTACCAACCCTGACCCACCACATGTGACAGATCTTCTTTCGGCACTGTTTCCCAATTGATCTCCTTGTAATTCATGAAGCAAATACAAAACTCCCAGTCCAGTAGCAAGAAACACCAATAAAAGTGGAGGATGAACAAATGGCTTCACAGTTCACAGGGGGGAGACACTTAGTCCCCAGTGGCCACAGTTTACTTACAAAGAGAGAATTCAGCACTGCTGCCTCATGTTCATTGGAAAATTAGAAACCATGTCCTCCAGGTCACATAGATGCAGACCCAGCTTTGATGGTCTCACTACAATAGAAGCTAAAGCTCCTGACAACAACATATATTTCATGTGCCCAACCTCAGAGGCAGTTTCTCAAGAAGTCTTTAGGCCAGCAGAGCTCCATGTTTCTGGCGTGTTTATCCTGTCCCTTACTTTTAAAAACTCCTCTACCACCTCCAAGGTTGTGAACTCCTGAGCATGTTCCATTCAGATATCTATTCACAGATTTTCAAACTCTTCTCCTCTGATTGTGTCTTACTTGGGTTAAAGGTTTTGTCAAGGCATAACCTTTAAGAGTGTGGGATGATTTTTTTTTGTGTGTGTGTAGCACATATTTGCCTACTCATTGGATTTATTTTACAATTTTCCACTCGAAATACTGAATCCCTGACACTTCTCCATACCCTACTAGACTCTGACTAGTGATCATAATATGATGTAGAAAATTAACCGAAACAGATTGGCAATTCAAGAAGTTCAGAGGACGCCTGGTGTATTGTTGAACTTGCCTTTTGCATCATAAAGTGTAGCAGTTATAAATCTAGTCAATTTTTTTTGAAATAGTTCTCCATGTGTTTTTTTAAGTTAACAAATATATGAATTCTTGTCTCAATTTCTCTGTAGCCTATTCAGCACATGCATTTTTATATGCACATATAGAATACTACCTGGTTTCACATGTACATTCTTGTAAGTTGGATGACATGGAAGATACAAATTGTGAAAAGAGATCACTCCTCTTAAACACTGTTGGAACTTAATATTCAACCTATGGGTGAGCATCCTAGCTGAACAAGATTATACATAAATTCATGTTCAGTAAACTGAATAGTTTGGGATGTGTGGATGATATATATTTCATGGTGAATTCTGATTGGCATATATATATTGCTACTTTTTAATGTCTGTGTGTGTGTGTGTATGTGTGTGTATAAATATATATATATATATATATATATATATATATATATATATACACTCTCAAGATTATTCAAAATATGAAATATATGTGTCTTATTATATACTCCCTAAATTCATTCATTTTTCATGTATTTGGATTTATAATCAACTATTCACAAGATTATTCTCAGAAATATTCATCCACCTGAACTACGTATTTGATTCCTGGTACTGAAAACTAACTTCTGTAAATTGTGCATATAAACCCTAAAATTTCTGCAGTAACTAACTCAGTTTAACATCAGTGCAAGTAGATTCCTATGGGACATGATGTGTATTTTGACGTTCCTTTTTATTCAATACTGGTACATTATATTTTTTTCAGTTAATGCAGGTGAGAAGTTATATATTTCATCAACAAGTTCACAAATTTATAAACATTTTCTTTTACTATCCATCACTTCCTAATTCAGAAAACATGCATTTTTTCAAGTCTCTTGACTGGTCTTTTCATGAGACTTCTTTCCAAACACATTATTTTCTCTTTCCATAATCACTTTTGAATCAAAATTCACACTCTCATCATGATAAACCATAACCCTAATATTGCCATTAGATGTATAACTGGTTGAAATGAATGTATATATATATATATATATATATATATATATATATATATATATATTAGATTTCCTGTATATTTTCAGATACCAATTCAATCCATTATTTTAAGTTGAAACCATTTATATTATTTATTCACTATATGGTCTATTCATGCATTATTTCTATATTCACAGACACAGGGTACATCTATTTTTACTCCCAATACTAATTTATAGGTCTTCAAAATATTGCTCCTAGAAATGGTGAAAGAAATACTCATGTCACCTGATGTACATATACATTTTATCACAGTAATATTCTGGGCAAAAATTGCAAAGGTTACACTTATGATTGTAGTAAAGTCTAAATGGAAAGTGAGCATGGATTACTAAAAACATCCATGTACAGGTTACCTAATGCTATTAAATGTCATTCCTATTGGTGACTAAATATTTGTTTCTTCCTAAGATTATTTATTCAACCTCTAAACTGTTAAAAATGTCTAATCCTATCACTCACTTAATACTTTGCCTGATTTCCTAATGTCTCTATTGATATATGGTTTCCGACATAATTTCCAATGTTCTTCAAAGTGACTGACTCTTCAGATGTGCTGATATTTACATTCACTCTACCTAAAACCCTACTGCTAAAGAACTTTTGGTCCAAATCCTATACTTACTCTGCTTTCTAAACCTACTGAATAATTCCTAATCCTATTGACTATCCTTTTGGCTGGATGTTTTTTTCGACATTCAATCATCCAAGGTACATGGTATTTTGCCATTGTATATCAATTTATCCGAGACATCTTTGCGGAATATAATTCAATGCTAAGTATCCCAATCAAGGGCCCAATGCACTTCTTGGCTTCAAATCTTACCTACATTTCTGTTTTCATACTTATATTTCACCTCTATATTCTTGTAAATATCGCAGGTTCCCAATACCATTATTCATTCCGTAGAATGATTCCTAACCCAAATCAAACCTGTTATTAACCCTAACCATACACTGTTTTCTCAATCTAACTTTACAATAGAGCAGGGACAGAGTTGGTCTTACACTACAGGAATGTAGGGGATCTTCCACCTGCTGAGAACCTCAAACGTCCATGTAGAAATGATCACTGGAGGAGACTTAGGCAGCTATAAAGGACCTGAGAGAACAAAATCATCTTCAATGACAAATAAACCGGTGAGGATGAAGGGTTGTGTCTGAATCAGCCTCTCTATTCTTAATGTAGATAAGATGGACCAAACCAGGCCCGTGTAGAGAGCTAGTACTGGGTGCCTATGGTTGATATACCATTCTAACTTGTGAATGTGTCACAGGAAGTAGGGGCAGCATTCATCTCATGGGACAATTTTAAGCAACTGTTAAGAAAAAGTGGTTGCCAAGGCATTGACCTCATTCAATTCCTGAAAGAAGTTACCTACCTCACTTCCTTGGTGATGGAACTGTCTGAACTTGGGACCCTGGAATCCAGGCACACAGAGCCAGTCCCAATCCCAGTCACAGTGGACACACTTGTTTGGATATACCAAGGATAGAGTCAGTCTTCCTTGGTACATACAGATGTGAGGATGGCCAAATGCCAGAAGAGCTCTGAAGAGGGGACTTTCCTGAGAAAGCAGGTAGTGGCTCACCGCTAGCTCCTGACAACCTCACAGAGTTGGCAAAGGAGACCAGATCTGAGACAGCACAGGATATTTTTGGGGAACATAGTATGGCCCACCAGTCAGAGGACACTCCGGATAGTCACAGACCTATTTGGGGGAAGGAGGTGCCTTTTTGGGTGTGGGTGTGTGTTTGTGGTTTTGTCTCATATCCTGATAATAGGTTGGAATGGTGGTTTGTTTGGTTTGGAGTGGACTCTTTCTAGTAAGTCTTTTGACAAGGTGTGTGTTTCTATCTTTGTGTATCCCACTGTCCGTGGTTGTAGACATTAGAAAAGAGAATGCATCAATGGATGTGTCCTGTCTATTAGACAGTTCCCCAGCAATCATCTTACGCAATTTATGATTCGACTGCATCTTGTCTTATGGATGGGCAACTCCTGCTATCTTTCTAAGTTAATGTTTTCTTCCTGAATTATAGCCACTATCCAAAATAGGCTCATGGTTTTGTGTCCAAGATATGTACCACCTCCAAGTTCTGTGACATGGCCATGTATTGGATAGCTGAAAAAAATAGCGATCATCTCAGAAATCTCAGATATCAGTGTGACCAGGAAAATCTCAGTGGAGAAACCCTGCTTTGGGCCTTTTGCTTACCTTTTGTTCTGTAGCCCTGAATGTCAGGAAGGTCTTTTCCTCAGGCCACCACTTTGTGAAGCCTGAAGAAAACAGTTTTCAAGTGGAAATGAATGGGCATCATCTGTGGCTCTTTGCTTAATTGCTTTGGAATGGGATGTATCTGAATCAGCCTCTTGACCCTGTGTGATGCTGCAGCTTAGATTCTCAGCAACTGATAGATCTAATGAAAGATCCCATGTGTGCATCCAAAACCAAAATCTCAAAAAGATCAGTCATTGTGGATGAAGTCTTTTGAATTCCTCTGTTATGTTCCTGACCTCAATCAATTGAGAATAGGGATCCTTTGGGTCAAATGAGCTCTTCAAATCCCTGCAGAGGCTAGCCCAAATGTGCTTGGGTTTTCTCATGACTCCAATTGACATAAAGAATCTAAACCCCAGAGTCAGTAGGCCTCAAATTGCAGAAGCAGAGCAGTATTTACGGCCAGCCTATTTGAACAATCGTGGTTCAGAGAAAAGGTGTCCAGGCCATACTGACTTTAGGCAAATGAGGGGCAAGCAAGCTTATTTTGGACACTGTCTTTGGGTGTTCCCCTCATGGAAACCTCAAGCCAGAAGTTATGATGAGTGTCTATATGAAAGAAGATGAGTGTCATTAGGGAGTGTTTTGGTTTTAATTGTGGTCAATTGATTGGCGCTTTGATAGAGATGAATGGGTCAACCTGGGCTTGAACTCTGGTGTGATTCCCCTTAGAGACTGAGTTCTGGAACTGACCTCAGAAAAGTATTGCAATAAATAGTTTTGGGATTTTAGGAGGCCTTGCATGAGAGTCACCTTTCGAAACTTAGATCTACGCCCAGTGTGGCTTTCCACAGACCACTGGGAATCTCAGCCATGATATCACAAGATTTTATTCTTAGAGACTTGGAAGCCATAGTTGAGAGACAAAACACACATGGAGCTCACATTGTAGACCTCAATGGGCCTGGATTCATGTGACGTTTTGGCGACTCTTAGGAATTTTTGCGTGTGAGGCTTCTCCAGAGCTTTAATTGAAATTAGCTTCCTCAATTTTACTTGTTCCTGAATAAATTGAAACCCACAGTGACTCCAACACCATCCTTGAATAATGGCTAGATAAATACCATAAAATTTTTGAAATTCACATTACCAGGTGGCACTGGAGAACCTTCAGATGTCCTGTTGCTGATCATGAATGTAGCAGACAGTGCCTTGATTGACTGGGTTTCATGAAAATGGTTTAGAACAGAGATGCCAGAAAGTTGGAGCCTGCTGAGTAGTGGGCCTAGAGCACTGGTGTGCAGGTGTGTGATAAAACATCCGTGGTGGGGCCATGTGGATCTGCCATTGGCTTCCAATTGGCTTGTGACTGACATGGTGCAGCTAACAGACCCTTATATGTAAAGGCACCTTGTTATATGCAGAGGTTTCAGGGCAATATTCAGAATCAGGTTGCTATGGTCAAGAGGGCAAGCTATGTGAGATAGAAGACTGGTTGGTGCATTCTCCTGCAGACTGTGTCACACCACACGTGATAGAACTCCCTACAGCACTGTGTCCTTTTGAACTCCTTGTATTTCATGACGCAAATACCAAGCATCCAGTTCAGCAGCAAGAAACACCACGAAAAGTGGAGGAATTCCAAATGGCTTCACAGTCCACACAGGGAGACACTTAGACCCCAGTGGCCACATTTTATCTACAAAGAGAAAATTCAGCACTCCTGCCCCATGTTCATTGGAAAATAAGAAACCAAGTCCTCTAGGTGACACATAGATGCAGACCCATCTTTGATGGACTCACTAGAAAGGAAGCAAAAGCTCCCTACAACAAAATATATTTCAAGATCCCAACCTCAGATACAGTTTCTCAAGAAGTCTTTAGGCCAGTAGAGATCCACATTTGTGTAGTTTTTACCCTGTCTCTTACTTTTGGAAACTCCTCTACCACCTCCAAGGATGTAAACTCCTTAGCATTTTCCATTCCAGTTATGTATTCACAGATTTTCTAACTCTTTTCCTCTAATTGTGTCTTACTTGGGGCAAAGGTATTGTCAAGGCATTGTTCTGGATGAAAGTGGGAAGATATTTGTGTAGCGCATATTTGCATACACATTGGATTTTTTTTCCAAATTTCCACACTAAATACTGAATCCCTGACACTAACTCATACCCTACTAGACTCTCACTACTAATCCTAATATGATGGAGAAAAATAACCCAAACAGAATAAAAATACAAGCAGTTCAGAGGAGGTAGGGTATATATTTGAACTTGCATTTTGCATAATATAGGGCAGGAGTTATAAATGTAGTCATTTTTTATTGAAATATTTCTCCATGTGTTTTTAAAGTTAACAAATATGTGAATTTCCGTCTCCCTTTCTCTCTAGCCTATTCAGCACATGTATTTTTATACGCACATATAGAATCCTATCTGGTATAACACATAAATTTTTGTGAGGTGGCTGACTTGGAAGATACAAATTTTGAGAAGAGATCACTCCTCCTTAGCACTGTTGGAACTGAAAATTCAACTTATGGGTGAGCATCCTGGATGAACAACATTATACATAAACCTATGTTCAGTAAAATGAATATTTTTTATCTGTGGAGGATATATATTTCATGATGAATTTCAATTGGCATATATATTGCTACTTTTTAATGTCTCTGTGTGGGTTTTGTATATATATATATATATATATATATACATATATATATATATATATATATATATATATATATATATTCTCCAGATTTTTCCAAATATGAAATATATGTGTCTTATTATACACTCCCTAAATTCATTCATGTTCATGTATGTGGATTTCTAATCAACTATTCACAAGATTATTCTCAGAAATATTCATCCTCCTGAAATACATATTTGTTTCCTACTACTGAAAACTAACTTCTTTGAATGGTGCATACATATCCTAACATTTATACAGTAACTGACCCTGTTTAACATCAATTCGAGTAGATTCCTATGGGACACGATGTGAATTTTGATGTTCATTTTTATCCAACACTGGTACATTACTATTACTTCAGTTTATGCACATCATAGAATATATATTTCATCCACAATTTAGCAAATTTATAGGTATTTGTTTCACTTTCAATCACTTCCTGCTTCAGAACACATGTATTCCTCCATGTTTCTTTACTGATCTTTTCATGAGACTTCTTTCCAAACACATTATTTTCGATTTCCATAATCACGTTTGAAGCAAAACTCACACACCCTTCATGATAAACCATAACCTTAATATTAATATTAGATGTATAACTCCTTGGAATGAATGATTGTATATCAGTATAAAATTTCTTATATGTTTTCAGATATGAATTCAATCCATTATTTAAGGTGGAACCAGCTATATTATTTATTCATATTATGGTCAATTAATGCATTATCAATATATTCTATGACACAGGGTACACCCCTTTGTACCCCCTATACATTACTAAAAATACCCATGTCCATGTTGCCTAATGCTCTCAAATGTCAATCCTATTCGTGGCTACATATTTGTTTCTTTCTAAGATTATATATCCAAACTCAACCCTGTTGAAAATGTCTAATCCTATGACTACACTTTATACTTTGCCTGATTTCCTAATGTCTCTATTTATATCAGATTTCCTAAATATTTTGCTCGTTCATCATCATTACTGACTCTTCACATGTGCTGACATTTACATTCACTCTCTATTCAAAACCCTATTGCTAAAGAACTTTTGTTCCATATCCTATACTCACTCTTCTTCCTAAAACTACTGACTATCTCCTGATCCTACCGACTATTCATTTTTGACTGGATGTTATCTTCTACATTCAATCATCCAAGGTACATGGTCCTATGCCATTGTATATCGATGTTTCTGAGACACCTGTTCAGAACGTAATTCAACGCTAAGTATCCCAATCAAGTGCCCAATGCCCTTCTCGGCTTCGAATCTTACCTAGATTTCTGTTTTCATACTTATATTTCACCTATATATTGTTGTAAATATCGCAGGTTCCCAATACCATTATCCAACCCTCAGAATGATTCCTCACCCAAATCAAACCTGTTATCAACCCTAATCATATACTCTTCCCTCAATCAAACTTTACAGAAGAGCAGAGAAAGAGGTGTTATTTGAATACAGGAATGTAGGCAATCTTCCACCTGTTGAAAACCCCGAATGTCCATACAGAAATGATCCTTGGATAAGTTGTAGGAAGCTATGAAAGACCTGAGAGAGCAAAAGTCATCTTCCATGGCAAACAACATGGTCAGGATGAAGGGATGTGTCTGAATCAGCCTCTCTCTTCTTAATGTAGAGAAATGGACCAAACCAGGCCTGTGTGGAGACCTGTTCCCGGGTGCCTATGGTTGATATACCATTCTAACTTGTGAAAATGTCACAGGAAGCAGGGGCAGCCCCCATCTCATGGGACACTTGGAATCAACTGTTGGGACAAAGTGGTTGCCAAGGCAGTGAACTCATTCAGTTCCTGAAGGAAGTGACTTACCTCACTACCTTGGTGATGGAATTCTCTGAACTTGCGATCCAGGAAGCCAGGCTCCCAGAGCCAGTCCCAGTCTCAGTCCCAGTGGTCTCACTTGCTTGGATTTTCCAAGGATAGAATCATTCTTTCTTGATACCTACTGATGTAAGAATGGCCAAATAACAGGTAAGCTCTGAAGAGGTGCCTTTCCTGAGCAAGCAGGTAGAGGCTCATCGCTGGCTCCTGACAACTTCACAGAGTTGGCCAAGGAGACCTTCTCTGATACAGGACAGGCCATTTCAGGTGAACATAGTCTGGCCCACCAGTCATAGGACACTCCGGATAGTCACAGACACATTTGGGGAAGGAGGTGCCTTTGTGGGTGTGGGTGTGGGTTTTTTGGTTTGTCTCATGTTCTGAGAATATGTAGGAAAGCTGGTTTGTTTGGTTTGGAGTTTCACTGTTTTTAATAAGTCTTTTGACAAGGCGAGTGTTTCTATGTCTGTGTATCCCACTGTGTCCGTGGTTGTAGACATTAGAAAAGAGAATGATTCAATGGATGTATCCTGTCTAGTAGAAAACTTCCCAGCATTCATCCTGCCCAATTTATGAATGGACTGTGGCTTGCCTTATTGATGGGCAACACGTGCTAATTTCCTAAGTTGCTGTTTTCTTCCTGAATTCTGGCTGCTCTCCAGAAGAGGCTCATGGTTTTGTGTCCAAGATATGTACTACCTCCAAGCTCTGTGACATGGCCATGTTCTGGATAGCTGAAGAAAATGGTGAGCATCTCAGAAAACTCAGATATCAGTGTGACCAGTAAAGTCTCAGTGGAGAAACCCTGCTTTGGGCCGTTTGTTTACCTATTGTTCTGTTGCCCTGAATGTCAGGAAGTTCTTTGCCTCAGGCCTCCTCTTTGTGAAACTGAAGAAAACAGTTTTCAAATGGAAATGAATGGACATCACCTGTGGCTCTTCGCTTAATTGCTTTGAAAAGCAATGTGTCTGAATCAGCTTCTTAGCTCTGTGTGAGGCTGTTGATTAAATTCTCAGCTCCTGATGGATCTAAAGAAAGATCCCATGTGTGCATCCAAAACCAAAATGGCCAAAAAAGCAGTTTTTGCAGATGAAGTCTTTCGCCTTCCTCTGTAAGGTTCCTGACCTCTATCAAGTGAAAATTGGGAATATACACCAAGCCAATGGATGTCTCCTTTTGGAAAAATTGTACCACCGATGAGAGAATCAGCATAAATACCCCAACACCACCACAAGTCGCTGAACCAACAGATAGTTCAGAATGCATACAAGTGAGTTCACAATGCATACAGGTGATACATATTCCAGGCAAGTTCTGCAAGCAGTTCAGTGATGGCTATTGCAGAAGCTTTAGATTGGTTTTATCTTTGTCTTCACCAGCACTGGGATGAACATAGCAATTCTGGCAATAATGGCTAAAGAAAAAATTATGTATCATTCCAGAAGGCACTAAAAAACAATTTTCTTAACAATTTACATTTTCTTCAAGAGGATTAATAAATATAATAAAAAGGAAAGGTGAAAGTAAACAAACAGTTCTGCTAAACTCCCTTTTTGCTTACGTATTAAAACAATCCTGAACAGTTGTTTACCAAATTTAAATTAAACCATTTAAATCACGTGAATAAAAAAAATATATGTATTGTATCCATTTTTTCATGAGCGCTCATCATATATGATATATGGACATACGTACATTCAAACATATAACACAAAACACAAGTGTGCACACATAAAATAATACATGCAACATATAACATAATTGTAAAGGCCTTATAACATTTTACAGGTGAAATCAGCGTTGGAATGTTTAACAACAGTCTAGTCAAAAAATAGAACTGATCAGCAAAACATTAACCAGGTCTGTATGAGCTCAAAAAAAAAAAAAATAGAACTTCATGATGTGGGAAAGGGCAATAATAAAATAGATATTGAAAAAAGCATCCTGGTTCGGTCGCAGATGTAAGGATAGCCAAATTGGAGTTTTGGATATCAGCTGTTATGGATTTGAGCCAAATCATCTTCTTTTTGGTCTATAGAAATCACTTTAGTTAATCTCTCTGGAATCCAAATCGGCTGTTCTTCTTCCTGTGGAAACACACAAACAGACCCCCGACTGCAGACAATTACTGGGTCCGGACCTTTCCATTGTCCTGTTAGAATATCCTTCCAAAATACCTTAGGCTTATGCACATTTTTTGGACACATAAGCCTTTCTGCAGCACTAAGTCCTGATGAATCCAAATTTAAAAAGTTTAGAGTAAAAAGGGTTATTTTAAGTTTATCTTTGGGGAATATATACCCCTTCCTAATTCTGTCTTTTTGCGTTAGTAAGTACATTTTAATAGTTTGATGTGCTCTTTCAACTATGCCTTGTCCCTGTGGATTGAATGGGATTCCTGTTATGTGAGTAATGCCAAATGATGAGCAAAATTGTTTAAAAAAGTTAGAAGTATAACCAGGGGCATTATCTATTTTTAACTGTTTTGGAACGCCCACAGTGGCAAAATTTTGTAAGCAATGAGCTATAACATCTTTAGTTTTTTCTCCGGCATGAAGGGAGCCCATCAAAAATCCAGAAGAAGTATCAACTGTAACATGAATATATTTTAATTTTCCAAATTCTGGCAAGTGTGTGACGTCCATCTGCCAAATATGGTTAGGTATCAATCCTCTAGGATTGACTCCAAGATTAACTTGTGGTAAAAAGTTTACACAATTTTGACATTGTTTTATTATTTGTCTAGTTTGATCCTTAGTTATTTTAAATTGCTTTTGTAAAGTATTAGCATTGACATGGAACTTTTTATGAAAATTTATAGCTTCTTCTAGTGTAGAGAAAATATGTATGTATGTCATGTGTTGTTTTATTTGCTAAATCATTGCCCAAACTAAGGGCTCCAGGCAATCCTGTATGTGCCCTGACGTGTCCTATAAAGAATGGATCTTTTCTGTCCCAGATTACACTTTGAATAGTGGAAAGCAAAGAGTAAACAGTAGAGGAAGAGGAAAACCTACCAGCATCCTCAAGGATACTATAGCATTAACTATATACTGACTATTGGAAAATAAATTAAATACAGAATCTTTAAACATCACAAAAGCTTGTAATACTACATTAAGCTCTAAATTTTGAGCTAACTGTTTGTGTACTAAAAATGTAAAAGTTTGATCAGGTGTAACTATTGTTGCTGTACCATTATTTGACCCATCAGTGAATATATTTGGAGCATTCATGATAGGTGTTTTCTTGCATTTTTAGAAAAATTACAGGATGCGATGACCAAAAAGACAATAAAAGATTAGATGGTAAGTGGTTAACAAATGAAACATTAGATTTACACATGATTATTGCCCAAGTATTTAACTCATTAGCTAATTCATCAATTTGATACATAGTATATGGAGTAATAATTTTATTGGATGAAGTTCCACACACTCCCTTTGCTGCTTTTATTCCTATGAGTATTAATGGTCCCTCAGCCTCAGAATACCTAGTAATAATAGTGTTACCAGAATAAGATAAATGTATACATAATAATGGACATTCTTGCCAAAATACTCCTTTAGGAATATTTTTTTGTTGGTAGTAAAATAAATAATAAAGGCAAAATTATGTCAACTCTATCCAAATGCATTTTTCCCATATATGTTTCAATGATTTTTAATGCCTTTCTTGCTTCAGGCATTAACATTTGCGGTGAATTTGGATATTATGGACCTTTTTGGATATCAAATAAAGGTCCCAAATCTTCTGTTTGTATACCTAGATAAGGCCTTATCCAATTTATGTCTCCTAATAACTTTTGAAAGTCATTAATTGATTTGAGTTGATCTACTCGTATTTGAATTTTTGGTGGACTGACCATGGCTGAGGATAATAGAATTCCTAAATAATTAATTGGAAAATTTAATTGTATTTTATCTATTGCTATCTCTAGGTTTAATTTTTTAATAAGTTTGTAAGTGTGGCATCACATTCTAGCAATAGGTTTTTAGCTTTGTGTGCTAATAATACATCATTCGTATAGTGAAATATTTGTAGTTCAGGATTTTGATATCTATGTGGCTGGATTTCTTTGTTAACATAAATTTGACCCATAGTTGGGCTGTTAGCCATCCCTTGAGGGAGTACTTTCCACTCATATCTCTGATCAGGACCTTCATGATTCAGTGCAGGGATAGTAAATGCAAAACTTGGACTATCTTCTGGATGACTTGGAATTGAAAAAAAACAATCTTCAATATCTATTATGAAAACATACCAAGTTTTTGGCAAAGAAGACAACTGAGGAATCCCCGATTGAGCAGGTCCCATAATAACCATCTCATTATTAATGGCTCTTAAATCTTGCAATAGTCTCCATTTACCAGATTTGTTTTTGAGGACAAAGATGGGGGTATTATGGGGAGACACCGAAGGTTGTATATGTCCTTCCGCTAATTGTTGTTTGACCAGGTCATGGGCTGCTTGTATCTTTTCTTTAGTCAGTGGCCACTGAGGAACCCATGCTGGTCTTTCTGATTTCCAAGTAATTTTTATTGTCTCAGTGGCCCTTTCTGAAAATCCAACCTATATCTATCTGTTCCTTGAACTATTTGTATTGGTGCTGCTATACCTTGTTTTTGTTTTTCTAATCCTTTACCTTTCCTAAAACCTTGTCTAGCCATAATAGTGGGTGAATTTTGATTAATGTTATTTGTTAATGTCAAACGTAATTGATCTATGACATCTCATCCCCATAAAGATACGGGAAGATGATCCAATACCTATGGCTGTATAGTTCCTTCACATCCTTCAGGATCCTTCCAATCTAATACCATTGCACTCTTATGGGGATTAGTCGCCACTCCTAGGCCTCCAAGCATTTGAGTGGCTTGTTGTAATGGACAATATTTTGGCCATTCCTGCCGAGAGATAATGCTAAGGTCTGCACGTGTTAATCCAGTAGCCCATTAAATTCATGTCCTTGAATATTTAGTTTTAGCATGGGGCGAGAATCTAAATTTAAAGAAAGCATAGCCCAATCTACACCTGTGGAGCCTAATCTCTTGTAACCTCATTCTACAGTGCTGCTGGAAAATTTATCATGTAGTCTGGGTATTATTAGTAACTGTGCTATTCTATCTCCTGGTGAAATTACTGATATACCCTTTGGAGAACTGGCTATAATTTTTATTTCACCTTCATAATCGGGATCAATTACCCCAGGACTTATCATAAGTCCTTTTAGAGTAGAAGAGCTGCGTCCCAATAATAAGCCTACTGTTTTCTTGGGAAGAGGTCCTTTCACCCCGTGGGAATGATTTGAACTCCCATCTCTATTTATTACTGATCTGGCGGAGGAACAGATGTCCAACCCTGCGCTTTCTCTGGTTTGTCTGATGAGGGTTATGATGGACAATGTGTCCTGGGCAGTACCTTGATGGGGTTGCTGGGTTCCCCCAGTGCTCCATATATTTGTGGTTTGGGGCCCCAGAGCATTGGGCCAACCTGTCCATTTTTGGCAATGGAGCCTGATGCCTTTCTCCATGATATCATGGATAAACATCTGGTCCTTGTTCATTTTTTGATAGTGAAGTACCCTCTATGGTGGTTTGAGAACGCCATTCATTATTCCAATGTCTGCCTCTACGGCATCGTGGGCAAATACCCGGTATTCTACTCTTTGGATACCTAGTTTTGTTAAATCCTCAAATGGGGCAATTCCTTTTAAAAAGTTCTCTTTGTTCACGATAGTAGCACGTTCTTGGCTTGGCATCTGAAACCTGTTTTACTGCAGCTGCCACAATTCGCCCTTGTTCATTAATGTCTCTGGCATCTAAACACTGTTTTACTGCAGCTGCTACGACTTGCTCTTGTTCATTAATGTCTCTACATAATTCAATATATGTGTTTAAATCTTCATGTTTCCATGGTCTCATGTTACCTCTGCACCAAGGATTCACTTGGTCATAAGCCAGTTGTTTTATTAATGGCATTGCTTGTTCTGTATTCTCAAAAACTCTGTAGCTGTTTGAATAAGCCTATCTACAAATTCAGCACAAGATTCATTAGCTCCTTGTATTACCTTAGATAATTGACTTTGTATACCTCCATGTCCGTGTAAAGTCTTCCATGCCCTAACCGCGTCTACAGCAATTTGTGCATATATGCCAGGATCATACGCAATTTGTTGCTGCTGATCCTCATAAGGTTCCTTTCCTAACAACATATCTAGATTTCTCTGAGGATAACCAGCTGCTGCATTTCGCCTAGCCATCTCCTTGCAAAATTCCTCATTGGCAACCTTCTATAACAGGTATTGACCTCCATTTAGCACAGCTTTACACATACTAGCCCAATATGCTGGCATCATGTTCAAGTTGTTAATGGATTCGACCAAGCTTACAATGAAGTGTGCTGTGCTTGAGGACCATAGGTTGTTACAGCCTACTTTAGCTGATTCAAAATTTTGAAATTTAAAGCATCGTGAATTCGCTGCCCTCCTACCTCAATCAAATACAGGGCATGTTAATACTTGAGATCCTGTCTCAGGATCCGAACTATCAACTATGGGGGTTGGGGGTCTCCCAGCATATGAAGGTGGCCATGTTAGTTGAACATTTACATCCTCTGGTGATAGAAAGGTGTTAATAACAGTCTCCTGCAGAGGTGGTGTGGTTGGTTGGACACTTACGCCCTCTGGTGATAGAAAGTTGTTATTAGCAGTCTCCTTTTGTAACTTTGACCCTGATGGTTTTTTCTGCTCTAAGCTTTGTTCCTCTATCTTTGTCTGAACTGAAGGCTTTGGACTAAGCAAACCAATATGAACGTCCACAACGGCAATGTGCCAACTGGCATAGTCCCTGGGCTTTCTTTTCTACTCTTTTTAAATCTTGACCATGGTGGTTCCATTATGATATATTTAAAAATTCCTCTTTAAAAAGCCATGGGCTACATTTTTGTATTGTATCAACGAGTGCCCTGACTGTTCTTGATTTTTCTAAGATGATTCCTTCCTCTAACAATTTACTTAACACTCTTTCAGTTTGTTTTTTTACTAATTTCTGATCCCGTATTTCTACTATAATACAACCAAACAAGATGAGGCCAAACAAAACCGAGACAGAATGAAATAAAAAGGAAAAAACAAAAAGTCATAATAGCCTTTCTAGCCTCCTGACATGTGCATTCGTCCTTAATCCCTGTCTGTTCCTCAGATGTAAATTGTTTTTTCTCAGATGTAAGCTGTTTTTTTTTTCTATCACACTCATCTCCAGGTATTGGCAGCTTAAAACAAAAGTGAAGCAAAACAAAAGAGGAATCTTAAACTGACTACCCATCCTCTCGCCCTGCCCTCAGGGGTGTGCAGTTTACCTTTTCACTTACCCTCAGTCACTCCCCGTGCGAGCCACCAAATGCTGCATTCTGGCTGGGCATGATTCAGGAGCCACTTGTCAAAAGAAACGAACTTTATTTTTAGAACCACACTCGCCAAATAAAACAGCTCCTCAGAAAAAACCCTCAGAGCCCAACTGCCACCACTGGCTTCCTTGAAAAGTCTCTCTGACACCCACAAGCCTCTCCACCTCCCACAATCCTCCTGCTCTTGAGGCCGCTTGGCTATGTTGCATGGTTGAAGCCAAAAAAGACCCCAATTAGCAGCTCTGTGGTCTGAAAGGGCAGGGAAACAGCCCAAATGAGCACCACCACAGAGGAGCCAATCAGCTAGATGTTGCTGGGTCTGCTGTGAGCCAATAATCAGCAGGCAGCTGGAAATTTGCTGGCAGTTGGAAGTTTGCTGGGGCCCCTTCAGCTGTGGCTCTCAACAATTTCCTGTCTCCTTTCTCTCTATCCTATTCAGCACATGTATTTTTATATGCACATATAGAATCCTACCTGTTATCACACGTACATTTTTGTGAGGTGGCTGACTTGGCAGATACAAATTGTTAGAAGAGACCACTCCTCCTAAACACTGTTGGAACTAAAAATTCAACCTATGGGTGAGCTTTCAAGTTGAACAACATAATACATAAATCCATGTTGAGCCAAATGAATATTTTTGGATCTGTGGATGATATGTATTTCATGGTGAATTTCCTTTGTAATATATATTGGTGTCTGTGTGTGTGTGTGTGTGTGTGTGTGTGTGTGTGTGTGTATATATATATATATATATATATATATATATATATATATATACTCTCAAGATTTTTCAAAATATGAAAAATGGGTCGTATTATACACTCCCTAAATTCATTCATATTCATGCATGTGGATTTATAATCAACTTTTCACAAGATTATTCTCAGAAATATTCATCCACCTGACATACATATTTTTTTTCTAGTACTGAAAACTAACTTAAGTGAATGGTGCATACAAATCCTAATATTTCTACAGTAATTGACCCAGTTTAACATTAATGCAAGTAGATTCTGATGGGACATGATATGTAGTTTGACGTTCATTTTTATTCAACATTGGTAAGTTACTATTTCTTCAGTTTATGCACATCATAGGATATATATATTTCATCCACAAGTTAGCAAATTGATAAGCATTTTTTTTCACATTCAGTCATTTCCTGCTTCAGAACACATGTATTCGTCCATGTTTCTTGGCTTGTATTTTCATGATACTTCTTTCCACACACATTATTTTTGATTTCCCTAATCCCTTTTGTAGCAAAACTCACACAACTTTAAGATAAACCATAACCCTAATATTACCATTAGTTGCATAACTGGTTGGGATGAATGATTTTATATCAATATAAGATTTCTTATAAGTTTTCAGATATTAATTTAAACCATAATTTAAAGTGGAACAATTTTTCTTATTCATTCACATTAATGTCTATTCATGCATTATCTTTATATTCATAGACACAGGGTACACCTCTTTGATTCCCCAATATGAATTATACGTTTTCAAAATATTGCTCCCAGATATGCTGGAAGAAATACTCATGTCACCTGATATATATATACATTTAATCACAGTAATATTCTGGACACAAAATGCAAATGACGCGCTTATGGTTTTACAAAAGCCTAAAAGGAATGTGAACATGGATTACTAGAAACATCCATGTCCAGGTTTCCTAATGCTCTCAAATCTCAATCCTATTGGTAACTACATATTTGTTTCTTCCTAAGATTATATATTCAACCTCAACCCTCTTGAAAATGTCTAATTCTATCACTCACTTTATACTTTGCCTGATTTCATAATGTCTCTATTGGTATCTGCTTTCCTACATATTTTCCGTAGTTCATCATTGTGACTGACTCTTTACGTGTGCTGATATTTAACTGCACTCTCTAACTGAAATCCTATTGCTAATGAACTTTTGTTCTAAATCCTATACTCACCCTTCTTCCTAAACCTACAGACTATCTTCCTAATCCTACCAACAATCCCTTTTTGATTTAATTTTCTCTTCTACATTCAATCATCCAATAATATTCAGGTGAGCATCGGAGGAAGAGACCACCAAGGACTATCATATGCAACAGCTAAGGGTTTATTGGGCGTCCAGCATGCTGGGTCTCAGAGCTTCCTTGAATAGAGCAGAGAGCCCTGAGCACAGCTTAAGGAGATCTTATATATTTTCCTTGGAGGCGGCAGGGAGAGAACTTTATTGAATGGTTAGGGTGAGTGGGTGGTTTGCTTTCAACCCGGTGAGGAAGTAAATTCTGCAATTTGGCAGTTGGGAACAGCACATTCTGGGAAGAAGATTAGCAAACCATTGTCAATATTTCAACAGTGTTTTTTAAGCTTACAGAAAAACAGGAAGTGACAAGTACCTATTTTATTAACCTTTCATTCCCCACTTCTTCTTCTGGTACTTTTAATCATAAAAGTGATCATTGGGGTGTGTACATTATATGTCTGCTAGTGGGGTATTGCCAAATGTTTAACTTGTCCAATTTGAGCTTGGAGAAAATAAATTACACGGTTGAGCAAACAGGGTTTTATAGTTAGCACTAATATGAGGATTATTATTGGACTGGCCAGGGTTGATAAAAGCGTACTTAACCAGGGGGAAAGAGTGAACAAAGACTCAAACCACGCTTTTTGGGACTCTCTCTCTCATTGTTGCTCTTCAAAGAGTCTTTTTAATTTACCCAGATTTTTTTACAACTCCAGTATGGTCAGCATAAAAACAACAGTCTTCTCTCAATGCAGTACAAAGGCCCCCTTCTCTCATGAAGAGGAGGTCCAACTCTCGAGTGTTCTGTAAAACAACTTCAGATAGAGAGGTAAAAGACTCCTGCAAAGCTGTGAAGGAAGTTTCTAATATCTTTATGTATTGGTCTATTGCTGCTTCTAATAGGGTCACTTGTAGTGTCCCATGGACCAGGGCAGAGGTTCCTGTGCCCACCCTTGCAGCAACCCCTATTCCTAATAGTATGGCTAAAGTGAGGGTGTATGTTCCCAGGGGAACCGGGTTGAATGCCCCCCTATTTGATCTTCAAATGAACTTGCGTCATGATAGTGCACTCTGGGAAACATCTGCACCATTAATTAATCACATCTGTTGTCCATTTTATGAAAACATAAACAATGTTTAAGTATATAGAATTATACTGTTGTAGGAAAGGACAAGGCAAGGCACCTAAGATAGCACTGAAGACAGGGAAACAGTCCTATTTGCTTGCAACTGGATTCAGATGGCATTGCTTCTGTTGTAATCAATTAATCCCCTGAATCCCCAGCTTAGATAGTTTCAGAATTTTGTACCCAACATGTAAGGGATGTGGCTCAGAAGTTCACAGTCTGCAGAAGTTCAGAAAAAGCAGTTTTTGTTTCTGTTTTTTCCTCTGTTCTGGGCAAGTAAACTTTTCAAGGCCACCTGGGAGGGGGAAAGCTTTTTCTTCCCTATTTTTTTTCTCCCTGTCAGCTGTTACAAAGGAGCCCAGTTGGTAACTTCTTTATCTTAGAAATGTAGCCATCTCTGTGAAGCCCCAGCTGAAGGCCAGAGGCCTTGTTCACTTATCTTGTGAAAAACTAGTAAGGGGGTGTCTAGCTTAGAAGTGCTGAGTTTTTTAGCCAGTGGCCAAGTACAACAGAGGAACACTAAAAGAGTAAGTTTATCTATATTGAACTCTTTTATAGGGACTCTTTTGCTGAAAGTTTTAAAGTCAGCCATGATGAAGACTTCTGGAGAAGGTCAGTTAAGACTTTTCTGTGGGCCTGGTACAGCGGGGGGATGACGGTCAATGTGGGGCTGAGAGCAGCTTCGAGGATCTGAGAATGAGGAAGGAGAGATGTAAAAGAATAATGGGAAAGGGGTTTGGGATTTTCCAGGCAACAAAAACTTGAGCATTAGAACAGGTAGAGCAGAGGGGAAGACGGAAGTGAGTATCCCGAAATCCTGTGAGAGACTTTAAATTCTTAGTAACCTGTTTTCAATGATGACAAAGCAACATTAAAGGCCATTTTCATAACATCTTGGATAAGGGTATGAGGGCTCTCCTCATCTGGTTTGAGTTTTGGGTTAGCTGGTAAGAGGAATTGGTGGGACCCGGTGTGGGCACTGACAGGAGAAGAGAGGAATGAGTGGGTGGAGGGGTACAACAGTACCTGCTACCACAGCAAGGGGGCAGTGGTCTGAGAACCGGTGGAGGTTTGGGTTTTTGCTCTAGTAATCAGAGGGGAGAAATCAGGTTGCTGAGGTGGGAATGACAGCAGAGATTCTGGAGCAGAAGGCAGAGGGTGAGCATATATTGGAGAAGCCTAGTTCAGGATGTAATTGAAGGAGGAAAAAGGCTTCCACATAGGGGAATCTCCTTTCACTCTTTTGAGCACTTGCAGAAGTTAAAAAGTTCTCGCATAATTTGAGGATCTAGAGACCCCTCTGGGGGCCATCAATTTTGGCTTTCTAATTGGTAATATAACCAATGCTGTGTACTGAATTTGATGAGGAGTTTGGGTTCCATCAGGCAGCCCCTGTATGCTCACATCCCCATGACATACAGAATAAGTTGGCTTTCCCCCACACAGCCATGGCTTTTTGTGGCTTTGATAGTCCCCCGGGCAAACAT
Source organism: Callospermophilus lateralis (assembly GCF_048772815.1). Classification (NCBI taxonomy): domain Eukaryota; kingdom Metazoa; phylum Chordata; class Mammalia; order Rodentia; family Sciuridae; genus Callospermophilus; species Callospermophilus lateralis. The sequence goes on along the minus strand of NC_135316.1, from coordinate 12,252,802 downwards.
AGTAATCTAGGCTAGCCAACCTGCATCTGGCTCACCTGTCCCTAAATCCATAATATTTGTTTCCATTATATATGGTACAGATGGGATTTAATGGAATTTTAGTGGGATCCTTTTCATCAGGGATATCCCAATAGAAAAGACCTATAGCCAGCTCACAAATGTCTGTGTGGAGAGATGGCCACCAGGTCCCTAAGGGGGCTGTATGCGAGATAGATTATACTTCTTTTCCAGTAGGATTTGTGATCAACCATCGCTGCTGAACTGACTGATGAAGGTTAGGACTACTTGTGGTAAATGGGAGAGTCTATAGTCTTATCCACACGGCGAATATGCAATTTGAAAGGGTAACCAGTCTTTTCTAGTTTCCAGCCAGAGTCTGGACAGTGAGCAGGCTTGAGATGAGAGGCATGGATCCAGGAAGTGATTCGGTCTACGTTTACCACTGTAGGTGTTATAAGTAACATCTGCTATGGTCTTTTCCAGCGGGGTTCCAGGAATGACACCTGATGTCGTCTTACATAGATGAAGTCTCGTACTTGATATCATTTTGGAGTCCCCTCGTCCCCAGGTTGGTAGGCAGTGGCCAGCTGTTTTCACAGGTATTTCTGAGTTCTTTCATGAGCATTAAGTCTGTCAAGCAAGGGGGTGTGGAAGGGATCGTTAGGTGTTAGAGTTGGGGTTATGTTCCTTACTGGAGGAGGTGCACAATAGTGAATTCCACAGGGGGTGAAATTACACAAAGAAACAGAGGGAGTATTTCTTGCATGCAACCTTGCATAAGATAGGAGCATAGTTCAATCTTTTATGCTGGTCTCTAAGCTTAATTTCGTTAAGGTCTGTGTAATGATTCTATTCATTCTTTCTACCTGTCCTGAACTCTGGGGTCTATAAGCAAAATGTAACTTCCAATTAATCCCCAGGGTCCTGGCTAACCCCTGACTTACCTGGGCCATGAACGCCAGTCCATTATCAGATCCTATTACCTTAGGCAAGCCGTATCTTGGAGAAATATCTTTCAGGATCTTCTTGACCATCATTTGTGCTGTTTCTTTCTTTTTTTTTTGTGGGGAAGGCTTCAATCCATCCTGAAAATGTATCTACAAAGACTAGGAGATATTTAAGTCCATACCTTGCTGGCTTAATTACAGTAAAGTCCACTTCACAGAATTGTCCTGATCTGGTTCCTCGTAGGTGCTTTGCTGCAGGAAGTTTGGAAGGGTAAACATTAACCAATTGGTGGACCTGACAGGATTTTGTTAACCATTCCATTATTTCCTTTTGCTGTGAGTAAGTTAGTTTAAATCTCTGTTCTTTATCCTTCAGGAATGCCTGCAGTTTCTTTGAACCAAGGTGAGTGAGTTGATGTACATTTTTTATTGACATAGTTGGAGGCATGACTATAGGAATTTTTACTGAAGGATTTAGAAATTCCACTTGGAGGCCTTCAGGGTTAAAAGTTATTTTGGCCCAGAGCTTGGTGAGCAGATATCTGCCCATCAATGGGGCCGGGCATTCTGGGATTACTAGAAACGAGTGATGGATTTTTCTTTTCCCCATGTCCATGGTCCTCTTAGTTGTCTAAGCCCAATATTTACTGCCTTTAGTGCCTTGAACTAGAGACCTTCTATTTGATAGAGGACCAAATGGGGCCTTAAGGGCTGAGTATATTGCCCCTGTATCCACTTCAAAGTTTACTGTGGTCCCCTCCACTTCAAGTTACCCTGAGCTCGGGGAGGGGATCTGAGCCCCAACTTTCGTAGTCATCCTCCCTAGTCAGAATGGATAGCTGGTGTGGCTGTCTACTTCTGGGGCACTTTTTGGCCTAGTGTCCTTTTTCTTTACAGTAGGCACATTGATCTGAGGCCAGGGGTGGGCTCTAGTGTGGGCCCAGGTATCCCTTCCTGTCTCCCTGTTTCTTATTATCTGACCTATTTATTGTTGTGTCCAGGACCTTAGTCAACGCCTTAGTCTGTATGTGTTTGTTTTATCCTCCCTTTGCTCCCTTCTCTTCCTCAGTTTCTCTCTTATAGTATACCTTCTCGGCTTCTCTGACTAAATCTCTCAAAGTCATATCTTGTAATCCATCTAAGCATAGTAACTTTCTTTTAATATCCAGGGCACCTTGCCCAATAAAGGCCATCGTGACAGATGCCTTTTGATTCTCTGCCTGAGAATCAAAAGGAGTATATATCATATATGCCTCCATAATTCTCTCCAGAAACATAGAGAGAGATTCATCAGGCTCTTGAATAACCTATCTTACCTTGGCCAAATTAGTTGGTCGCTAGTGGCCACTTGGAAACCTGCTAATAGAGCCCGGTGATAAGTGGACAGATTCTCCCTACCTTCAAAGGTGTTGGGGTCCCAGTTGGGTCGGTTCAAGGGAGAGCCGGTTTGATTATGTTGGGAAGTTGTGTTGGTCGCCCATCTGTTCTGAGGACATTTTTTTCTAGCATCCAGGAGGATTCTCTTTTGTTCCTGTGTCATGAAGAGAGTCCCTAGGAGTTGCTGGCAGTCATCCCAAGTAGGCTGGTGTGAAAACATCAATGACTCAACCAGACCTGTGAGCTGGGTGGGTTCCTCAGGAAAAGGGGGATTGTTATTTTTCCAGTTAAATAGGTCTGAAGAGGAGAAAGGCCAATACTGGTAGGCTTGCATTTTTCCACGATGGCCATCGTCAGTCGTTGGCCCATAGGGACAGAGGGGGTGAATCATGGGAGTTCCAGGGTTTTCAATCATTCACCGCCAGTGAGTTCCTTTAGCCAGGCCAGCTTCGTCCATGGGAGGAGAAGATGTGTGTGCCACGAGGGAGGCATCTGGAGGGCGCTGGGCTGGCTTAGCTTCCTCCAATGGCAGAGAGGCTGAGTCAACAGAAAGAGAATCACTTAGAGTGTGTTGTGGGTTAGGGGAAGAGGGCAGGGGATAAGGAGGGGGAGGAGAGTCCAGTAGAGTCAAATCTTGTGACTCAGGGGGAACAGAGAGTGAGGAGAAGAAGGAACAGAGGGTTTGAGAGATCATGGGGGAAGGAATAAGAGCCAGGGCAGGGGCACGTAAAGGCTTCACCCATGGAGGGGGAGATTTGCAGAGGTCCTGCAATGTTAAGATATATGGCTGTTGATCAGGATAGCTATGTGGCCCCACGTGAAAGACAATATCTCTGACTTTTTAAATTAGTGGGAAGTAGAAAGATCCTTCTAGGGGCCATCCGACTCCAAAGGTGGGCCATTCTGAGGCACAGAGAGTTTGCCAGGTCCAGCGTTTTACTAAATAAGAAAGATTCTGAGCCCTTAAGCAGACTTTGGTGCAGTGATCAAGGGTCAGAGACAGACGAATTGAAAGGCTATGTCCCAAAAAAAAAAGGTACACAAACAGTAAAAGCAACGACACAGGACACAGAAAAGACAAGACAATAAACACAGGCAATGGACTTCCAACACTGAGACCAGGAGTGAGTAGCCGGCAAAACCCGATGGGATGGCAATACCGAATCTGAAACAAAATATCACTGAGTTGAGGAGACTATTGTTCCTTGATTTCCCGAGTCCTCTGGGGCACCCCCCAGGGACGTGCCCTGTGTCTCTGTGACACGTCTCTCAGACACCATCAGAGAAAGCTCAGGCTCTTCATCACCAATGATTTTGCCAAGCACTAACCTGAAACGTGAACCAGAAAGAGGCACCTTATTTGCCCCGAGAGGAGCCCGTTGGGGTCTCTCGCCCGCCGCTGCCGGAACTCGGTGAAACCTCAATATATAAAGGACATGTGAGGGTCGGAGGAAGAGACCACCAAGAGACTGTCTCATGCAACAGCTAAGGGTTTATTTGGGTTCCAGCATGCTGAGCCTCAGAGCTCACTTGAATAGAGCAGAGAGCCCTGAGAACAACTTAAGCCGAGCTTATATACTTTCCTTATAGATGGAAGGGAGGGAAGTTTACTGATGGGTAAGGGCGAGTGGGCGGTTTGCGTGACACCATGTGAGGGAGTACATTTTGCAGTTTGGCAGTTGGGAACAGCACATTCTGAGAAAAAGATTAGCAAACATTTCTCAAGATTGCAACAGAGTCTTGTTAAGCATACAGAAAAACAGGAAGTGACAAGTAGCTATTCTATTAAACTTTCACTACCGACTATCCCTTTTTGACTGGATGTTCTTTTCTACATTCAATCATCCAAGGTACAAGGTTCTATGCCATTGTATATCGATGTATCAGAGACATCTGTGCAGAACGTAATTCAACACTGCGTATCCCAATCCAGGGCACAATGCCCTTCTGGGCTTCAAATCTTACTTAGATTTCTGTTTTCATACATATATTTCACCTATATATTCTTATACATATCACAGGTTCCCAAAACCATTATTCATCCAGCGGAATGATTTCTAACGCATTCCTAACACGTTATTAATCATTACCATACACTGTTCCCTCAATCTAACTTTACAGAAGAGCAGGAAAAGAGGTGGTCTTACAATACAGAAATGTAGGGGATGTTCCACCTGCTGAGAACCTCAAAGGTCCATGCAGAAATGATTCCTGGAGAAGATGTAGGAAGCTATGAAGGACCTGAGTGAGCAAAAGTCATCTTCCATGGCAAATAACATGGTCAGGATAAAGGGTTTTGTCTGAATCAGCTTCTCTTCTTAATGTAGAGAATATGGGCCAAACCAGGCCTGTGTGGAGATCTGTCTCTGGTTGACTATGGTTGATATACCATTGTAACTTTTGAAAGTGTCACAGGAAGTAGGGGCAGCCTCCATCTCATGGGAACCTTGGAAGCAACAGTTTGGATCAATTGGTGGCCACGAAAGTGACCTAATTCAGTTCCTGAAGAGAGTGACCTCACCTACTTCCTTGGTGATAAAACTATCTGAATTTTGGATCCAGGAAGCCAGGCACCAAGAGCCAGTCCCAGTCCCAGTCCCAGTGAGCTCACTTGTTTGGATTTTCCAAGGAGAGAGTCAGTATTTCTTGGTACCTACTGATGTGAGGGTGGCCAAATGCCAGGATAGCTCTGAAGAGGGGCCTTTCCTGAGAGGACAGGAAGTGGCTCACCGCTGGCTCCTGACAACTTCATAGAGTTGGCAAAGGAGACCAGATCTATAACAAGAAAGGCCATTTTTGAAGAATATCATAAGGCCTACAAGTCAGAGGACACTCTGGATAGTCACAGACCAACTTGGGGCAAAAGTTGCCTTTGTGTGTGTGGATAACAGTTTGTGGTTTTGTCTCATGTTATGAGAATAGGAAAAAAAAGTCGGTTTGTTTGTTTTGGAGTGGAATGTTTCTAATAAGTCTTGAGAACGTGAGTGTTTCTATGTCTGTGTATCCCCCTGTCTCCGTGGTTGTACACGTTAGAAAAAAAAATGCCACAATGGGTGTGTCCTGTCTAGTAGAAAGCTTCCCAGCATTCATCTTGCCCAATTTATAAATGGACTGCAGCTTGCTTTATCCATGGGCAAGACCTACTATCATCCTAAATTTCTGTATTTTTCCTGAATTCTGGCCACTCTCCTTAATAGTCTAATGGTTTTGTGTTCAAGATATGTACCACCTCCAAGCTCTGTGACATGGTCATGTACTGGATAGCTGAAGCGAATTGCGAGCATTTCAGAAAACTCAGATATCAGTGTGTCCAGGGAGTCTCAGTGGAGAAACCCTGCTTTGGGCCTTTTGCTTACCTATTTTTCTGTTGCTCTGAATGTCAGGAAGGTCTTTTCCTATGGCCAACCCTTTGGGAAGCCTGAAGAAAACAGTTTTCAAATGGAAATGAATGGGCATCACCTGTGGCTCTTTGCTTAATTGCTTTGAAAAGGGATGTGTCTGAATCAGCCTCGTGGCCCTGTGTGAGGCTGGGGATTAGATTCTCAGCACCTGATGGAACTAAAGAAAGATCCCATGTGTGCATCCAAAACCAAAATGGCCAAAAGAGCAGTCATTGTAGATGAAGTCTCTCACCTTCCTCTGTAAGGTTTCTGACTTACATCAAGTGAGAATAGGGATCCTTTGGGTCAAATGAGTTCTTCAAATCTCTGCAGAGGCGAGCCCATAGGTGCTTGGGTTTTCTCATGACTCCAATTCACATAAAGAATCTAAACTCCATAGTCAGTTGGCCGCAGATTGGAGAAGTGAAGCAGTATTAACCACAGGTCTGTTTGATCACTCCTGGTTCAGAGGAAGGGTGTCCAGGCCACCCTGACTTAGGCAAATGAGGGGCAAGGGAGCTTATTTTGGACACTGTCTTGGGCTGCGCCTCTGAGGGAGACTTCCAGCCAGAGGTTATGATGAGTGTATGTATGGAAGAAGATGAGAGCCATGTGGTAGTGTTTCGGTTTTAATTGTGGTCATTTGTGTGGTGGTTGGAAGAGATGACTGAGTACACCTGGGGTTGAACTCTGGTGTGATTCCCCTAAGATACACAGTTTTGGAAATGACCTCAGAGAAGTATTGCCATGAATTGTGTTGGTACTTTAGGAGGCCATGCATGAGCGTCACCCACGCATGACAGTAGGCCTCAAATTGGAGATGCAAAACTTGTTGTCCAAATGCTTTACTCATTCTTCTTTCTAATCCTACTGACTATCTTCCTTATCCGACCGACTATACCTTTTTGACTGGATGTTCTCTTTGACATTCAATCATCCAAGGTATAAGGTCCTGTGCCATTGTATATTGTATATCTGAGACACCTCTGCAGAACATAATTCAAATCTAAGTATCACAATCAAGGCCCGATGTTCTTCTGGCCTTCAAATCTTACCTAGGCTTCTGTTTTCATACTTATATTTTACCTATATATCCATGGTAAGTAAAAAGAATATTTTTAGATCTGTGAATAATATATATTTCATGATGAATTTTCTACTCACCTGATATACATATACATTTCATCTTAGTAAAATTCCTCACACAAAATTCAAAGGTCACACTTATGATTGTACCAAAGCCTAAATTGAATGTGACCATGTATTACTAACAACATCCATGTCCTGGTTCCCTAATGCTCTCAAATATCATTTCTATTGGTGAGTACATATTTGTTTCTTCCTAAGATTACATATTCAACCACAAACCTGTTAAAAAATGTCTTTTTCTATCACACAGTTTGTACTTTGCCTGATTTCCTAATTTTTCTATTGATACCTGCTTTCCTACACCTTTTCTCAAGTTCATCATTGTGAATGACTCTTCACATGTTCTGACATTGACATTCACTCTCTAACTGAATCAACATTGGTAAAGAACTTTTGGTCCAAATGCTTTACTCACTTTTCTTTTGAAACCTACCAACTATCTTCCTAATCCTAGCGACTATCCCTGTTTCAGTGGATGTTCTCTTCTAAATTCAATGATCCAAGTTACAAGGTCCTATGCCATTGATTATCTATTTATCTGAAACATCTGTGCATAACGTAATTCAAAGCTAACTATACCAATCAAGTGCCCAATGACCTTCTGGGCTTCCAATGGTTCCTAGTTTTCTTTTTTCATACTTATATTCCACCATTATAGTCTTCTAAATATCGCAGGTTTCCAATACCATTATTCATCCAGCAGAATAATTCCTAACCCAATCCAACATGTTATTAACCTTAACCATAAACTGTTCCCTCAATCTAAATTTACAGAAGAGCAGGGAAAGAGTTGGTCTTACAATACAGGAATATAGAGGATCTTCCACCTGCTGAGAAACTCAAATGTCCATGCAGAAATGATCCCTGTAGAAGATGTAGGAAGCTATGAAAACCTGAGAGAGTAAGTGTTATCTTCCATGGCGAACAACCTGGTCCAGATGAAGGGTTGTGTCAGAATCAGCCTCTCTCATCTTAATGTAGAGAAGATGGACCAAACCAGGCATGTGTGGAGAGCTGTTTCCGAGTGCCTATGGTTGATATAGCATTCTAACTTGTGAAAGTGTCACAGGAAGTAGGGGCAGCCTCCATCTCATGGGACACTTGGAAGCAAGTGTTACGACAATGTGGTTGCCAAGGCAGTGACCTCATTCAGTTCCTGAAGGAAGTGACCTCACCTAACTACCTTGGTTATGGAACTCTCTGAACATGGGATCCAGGAAGCCAGGCACCCAAATCCAGTCCCAGTCCCAGTCCCAATCCCACTTGTTTGGATTTATCAAGGACAGCGTCAGTCTTTCTTGGTACCTACTGATGTGAGGATGGCCAAATGCCAGGAAAGCTCTGAAGAGGGGCCTTTCTTGAGAAACCAGGTAGTGGCTCACCACTGGCTCCTGTCAACTTCACAGAGTTGGACAAGGAGAACAGATCTGAGACAGATCAGGCCATTTCATTTGAACATAGTATGGCCCACCAGTCAGAGGACACTCCAGATAGTCAGAGACCTACTTGGGGGAAGGATGTGCCTTTGTGGGTGTGGGTGTGTTTTGTGGTTTTGTCTCATGTTTCGAGAGTAGGTATGAAAGGCGATTTGTTTGGTTTGGAGTGAACTGATTCTAGTAAGTCGTTTGACAAGGCGAGTGTTTCTGGGTCTGCGTATCCCACTGTGTCTGTAGTTTTAGACATTAGAAAAGAGAATGCAACAAGTGATGTGTCCTGTATAGTTCAAAGCTTCCCAGCATTCATACTTCCCAATTTATGAATGAACTGCGGCTTGCCTTATCCATGGGCAACCCCTGATATCTTCCTAAGTTCCTCTTTCTTTCTGAATTCTGGCCACTCTCCAGAATAGGCTCATGTTTTGTGTCCAAGATATATACCAATTTCAACCTCTGTGACATGGCCATGTACTGGATAGCTGAAGGGAATGGTGAGCATCTCAGAAAACTCAGATATCAGTGTGATCAGGAAAGTCTCAGTGGAGAAACACTGCTTTAGGCCTTTTGCTTACCAATTGTTCTGTTGCTCTGAATGTCAGGAAGGTCTTTGCCTCAGGCCACATTTTGGGAAGTCTGAAGAAATCAGTTTTCAAATGGAAATGAATGGGCATCACCTGTGGCTCTTTGCTTAATTGCTTTGGAAAGGGATGTGTCTGAATCAGGCTCTACATCCTGTATGAGACTGTGGCTTAGATTCTCAGCACATGACAGATGTAAAGAAAGATCCCATGAGTGCATCCAAAACTAAATTTTCCAAAAGAGCAGGCATTGTGGAAAAGTTCTCTCGCCTTCCTCTGTAAGGTTCCTGGCCTCTATCAAGTGAGAATACTAACCTTTGGTACAAGTGAGTTCTTCAATGGCCTGCAGTGGCTAGCCCATAGGTGCTTGGGTTTTCTCCAGTATCCAAATCACATAAAGAATCTATGACTCACAATCAGTAGGCCTCAAATTGGAGAAGCAGATCAGTATTTACAGCAGGCCTATTTGATCACTCCTGGTTCCCCGGACGAGTGTCCAGGCCACCCTGATTTAGGCAAATGAGGGCAAGGGAGTATATTTTGGACACTGTCTTGGGCTGCAACCCTCATGGAAACCTCCAGCCAGAGGTTATGATGAGTATCTATATGGAAGAAGATGAGGGCCATGTGGGAGTGTTTTGGGTTTTATGTGGTCATTTGTGTGGCGTTTGGAAGAGATGACTGGGTCCACCTGGGCTTGAACTCTGGTGCGATTTCCCTTAGGGACTGAGTTCTGGAACTGACCTCAGAGAAGTATTGCCAAGAATTGTGTTGGGATTTTAGGAGGCTTCGCAAGAGAGTCGCCATTGGAAACTGAGATCTAGGCCCAGGGTGGCTTTTCACAGAGCACTGGAAATCTCAGACAGGATATCACATGATTTTATTCTGGAAGACTTGGCAGCCACAGTTAAGACTCAACACACACATGGACGTCATATTGTAGACCTCAATGGGCCTGGATTCATGTGATCTTTTGGCCACTATTTGGGAACTCTTGCCTTTTAGAGTTCTCCAGAGATTTCTTTGAGATGAGCTTCCTAACCATTTAATGGTTCCAGAATGAATTAAAACCTACAGTGCCTCAAACTTCATCCTTGAAAAATGGATAGATAAATACCATGAAATTTTTAAAATTCCCATGACCAGGTGGCACTGGAGAATCTTTGGATATCCTGTGGCTTATCATGAGTATACCAGACAGTGCCTTGATTGACTGGTTTTCATGAAAATGGTGCAGAACAGAGATGTTTGGAATTTAGAGCCTGCAGAGTAGAGAGCCTAGAGCAGTGGTGGGCAGGTGTGTGATAAAACATCTTTGGTGGGGCCATGTGGATCTGCCATTGGCCTGTAAATGGCTTGTGGCTGACCTTGTGCAACCAGCAGACCCTTATATGTAAAGGCATCTTGTTATATGGAGAGGTTTCAGGGCAATGTTTAGAATCAGGCTGCTATGGTCAAGGGGGCAAGCTATGTGGGATATAAGCCTGGTTGGTGCATTCTCCTGCAGACCATGACCTACCATACATAACAGAACTCCCTCAAGCACCGGGTAATAGTTGAATTCTTTGTATTTCGTGAAGCAAATACCAAAATCCCAGTGCAGCAGCAAGAAACACCACAAAAAGTGAAGGATGACCAAATGGCTCTGCAGTCCACATGTGGATACCCTTAGCCCCCTGTGTCCACAGTTTACCTACAAATAAAGAATTCAGCACTGCTGCCTCATATATGGTGGGAAATAAGAAACTATGTTCTCCAGGTAACATAGATGCAGACACAGCTTTGATGGTCTCACTACAAAGGAAGCTAAAGCTCCCGACAACAACATATATTTCAAGTGCCCAACCTCAGAGGTAGTTTCTCAAGAAGTCGTTAGGCCAGCAGAGCTCCATGTTTGTGGAGTTTTACCCTGTCCCTTACTTTTGGAATTTTCTCTCCCACCTCCAAGGTTGTGCACTCCTGAGCATATTCCATTCCAGATATTTATTCACAGATTTTCTAACTCTTCTCCTCTAATTGTGTCTTACTCTGGGCGATTGTAATGTCAAGGCATTGTTCTGGATGAAAGTGGGAAAATTTTTGTGTACCACATATTTACATACAGATTGGATTCATTTTCCAATTTTTCATTCGAAATACTGAATGCCTGACACTAACACCTACCTACTAGACTCTGACAACTATTCCTAATAAGATGGAGAAAAATAAGCCAAAAAGAATAGAAATACAAGAATATCAGAGAAAGCATGGTGTATAGTTGTAATTGCCTTTTGCATTATATAGTGTAAGAGTTATAAATCTAGTCAATTATTTGTTGAAATAGTTCTCCATGTGTTTTAAAGTTAATAAATATGTGAATTCCTGTCTCCCTTTCTCTGTAGGCTATTCAGCACATGTATTTTTACATGCAATTTTAGAATCTTACCTGATACCACACGTACATTCTTGTGAGGTGGCTGAGTTGGCAGATACAAATTTTAAGAGATCACTCTGCTAAACGCTGTTGGAACTGAAAATTCAACCTATGAGTGATCTTCCTAGTTGAAAAACATTATATATAAATCCATGTTCAATAAAACAAATAATTTTTGGATCTGTGGATGATATACATTGCATGGTGAATTTCAATTGGCATTTATTATGCTATTTTTAATGTCTGTGTGTGTGTGTGTGTGTGTGTGTGTGTATATATACACACACACACACACACACACACACACTCTCCAGATTTTTCAAAATATGAGACCTGTGTCTTATTATACACTTTCTAAACTCATTCATATTCATGGATGTGGAATTATAAACAAATTTTCACAATGCAAGTAGATACCTATGGGACATGATATGTATTTTGATGTTCATTTTTATTCAACATTGGTACATTACTATTTCTTCAGTTTATGCACATCATAGTATATATATTTCATCCACAATTTTGCAAATTTATAGGCATTTGTTTCACTTTCAATCACTTTCTTCTTCAGAACGCATGTATTCCTCCATGTTTCTTTACTGTTCTTTTCATGAGACTTCTTTATAAACACATTATTTTCTATTTCCATGATCACTTTTGAAGCAAAACTCACAGACACTTCATGATAAACCATAACTCTAATATTACCAGTAGATGTATTGCTGGTTGGAATGAATGATTGTATATCAATATAAGATTTCTTATATATTTTCAGATAACAATTTAATCCATTATTTAACGTGGGACGAGTTATAGTATTTATCCACAATGTGGTCTCGTCTTGCATTATCTCTATAAACAAAGACACAGGGTACACCTCTTTGTACCCCCAATACTAATTTATAGGACTTCAAATCATTGCTCCAAGAAATGCTGGAAGAAATACTCATGTCACCTGATCTACATATACATTTTATCACAGTAATATTCTGGACACAAAATGCAAAGTTCACACTTATGATTCTACTAAAGCCTAAAAGTAAAGTGAACATGGATTGCTAAAAACATCCATGTCCAGGTTCCACAGTGCTCCCAAATGTCAATCCTATTGTTGACTACATATTTGTTTCTTCCTAAGATTATATATTCAAACTCAACCCTGTTCAAAATGTCTAATCGTATCACTCAATTTATACTTTGCCTGATTTTGAAATGTCTCTATTATTATCTGCTTTCCTACATATTTTCCAGAGTTCATCATTGTGACTGAATCTTCATATGTTTGACATTTTCATTCACTCTATAACCGAAACCCTATTGCTAAAGAATTTTTGGTCCAAATCTTACACTCACTCTTCTTCCTAAACCTACCGACTATCTTCCTAATCCTACCAACTATCCCTTTTTGACTGGATGTTCTCTTTCACATTCAATCTTCCAATGTACAAGGTCCTATGCCATTGTATATGAATTTATCTGAGACATCTGTGCAGAACGTAATTCAACACGAAGTATCATAATCAAGGGAACAATGCCCTTCTGGGCTTCAAATCTTAGATTTCTGTTTTCATACATATATTTCACCTATATATTCTTATAAATATCGCAGGTTCCCAATACCATTATTCATCCAGCAGAATGATTTGTAACACAAATCAAACATGTTATTAAAACTAACTATACACACTTCCCTCAATCTAACTTTACAGAAGAGCAGATACAGAGTTGGTCTTACAATACAAGAATATAGGGGATCTTCCACCTGCTGAGAACCTCAAAACTCCATGCAGAAATGATCCGTGGAGAAGATGTAGGAAGCTACGGAGGACCAGAGTGAGCAAAAGCCATCTTCCATGGTAAACAACCTGGTCAGGATGAAGGGTTGTGTCGGATCAGCCACTCTCTTCTTAATATAGAGAAGATGGACTAAACCAGGCCTGTGTGGAGAGCTGTTCCTGGGTGCCAATGGTTGATATACCATTCTAAATTGTGACAATATCAGAGAAAGTAGGTGCAGCCTCCATCTCATGGGACCCTTGGAAGCAACTTTTAGGACATAGTGGTTTCCAAGGTAGTGACCTCATTCAGTTTCTGAAGGAAGTGACCTCACCTCACTTCCTTGGTGAAGGAACTCTCTGAACTTATGATCCAGGAAGCCAGGCACCCAGAGCCAGTCCCAGTCCAAGTCCCAGTGGTCAAACTTGTTTGGATTTACCAAGGACAGAGTCAGTCTTTCTTGGTACCTACTGATGTGAGGATGGCCAAATGCCAGGAAGGTCTGAAGAGTGGCCTTTCCTGAGAAAGCAGGTAGTGGCTCACTGCTGGCTCCAGACAGCTTCACATAGTTGGCCACGGAGACCAGATCTGAGAAAGGACAGCCCATTTTGGGGGAATATATTATGGCCCACCAGTGAAAGAACACTCTGTATTGTCACATACCTACTTGGGGGTCTGTGTGGGCGTGAGTGTGGGTGTGGGTTTGTGGTTTTGTCTCATTTTCTGAGAATAGGTAGGAAAGTCGTTTTGTTTGGTTTGGTGAGAATTGTTTCTAGTAAGTTGTTTCACAAGGCGAGTGTTTCTGGGTCAGTGCATCCCACTGTGTCCGTGGTTGTAGACATTAGAATAGATAATGCATCAATACATGTGTCCTGTCTAGGAGAAATCTTCCCAGCATTCATCCTGCCCAATTTATGAATGGTCTGCGGCTTGCCTTATGGATGGGCAACACCTACTATCTTCCTAAGTTCCTGTTTTCTTTCTGAATTCTGGAAACTCTCCAGAATATCTCATGCTTTTGTGTCCAAGATATGTACCACCACCAAGCCCTGTGACATGGCCATGTACTGAATAGCTGAAGGGAATGATGAGCATCTCAGAATACTCAGATATTGGTGTGACCAGGAGAGGTTCAGTGGAAAAACCCTGCTTTGGGCCTTTTGCTTACATATTCTTCTGTTGCCGTGAATGTCAGGAGGTCTTTGCCTCAGGCCACCCCTTTATGAATCCTGAAGAAAACAGTTTTCAAATAGAAACATATGGGCATCACCTGTGGCTCTTTGCTTAATTGCTTTCGAAAGGGATCTGTCTGAATCAGCCTCTTGGCCCTGTGTGAGGCTGTGGCTTAGATTCTCAGCACCTGATGGATCTAAACAAAAATCCCATGTGTGCATCCAAAAACAAAGTAGATAAAAGAGCAATCATTGTGTATGAAGTCTCTTGCCTTCCTCTGTAAGGTTCCTGACCTCCATCATTGAGAATATGGAACCATTGGGTCAAATGATTTCTTCAAAGTCCTGCAGAGTCTAGCCCATAGGTGCTTGGGTTTTCTCATGACTCCAATTAACATTAGGAATCTAAACCCCACAGTCAGTAGGCCTCAAAACGGAGAACCAGAGCAGTATTAATGGCAGGCCCTTTTTATCACTCCTGGTTCACAGGAAGGCCACACTGACTTTAGGCAAATGGGGGCAAGGTAGCTTATTTTGTACACTGTCTTTGGCTGCACCCCTCATGGAAACCTACAGCCTGTAGTTATGCATGAGTGTCTATATGGAAGAAGATGAGGGCTTTGTGGGAGTGTTTTAGTTTTAATTGTGGTCATTTGTGTGGCCTTTGGATGAGATGACTGGGTCCACGTGGGCTTGAACACTGGTGTGATTACCCTAGAGACTGAGTTCTGAAACTGACCTCAAAAAAGTATTGCTGTGTATTGTGTTCGGATTTTAGGAGGCCATGCATGAGAGTCGCCATTGAAAACTGAGATCTAGGCCCAGGGGGGGCTTTCCACAGAGCGCTAGGAATCTCAGGAAGGATTCACATTATTTTATTCTTAAAGACTTGGCAGGCATAGTTGCAAGTCAAAACACACATGGACCTCACATTGTAGACCTCAATGGGCCTGGCTTCATGTGACCAATTGGCCTGTCTTTGGGAAACCTTGCCTGTTAGAGTTCTCCAGAGCTTTCATTGAATTGAGCATCCTCTCAATTTAATGGTTCCTGAATGAATTGAAACCCACAGTGCCTCCAACGTCATCCTTGAAATATGGCTAGATAAATACCATTAAATTTTTGAAATTCCCATGACCAGGTTGCACTGGAGAAACTCTGGATGTCTTATTGATGATCATGAGTGTACCAGACCATGCCTTGTTTAACTGTGGTTCATGAAAATGGTGTAGAACAGAGATGTCAGTAATTTGGAGACTGATGAGTAGTCGGCCTAGAGCAGTGGTGTGCAGCTGTGTGTTAAAAAATCTGTGGTGGGGTCATGTGGATCTGCCATTGGCTTCCAAATGGCTTGTGACTGACATGGTGCAGCCAGCAGACCTTCCTATATAAAGGCATCTTGTTATATGGTGAGGTTTCAGAGCAATGTTCACAATCAGGTTGGTATGGTCAAGGGGGCAAGCTATGTTGGATAGAAGTCTGGTTGGTGCATTCTCCTGCAGACCCTTACACACCACACATGACAGAACTCCCTCCAGCACTGTGTTCCATTTGAACTCCTCATATTTCGTGAAGCAAATACCAAACTCCCTGTGCAGCTGCAAGAAACACCACGAAAATTGGAGGATGATTAAATGGCTTCACAGTCCACAGTGGGAGACACTTAGCCCCCAGTGGCAACAGTTTACCTACAAAGAGAGAATTCAGTACTGCTGCCTCATGTCCTTTGGAAAATAAGAAACCATGTCCTTCAGGTCACATAGATACAGACCTAGCTTTCATGGTCTCACTACAAAGAAAGCTAAAGCTCCTGACAACAACATATATTTCAAGTGCCCAACATCAGAGGCAGTTTCTCAACAAGTCTTTAGGCCGGCAGAGCTCCATGTTTGTGGAGTTTTTACCCTTTCCCTTACTTTTGGAAACTCCTCTACCACCTCCAACGTTGTGAACTCCTGTGCATTTTCCATTCCAGATGTGTATTCACAGATTTTCTAACTCTTCTCCTTTAATTGTGTCTTACTTGGGGTGAAGGTAATGTCAAGGCATTGTTCTGAATGAGAGTGGAAAGATTTTTGGGTAGCACAGATTTGCATACACATTGGATGCTTTTTCTAATTTTCCATTCAAAATACTGAATTCCTGTCTCTCAGGGGTAGAAGGAATTCTCCTTCAAAGAATAGCCTGATACTTACAAGAAACAGCCCCCAGGGAGACATCCTGTCTTGGAGACATCCTGTAGCCATCGGTGTCCCTGAGACATCCTGTAGCCATCTGTCTTCCTAAAACATCCTGAGGTTATCTCACCTTGTGAAGAAATCCAGGAACTGACAATATGAGAGCTTTCCCATCTCCAAGCATATAAATTCACTGTGTAAACAATAAAAGTTTACAGCTTGATCAGAGCTCCTTTCTTGCTGTCATCTCTCGTGTCTCTTGTCCCTTCATTCCTCCCCTTCTATGTTCGCTGCCCACCTTGATGTGTCCTGCCAGCCGGGAAATCTGGCGCCCACTGACTGGGGCTTGAGCCTTTGACTGATTGGGAACCCCGTCCTCCTGGAAGACTTGGTCACGTGGAGCTCGCGATTGCTTCAGCAGACACCACCGAGAGACAGATCCAGGAGGAGAGTGGGGATGATGCACGGGGAGTGATCCACCATGGGACAAGCAGTTTCGTCACATGATGTTTTTTGTCAGGCCTCAAGGTGTCCTTCAAGACATGGGGGGCATGTGTTAAGAAAAAGGACTTAAAATTTTTCTTTTCATACATAGGAGAATTGTGTCCATGGTTTCCCCTTGAAGGGACCATTGATGGTAAAAGATGGCTTAGAGTAGGAGACTGTTTAAAAGATCATTATGATTCCTTTGGCCCAGAAAAAGTGCCTGTTCCCACCTTTTATTACAGGAACTTAATTAATGAAATTCTTAAAAGTTCACCCTTTGACAATGGTACCTTAAAACTTGTCAGGCCTGGGGAAGAGACTGTACAAAAGACCTCTCATTCCCCATCGGCATGCCCATCAGTTAGTATAGACATAGACCATTCTCAGTCTCCCCAGGACCCTGGGAACCTTCCTGGTCCCACTCAAAATACCATCCTAATGAATAAGGCTCCAATGTTTACCAACCGCCTTTATCCAGTTTTAAATCCTGGAGACACATTGAACCCCTGGGGAGAAGGCTACCTTGGAGAATTAAGCAGCTGGCTACCATTCAGAAGACCCGCCACCTATCAGGACCCTGCCACAGCCTACCACCTCCCTCCTATATCCCACCTGCCTTTTGTGCTCCGGACTTTCAGTGGCCTAATGCCCCCGCCCAAAAAAAAAATTTCCCCCCTTCCCTTGCCTAACCTGGCTCCCTTGAGAGAGTCTCTCCAACATAGATGGGAACAGATCCAACTTTTAAAAGAATTAAGATCCCTTGACTCTGAGCTCAGTTCATTAGTCTTAGGCACGGAGTCAACGCAAGCTGGCCCACAGCGGTCTAATACAAAGGCTAAGCCACTCCATTGACCTGTTCTTGCCTTCCCAGTCACCCGCAGTCAGATAGATAAGCCTGCCCAGCCTGAGTTCAAAGACTTAGACGAGGATCAAGAGGAGGAAGCGGGGGAAATGGATCAAGGAGATCAGGACTCAGAGGATGAGGAGTTCACCCCTAGGGAGGAAGGAACACAAAGTGTCTACAAAAAATTAAGCCTGTGTTTTCTTGAAAAACTTAAAAAGGCTTGTGCTCACTATGGCCCCACTGTGCCCTACACGTTGGCTTTATTAGAAAGCCACAGCACACAATGGCTTATTCCCAATGATTGGAAATTTTTAGACCCAGCTACCCTCAGTGACGGAGACTTCCTGTTGCAGAATGCAGATTTCAAAGAGCACTGTCAGGAAACTGCTCAAAAAAAATTAACTAAGCCCTTCTCTAAATCCTGGACTTATGTTAAGCTAGTGGGCAATGTGCCTTTTGACACTAAACTAAACAGGCAAGTTTCCCTGCTGAACTTTTGGGGCAGTTTCAGATGCTTGGAGACGCCTCCCTCAAAAGGCCTCGGTTACCACTTCCCTGGCAAAAATTCGACAAGGGCCCAACGAGCCTTATAGCGACTTTGTTCCCCGGCTTAACCTAGCTGCGGAATGCTTGCTTGCACCAAGCGAAAGCAAAAGCACCTTTGTAAAACATCTTCCCTTTGTAAACACCAACCCGGCATGTCAGGATGTTCTTCAACCAGTAAGGATAAAGGGAAACTTTCTGACTTTATTAGACTCTGTGCAGTGGTGGGTGCAGCCCTTGCCATGTGTGTCACCCTAGGTGCCGCCTTTAACAAGGCCTTTCACAATCCTGGCTCACGTACTTGCTTTACTTGTAAACAACCTGGCCATTTTGCACGTGAGTGTCTGACAGAAAAACAAAGCCTAGGAATAGCATCTCCTCAAACTCGGGCTAAACCCCCTGCAGCTACCCTTTGCCCTAGATGTGGTAAAGGTCATCACTGGGCCAGTGAGTGTAGATCTAAGACAAATGCCCTCGGCAGCCTATTTCTTCCTGCTTCTCGGGAAACTCCCTGTGGGGCCAAGCCCTGGCCATGACCTCCCCCAGGACAAGCCCAGGGGCAATAAGGATTGTTCCCTCCCATACTCCCAACCTACCTCAAAATCCTTCTCCACAATTGCCTCCCTCCAACTAGCCACCCCAGGCAGCGCAGGATTGGAACATTTTGCCGCCACCGATACAATATTAGACTCAATGCAAGGGCCCCAAATAATACCCAATGGAATTATGGGTCCCCCTCCATCTCATACATGTGCCCTAATTCTTGGAAGAGCCTCTACTTCTTACAAGGTGTTCAGTTCTTCCCTGGCATTAATGATAATGATTTCACTAGAGAAATAAAAATATTGGCCACAGCTATTAATGTAGTTGTGGCCATCCCAGCAGGAACAAGACTTGCACAATTAATACTCTTTCCTTTGGATTCAGGAGGCAATTCACTGCCCAAAACTACAACGGGGGACTGCCTCCTTTGGCTCCTCTGAAGTATATTGGGTTCAGCCCATTTCTCACAATAGACCCACCATTACCTTACTTATTGAAGGAAAAGAATTCAAAGGAATTCTAGATACTGGAGCTGATGCCACAATTATTTCTCAAAAATACTGGCCATCAGGTTGGCCCCTCACCCCATCCTTGACAGACCTTAAAGGGATAGGACAGTCAAAAAATCCTCTGGTCAGCTCTAGGGCTCTTAGCTGGACTGATAAAGAGGGTAATAAGGGAAATGTCACTCCATTCGTTGTTCCTGACTTCCCTGTTAACCTATGGGGCCAAGATATTTTGAGTCAAATGGAAGTTATTCTTGCCAGTCCCAATTCCATGGTGACCCATCAAATGCTTCGTATGAATTTTGTCCCTGGTACAGGCCTTGTGAGACTGAGACAAGGACTGGTTGAGCCTATACAACCCATACAAAAAACAAATACATATGGACTTGGGTATTCATGTTTTTAGTGTCAGTCCCTGACCCTCCTGTTCCCAATGCAGATAAAATTATTTGGGAGACTCAGACTCTTGGTGGGTGGATCAGTGGCCCCTTACCCCAGAAAATTTGGAGGCTGCCTCCATGTTAGTGCAGGAACAGCTGGCAGCCGGCCATGTAGAGCCCTCAACCTCACCATGAAATACTCTTATTTTTGTTATCAAGAAAAATTCACGCAAGTGGCGCCTTTTACAATATTTGTGTGCCATTAACAAAGTTATGGGCTGGGGATGTGGCTCAGGCGGTAGAGCGCTCGCCTAGCATGCGTGCGGCCTGGGTTCGATCCTCAGCACCACATACAAACAAAGATGTTGTGTCCACCAAGAACTAAAAAAAATAAATATTAAAAAAATTCTCTCTCTCTCTCTCTCTCTCTCTCTCTCTCTCTCTCTCTCTGTCTCTCTCTCTCTCTCTCTCTCCTCTCTCACTCTCTCTTTAAAAAAAAAAAAAAAAAAAAAAAAAAAAACAAAGTTATGTGCCCCATGGGAGCACTACAGCCAGGCATTCCCACACCAGTGGCTATTTCCAAAAACTATTGTAAAATGGTTATTGACTTAAAAGATTGCTTTTTTACCATTCCTTTACATCCTGAGGATAGACCCTATTTTGCCTTTAGTCTCACTCGCATTAGTTTTCAGGGCCCTATGCAGAGATATCAATGGAAGGTTCTTCCCCAAGGTATGGCCAACAGCCCTAGTCTTTGCCAAAAATACATTGCTCAAGCAGTAGACCCTGTGAGAGACTGATGACCACAAATTTATATTTTACATTATATGGATGATTTGTTAATTGCTGCACAGAATACCCATGACCTTAATAATTGTTACTTGGACATTTACAAAACCCTCCCTACCTTCAGACTACAGATAGCTCCTGATAAGGTTCAAACACAGGAGCCTTATACCTATTTGGGCCTTAAACTTCAAGATAATCAGAATCCAAATTCCTAAAATACAACTACGTGTGGACCATCATCACACGCTTAATGATTTTCAAAAATTACTGGGGGATATTCAATGGCTATGAAAATATTTACGATTACCCACTTGTGTACTTTTGCCCTTTATTGATAGTTTGAGAGGTGATTCCCACCGCTCCTCCCCTGAAAATCTTACTCCCAAGGCATGAAAGGCAGTAAACCAGTCACAGAAGCCATTGCCCAACAGTTTGTTACACAAATTTCTTGTAACCTTCCTCTGGTTCTGGTTATTATACACACTCCTCATACACCGACAGGAATATTTTGGCAGTGAGATCCACATTTTAAAAATAAAGGCTGCCCCTTGCTGTGGGTCCATTTACCCACCACATGCTACAAGATTGTTACTGTTTATCTTGCTCAGGTATCTTCTATTATTATTAAAGGTCATTTGCTTTCTCTACAACATTTTCACAAAGACCCTGATAATATTTTAATTCCATATACTAAGGACCAAACCCAATTTTTACTACAAACAGAGAATGAATGGGGTATTGCCCTATCAGGCTTTTGGGGAACAATTTATAACCACGTCCCCAATGACCCACTTTTACATTTTGTCCAGTTACATCCATTTATTTTTCCCAAAATTACTCAAAAGGCTCCCATTCCTCAAGCCTTTACTGTCTTTACAGAAATTGGAAATGGGAGCAGTATTAATGGCAGGCCTATTTGATCACTCCTGGTTTACAGGAAGTGTGTCCCTGCCACCTTGACGATAGGCAAATGAGGGAAACAGGAGCATATTTTGGACACTGTCTTTGGCTGTGCCTCTCATGGAAAACTCCATCAAGACTTTATGAAGGGTGTCTATATGGAAGAAGATGAGGGCCATGTGGGAGTGTTTTGGATTTAATTGTGGTCATTTGTATCGCGGTTGGAAGAAATGACTGGGTCCACCTGGGATTGAACTCTGGTGTGATTCCCCTTAAAGACTGAGTTCTGGTACTGACCTCAGAGAAGTATTGCCATGAATTGTGTTTGGATTTTAAGAGGTCACGCATGAGAGTCACCCTTGGAACCTGAGATCTAGGCCCAGTTTGGATTTCCACAGAACACTGGGAATGTCATCCAGGATATTACATAAAATTATTCTTAAAGACTTGGCAGCCAAATTTGAGTTTAAAAACACACATGGACCTCACATTGTAGATCTCAATTGGCCTGGCTTTATGTTACATTTTGGACACTCTTAGGGAAGCCTTGCCTGTGAGAGTGCTCCAGAGCTTTCATTGAAATTAGCTTCCTCACCATTTAATGGTTCCTGGATTAATTGAATCCCACAGAGCCTCCAACTTCATCCGTGAAAAATGGCTAGATAATTACCATGAAATTTTTGATATTCCCATGACCAGCTGGCACTGGATAACCATTTGATGTCCTATTTCTGATCCTGAGTATACCAGACACTGCCTTGATTGACTGGGTTTCATGAAAATGGTGTAGAAAAGAGATGCCAGTAAGTTGGAGCTTGGTGAATAGTGGGCCTAGAGCAGTGGTATGTAATTGTGTGATAAAACATCTGTGGTGGGGCCATGTGGATCTGCCATTGGCTTCCAAATGGCTTGTGACTGACATAGTGCAGCCAGCAGACCCTTATATGTAAAGGCATCTTGTTATATGGAAAACTTTCAGAGCAATGTTCAGAAACATGTTGCTATTCTCAAGGGGGCAAGATACGTGGGATAGAACCTTGGTTGGTGCATTCTCCTGCAGATCCTGACTCACCACAACTTGAAGAACTCCCTCTACCACTGTGTTCCATTTTAACTCCTCGTATACTGTCAAGCAAATACCCAAATACCCAGTGCAGCAGCGAGAAACACCACGAAAAGTGGAGAATGACCAAATGGCTTCACAGTCCACACGGGGAGATACTTAGCCCCCATTGGCCACAGTTTACATACAAAGAAAAAATTCAGCACTGCTGCCTCCTGTTCATTGGAAAATAAGAAACTATGTCCTCCAGGTCACATAGATGCAGACCCAGCTTTGATGGTCTCTCTACAAAGGAACTAAATCTCCTGACACAACATATATTTCAAGTGCCCAACCTCAGAGGCAGTTTCTCAAAAAGTATTTAGGCCAGCAGAGATCCATGTTTGTAGAGTGTTTACCTTGTCCCTTACTTTTAGAAACTCCTCTACCACCTACAAATTTGTGAACTCCTGTGCATTTTACATTCCAGATATATATTCACAGATTTTCTAACTCTTCTTTTCTAATTGTGTCTTACTTGAGGCGAAGGTAATGTCAAGGCATGGTTCTGGATGAGAGTGGGAAGATTTTTGTGTAGTACATATTTGAATACACATTGGATTCAATTTCCTATTTTCCATTAAAAATTCTGAATTCCTGACACTAACACATACCCTACTAGACTCTGCCTACTAATCCTAAAAGGATGGAGAAAAATAACCCAAACAGAATAGAAATACAACCAATTCAGAGGAGGTGTTATTTATAGTTGGAGTTGCCTTTTGCATGATATAGCGTAGGTGTAATAAATCTAGTTAATTTTTAATTGAAATAGTTCTCCATGTGTTTTTAAAGTTAACAAATATGTGAATTCCTGTCCCCCTTTCTCTGTAGCCTATTCACCACATGTATTTTTAGATGCACATATAGAATCCTACCTGGTACTACACGTAAATTCTTGTAAGGTGGCTGACTTGGCAGATACAAATTGGGAGAAGAGATCACTACTCCTAAACGCTGTTTGATCTGAAAATTCAAACTGTGGGTGAGCTTCCTAGTTGAACAACATCATACATAAATCCATGTTCAGTAAAATGAAGATTTTTGAATCTGTGGATGCTATATATTTTATGATGAATTTCGATTGGCATCTATATTCCTACATTATAATGTCTGTGTGTGTGTGTTTTGTGTGTGTGTGTGTGTGTGTGTGTGTGTGTGTGTATATATATATATATATATATATATATATATATATATATATATACACTCTCCTGATATTTCAAAATATGAAATATATGTATCTTATATACACTCCCTAAATTCATTCATGTTCAAGAATGTGGATTTATAATCAAATATTTACAAGATTATTCTCAGAAATATTCATCCACCTGAAATATACATTTGTTTCCTAGTACTGAAAACTATCGTTAGTAAATTATGCTTACAAATCCTAATATTTGTACAGTAACTGACCCAGATTAACATCAATGCAAGTAGATTCCTATGGGACATGATGTGTATTTTGATGTTCATTTTCATTCAAAACTGGTACATTAATATTTCGTCAGTTTTTGCAAATCAAAGGATATATATTTCATCCACAATTTCACAGATTTATAGGCATTTGTTTCACAATCACTTCCTGCTTCAGAACACATGTATTCCTCAATATTTCTTGACTGGTCTTTTCCTGAGACTTCTTTCCAAACACATTATTTTCGATTTCCGTAATCACTTTTGAAGTAAAACTCAAACACACTTCATGATACAGCATAACCTTAATATCACCATTAGATGTATAATGGTTGGAATGAATGATTATATGTCAATATAAGATTTCCTGTATATTTTCAGATATAAATTCAATCCATTATATAAAGTCAGAACCAGATATATTATTTATTCACATAATGGTCTATTCATGCATTATCTCTCTATGCATAGACAAACGGTACACCTCCTTGTACCCCGAATACTAATTTATACGTCTTCAATATATTGCTCCCAGAAATGGTGGAAGAAATAGTCATGTTACCTGATCTACATATACATTTTATCACAGTAAAATTCTGCACAAAAAGCAAAGGTCACACTTAAGATTGTATCAAAGCCTAAATGGAAAGTGACCATGGATTACTAAAATATCCATGTTCAGGTTGCCAATGCTCTCAAATGTCAATCCTACTGGTCACTACAAATTTGTTTCTTCCTATGATTATATATTCAAACTCAACCCTGTTCAAAATATCTAATCCTATCACTCACTTTATACTTTGCCTGATTTCCTAATGTCTCTATTGATATCTGCTCTCCTACCTATTTTCCCCAGTTCATCATTGTGACTGATTCTTCACATATGCTGACATTAACATTCATTGTCTACCCGAAACCCTATTGCTAAAGAATTTTGGTCCAAATTCTGTACTCACTCTTCTTTCTATACCAAGCGAGAATCTTCCTAATCCTACCGACTATCCCTTTTGACTGGATGTTCTCTTCGACATTCAATCATTCAAGGTACAATGTCCTAAGCCATTGTATATCAACTCATCTGACACATCAGTGCAGAAGATAATTCAAAGCTAAGTATCCCAATCAAGGGCCCAATGCACTTCTGGGCTTCAAATCTTAGCTAGATTTCTGTTTTCATACTTATATTTCACCTGTATATTCTTGTAAATATCGCAGTTTCCCAATTCCATTTTTCATCCCACAGAATGAGTCCTAATCCAAATCGAACTTGTTAGTAACCCTATCCATACACTGTTCAGTCAATCTAACTTTACAGAAGAGCAGGGACAGACTTGGTCTTACAATACAGGAATGTAGGGGATCTTCCACCTGCTGAGAAACTCAAAGATCCATGCAGAAATTATTCCTGGAGAAGTTGTAAGCAGCTATGAAGGACCTGAGAGAGCAAATGTCATCCTCCATGGCAAACAACCTGGTCAGGATGAAGGGTTGTGTCTGAATCAGCCTCTCTCTTCTTAATGTAGAGAAGATGGACCAAATCAGGCCTGTGTGGAGATCTGTTCCCAGGTGCCTAAGGTTGATATACCATTCTAACTTGTGAAAGTGTCCCAAGAAGTAGGGGAATCCTCCATCTCATGGAACCCTTAGAAGCAATTGTTAGGACAAAGTGGTTTCCAAGGCAGTAACCTCATTAAATTTTTGAATGAAGCGACCTACTGCTCTTCCTTGGTGATGGATGTCTCTGAACTTGACATCCAGTAAGCCAGCACCCAGAGTCAGTCCCAGTTTCTTTCCCATTGGGCTCAGTTGTTTGGAATTACCAAAGACAGAATAAGTCTTCCTTGGTACCTACTAATGTTAGATTTCCCAAATGCCAGGAGAGCTCTGAAAATGGGCCTTTCCTGAGAAAGCAGGTAGTGGTTCACCACTGGCTCCTGAAAATTTCACAGTGTTGGACAAGGAGACAAGATCTGAGAGAGAACAGTCCATTTCAGGGAAACATAGTATGACCCACCAGTCAGAGGACACTCGGGATAGTCACAGACTTACTTGAATGAAGGAGGTGCATTTGTGGGTGTGTGTGTGATTTTGTGGTTTAGTCTCTTGTTCTGAGAATATGTAGAAAAGGCTGTTTGTTTGGTTTGGAGTGGACTATTTCTAGTAAGTCGTTTGACAAGGCGATTTTTTGCATGTATGTGTATCCCACTGTGTTCACGGTTGTTGAAATTAGAAAAGAGAATGCATCAATGGATGTGTCCTGTCTAGTAGAAACCTTCCCAGTATTCATTATGCCCAAGTTATGAGTGGACTGCCGCTTGCCTTATGGATGGGCAACACCTCCTATCTTCCTAAGTTCCTGATTTCTTCCTGAATTCTCGTCACTCTCAAGAATAGGCTCATGATTTTGTGTCCAAGATATGTACCATCTCCAAGCTGAGTGACATAGTCATGTACAGGATAGCTGAAGGGAATGGCGAGCATCTCAGAAAACTCTGATATCAGTGTGTCCAGGAAAGTCTCAGTGGAGAAACCTTGCTTTGGGCCTTTTGCTTACCTATTGTTCTGTTTTCCTGAATGTCAGGAAGGTCTTTGCCTCAGGCCACCACTTTGTGAATCCTGAAGAAAAATGTTTTCAAATGGAAATGAATGGGCATAAACTGTGGCTCTATGCTTAATTGCTTTAGAAAGGGATGTGTCTGAATCAGCCTCTTGGCCCTTTGTGAGGCAGTGGCTTAGATTCTCAGCACCTGATCGATCTAAAGAAAGATCCCATGTGTGCATCCAAAACCAAAATGGCAAAAAGATCAGTCATTGTGTAGGAAGTCTATTGCCTTACTCTGATAGGTTCCGGACCTACATCAAGTGAGAATAGGGATCCTTTGGGTCAAATGAGTTCTTCAAAGCCCTGCAGAGGCTAGCCCATAGGTGCTTGGATTTTCTCATGACTCCAAATCACATAAAGAATCTATACCTGACAGTCAGTAGGCCTCAAATTGGAGAAACAAAGCAGTATTAATTCCAGGCTTATTTGATCACTCCTGGTTCACAGGAAGGGTGTCCAGGCCACCCTAAGTTTAGGCAAATGACAGGCACGGAGCTTATTTTGGACATTGTCTTGGGCTGTGCCCCTCATGGAATTCTCCAGCCAGAGGTTATGATGAGTGTCTATATGGAAGAAGGTGAGGGCCATGTGGGAGTGTTTTGCTTTTAATTGTGTTCATTGGTGTGGCGGTTTGAAGGGATGACTGGGTCCACCAGGGCTTGAACTTTTGTGAGATGCCCTTTAGCGACTCAGTTCTGGAACTGACCTCAGAGAAGTATTGTCCTGAAATTTGTTGGGATTTTAGGAGGCCACTCTTGAGAGTTGCCTTTGGAAACTGAGATCTAGGCCAAGGGTGGCTTTCCACTGAGCACTGCGAATCTCAGGCAGGATATCACATGATTTCATTCTGAAAGATTTGGCAGCCATAGTAATGAATCAAATCACACATGGACCTCACATTGTAGACCTCAATTGGCTGGGCTTCATGTGACCTTTTGGCTACTCTTTGGGAAGCCTTGCCTTTGAGATTTCTCCAGAGCATTCATTGAAATGAGCTTCCTCAACATCTAATGGTTCCTGAATGAATTGAAACACACAGTGCGTTCAACTTCATCCTTGAAAAGTGGCTAGATAAATACCCTGAATTTTTTGAAACTCCCATGACCAGGTGGCACTGGAGAACCTTTGGATCTCCTGTTGCTGATCATGAGTGTACCAGACAGTGCGTTGATTGACTGGGTTTAATGAAAATGGTGAAGAACCGAGATGCCAGTAAGATGGAGACTGCTGAGTAGTGGGCCCAGATCTGTGGTGTGCAGGTGTGTGATAAAATATCTATGGTGGGTCCATGTGGATCTCCAATTGACTTCCAAATTGCTTGTGGGTGACAAAGTGCAGCCAGCAGACCCTTATATGTAAAGGCATCTTGTTATATGGAGAGGTTTCAAGGCAATGTTCAGAATCAGGTTGCTATGGTCAAGGAGAAAGCTATGTGGGATAGAAGCCTGGTTGGTGCATTCTCCTGCAGACCCTGACCCACGACACGTGACAGAACTCCCGCCATCACCGTGTCCCTGTTGAACTTCTTGTATTTCGTGATGCAAATACCAAACTCACAGTGCAGCAGCAAGAAACACCACGAAAATGGAGGATGACCAAATGGCTTCACAGTCCACACGGGGAGATACTTAGTCCCCAGTTGCCACAGTTTACCTACAAAGAGAGAATTAAGCACTGCTGCCTCATGTTCATTGGAAAATAAGAAACCATGCACTCCAGTCACATAGATGCTAAAGCTCCTGAGAACAACATATATTTCAAGTGCCCAACCTCAGAGGCAGTTTCTCAAGAAGTCTTTAGGTCGGCAGAGCTCTATGTTTGTGGAGTTTTTACCTGTTAGACCTGGATGTAAGAAAAGAACTCTGACTCCAATTAAAATCAAATTAAAGCAAGCGTATTATTTCCAACGTCTGTGCTGCCTCTCCCTCCCAAAATGGCCAGAACAACACAGCAACCCTAACTTTCCTACAGCCCAGGTTTATAGCCCAGAAAGTTACACAAAATGGGTGTTACATATAACAGAACTCTGACAAGCCTCACACTAATTGTAGTTTACATTTTTATTTTTTTGCTATCCCCAACATCAAAATTTATGAGGACCATTAGAGCCTCAGAGAGGGTAATTGTCTGGCCACAGAAGGCCAATATTTATGAGGTGTCACTAAAGTTTAAGAGAGGGCTGCTATCTGATCAGAGAGTCATTCATGGGTGAATTCAAGGCACGGGCAGGCATTTCAAGCAGGTTCAGAATTTGCAGTAATTTATAGTAAAGCCAAAATTATTTTTTCATGGCTTTGTTGCAAGATGGCTCCCAATTTTAATCAAAGATAATGTTGAGTCTATCATCCCCCCGTTTTCTTATGTGTCCCTTTCAAATCTTTGATAGGGTAGGGGAAGAGGACTGGGGAAATTATAATCCCTCAGGTAACAGTATCCAAATATTTAGAACTCACCGAAAACCAGTCTCCCTAATATTACCTGACTTAATTAATTACTTATATTGATAGTCTATTTATTTTTGCTCCATTGTTTTAAATATAGAGTCGTTTCTCA
This sequence comes from Callospermophilus lateralis, assembly GCF_048772815.1. Taxonomy (NCBI): domain Eukaryota; kingdom Metazoa; phylum Chordata; class Mammalia; order Rodentia; family Sciuridae; genus Callospermophilus; species Callospermophilus lateralis. The sequence goes on along the minus strand of NC_135316.1, from coordinate 12,223,730 downwards.
TTTTGGCTTCTTCTAAGCTGAGAGAGGGTGACGTGAGGGGGCATGGCATGAGGGACATGAGTTGCCTTTTAGAAGTCAGTACGTTTTGAAGTCTGGTTTTGGAAGAAAAGGTTATAAAGTCATCTGGGGATGGGTTCTTCTATGAGAGAAACAAAAATCATGAGTACTGAAATAATGTTGCAGCAGCTGGAGCATGTCACTGTATGAAGTTCCCTCACCAGTCTTTAATATCCCCAATTATCAGGACTGTCAACATAATATTTAACTTTTAGTGTTACAGTTGTCCCTCCCGCTAAGATATAGTTTAATAATTGAATGTCATCTGATCTTGCAAAATCCTTTTACTACTATGACCTCTGTGTCTAATAGAGAAACCTTTATTTCTGTTACTCAGGGCTGGATAATCGTACTAGCAAACACCAAGCCTACTTGTGTAGGTTAGAAATATCTGTAGAACTTAAACTAAAAATTTCCGCCTCTGGCAGCTCCTCTTGATAGTCTCTTTTTACAGTTATTAGGCATTCCTGTCTGAGAATCCTTCTTTGTAGCCTCCAGTCTTCCTTATTTTGGGAGGCTAACATAAACTGTATACCTTAGAATATTATTATTATTATTTTTATTATTTAAAATGCCGAGGAATGGCTGTATTTTGATTTCAACTGTCTTTGCTAAGTCTTTAAGATGAAGCAGTCAAACTGACTTTTGTTTTTATCTATTGTTAACAGTCAGCTAAGCTTTTATGGGAGTAATTCCTGGGTAAACTTGAGAGCAGATTCTCAGTTCTGCTAGTGCCATTTGTGCTAGGTGGGTCCAGGTCATGCTTGACCATGTGGATTCCCTTGGAAGCATCAGGGATGTCTCCCTTCTCTGATGACTCTCTGCCGCAGTCTGGCTGGGCACAATTCAGGAGCCACTTGTCAAAAGAAACTAACTTTATTTTTAGAACCACACACAATGAACAAAACAGCTCCTCAGGAAAAAACCCTCAGAGCCCAACTGCCACCACCGGCTTCCCACAAGCCACACACCCCAACAACCTCTTTCTCCCACAATCCTCCTGCTCTTGAGGCCGATTTGCTGGGTCGCATGGGCGGAGCCAAAAAAGTCCCCCAATGAGCAGCTCCGTGGTCTGAAAGGGCAGGGAAACAGCCCAATGAGCATCACCGCAGAGGAGCCAATCAGCTAGATGTTGCTGGGGCCGCTGTGAGCCAATCATCAGCTGGCAGTCTAAAGTTTGCTGGGGCCCCTTCAGCTCATCAGCTGGCAGTCTGAAAGTTTGCTGGGGCCCCTTCGGCTGTGGCTCTCAACATCACCCCCTCTCTGTTTAAACAACAAGCATGTGGCTTAGGGACCGTGCCTGCCTTAGGTTGTCCAATAGTACATATGGTCCTTACCCGTTATCGGATGAGCTGACCTCAAGGCGTCAGCCTCCTGTCTTAGGTTGGTACCATAGTAATTGGATCTTACCCGTCATTGACTACTAGTCCAGTATACAGCCACACCTGTGTAGAGGTCTTTGTACCAGCGGGGGGGTGAGGTTCTTTGCCTCACCTCTGTTGGCCCCCAAATTTTAGCTGAACGATCATGACAAACAGAAGGGAGGAAGATACACCAAGCCAGCTGACGGCTCCTTTTGGAAAAATTGTACCACCGATGACACCATCAGCATAAATACCCCAACACTGCTCTCAACAACTCTCCTCTTTGTAGCAAATGCACTGATTGGCTATCTGTTCTACAGTGGTCTCCTTAATCTCCCTGATCAGGAGGTTTTGTGGTCCAGAGTTGCAAAGCACTTAGAGAAGTCCCTCTGTTCCCTGAATTCAGAATGACTCAGAGGGCAAGAGCCAAATACTGGTTTTCTTGGCCCTTTTCATTTAAATTTAATTTTAAATCCCAATATTAAACATCAAGCAAATAAATTTAAACAGCCTTATATTAAGATTACAGGGCTTTAATGTCTATAACTTTTTAATTATTTATCTTATTATTAATTGAAATCTTATTATTCTGTCTGTCTTGTAGGTGATGACTTATTATCTTAAATTAATCCATGTTCTGTTCTTAAAGCAAAACTTCTGTAAAACACTAACAGGGAATCTTTAGATCACTTATAAGGAAATTAAAAAATAAAATTTTCTAACAAGAGTAAAAATACTTAGTTCATATAATAGCTACCCTGAATTTTTTGGCTGAGTTGTACATTATATCCCCTGTTTAAGATCCTAGTAATCTTGACAGAAAAAAAGAGAAAACTTTTGAACAAAACTTTAAGTGAAATAAAATCTGACCTACTGCTTTCATAGTCATTTTCACATGTAGTAAGATGGGACACAGAGCCTTATCTCAGGTAAGGCCGGGCTCTTTATAAATCTTAAGTGTTTTAGTTCTAAAGCTGATCTTTGTTTTTTAAATAACATTTTACAAAGTTTACATAAATTGTTTGAGGTCACATGAACATTATCTGATGCCATATGATATCACATTTAAAGCATGAATTAAAGAACAGCTGAAAGTTTTTAATCTTTAGATAGATTAGGGTCTCATTAACTTAAAAATACATTTAAATTGTTCCACAATGTAAAAAGTAACATAAAACATTACAAACCTTATTGATAACAAGTTAAAAAATCCCCAATATATATTTTATTTAGCATACAACTTCAGAACACCTGCTTGATATAATGCTATTTTAAAGTTTCGACCTTATCGGCTTGTATACCTGGAAGATATGAGCACATTAATAGCATCACAATTACATTGACATTTCTACAGTAACCAAGTATAGCTTTTAAAGAAATGACAGTACAGTGCTCTAAAATAACAGTTCTTATTTAAACAGTTTAATTTTTATGGTTGCTTGCTCTGGAAAATATAAAACTTAATAAACACAATTTTATGGGTAAACTTATGTTTTAAAAAAATTTTGTCTCTTTAACACATGACTGATTTTTAAAATGTTATACAGGCTTTAGTACAAACTTATACAGACCTTAGTATATAAATCAGTTATCAAACAAAAGTACTCATGAATGAGTAATCCCATATCAAAATTACTTTACATATGTATCAAAATATTAGACAAATGTATTGAACAGTGTAAACCATTTTTTTTGTTTAAGGAAAAGTCCTAGAACAAAGGCATATTAGACCTTTTGAAGACAGTAATATTTTATTAGATTTTGAACACCTAGAAAAACTTGTAAGCTTAAATTTAAAGTCATTCATATTTATCTGTTTATCCAATTTAATTTGAAACCTTTAAATCACGTGAATTTAAGAACTTTGGATCCACTTTTTCAATGTGTTTTTATGAGTGCCTTTGTATATGAGTGCTCCTTATATATGTTAATTTGTGTATCATACATATATAATATACGGACATATGTATATATATAGAAATACAACACAAAAGAAAAATGTGAACACATAATAATACTAAAGGCCTTGTAGCTTTTCATAGGTGAAATCTCCACTGCAATGTTTCAAAATCTCCAGAGTTGGTTAAAGATAGAACTTATCAGAAAAACATTAACCTAGGTCTGTAGGATCAAAATCATGAGCCAAAAATAAATAAATAAATAAATAATCTAAGGAAAAAATTAAGAGTGCTAGAAAAAATGACTGGCCAGTAATTAGTAAATACCATACAATTTACCTTTATTTTCCCTTAGGCCTCAGATCAGTCTCATACTGAGCTTATAGGCTTTTTTCATTTGCATTTCAATATAAGTCCTGGCTGAGGTCTGGAAGGAGCAGGAAAAAACTGCTATTATGAGCAGACACCTCAGGCCTAAGGCATTTTAAACATGATTTTCAGGTTAGGATGTTGAAAATTATGGTACAAATTTACGATACAATTCACAAAATTTTATATATTTACATCTTGTTTTGTCAACAGATACCATAATATGATTTACTATCCTTGTCCAAATTAATGCACTGGTACACACAGTGATATTTTCCCAGGCTACCCAATTCAAAATTGGTGAAAAAAATAACTGAATGATTGGGAAGTTACTTGCCAACTTGAAAGTGGAGTTCTTTAGTTTTCCATCCTAAGTATTTAAGTTCTCTGGCATGAATTATCTGAAACCATAAACTAAACAATTACCTATACCCGACTTTTAACTGCAAGATTATGCAATGCTTCAAAAATGCATTCAGATACCAGATTGTTACAATGACACATCATCATTTAGATACACATTCAGCTAAGATCACTTCCAAGTAACAATTTATAATATCAACACATTATTGCACATGTCTTATAGGGCCAGAAACAAAGACACAAGACAGACAGAAAGGAGCTCCAGATATGGCTGATAGACAGAAGCCTTTAAAACAGAGCAGATAAGAGAAAAATCTCCTACACCAGTGGCACCACAGATGTCCTCACAAGGAGACCAGATGTTTTCACAGAGGGGCAACCTGAAATGTAAAATCAAGGGTCTCCATGGTGACTTTACTGCATTTAGTGTCCCCCTTTTCTTTTTCTCTTCTTAAAGAAGATAGAGGTGGCATAATCCTTACAGTGCAGGGAAGGAAGGAGGGAATTCCCTGAAGAAACAGGGCTTCAGTAGCTGCTGGGAGTCTCTCAGTCATTCCTGTTATTTACAGAATTAACTCTTCTGGTTTTTTTCCACCCCAAGCATGCTCCATCTTCTAACATTTCAGTAGTCAGGTCTCAAAAAGTTACGGGATGGGGGGGGTGGTATTAAAATTTGTAACTTAATGTTCGGTTCCTGACCTTGAAGCCACTTAAAGCCAATTTAATAATGAGGACAGGGATTTGAGAAAAAGAAAAAAGGGAGTTTTACTGCTTTGCTAACAAAGAAAAAACAAGGGGACTTGTTGATCTGGACTTGTTGTGACTTTCTTGATCTGGAGGGACAAGGGGTTTTAAAAGAGTTTCACTTGTTAACTTGGGAGATACTCAGTTCTTAGTTCCCCAGCAGGCATTGCCATCTGCAGTGGGTGTGCTCCAGGCATCCAGTTAGGGGCTTCTCTGATCCTGCTTAACAAAGTTGGGTAAAGTTCATCAAAGTTCCTTAAAACACAGTGCAAAGGGTGTCAGGCTTACTTTCTTTGTTACCGATTTTCACGTCCAATATTTTTAAGATTTTACCACAGAAATCACACAACAAAACACACAAAAACAAACAAAGAAAAAACATATAGAACACAGAACCAAACACAAAAAAACAAAGTCCCGGTGCCAAAACAGAAATAAAGAGGAGCACTGCAATATCTTGCTAAAGCTCCGGGCTAGGAACGCGTGCGTGCCCGTCGGTACCTCTCTAACCTTCCAGAGGAATTCCCTAGAGGACAGAACAGAGGACAGAAAGATTCTCATTACTGTCCTGGACAGGAGTATATGTGAGCCTCCTCAGGCCACCTCTCTGTCATCAGAAGAGATCTCCCTTAACCAGATATCAGATGTTAAAAGGCACCACTTACCTATGGAGGCCTCCTCCACCAGGTGCTTGCTAATTGTTTTAGTGCAGTGGTTCACTGCCGTGCTCCCCAGACCGAAGGCTCACTCCAAGGCCTTGGGACATCTCAAGTTGCGCACCCCCTAGAGTGGCTCTCCAGGCCGGTGCCCTGGAGGGAAAGCCAGCTTCAGAATTTTCAGCAATCTGGTCTTGTGATGTGGTCGGGCAGGGTCATATTGCTGGGGAACTCCAAAATGTTGGACTAGGATGCAAGAAATGACCACTGACTCCAATTAAAATCAAATTAAGGCAAGCTTATTATTTCAACTGGCCGGGCTGCCTCTCCCTCCCAAAATGGCAGGAACAAGACAGCAACCCCACCTTTCCTACAGCCCAGCTATATAGCCCAAAACGTTACACAAAAGGGTGATTACAAATAACAGAACTTTGACAAGCATTACACTAATGGTAGTTTACATTTTTTTTTTTTTGCTATCCCCAACATCAGAAATTATGAGGACCATTAGAGCCTCAGAGAGGGTTTTTGTATGGCGACGGAAGGCCAATATTTATGAGGTGTCACTAAAGTTTCAGAGACCACTGTTATCTGGTCAGAGAGCCAGGCATGGATGAGTTCAAGACAAATGCAGGCATTCCAAGCAGGTTCAGAATTTGCAGTAATTTATAGTAAAGTCAAAATTAACTTTTCACAGCTTTTTGGCAAAATGGCTCCCAATTTTAATAAAAGATCCGGTTGGGTCTATCAAGCCTGTCCCTTACTTTTGGAAACTCATCTACAACCTCCAAGGTTATGAACTCCTGAGCATTTTACATTCCAGATATGTATTCACAGATTTTCTAACTCTTCTCCTCCAATTGCCTTCTTACTTGGGGCGAAGGTAACATCAAGGCATTGTTCTGGATGAGAGTGGGAAATTTTTTGTGTAGCACATATTTACATACAGATTTTGGAGATCACTCCTCCTAAACACTGTTGGAACAAAAAATTCAATCTATGGAGGAGCTTCCTAGTTGAAAAACATTATACATAAATCCAAGTTCATTAAATAAATAGTTTTGGTTCAGTGGATCATTTATATTTAATGATGAATTTGATTGGCATATATATTGCTACATTTTAATGTCCTTGTTTGTTTTGTGTTTATAATGTTTTGTGATTTATGTGGATTTATAATCAACTTTTCACAAGATTATTCCAAGAAATATTCATCCACCTGAAATACATATTTGTTTCCTAGTACTGAAAACTAACTTCAGTGAATGATGCATACAAATCCTATTATTTCTACAGTAACTGACCCAGATAAACATCAATGCAAGTAGAGTCCAATGGGACATGATGTGTATTTTGATGTTCATTTTTATTCAACACTGGTACATTACTATTTCTGCAGTTTATGCACATCATACTATATATATTTCATCCAAAAGTTCACAAATTTACAGGCATGTTTTTCACGTTCAATCACTTCCTGCTTCAGAACACATGTATTCCTCCAGGATTCTTGACTGTTCTTTTTAAGAGACTTCTTTCCAAACACATTACTTTGATTTCCATAATCACTTTTGAAGCAAAACTCACACACCTTTCAGGATAAACCATAACCTTAATATTACCATTAGATATATAACTGGTTGGAATGAATGATTTTATATCAATATGAGAATTCTTATTCAATTTTCAGATATCAATTCAATCCATTATTTAAAGTGGAACCAGTTATATTATTTGCACACAGTATGGTCTATTCATGCATTATCTCAATATTCATAGGCACAGGGTACACCTATTTGTAACCCAAATGCTAATTTATACGTCTACAAAATATTTTTCCAGAAATGGTGGAAGAAATACTCATGTCACCTGATCTACATATACATTTAATCACAATAATATTCTGTACACAAAATGCAAAGGTCACACTTATGATTTTACCAAAGCTTAAATGGAAAGTGAGCATGGATTACTAAAAACATGCATGTCCTGGTTACCTAATGCTCCCAAATGTCAATCCTCTTGGTGACTACATATTTGTTTCTTCCTAAGTTGATATATTCAAACTAAAAAATGTTAAAAATGTCTAATCCAATTACACACTTTATATTTTTGCTTATTTCCTATTGTCTCTATTTATATCTGCTTTCCTATATATTTTCCCATTTCATCATTGTGACTGACTCTTCACATGTGCTCACATTTACATTCACTCTCTACCCGAAACCCTATTGCTAAAGAACTTTTGGTCCAAATCCTATACTTACTTTTCTTTCTAAACCTACTGACTATTTTGCTAATCCTACAGACTATCCCTTTTTGACTGGATGTTCTGTTTGTTATTCAATCATCCAAGGTAGAAAATCTTATTTCATTGTATATTAATTTATCTGAGACATCTGTGCAGAATATAATTCAAAGCTAAATATCCCACTCAAGGGCCCAATGCCATACTTGGCTTCAAATCTTTCCTAGATTTCTGTTTCCATTCTTATATTTCACCTATATATTCTTGTAAATATCGCAGGTTCCCAAAACCATTATTCATCCAGCAGAATGATTCCTAACACAAATCGAACATATTATTAACCCTAACCATACACTTTTCCCTCAATCTAACTTTACAACAGTGCAGGGACAGAGTTGGTCTTACAATACAGAAATGTAGGGGATCTTCCACCTGCTGAGAATCTCAAAGATCCATGCAGAAATGATCCCTGAAGAAGATATAGACTGCTATGTAGGACCTGAGAGAGCAATAGTCATCTTCCATGGCACGAAACCTGGTCAGGATTATGGGATGTGTCTGAATCAGCCTCACTCTTTTTTATGTAGAGAAAATGGACCAAACCAGGACTTTCCCCCAGTACCTATGGTTTATATTCCATTCTAATTTGTGAAAGAGTCCCAGGAAGTAGGGGCAGCCTCCATCTCATGGGACCCTAGGAAGAAACTGTTAGGACAAAGTGGTTGCCAAGGCTGTGAGCTCATTCCTTTCATGAAGGAAATGACCTACCTCACTTCCTTGGTGATGGAACTCTCTGAACTTGGAATCCCGGAAACCAGGCACCCAGAGCCAGGGCCAGTAACAGTCACAGAGGTCTCACTTGATCGGATTTATCAAGGAGAGAGTCAGACTTCCTTTGTACCTACAGATGTGAGGATGGCCAAATGCCTGGAAACATCTAAAGAGGGGTCTTCCCTGAGCAAGCATTTAGTGGCTCACCGCTGGCTCTTGACAACTTCACAGAGTTAGCCAAGTAGTCCAGATTTGAGAACAGACAGACCATTTCAGGGGAACATAGTATAGGCCACGAGGAGGACACTCCAGATAGTCACAGACCTACTTGGGGGAAGGAGGTGCCTTTGTGTGTTTGGGTGTGGGTTTGTGGTTTTGTCTCATGATCTGAGAATAGGTAGGAAAGGTGGTTTCTTTGTTTTGTAGGGGACTGATACTAGTAAGTCATTTGACAAAGCGAGTGTTTCTATGTCTGTGTATCCCACTGTGTCCGTGGTTGTAGACATTACAAAAGAAAATGCATCAATGGATGTGTCCTGTCTAGGAGAAAACTTCGCAACATTCATCCTGCCCAATTTATGAAAGGACAGAGGCTTGCCTTATTGATGGGCATGACCTGCTATCTTCCTAAGTTCCTGTTTTCTTCCATAATTCTGCTTACCCGCCAGAATAGGCTCATGGTTTTGTGTCCAAGATATGTACCGCATCAAAGCTCTGTGACATGGCCATGTACTGGATAGCTGAAGAGAATGGCGAGCATCTCAGAAAACTCAGATATCAGTGTGACCAGGAAAGTCTCAGTGGAGAAACCCTGCTTGGGGCCTTTTGCTTACCTATTGTTCTGTACCACTGAATGTCAGAACTTTGCCTATGGCCACCTCTTTTTGAAGCCAGAAGAAAACAGTTTTTAATGGAAATGAATGCGCATCACCTGTGGCTCTTTGAGTAATTGCTTTTGAAAGGGATGTGTCTGAATCAGCCTGTTGGCCCTGTGTGAGGTTGTGGCTTAGATTCTCAGCACCTGATGGTTCTAAAGAAAGATGCCTTGTGTGCATCTAAAACCAAAATGGAAAAAAAAAGGAATCATTGTTGATGAAGTCACTCGCCTTTCTCAGTAAGGTTCCTGACCTCCATCAAGTGAGAATAGGAATCCTTTGTGTCAAATGAGTTCTTCAAAGCCCTTCAGAGGTTCTTGGGTTTTCTCATGACTCCAAATCACATAAAGAAACTATTCCTGACAGTCAGTAGGCCCCAAATAGAAAAAGCAGAGCAGTATTAAAGGCAGGCCTATTTGATCCCTTCTGGTTCACAGGAATTGTGTCCAGGCCACCATGACTTTAGGCAAATGAGGGGCAAGGGAGCATATTTTAGACACTCTCTATAGCTGCACACCTCAAAGAAATTTTCAGCCAGAGGTTATCATGAGTGTCTATATGAAAGAAGATGAGGGCCATGGGGGAGTGTTTTGGGTTTTTTTGTGGTCATTTATGTGGTGGTTGGAAGAGATGACTGGGTCCACATGGGCTTGAACTCTGGAGAGATTCCCCTTAGAGACTGAGTTCTGGATCTCACCTCAGAGAAGTATTAACATGAAATGTGTTGGAATTTTAGGATGCTATGCATGAGAGTCTCCCTTGGAACTGATGGCCCATTGCGACTTTCCACAGAACACTGGGAATCTCAGCCAGGATATCACATGATTTTATTCTGAAAGACTTGTCAGTCATATTTGAGAGTCAAAAAAAATAAGGAGAGAAATTAATTACAGTAGATGGGGTAGAGAGAGAAGATGGGAGGGGAGGGGAGGGGGGATAGTAGAGGATAGGAAAGGTAGCATAATACAACAGTTACTATTATGGTATTATGTAAAAATGTGGATGTGAAACCGATGTGATTCTGCAATCTTTGTAATGTTTTGAATAACCAATAAAAAAGAGAGATAAAAAAAAAGAGAGTCAAAACACACATCGACTTCACATTGTAGACCTCAATGTGCCTGACTTCATGTGATCTTTAACCCACTCTTTGGGAATTCTTGCCTGTGAGAGTTCTCCAGACCTTTTTTTAAAATGTGCTTCCTCCAAATTTAATGGTGCCTGGATGAATTGAAACCCACAGTGCCTCCAACTTCAACCTTGAATAATGGCTAGATAAATACCATGGAATTTTTGAAATTCCCATGACTAGGTGGCACTGGAGAACCTTTGAATGTCTTGTGGCTGCTCATGAGTACACCAGACAGTGCCTTGATTGACTGGGTTTCATTAAAATGGTGTAAAATTGAGATGCCAGTAAGTTGGAGCCTGCTAAGTAGTAGGCCTAGAGAAGTGGTGGGCATGTGTGTGATAAAACATCTGTGGTGGGGCCATGTGGATCTGCCATTGTCTTCTAAGTGGCTTGTTACTCACATGGTGCAGCCAGCAGACCCTTATATATATGTAAGGCAAATTGTTATATGGAGAGGTTTCAGGGAAATTCTCAGAATCAGGTTGTTATGGACATGGGGGCAAGATATGAGGAATAGAAGCCTGGATGGTGCATTCTCCTGCAGACCCTGAAAATACACACATGACAGAACTCCCTCCAGCACTGTGTCCCACTTGAACTCCTTGTATTTCATGAAGCAAATACCAAACTCCTAGTTCATCAGCAAGAAACACCACAAAAAGTGGAGGATGACCATATGGCTTCACAGTCCACACGGGGAGTCACTTAGGTCCCAGTGGCCACACTTTACTTACAAAGAGTGAATATAGCACTGCTGCCTCATGTTCATTGGAAAATAAAAACCATGTGCTCCAAGTCACATAGAAGCATACCCAGCTTTGATGGTCTCACCTCACCTCAGCTATAACTCCTGACAGCAGCATATATTTCAAGTTCCCAGCCTCAGAGGAAGTTTCTTAAGAAGTCTTTAGGTCAGCAGAGCTCCACATTTTTGGACTGTTTAACCTATCCCTTACTTTTGGAAACTCCTTTACCACGTCCAAGTTTGTGAACTCCTGAGCACATTCCATTCCTCATATGTATTCACAGATTTTCTAACTCTACTCCTCTAATTGTGTTTTACTTGGGTCGAAGGTAATGTCAAGTCATTTTTCTGGATGAGAGTGGGAAGATTTTTGTGTAGCATATATCTGCATACACATTGGATTCATTTTACAATTTTCCATTCGAAATACTGAATCCCTGACACTAACCCATAACCTACTAGACTCTGACTACTAATCCTAATATGATGGAGAAAAATAACCCAAAACAGAATAGAAATACAAGAAGATCAAAGGAGGCATGTTGTATATTTGGACTTGCCTTTTGCATGATAAATGGTAGGTGTTATAAATCTAATCAATTTTTAATTGAAATAGTTCTCCATGTGTTTTAAAGTTACCAACTGTGTGAATTCCTGTCTTCCTTTCTCTGCAGCCTATTCAGCACATGTATTTCTATATGCACATATAGAATCCTACATGGTACCACACGTACATTCTTGTGAGGTGACTGACATTGCAGATACAAATTCTGAGAAGAGATCACTCCTCCTAAATGCTGTTGTAACTGAAAATTCAACCTATGCATGAGCCTCCTAGTTGAACAACATTATACATAAATCCATGTTAAGTAAAATGAATATTTTTGTAACTGTGGATGATATATATTTCATGTTGAATTTTGATTGGCATATATATTGCTACTATTTAATGTCTGTGAGTGGGTTTTATATATATACACTCTCCAGATTTTTCAAATATGAAATATTTGTGTTTTATTATACAGTCCCTAAATTCATTCATATTTATGTATGTGGATTTATAATCAACTTTTTACAAGATTATTCTCAGAAATATTCTTCCACCTGAAATACATATTTGGTTCCTAGTACTGAAAACTAACTTTCGTGAATGGTGCATACAAATCCATATATGTCTACAGTAACTGACACAGTTTCACATCAATGCAAGTAGATTCCTATGGCACATGATGTGGATTTTGATGTTCATTTTTATTCAACACTGCTTTGTTACTATTTTCTCAGTTTATGCACATCATAGGATACATATTTTATCCACAAGTTCGCAAATTTACACGCATTTGTTTCACTCAATCACTTCGTGCTTCAGAACACATGGATTTCTCCATGTTTCTTGACTGGTGTTTTCATGAGACTTCTTTACAACACATTATTTTTGATTTCCATAATCACTTTGAAGCAAAACTCACACACTCTTCATGATAAACCATCTCCGTAATATTACTGTTAGATATCTGGTTAGAATGAATGAGTGTATATCAATATAAAATTTCTCATATTTTTTCAGATATCAATTCAATCCATTATTTAAAGTGGAACCAGTTATATTATTTAATCACAGTATGTTCTATTCATGCATTATGTCTGTATTCATAGACACAGTGTACAACTCTTTATACCCAAAATACTAACTCATACATCTTCCAAATATTGCTACTACAAATGGTGGAAGAAATATTCATATCACCTGATCTACATGTATATTTTAACACAGTAATATTCTGGACACAAAATGAAAAGTTTACACTTATTATTGTACCAAAGCGTAAATGGAAAGTGAGCATGGAATACTAAAAACATCTATGTCCAGGTTGCCTAATGCTCTCAAATGTCAATCCTATTGGTGACTACATATTTGTTTCTTGCTAAGTTTACATATTCAACCTCAATCTTGTTGATAATGCCTAATCTTATCACTTACTTTATCCTTTGCCTGATTTCGTAATATCTCCATTGATATCTGCTTTCCTACATATTTTTCCCAGCTCATCATTGTGACTGACTCTTCACATGTGCTCACATTTACATTCACTCTCTATCTGAAACCCTATTGTTAAAGAACATTTGGTCCAAATACTATGCTCACTCTTCTTCCGAAACCTATCGACTATCTTCCTAATCCTACCAACTATTCCTGTTTAAGTGGAAGGTCTCTTCTACATTCAATCATCCAAGGTACAAGGTCCTATGCCAATGATTATCGATTTATCTGAGACATCTGTGCAGAATATAATTCAAAGCTTTATGTATCAATAAAGGGCCCAATGGCCTTCTGGGCTTCAAATCTCACCTAGATTTCTGTTTTCATACTTATATTTCACCTCTATGTTATTGGAAATATCGCAGGTTCCCAATTCCATTATTCATCCAGCAGAATTATTCCTAAACCAATTTAAACATGTTATTAACCATAACCATACACTGTTCCCTCATTCTAACTTTACAGAAGAGAAGGTACAGAGTTGGTCTTACAATACAGGAATGTAGGGGATCTTCCATCTGCTGAGAAACTCAAAGGTCCATGCAGAAATGATCCCTGGAGAAGATGTAGGAATCTATGAAGGACCTGAGAAAGCAAAAGTCATTTTCCATGGCAAACAACCTGGTCAGGATGAAGGGTTGTGTCTGAATCAGCCTCTCTCTTCTTAATGTAAAGAAGATGGTTCAAAAAAGGTCTGTGTGGAGACCTGTTCCCGGGTGCATATGATTGATATACCATTCTAACTTGGGAAAGTGTCACAGGAAGCAGGAGCAGCCTCCATCTCATGGGACCTTTGGAAGCAACTGTTAGGACAAAGTGGTTCGAAAGCCATGACCTCATTGATTTCCTGAAGGAAGTGACCTCACCTCACTTCATTGGTGATGGAACTCTCTGAACTTAAGATCCAGGAAACCAGGCACAAAAGCCAGTTCCAGTCGCAGGCCAGTGGTCTCACTTGTTTCGATTTACAAAGAACAGGGTCAGACACTCTTGGTACCTACTGATGTGAGGATGGCCAAATGCCAGGAAACTTATGAAGAGGGGCCTTTTCTGAGAAAGCAGGTAGTGGCTCACCGCTGGCTCCTGACAACTTCACAGTGTTGGCCAAGGAGTCCAGAAATGAGACAGGACAGGCCATTTCGGGGGAACATAGTATGGCCCTCAAGTCAGAAGACACTCTGGATAGTCACAGACCTACTTGGGGAAAGGAGGTGCCTTTGTTGGTGTGGGTGTCGGTTTGTGGTTTTGTCTCATGTTCGGAGAACAGATAGAGAAGACAGTTTGTTTTGTTTGGAGTGAACTGTTTCTAGTAAGTCGTTTGACAAGGCGAATCTTTCTATGTCTGTTTATCCCAGTGTGTCCGTGGTTGTAGACATTAAAAAAGATAATGCAACAATGGATGTGTCCTCTCTCTTAGAAAGCTTCCAAACATTCATCCTGCCCAATTTATGAATGGACTGAGGCTTGCCTTATCAATGGTCTATGCCTGCTGTCTTCCTAAGTTCCTGTTTTCTACCTGAATTCTGGCCATTCTCCAGAATAGGCTCATGGTTTTGTGTACAAGATATGTACCACCTCCAATCTCTGTGACATGGACATGTACTGGATAGCTGAAGGGAATGGAGAGCATCCCAGAAAACTCAGAAATCAATGTGACCAGGAAAGTCTCAATGGAGAAACCCTGCTTGGGGCCTTTTGCTTACCTATTGTTCTATTGCCCTGAATGTCAGGAAGGTCTTTTCTCAGGTCACCCCTTTGTGAAGCCTGAAGAAAACAGTTTTCAAATGGAAATGAATGGGGATCACCTGTGGCTCTTTGCTTAATTGCTTTGAAAAGGATGTGTCTTATTCAGACTCTTGGCCCTGTGTGATGCTGTGGATTAGATTGTCAGCACCTAATGGATCTAAAGAAAGATTCTATTTGTATGTCCAAAACCAAAATGGCCAAAAGAACAGTCATTGTGGATGAAGTCTCTCGCCTTCCTCTGTAAGGATCCTGACTTCCATCAAGTGAGAATAGGGATCCTTTGGGTCAAGTGAGTTCCTCAAACCCTGCATGCTAGCCCATAGGTGATTGGGTTTTTTCATGACTCCAATTCACATGAAGAATCTAAAACCCACAGTCAGTAGGCCTCAAATTGGAGAAGCAGAGCAGTATTAATGGCAGGCCTATTTGATCACTCCTGGTTCACAGGAAGGTAGTACAGTCCACCCTGAATTCAGGCAAATGAGGGGCAAGGGAGATTATTTTGGAAACTTTCTTGGGCTGAGCCCCTCATGGAAACCTCCAGCCAGAAGTTATGATGAGTGTCTAAATGGAAGAAGATGAAGGTCATGTGGGAGTGTTTTGGTTTTAATTGTGGACATTTGTGTGGTGATTGGAAGAGATGGCTGTGTCCACCTGGGCTTGAACTCTGGTATGATTCTCCTTAGAGACTGAGTTCTGAAACTCACCTCAGCTAAGTATTGTCCTGAATTGTGTTGGGATTGTAGGAGTCCACGCATGAGATTCGCCCTTGGAAACTGAGATCTAGACCCAGGGTGGCTTTCCACAGAGCACTGGGAAACTCAGCCAGGGTATCACATGATTTTATTCTGAAAGACTTGGCAGCCATAGTTGAGAATCAAAACACACATGGACATCACATTGTAGACCTCAATGCACCTAGCTTCATGTGACATTTTAGTCACTCTTTGGGAAGCCTTGCCTCTGAGAGATCTCCAGAGCATTCTTTGAAATGAGCATCCTCATCATTTAATGGTTCCAGAATGAATTGAAACACACAGTGCCTCCAACTTCATCCTTGAAAAATGGCTAGATAAATACCATGAAATTTTTGAATTTCTCATGTCCAGGTGGCAATGGAGAACCTTTCAATATCCTGTTGCTGATTATGAGTATAACAGACAGTGCCTTGATTGACTGGGTTTCATTAAAATGGTGTCAAACAGAGATGTCAGTAAGTTGGAGCCTGCTGAGTAGTGGGCCTAGAGTCATGGTGGGCAGCTGTGTGATAAAACATGTGTGGTGGGGCCATGTGGATCTGCCATTGGCTTCCAAATGGCTTGTGGCTGACATGGTGCAGCCAGCAGACCCTTATATGTAAAGACATCTTGTTATATATAGAGGTTTCAGGTCAATGTTTAGAATCAGGTTGCTATGGTCAAGGGGGCAAGCTATGTGGGATATAAGCCTGGTTGGTGCATTCTCCTGCAGACCCTTACCTACCACACGTGACAGAACTCCCTCACACACCGGGTAATAGTTGAATTCTTTGTATTTCGTGAAGCAAATACCAAAATCCCAAAACTCCCTTTTATACCCATTCGGTCCTGGGCTTTTCTTGGTTGGTAGTCTTTTGATTGCTTCTTTTTTTCATCCATTGATATAGTTATGTTTAAATTGTGTGTATCCTCCTGAATGAGTCTGGGCAATTCATATGATTTAAGAAATTTATCGATGTCTTCACTATTTTCTATTTTATTGGAATATAGGTTTTTGAAATAATTTCTAATTGTCTTCTGTATTTCTGTAGCATCTGTTGTGATATTGCCTCTTTCATCCCGTATGTTAGTAATTTGAGTTCTCTCTATTCTTCTCTTCATTAGTTGAAGAACCAACTTTTAGTTATGTTAATTTTTTCAATAGTTTCTTTTGTTTCAATTTTGTTGATTTCCGCTCTGATTTTAATTATTTCTTGCCTTCTGCTAAATTTTCTATTGTTTTGCTCTTCCTTTTCTAGGGCTATTAGATGAAGTATGAGCTCATTTATTTGTTGGTTTTTCCTTTTTTTTTGAAGAATGACCTCCAGGCGATGAATTTTTCTCTTAAAACTGCTTTCATTGTGTCCCATAGATTCCGATATGTTGTGTCTGTATTTTCATTTATCTCTAAGAATCTTTTGATTTCCTCCTTTATGTCTTCTGTAACCTATTGATCATTCAGTAACATATTGTTCATTTTCCATGTGATGTAGGATTTTTCCTTCCTTCTTTTCATTGATTTCCTGTTCATTCCATTATGATCAGATAAAATGCATGGTATTATCTCCACCACTTTATATTTACTGAGGGTTGCCCTGTGGCATAATATATGGTCTATTTTTGAGAAGGATCCATGTGCTGCTGAGAAAAAAGTATATCCACTTGATGATGGTTGATATATTCTATATATGTCAGTTAAGTCTAGGTTATTGATTGTGATATTAAGTTCTATAGTTTCTTTATTCAACGTTTGTTTGGAGGATCTGTCCAATGGTGAGAGAAGTGTGTTGAAGTCACCCATAATTACTATGTTGTGGTCTATTTGATTCTTGAACTTGAAAAGAATTTGTTTTATGAATGTAGCAGCACCATTATTTGGTGCGTAAATAGCAAGACATTGCTGTTGAATGGTTCCTTTTAACAGTATATAATGTCCTTCTTTGTCCCTTTTGATTAACTTAGTCTTGAATTCGATTTTATTCGATAGAAGGATGGCCACCCCTGCTTGCTTACGAGGACCGTGTGCATGGTATATTTTTTCTCAACCTTTTATCTTGACCCTGTGTATGTCTTTTCCATTCAAACGTGTCTCCTGGAGGCAACGTGTTGTTGGATTTGTTTTTTTTTTTTAATCCAAGTTACCAGCCTATGTCCCTTTATTGGAGAGTTTAAGCCATTAATGTTTTGAGTTACTATTGATGTATGGTTTGTACTGCCAGCCACATTTGATTTTTTATCTTTTTTTTTTTTAATTTAGTTTGTTTCTCCATGATTAGCTTTCTCCCTGCTCTCTGTCATTACTGAGGCACTTCCTTTCTTCTTTGTGTAGTGTTTTGCTCAAGATGCTTTGCAATGCTGGTTTTCTGGCTACAAATTCTTTTAGCTTTTGTTTATCATGAAAGATTTTTATTTTGTTGTCATACCTGAAGCTTCATTTTGCGGGACACAGAATTCTTGGTTGGCATCCATTGTCTTTCAGTGTTTGAAATACGTTGTTCCAGCATCTTCTCGCTTTCAGCGTCTGTGATGAAAAATCCGTTGTTAACCTTATTGGTTTACTCCTGAATGTAATCTGCCTCCTTTGTCTTGTAGCTTTTAATATTTTCTCTTTGTTCTGTATATTGGATATCTTCATAAAAATGTGTCTTGGCGTTGGTCTACTGTGATTTTGTGTGCTCGGTGTCCTGATGCATCTACAATATGTATATCCGTTTCCTTTATTATTTCTGGAAAATTTTCTGAAATTATTTCATTCAGCAGGTTACTCATTCCCTTGGTTTGAATCTCTGTACCTTCCTCTATCCCGATGACTCATAAGTTTGTTTTTTTTTTTTTTTTATGTTATCCCATATCTCTTGGATGTTTTTCTCATGATTTTTTACCAGCATTTCTGAGTTGGCTAGAGTCTATTCAAGATCATATATTTTGTCTTCATTATCTGACGTTCTGGCTTCTACTACCTCCACTCTGTTAGTGATACTCCCAATTGGGTTTTTAATTTGGTTTATCATTTCCTTCACTTCTAAAATTATTGTTTGATTTTTTTAATAATCCCTATCTCCTGATAAAGATGCTCATTTTCTTCTTTTATGTGTTTATGTAATTCATTTTCAATGCGTTCTTTCACTGTTTGGATTTGCTGTATCGTATCCTCTTTAAGGTTCCATTCAATCTGTCTAAGGTATTCCTTGAGTTCTTTATATGACCATTTTTCTGATGATTCTAGGTCCTCCTGAATATTTAGGCTGTCCTTCATTGTTTGTACTCCTTTTCATCCTTGCTTTTTTATGCTCCTCATGTTACTTCTTGTTCTGTTTGACTGCTGAGTTACTGTTTACTCTTATAAATTTATTTGACGCTTGGGAGGAAAGATATTAGAAGGGAAGGGAAGAAGTCACTAAAGAGAATGAGAGTAGGCAGGTAGAATTCAAGGGTGGGGGAATCAGAAAATTACAAAGAAATGAAAAGACAAAAGAAAAAAATAGAAAATAAAGAAAGAAAGAAAATAATAAAAAAAATAATGAAAATAAAAAATCAAAATTAAAATTTAAAAATAATAATAAAAATAAAATTAAAAAATTAAAAACAATAAAAAAAAGTTAAAGAACAACAACAACAAAAAATGAAAATGAAAGAAAAAGAAAAAAAACAAAAAAACAAAAACAGAACAAAAAAAACCCCAAATTAAAATAAATAAATAAATAATAATAATAATAATAATGAATGCAGTCATAGAGTTCGATTAACTTATCTTCCAGTAGGTGGAGCTGTGCCCACTGGGCCAAGCTTCTCCTCTCAATAGGTGGGAACCAATAACTGTGCATCAGTTCTTCCTCCCAGCTTGGGCGTGTGTCCAATCTTAAGTGCCTAGGGACTTCTCCTGTGTTTCCTCAAGCCAGGCCCCACTCACCTGTGATGCTCAGCACAATACTGGCTACACGCCAGGTCTGCTGCTCCTGGGATCCTTGTTTTAATGAACGCCTGGGCACATTCTCCCTGTTTGCCTCCCTCAGACCCTAGGTTTGTAGAGCTTGGGGAAGAGAACACCCAGCGAATTTGCTTGCCCTCCGGGAGCCACGCACCCAGTAGCTGGTGCAAGAGATCTCAGTTTTCAGCACTGGTGAACGCGGTAGAGTAGAGTTCCGTGCCGCGAGTCCCGTTCCACTCCTGATTCCCTCGGTCTGGCTATCACGCTCATGGGAGAGCTGAGAGTGGCCCTAATGGGAGAGTTGGGAGGGGCCCTTAAGGTTTCCCTGCTGTGTGGAGAGAGATGGCCAGGGGATTACACACCTGTTGCGCTGGTTTCAATTAAGTTATCTCCTCTGCCTGTGACGTCAGTTCTCTGCCATGGTGGTATCCCTTTTAAATGGTGACCGTTCGTTCCCTTTGCCGGGTGACCAATGCAACCGGTGGGTCCTGACTGTCTCTCCCAAGCCCCGTTTTAATCCTGTGGCCACTACCCATGAAGGCTTGGTTGGCTTTTACCTCTGTACGTTCAGAAGGGTCGACCAGTTATTTCAGCGGGATCATTAGTGCTGAGTCACGAGAAGCAGGCAAACGGCAGGTTGAATGTAGCCGATCTGGTCTCGTTGTGTGTTCTGAGGGGCCCAGACTGTTTGCCCCAGATCCACGTCAGCTCAGCATTGCCTAGTGATCCAGAGCAAACAGCATTTAGACAGTTTACGACTCCCTATTCCCGTGCAGATGAAGAGGTAAGAGAATTGATCTCTCCGCACACTCCGCCATGTTGGATCTCTCTTCATGTGTTTTAAACTTCACAAATATATGAATTCCTGTCTCACTTTCTCTGTAGCCTATTCAGCACATGTGTTTTTATATGCACATATAGAATCCTACCTTGTATCACACGTACATTTTTTGAGGTGGCTGACTTGGCAGATACAAATTGTGAGAAGAGATCACTCCTCCTAAACGCTGTTGGAACTGAAAATTCAAACTATGTGTGAGCTTCCTAGTTGAACAACATTATACATAAATTCATGTTCAGTAAATGAATATTTCTGCATCTGTGGATGATATATATTTCTCGATAAATTTCGATTGGCATATATATTGCAACTTTTTAATGTCTCTGTGTGTATTTTGTTTTATAATATATATATATATATATATATATATATATATATATATATATACACACTCTCCAGATTTTTCAAATATGAAATATATGTGTCTTATATACACTCCGTAAATTCATTTATGTTCATGTATGTGGATTTATAATCAACATTTCACAAGATTATTCTCAGAAATATTCATCCACCTGAAACACATATTTGTTTCTTAGTACTGAAAACATACTTCAGTGAATGGTACATACATATCCTAATATTTCTACAGTTACTGACCCAGTTTAACATCAATACAAGTAGATTCCTATGGGACATAATTTGTATTTTGACGTTCATTTTTATACAACACTGGTACGTTAATATTTCTTCAGTTTATGCACATCGTATGATATATATTTCATCCAGAAGTTCGCAAATTTATAGGAATTTGTTTCACTTTCAATAACTTCCTGCTTCAGGACACATGTATTCTTCCATGTTTCTTGACTGGTCTTTTCATGAGACTTCTTTCCAAACACATTTTCTTCGATTTCCTTAATCACTTTTGAAGCAAAACTCACACACCCTTCATGATAAAACATAATCCAAATATTACCATTAGATGTATAACTGGTTGGAATGAATGATTCTATATCAATATAAGATTTCCTGAATATTTTCAAATATCAATTCAATAGATTATTTAAATTTGGAACCAGTTATATTATTTATTCACAGTATGGTCAATTCATGCACTATCTCTATATTCATAGACACATGGTACACCTGTTTGTACCCCCAATACTAATATATACATGTTCATAATATTGTTCCCAGAAATGTTGGAAGAAATACTCATGTTATCTGATCTACATGTATATTTTATCAGAGTAATATTCTGGACACAAAATGCATAGGCCACACTTAGGATTGTACCAAAGCGTAAATGGAAAGTGAGCATGGATTTCTAAAAACATCTATGTCCAGGTTGCCTAATGCTCTCAAATGTCCATCCTATTGGTGAGTACATATTTGTTTCTTACTAAGATTATGTATTCAACCTCAACACTGTTGAAAATGTTTAATCCCAGCACTCACTTTATTCTTTGCCTGATTTCCTAATGTCTCTATTGATATGTGCTTTCGTAATATTTTCCTCTGTTCATCATTGTGACTGACTCGTCACATGTGCTGACATTTTCATTCACTCTCTACCAGAAACCCTTTTGCAAAGGAACATTTGGTCTAAATCCTATACTCACACTTCTATCTAAACCTACCGACGATCTTCCTGATCCTACGGACTATTCCTTTTTGACTGGATGTTCTCTTCGACATTCAATCATCCAAGGTACACACTCCTCTGCCATTGTATATCGATTTTTCTGAGACATATGTGCAGAACATAATTAAAAGCTAAGTATTCCAATCAAGAGCCCAATGCCTTATGGGCTTCAAATCTTACATCGATTTCTGTTTTCATACTTATATTTCACCTATATATTCTTATAAATATCGCAGTTTCCCAATACCATTATTCATCCCGCAGAATGATTCCTAACCCAAATAGAAACTGTTATTAATAATAACCATACACTATTCCCTCAATCTAACTTTACAGAAGAGCAGGGACAGAGTTGGTCTTACAAAAGAGCAATGTAGGGTATTTTCCACCTACTGAGAAACTCGAAGGTCCATGCAGAAATGATCCCTGGCGAAGACTTAGGCAGCTATGAAGGACCTGAGAGATCAAAAGTCATCCTCAATGGAAAACTACGTGGTCAGGATGAAGGATGTGTCTGATTCAGCCTCTCGCTTCTTAATGTAGAGAAGATGCATCAAACCAGGACTGTGTGGAGAGCTTTTCCCAGGTGCCAATCATTGATATACCATTCTAACTTGTGAAAGTGTCACAGGAACTAGGGACAGCCTCCATCTCATGAGACCCTTGGAAGCGACTGTTAGGACAATGTGGTTGCCAAGGCAGTGATCTCATACAGTTCCTGAAGGAACTGACCTAACTAACTTCCTTGGTGATGGAACTCTCTGAATTTGGGATCCAGGAAGCCAGGCACAAAGAGCCAGTCCCATTCCCACTCCCAGTGGGCTCACTTGTTTGATTTAGCAAGGACAGAGTCAGTCTTTCTTGGTACCTACTGATGTGAGGATGGCCAAATGCTAGGATATCTCAGAAGAGTGGCCTTTTCTGAGGAAACAGGTAGTGGCTCATCCATGGTTTCTGACAACTTCACAGAGTTTGCCAAGGAGACCAGATCTGATACAGGACAGGCCATTTCAAGGGAACATACTATGGCACACCAGTCAGAGGACACTCCGGATAGTCACAGACCTACTTGGGGGAAGACATACCTTTGAGGGTGTGGGTGTGAGTTTGTGGTTTTGTCTCATGTTCTGAGAATATTAAGGAAAGGCAGTACGTTTGGTTTGGAGTGGACTGTTTATAGTAAGTTGATTGACAAGGTGAGTGTTTCTATGTCTGTGTATCCGACTGTGTTCGTGGTTGTAGACATTAGAAAAGAGAATGCATCAATAGATGTGTCCTGTCTAGGAAGAAGCTTCCCAGCATTGATTCTGCCCAATTTATTAATGGAGTTTGGCTTGCCTTATGGATGGGCAACATCTACTATCTTCCTATGTTCCTGTTTTCTTCCTGAATACTGGCCATTCTCCAGAATAGGCTCATGGGTTTATGGCCAAGATATGTACATCCTCGAAGCTCTGTGACATGGCCTTGTACTGGAAAGCTGAAGGGAATTGGAGCATCTCAGAAAACTCAGATATCAATGTGACCAGTGAAGTCTCAGTGGAGAAACTCTGCTTTGGGCCATTTGCTTACCTATTGTTCTGTTGCCCTGAATGTCAGGAAGATCATTGCCTCAGGCCACCCCTTTGTGAATCCTGAAGAAAACAGTTTTCAAATGAAAATGAATGGACATCACCTGTGGCTCTTTGCTTAATTGCTTTGGAAAGGGATGTGTCTGAATCAGCCTCTTGGCCCTGTGTGAGGCTGTGGCTTAGATTGTCAGAACCTGATAGATCTAAAGAAAGATTCCATGTGTGATTCGAAAATCAAAATGCCCAAGAGAGCACTCATTGTGGATCAAGTCTCCCCCCTTTCTCTGTAAGGTTCCTGACCTCCATCAAGTGAGAATATGCAACTTTTGTGTCAAATGTTTTTTTCAAACCCCTGCAGAGGCTAGCTCATAGGTGCTTGGGATTTCTCATGACTCCAATTCACATAAAGAATCTATACCAGGTAGTCAGTAGGCCTCAAATTGGAGAAGCAGAGCAGTATTAAGGGCAGGCCTATTTTATCACTCCAGGTTCAAAGGAAGGGTGTCCAGGCCACCCTGACTTTAGGCAAATAAGGGGCAAGGGAGTTTATTTTGAACACTGTCTTGTGCTGCACCCCTCATGGAATCATCCAGCCAGAGGTCATGATGAGTGTCTATATGGAAGAAGATGAGGGCCATGTGGGAGTGTTTTGTTTTAATTGTGGTCATTTGTGTGGTGGTTGGAAGAGATGAATGGTTCCACCTGGGCTTGAACTCGGGTGTGATTCCCTTTGGAGACTGAGTTCGGGAACTGACCTCAGAGAAGTTTTGCCATGAATTCTGTAGGGATTTTAGTTGGCCATGCATGAGAGTCGCCGTTGGTAACTGAGACCTAGGCCCAGGGTTGCTTTCCACACATCACTGGGATCTCAGCCAGGATATCACACGATTTTTTTTCTGAAAGACTTGGCAGCCATTGTTGAGAGTCAAAACACACATGGACCTCACATTGTAGACCTCAATGGGACTGGCTTCATGTGACTTTTTGGCAAATCTTTGAGAAGCCTTGCCTGTGAAAGTTCTCCAGATCTTTTACTGAAATAAGCTTCCTCACCATTTAATGATTCCTGAATGAATTGAAACCCACAGAATCTCCAACTTCATCCTTGAAAAATCGCTAGTTAAATACCATGAAATTTTTGGAATTCCCATGACCAGGTGGCACTGGAGAACATTTGGATGTCCTGTTGCTGATCATGAGTGTACCAGACAGTGCCTTGATTTACTGGGTTTCATGAAAATGGTGTAGAACAGAGATGCCAGTATGTTGGAGCCTGCTGAGTAGTGCCCCAGAGCTGTGGTGTGCAGGTGTGTGATAAAACAATTGTGGTGGGTCCATGTGGATCTGGCTTTGACTACCAAATGGCTTGTGGCTGACATGGTGCAGCCAGGAATGCCTTATATGTCTGAAACCTCTCCATATAAAGGCATCTTGTTATATGGAGAAGTTTCAGGGCAATGTTCAGAATCAGGTTGCTATCTTCAAAGGGGCAAGCTATGTGGGATAGAAGCCTGGTTGGTGCATTCTCCTGCAGACCCTGGCCCACCACACGTGACAGAACTCCCACCAGCACTGTGTCCCTGATGAACTCCTTGTATTTTGTGATGCAAATTCCAAACTCCCAGTGCAGCACCAAAAAACACCATGACAATGGAGGATGACCAAATGGCTTCACAGTCCACACGGGGAGACACTTAGCCCCCAGTGGCCACAGTTTATCTACAAAGAGAATTCAGCACTACTGCCTCATGTTCATTGGAAAATAAGAAACCATGCCCTCCAGTCACATAGATGCAGACCCGCTTTTATGGTCTCTCTAGAAAAGAAGTTAAACCTCCTGACAAAAACTTGTATTTCAAGTACCCAACCTCAGATGCAGTTTCTCAAGAAATCATTTTGCCGGCAGAGCTCTATGTTTGTTGCGTGTTTACCTGTTAGACCAGGATGTAAGAAAAAACACTGACTCCAATTAAAATCAAATTAAACAAGCTTATTATTTCCACCGGCTGGGCTGCCTCTCCCTCCCAAAATGGCGGGAACAAGACAGCACCCCCACCTTTCCTACAGCCCAGCTTTAAAGTCCAGAAAGATACACAGAAGGGAGGTTACATATAACAGAAATCTGACAAGCATCACACTAATGGTATTTTACAATTTTTTTTTGCTAGCCCCAACATCAGAATTTATCAGAACCATTAGAACCTCAGAGAGAGTCATTGTCTGACCAAGGATAGCTTATATTTATGTGGTGTCACTAAAGTTTCATAGAGGGGTGCTATTTGGTCAGAGAGGCAGGCATGGGTGAGTTCAAGGCACAGGCAGGCATTCCAAGCAGGTTCGGAATTGGAGTAATTTATAGTAAAGCCAAAATTATCTTTTCATGGCTTTGCAACAAGATGGCTCCCAATTTTAATAAAAGATCAGGTTGGGTCTATCATTCCCCCGTTTAATTATGCGTCCCCTTCAAATCTTTGATAGGGTAGTGGAAGAACACTGAGGAAAATTTAATCGCTCAGGTAACAGTCTCCAAAGTTTTAGAACTCACCAAAAACTGGTCTCCCTGATTTTACCTGACTTAATATATTACTTATAATGATAGTCTATTTATTTTGTCTCAATTGTTATAAGAAGAGACGTGTCACTCATTTTGGCTTTTTCTGAGCTGAGAGAGGGTGACGTGAGGGGGCACGGTGTGAGGGACATGAGTTGCCTTTTAGAAGTCAGTTGAGGGACATGAGTTGCCTTTTAGAAGTCAGTTCGGTTTGAAGTCTGGTTGGGGAAGAACAGGTTGTAAAGTCATCTGGGGATGGGTTCTTCTATGAGAGAAACAAAAACCATGAGTACTGAATAAATGTTGTAGCAGCTGGAACATGTCACTGTCTAGAAGTTCACTCACCAGTCTTTAATGTCCCCAGTTATCAGGACTGTCAACTTAATATTTACCTTTTAGTGTTAAAGTTGTCCCTCCCCAAAAGATACAGTTTAATAATTTAATGTCTTCTGATCTTGCAAAATCCTTTTACTAGTATGACAACTGTGTCTAATAGGGAATTCTTTAATTGTATTACTCAGGGCTGGATAATCGTACTAGCAAACACCAACCCTACCTGTGTAGGTTAGGAATATCTGTAGGCCTTAAACTAGAAACTTCTGCCTCTGGCAGCTCCATTTAATAGTCTCTTTTTATAGTCATCAGGCATTCCTGTCTGAGAAACCTTCTTTGTGGCCAACAGTCTTACTTATTTTGGGAGGCTAACATAAAGTGTATACCTAAAAATATTAATATTATTATTATTATTATTATTATTATTATCAATTATCAGTTATTATTATTATTATTATTATTATTATTATTATTATTCAAAATGCCCAGGAATGGCTATATTTTGGTTTTAACTATCTTTGCTAAGTGTTTAAGATGAAGCAGTCAAACTGACTTTTGTTTCTATCTATTGTTAACAGTCAGCTGAGCTTTTATGGGAGTCATTTCTGGGGAAACTTGAGAGCAGCTTCTCAGTTCTGCTAGTGCCATTTGCGCTAGGTGGGTCCAGGTCTTGCTTGACCATGTGTCTTCCCTCAGAAGCATCAGGGATGTCTCCCTTCTCTGATGACTCTCCTCTTTGTAGAAAATGCATTTATTTGCTTTCTGTTCTCCAGTGGTCTCATTAATTCCCTGATCTGGAGGTTATGTGGCCCAGAGTTGCAAAGCTCTTTAGAGAAGTCCCCTGTTCCCTGGATTAAGACTGACTCAGAGGGCAAACGCCAAATATCGGTTTTCTAGGCCCATTAAATTTAATTTTAATTTTAAATCCTAATCTTAAACATCAAACAAATAAATTTAAACAGTCTTATATTAAGAGTACAGGGTTTTAATGTCTATTACTTTATAATTATTTATCTTTTTATTAATTGGGATCTTATTATTCTGTCTGTCTTGTAGGTGATGACTTATTATCTTAAATTAACCCATATTGTGTTCTTAAAGCAACACTTCTGTAAAACACTAACAGGGAATCTTTATATCACTTATAAGGAAATTACAAAATAAAATTTTTTAACAAGAGTAAAAATACTTAGTTTGCATAATATATACCCTGAATTTTTTGGCTGAGTTATACATTATATCCTCTGTTTGAGATCCTAGTAATCTTGACAAAAAAAAACACAACTTTTTAACATAACTTTAAATGAAATAAAATCTGACCTACTGCTTCAGTAGAAATTCTCACATGTAGTAAGATGGTACACAGAACCTTATCTCAGGTAAGGCAGGACTCTTTATAAATCTTAAGTGTTTTAGTTCTAAAGCTGAACTTTGTTTTTTTAAAATATCATTTTACAAAGTTTTGTAAATTGTTTGAGGTCACCTATACATTCGCTAACACCATGTGATATCACATTTAAACATGAATTAAAAAAATGCTGAAAGTTTTTAACCTTTACATAGATTAGGCTCTCATTAACTTAAAAATACATTTAAAATTTTCCCCAATGTAAAAAGTAACTTAAAATTTTACATATCTTAATGAAAACAGGTAAATAAATCCACAATATTTTTTTTTTGCAATGCAACTTCAGAACACCAGAGTGATATAATGCTCTTTTAAAGTTTCTTTCTTATAGACTTGTATACCTGGAAGACATGAGCACATTAATAGCATCACAATGACATTGATATTTTTACATTAACCACATTTAGCTTTAAATGAAATGGCAGTACAGTGCTCTAAAATAACAGTTCTTATTTAATCAGTTGTTCAAATTTTATTGTTGCTTGCTCTAGAAAAAATAAAATTTAGTAAACACAATGTTAACGGTAAAGTTATATTTTCAGAAATTTTTCTCTCTTTAACACATGACTGATTTTTACAATCTTATACAGACTTCAGTACACACTTATACAGACATTAGTAAATCAATCGGATATCTAACAAAAGTACTCATGAATGAGTAATACCATATCAAATTTACTTTACTTTTTTATCAAAATATTAGACAAATGTATTGAACAGTATAAAACATTTTTTGTTGAGGAAAAAGTCCTAGAACCAAGGCATATTAGACCTTTTGTAGACATTAATATTTTATTAGATTTTTGAAAACCTAGAAAAACTTGAAAGCTTAAATTTAAAGACATTTATTTTATTTGTTTATCCAAATTAAATTGAACCATTTAAATCACTTGAATTAAAGATCATTGGAACCACTTTTTAAAATTTGTTTTTATGAGCTCTTTTTTTATGAGTGCTCCTTATATATGTTAATTTGTGTATCATATATATGATATACGGACATATGTATATATATAGACATACAACACATAACAAAAGTGTGCACACATAATAGTAGCAAATGCCTTGTAGTTTTTGTGCAGGTGAAATCTCCATTGCAATGTTTCCAAAATTCCACCATTGGTCAAAGATAGAACTGATCAGAAAAACATTAAGTTATTTCTGTAGGATCAAAATCATGAACTCAAAAAAAATAAAATAAAAATCTAAGGCAAAATATAAGAGTCCTAGAAAAAATGACTGGCCAGTAATTAGTAAGTACCATAAAATTTAGCTTTTTTATTTTTCCATTAGCCCTCACATCTGTCTCCTACTGAGCTTGCAGGGTTCTTTTATTTGCATTTCAACATATGTCCTGGCTGAAGTCTGGAAGGAGCAGGAAAAAATTGCTATTTTGTGCAGACACCTCAGGCCTAAGGCATTTTATGCATAATTTTCAGGTTAGGATGTTGAAAATTATGACAAAAGTTTAAGATACAATTCAAAAAAAATTATATCTTTACATCTTGTTTTGTCAACAGATACAATACTATGATTTACTATCTTGTCCAAATTAATGCACTGGTACACACAGTGACATTTTCCCAGGCTATACAATTGAAAATTGGTAAAAAGAAAAAAAAGACTGAATGATTTGGAAGTTTCTTGCCAACTTGGAAGTAGAGTTCTTTAGTTTTACATCCTAAGTATTTAAGTTCTCTGGCATCAATTATCTGAAATTATAAACTAAACAATTACCTAAACCCGATTTTTAACTGCCAGATTGTGCAATGCTTCAAAAAACCATTCATATACCACATTGTTACAATGAAACATCATCAGTTAGACACACATTCAGCTAAGATCATTCCCAAGAAACAATTTGTAATATCAACACATTATTGCACATGTCTTAAAGGGCCAGAAAAAAAAGGCACAAGACAGATAGAAAGAAGCTCCAGACTATGGCTGACAGACAGAAGCCTTTAAAACAGAGCAGATAACAGAATAATCTCCTACACCACTGGCACCATAGATGTCTCCACAAGGGGACCAGATGTTTTCACAGAGGGGCAACCTGAAATGTAAAATCAAGGGTCTCCATGGTGACTTTACTGCATTTAGTGTCCCCTTTTTCTTTTTCTCTTTTTTAAAAAGGCAGTGGTGGCATAATTCTTAGAGTGCAGGGAAGGAAGGAGGGAATTCCCTGAAGCAACAGGGCTTCGTAAGCTGCAGGGAGTTCTTCAGTCCCTCCATTTACTTACAGGATTAGCTCCTCTGGTTCGTTTACACCCCAAGCATGCTCCATCTCCTAACATTTCAGTAGTCAGCTCTAAAAAAGTTCCAAGATGGTGGGGGTGGTATCAAAATTTGTAACTTAAAGTTCGGTTCCTGACCTTGATGTCAATTAATGCCATTTTAATAATGAAGACAGGGTTTTGAGAAAAAGAAAAAAAGAGGTTTATTGCTTTGCTAGCAAAGGAGAAACACATGGGACTCTGCTCAAAGGTTGTGACTCTCTTGATCTGGAGGGACAAGGGGTTTTAAAAGAGTTTCACCTGTTAACCTGGGGGATACTCAGTTCTTAGGTCCCCAGCAGGCATTGCCCTCTGCAGTGGTTTTGCTCCAGGCAACTAGCTAGGGGCTTCTCTCATCCTGCTTAACAAAGGCTGGTAAATTTCATCGCAGTACCTTAAAACACAGTCCAAAGGGCTGTCAGGCTTACTTGCTTTATAACCCATTTTCACGTCCAATATCCTTAAGTTTTTACCACAGTAATCACACAACCAAACACACAAAAACAAACAAACAAAAAAACCATATAGAACACAGAACAAAACACACATAAAAAAGAAACACGGTGCTGAAACAGAAATACAGAGGAGCAATGCAACGTCTTGCTAAAGCTCCAGGGTAGGAGCGCATGCTTACCCGTCGGCACCTCTCTACCCTTCCCAAGGAATTCCCTACAGAACAGAACAGAGGACAGAACGATTCTTATTACTGTCCCAGACAGGAATATATGTGAGCCTCCCCAGGCCACCTTTCTATCATCAGAAGAGATCTCCCTTAACCGGATATCAGATGTTATAAAGGCCCCTCTTACTTATTGAGGCCCCATCCACCAGCTGCTTACTCATAGTTTTAGTGCGGTGGTTCACTGCAGTGCTCCCCGGACTGAAGGCTCACTCCAAGGCCTTGGAGCATCTCAAGTTGTGGACATCCTATAGTGGCTCTCCAGCCCGGAGCCCAAGAGGGAAGGCCAGCTTCAGAACTTCCAGTAGTTTGGTTTTGTGATCTGGTCGTGCAGAGACATCTCGCTGGGGAACTCCAAAATGTTACACCAGGATGCAAGAAAAGACCACTGATTTCAATTAAAATCAAATTAAGGCAAGCTTATTATTTCAACCGGCCAGCCTGCCTCTCCCTCCCCAAAAGGCGGGAACAACACAGCAACCCCACCTTTCCTACATTCCACCTATGTAGCCGAGAGAAAGTTACACAAAAGGGGGATTACAGATAAAAGAATGATTGACAAGCATCACACTAAGAGTAGTTAACATTTTATTATTTCTTTTTTACTGGCCCCAACATCAGAAATTATGAAGACCATTAGAACCTCAAAGAGGATCATTGTCTGGCCAGGGAAGGCCAAAATTTATGATGGGTTACTAAAGTTTCAGAGAGGGCTTCTATCTGCTCAGATATTCTTTCATGTGTAAGTTCAAGGCATAGGCAGGCATCCCAAGCAGATTCAGAATTTTCAGTAATTAATAGTAAAGCCAAAATTTTCTTTTCATGGCTTTGTGGCAAGACAGCTCCAAATTTTAATAAATGATCAGGTTGGGTCTATCAACCCTGTACCTTACTTTTGGAAACTCTT
Source organism: Callospermophilus lateralis (assembly GCF_048772815.1). Lineage (NCBI taxonomy): Eukaryota > Metazoa > Chordata > Mammalia > Rodentia > Sciuridae > Callospermophilus > Callospermophilus lateralis. Next base: position 12,191,902 of record NC_135316.1, on the reverse strand, counting down.
CTACCACATCCAAGGTTGTGAACTCCTGAGCATTTTCCATTCCAGATTTGTATTCACAGATTTTATAACACTTCTCCTCTAATTGTGTCTTAGTAGGGCGAATGTAATGTCAAGGCATTGATCTGGATGAGAATGGGAAGATTTTTGTGTAGCACATAGTTGCATACACATTGGATTCATTATTTAATTTTCCATTAAAAATACTGAATCCCTGACACTAACTCGTACCCTACTAGACTCTGACTACTAATCCTAATATGATGGAGAAAAATAACCCAAACAGAATTGAAGTAAAAGCAGTTCAGAGGAGTCATGATATATAGTTGGATTGCCTTTTGCATGATAAAGGTTTGATGTTATAAATCTAGTCAATTTTTAATTGAAAGAGTTCTCCATGTGTTATTAAAGTTAACAAATATGTGAATTCCTGTCTCCCTTTCTCTGTAGCCTATTCAGTGCAAGTATTTTCATATGCACATATAGAATTCCACCTGGTATCAGACGTACATTCTTGTGAGGTGGCTGACTTGGCAGATATAAATTGTGTAAAGAGATCACTACTCCTAAACACTGTTGGAACAGAAAATTCAGTCTATGTGTGAGCTTTCTAGTTGAACACCATTATACATAAATCCAAGTTCAGTAAAATAAAAATAGTTTTGGATCTGTGGATGATATATATTTCATGATGAATTTCGATTGGCATATATATTGCTACTTTTTAATGTCCGTGTGTGTTTTGTGTGTGTATATATATATATATATATATATATATATATATATATATATATATATATATATATATATATATTCTCCAGGTTTTTCAAAAAATGAAATATATTTGTCTTACTATACACTCCCTAAATTCATTCATGTTCATGTTTGGGAATTTCAAATCAACTTTTCACAAGATTATTCTCAGAAATAGTCATCGACCTGAAATACGTATTTGTTTCCTAGTACTGAAAAGTAACTTCAGTGAATGGTGCAGACGAATCCTAATATTTCTACAGTAACTGATCCTTTTTAACATCAATGCAATTAGATTCCTATGGGACATGATGTGTATTTTGACGTTCATTTTTATGCAACAGAGTTACATTACTATTTCTTCAGTTTATGCACATCATAGGATATATATTTCATTCACAAGTTCACAAATTTATAGGCATTTGTTTCACTTTCAATCACTTGCTGCTTCAAAACACATGTATTCCTCGAGTTTTCTTGACTGGTCTTTTCATGAGACTTCTTTCCAAACACATTATTTTCGATTACCATAATTATTTTTGAAGCAAAACTCATGAATTCTTCATGAAATACCATAACCCTAATATTACCATTAGATGTGTAACTGGTTGGAATGAAGGATTGAATATACATATGAGATTTTCTCTTATATTTTCAGATATCAATTCAATCCATTATTTAAAGTTAGAACCAGTTATATTATTTATTCTCAGTATGGTCTATTCATGCATTATTTCTATATTCATAGACACAGGGTACACCTATTTGTACCTCCAATACTAATTTATACGTCTTCATAATATTGCTCTCAGAAATGGTTCAAGAAATAGTCATGTCACGTGATCTACATATACATTTTATCACAGTAATATTCTGCACACAAAAAGCAAAGTTCAAACTTATGTTTGTACGAAAGCCTAAATAGAAAGTGAGCATGGATTATGGAAAACATCCATGTTCATGTTGCCTAATGCTCTCAAATGTCTATACTATTGATGACTACATATTTGTTTCTTCCTAAGATTATATATTCAAACTCAACCCCGTTCAAAATGTCTAATCCTATCACTCACTTTATATTTTGCCTACTTTCCTATTGTTTCTATTGATATCTGCTTTCCTACATATTTTCCCCATTTCATCATTGTGAGAGACTCTTCACATGTGCTGACATTTACATTCACTATCTACCCGAAAACCTATTGCGAAAGATCTTTTCGTCCAAATCCTATACTCACTTTTCTTTCTAAAACTACCGACTATCTTCATAATCCTCCTGATTATCCCGTTTTGTCTTCATGTTCTCTTCAACATTCAATTAACCAAGGTACAAGGACCTATGCCATTGTATATCGATTTATCTGAGACAACTGTGCAGAATATAATTCAAAGCTAAGTATCCCAGTCAAGGGCCCAATGCCGTTCTGGGCTTCAAATATTACCTAGATTTCTGTTTTCATACTTATATTTCACCTATATATTATTATAAATTTTACAGGTTCCCAATACCATTATTCATTGAGCAGAATGATTCCTAACCCAAATTGAACATTTTATTAACCCTAACCATACGCTGTTTCCTCAATCTAACTTTACAGAAGAGCAGGGACAGAGTTGGTCTTTACAGGAATGTAGGGGATTTTCCACCTGTTGAAAACCTAAAAGGCCCATGCAGAAATGATCCTTGGAGAAGATGTAGGCAGCTATGAAGGACCTGATAGAGGAAATGTCATCTTCCATGGCAAACAACCTGGTCAGGATGAAGGGTTGTGTCTTAATCAGCCTCTCTTTTTTAATGTAGAGAAGATGGAACAAATAAGACCTGTGTGGTGAGCTGATCCCAGGAGCCTATGGTTGATATACCATTCTAACTTGTGAAAGTGTCACAGGAAGTAGGGGCAGCCTCCATATCATGGGACCCTTGGAAGCAACTGTGAGGACAAAGTGGATGCCAAGGCTGTGATCTCATTCAGTTTCTAAAAAAAGTGACCTCACCACACTTCCTTGGTGATGGAACTCTCTGAACTTGGGATCCAGGAAGCCAGGCACCCAGAGCCAGTCCCAGTCTCAGTCCTAGTGGTCTCACTTGTTTAGATTTACCAAGGACAGAGTCAGTCTTTCTTGCTAACTACTGATGTGTGGATGGCCAAATGCCTGGAAAGCTCTGAAGAGGGGCCTTTTCTGAGAAAGCAGGTAGTGCCTCACTGCTGGCTTCTGACAACTTCATAGGGTTGGCCAAGGAGACCAGATCTGAGACAGGACAGGCCATTTCGTGGGAACATAGTATGGACCACCAGTCAGAGGACACTCCGGATAGTCACGGACCTACTTGTGGGAAGGAGGTGCCTTTTTGGGTGTGGGTGTGTGTTTGTGGCTTAGTCTCTTGTTCTGTGAATATGTAGGAAAGTCCGTTTGTTTGGTTTGGCGTGGACTGTTTCTAGTAAGTCGTTTGACAAGGCGATTTTTTGCGTTATGTGTATCCCACTGTGTTCATGGTTGTAGACATTAGAAAAGAGAATGCATCAATGGATGTGTCCTGTCTAGTAGAAATCTTCCCAGCATTCATTATGTCCAATTTATGAGTGGACTGCCACTTGCCTTATGGATGGGCAACACCTACTATCTTCCTAAGTTTCTGATTTCTTCCTGAATTCTGGTCACTCTCAACAATAGGCTTATGGTATTGTGTCCAAGATATGTACCACCTCCAAGCTGAGTGACATAGTCAAGTACAGGATAGCTGAAGGGAATGGCGAGCATCTCAGAAAACTCTGATATCAGTGTGTCCAGGAGAGTCTCATTGGAGAAACCCTGCTTTGGGCCTTTTGCTTACCTATTGTTTTGTTGCCCTGAGTGTCAGGAAGGTCTTTTCCTCAGGCCACCCCTTTGAAGCCTGAAGAAAACAGTTTTCTAATAAAAATGAATGAAAATCACCTGTGGCTCTTTGCTTAATTTCTTTGGAAAGAGATATGTCTGATTCAGACCTTGGCCCTTTGTGAGGCTGTGGCTTCGATTATCACCACCTGATGGATCTAAAGAATGATCACATGTGTGCATTCAATATCAAACTGGCCAAAAGAGCCGTCATTGTCAGAGAGCGATGGCCACAAATTTATATTTTATATTATATGGATGATTTTTCTTTTAAGAAAGAGTGAGAGAGAATTTTTTTAATGTTTATTTTTTAGTATTTGGCGGACACAACATCTTTGTTTGTATGTGGTGCTGTGGTCGAACCTGGGCCGCACGCATGCCAGGCGAGCGTGTTACCACTTGAGCCACATTCCCAGCCCATGGATGATTTGTTAATTGCTGCACAGAATACTCATGACCTTAATAATTGTTACTTGGACCTTTACAAAATCCTCACTACCTTGAAACTACACATAGCTCCTTATAAGTTTCAAACCCAGGACCCTGATACATATTTGGACCTTAAATTCAAGATAATCAAATCCAAATACCTAAAATACAACTACGTGTGGACCATCTTCACACCCTTAATAATTTTCAAAAATTACTGGGGCATATTCAATGGCTAAGAACCCACTTGTGTACTTTTGTCCCTTAATGATATTTTGAGAGGTGATTCCCCCGCTCCACCCCTCAAAAGCTTACTCCCGAGGCATGACAGGCATTAAACCAAGTCACAGAAGCCATTGCCCATCAGTTTGTTACACAAATTTCTTATAACTTTCCTCTGATTCTGGTTATTTTACACACTCCTCATACACCCACAGGAATATTTTGGCAGCGAGATCCACATTTTAAAAATAAAGGCTGCCCCTTGCTTTGGGTCCACTTACCCACCAAATCCTCCAAGGTTATTACTGTTTTTCTTGCTCAGGTAGCTTCTATTATTATTTAAGGTCGTTTGCTTTCTCGACAACTTTTTGGCAAAGACCCTGATAATATTTTAATTCCATATACTAAGGACCAAACCCAATTTTTACTACAGACAGGGGATGAATGGGGTATTGCCCTTTCAGGCTTTTTGGGAACAATTGATAACTACCTCCACAATGACCCCCTTTTACATTTTGTCCAGGAACATCCATTTATTTTTCCCAAAATTACTCAAAATGCTCCCATTCCTCAAGCCCTTACTTTCTTTACAGACGGTTCCCAGTATGGCCGTGAGGTCTTTGTTGTCAATAACCAGCCTACCACCTTTGATACTGTCTATCAGTCAGCACAGTTTGTGGAATTTTTTGACATATCACAAGTTTTTTAACATTTTTGATAATCCTGTTAATATTTATACAGACAGTGCCTACATTGCTCATTCTGAGCCCTTGCTGGAGATTTCACCTGCCACTAAGTCTTCTTCCAATGTGGCCTTTCTGTTTCACCAGCTTCAGCAGATAATTCAGGCCAGACAACACCCATTTTTCTTAGGACACATCAGGGCACACTCTGATCTTCCCGGCCCTCTAACAAATGGTAATGCCCAAGCTGATGTAGCAACTCGTTCCATCTTTCCAATTTTTGTTGGCTTCATTCAAAAGGCCATGGAGTTACACAATCTTCACTATCCAAATTCCCAGAGCCTTTGATTATTTTGTAAAGTTTCCTGGCAACAGGCAAGAGAAATAGTAAAAGCATGCACTGATTGCACTGTCTCCCTCCCTATTCAACACTTGGGAGTTAACCACCTAGGATTACTGCCCAATCAGTTTTGGCAAATGGATGTTACTCATTTTCCTATATTTCGAAAAACCAAATATAACACGTTTCTATAGATAACTTCAGGGGCTTTATTTATGCATCACCGCATTCTGGAGAGGCTACCAAAGATGACCTTTCTCATCTTGTTTCAGCCTTTTCCTTAATGGGTAAACCAATACATATTAAAACAGATAATTGTTCTGCATATACCAGTGCCAAGTTTAAACAGTTTTGTGCTACCTTGCAACTTTGTCATACTACTGGAATTCCATACAAGCCTCAGGGCGAAGGCATTATGGAACATGCCCACCTTACCTTAAAGACTTGGCTAACCTGCCTTAAGGCTTCTGCCCTTGTATCTACCACTCCCAGACATCGCCTTAACCATGCATTATAGGCCCTTATTTTTCTAACCCTAGACAGTGAAGGCCATTCGGCCGCAGACAAACACTGGCATCCCTCGTCCAATTCTGTTCACCCACCTTTTATGTGGTGCAATCCCCTTACAAATAAATGGAAAGGCCCAGATCCTGTCCTCATCTGGGGATGAGGCTCAGCTTGTGTTTTGGACCAAGAGCAAGCAGCCCCAAGATGGTTGCCAGAACGCCTAGATAAACAGGTTAATGACTTACCTAAACACAGGGATGGAGGCCCTCGCCCTGAGGACAAATTTTCCTCTTTTTCAGATGCAGCCAACAATTTGTGTGAGGATCCTGCTTAAGGCACTTCTGCTGAACAGGTTTATACATGGAGGCCTTGGCCCTCCACCTTCCAACATCATGGAGTACCTTTTTGGCACCCCCTGCGAATACAAGGAAGGATCTTGGACTCAGGCTCCCACTAGTTGTACCCAGACTGCTGACTGCATCACCAAGGTGGCTTACCTCCATTCTGAGGTTGACCATAAACTCAGAGAAGTTCATTAGCCTAGATGGGTATGTGTTAACAAGCCAAAGATAATTCCCCCTAGTACAAGTAAAGCTCTTCATAATTGTTCTGCAATTTGTACGCATACCTAGGCTATGCATATCTCTGGTTATGCGTCGGCCTCAATGTGTTTTAACAAGCAGGGAGAACAATTTTTTGAAGCCTCCCTAACTAAAACTCATGCAGCAGGGGTGACCACTATTCATTATACCCCTGTTCTCTTTGACCGAGGAGGAGAAGGCAAACTCACCAAGCTACAGTCACCTGGGTGCCAAGGCACTGTCAGTAAACCCTCCTGCTAGCCCATTAGTGCCCCTACAGGGGTCTCTGATAGTGGAGGACCCACAGATGCTGTCAAGCATCCTCGGATAATCAAACTTTTGAAACCCCAAATCCCTGAGCTCACATATCATCCCTTAATGTAGCCTAAATCCCAGCTCCCAGGTTTAGATACCAATACATTAGATATTTTGGAAACTACCTTCCCCTTGCTTAATAATTCCAACCCTACCCTTGCTGGTAATTGCTAGCTCTGCATAACAACAGCGGCAATCATGCCTATGGCATTTCCTATTAATTCTATCATAGACAATGATAATATATGCCAACCCGGATTTCCTTTTAAAGTACAGGCAATAGGCACTTTTACATTATGTCTTTTAGGCGCGATGCAGAATAATACCTATGATATTGATGTGGGCGTTACTTCCTTTGGAAATTGCTCAACAGTACAAAATTATTCCTCACCCACACCATCTCTTTGTCCCCCCAATGGCACAGTTTTAATGTGTGGAGGAAACTCGGCCTTCCCCAGGCTCCCAGCGAAATGGACAGGTGGCTGTGTGTTCTTGCCTTATTACTCCCTAATATAACTATTTTCCCACGAGACGAACCTCTACCCATTCCTAGCCTAGATACGTTAGTCAAAAGACACAGGCAGGCAATACAGGCCTTATCACTCCTTGCCAGCCTTGGAATAACAGCTGCTGAGGGCACAGATACAGCTGGCTTAGGCACGGCTATACACTCTTACCATCGCCTGTCTCAACAACTTATAAATGATGTACAAACTATATCAGGAACCATTAAAGATTTGCAGGACCAAGTAGACTCCCTGGCAGAAGTGTTCCTTCAAAATGGATGAGGCTTAGATTTGCTGAAAGCTCACCAGGGAGGTATTTGCTTGGCCTTAGGGGAATGATGCTGCTTTTATGCCAATAAATCAGGCATAGTACGCACTAAAATTAAGCAGCTTCAAGAAGATCTAGAAAAGAGATGAAGGGAACTTTTTGAAAATCCCCTCTGGACTGGGTTTAATGGATTTCTACCCTACCTTCTTCCCCTATTAGGCCCTTTGTTGGGTTTACTTTTAATGGTGTCCATAGGACCCTGCATTACAAACAGGCTGGTAAAATTTATTAAAGAACTGATTAATATTTTGGCCTCTAAGCCAATACAGGTCCACTATCATTATCTGGAGATGGAAGACCACGCTGCCAACATTTAAAAGGATGTTCTACCCTTCTCACAGGCTTTTATTAAAAAGTTTACATCCCCACAGATCTTTCTTTCTTACATAAAACTATAAGTAAGAGCTCTGACAAACCATCTTCTGCCCCTGTCATAAGGGTTCGTCCTCCATGGGCCCCACCACTTGGGGGAGGACACACCCCATGGAGTGAGGACATAAAGCCATAATAACGGAGGGTGCAGAAAAGACTGCAGGAGGATGGATCCACTGATCCCAAAACCCAAGACCTCTGAGTGACATGCTCTGGGGCATGGCGATTGGCATGCTTCCCCCTCAAAGACATCTTCTCCAAAATCATGCCAAGGCCACCACAAAATCTCCTAGTGAAAACGCTCGCTTGGATCAGGAGATATTCTAAGGCCTCCTAGAGAAACAGAGCCTCTATCATCCCCTAAAATAAGGTTGGTAAGGTATGGTGAAATATTTTATACAAGAAAGGGGGAGATGTCAGGGGCTACAAAGAAGTTCTCATTCAAAGAATAGCCTGACACTTACAAGAAACAGCCCCCTGGAAGATATCCTGCCTGGGAGACATCCCACAGCCATCTATCTCCCTGAGACATCCTGCGGCCATCTGTCTTCATGAAACATCCTGAGGTTATCTCACCTTGTGAAGACGTCCAGCAACTGCCAATAAGAGAGCTTTCCCATCCGCATATAAATTTCCATGTGAGAACAATAAAAGTTTTCAGCATGATCAGAACACCTGTCTTGCTGTCATCTCTCGTATCTCTTGTCCCTTTATTCCTCCCCAACTAGGTTCGCCACTTATGTTGATGTCTCTGGCCTGCCGGGACAACTGAAAATAACCCATATCCTACCAGACTCTGACTACTAATAATAATATAATGGGGAAAAATAACACAAACAGAATAGAAATACAATCAGTTCATAGGAGGCATGGTGTATAGTTGCACTTGCCCTTTGTATGATATAGGGTAGGTGTTATAAATCTAGTTAATTTTTAATTGAAATAGTTCTCCATGTGTTTTTAACATCAACAAATATGTGAATTCCTGTCTGCCTTTATTTGTAGCCTATTCAGCACATGTATTTTTATCTGCACATATAGAATCCTACTTGGTATCACACGTACATTCTTGTGAGGTGGCTGACTATGCAGATACAAATTGTGAGAAGAGATCACTCCTCCTCAACGCTGTTGGTACTGAAAATTCAACCTATGGGTGAGCTTCCTAGTAGAACAACATTACACCTAAATCCATGTACAGTAAAATAAATATTTTTGCATCTGTGGATGATATATATTTCATGATGAATTTCAATGGGCATATATATTGCTATTTTTATTGTCTCTGTGTGTGTTTTGTGTATATATACATATATATATGTATATATATATATATATATATATATATATATATATATACTCTCCAGATTTTTCAAAATATAAAGTATATGTGTCTTATATACACTCCCTAAATTCATTCATGTTCATGTATTTGGATTTATAATCAACTTTTCACAAGATTATTCTCAGAAATATTCACCCACCTGAAATACATATTTGTTTCCTAGTACTTAAAACTAACTTCAGTGAATGGTGCACACAATCCTAATATTTCTACAGTGACTGACACAGTTTAACATCAATGCAAGTAGATTTCTAAGGGACATGATGTGTATTTTGAAGTTCATTTTATTCAACACTGGTACATTACAATTTCTTCAGTTTATACACATCATAGGATATATATTGCATTCACAAGTTCACAAATTTATAGGCATTTGATTCACTTTCAATCATTTCCTGCTTATTATTGACTGGTTTTTTCATGACACTTCTTTCTAAACACATTATTTTCGATTTCCATAAGCATTTTGAAGAAAAACTAACACACTCTTCACGATATACCATAACCCTAATATTACCATTACATGTGTAATTGGTTGAAATGAATGATTGTATATCAATATAAGATTCCCTGTATATTTTCGGATATCAATTCAATCCGTCATTTAAAGTTGGAACCAGTTATATTATTTATTCTAATATGGTCTATTCATGCATTATCTTTATATTTATAGACACAGGGTACATCTATTTGTAACCCCAATACTAATTTATTCATCTTCAAAATGTAGCTCCCAGAAATTTTGGAAGAAATACTCATGTCACCTGATCTACATGTACATTTTATCACAGTAATATTCTGGACACAAAAATCAAAGATCACACTTATGATTGTACCAAAGCCTAAATGGAAGTGAGCATGGATTACTAAAAACATCCATGTCAAGGTTGCCTAATGCTCTCAAATGTCAATCCTATTGGTGACTACATATTTGTTTCTTCCAAAAATTATATATTCAACCTCAACCCTGTTGAAAATGTCTAATCATATCACTCTCTTTATTCTTTGCCTGATTTCGTATTGTCTCTATTGATATCTGCTTCCCTACATATTATCCCAGTTCATTATTGTGACTGACTCTTCACATGTGCTGACATTCACATTCACTCTCTACCCAAAAGCCTATTGCTATAGATCTTTTGGTCCCACTCCTACACTCTCTCTTCTTTCACAACCTACCATATATCTTCCTAATCCTACAGAGTATCCCTTTTTGACTCAATGTTCTCTTTGACATTCAATCATCCATGGTACAAGGTCCTATGCCATTGTATATTGATTTATCTGAGACATCTGTGCAGAATATAATTAAAAGCTATGTATCCCCATCAAGTATACTGGGCTTCAAATCTTACTTAGATTTCTGTTTTCAAAATTATATTTCACCTGTATATTCTTTTGAATATTGCAGGTTCCCAATACCATTATTGATTCCTAACCCAAATAGAACCTGTTATTTACCCTAATCATACACTGTTACCTCGATATCACTTTACAGAAGAGCAGGTACAGAGTTGGTCTTACAATACAGGAAAGTAGGGAATCTTCCACCTGCTGAGAACCTCAAAGGTCCATGCAGAAATGATCCCAAGATAAGATGTAGGCAGCTATGGAGGACCTAAGAGAGCAAAAGTCATCTTACATGGCAAACACCCTGGTCAGGATAAAGGGATGTGTCTGAATCAGCCTCTTACATCTTAATGTAGAGATGATGGAACAAACCAGGCCCGTTTGGAGAGCTGTTCCTGGGTGCCTATGGTGGATATACCATTCTAACTTGTGAAAGTGTCACAGGAAGTAGGGGCAGCCTCCATCTCATGGGACCCTTGAAAGCAACTGTTAGGACAAAGTTGTTGTCAAGGAAGTGACCACATTAAGTTCCTGAAGGAATTGACTTACCTAACTTCCTTGGTGATGGAACTCTGTGAATTTGGGATTCAGGAAGCCAGGAACTCAGAGCCAGTCCCAGTTCCAGTCCCAGTGGGCTCACTTGTTTGGATTTACCAAGGAAAGAGTCAGTGTTTCTTGGTACCAACTGATGTGAGGATGGCCAAATTCCAGGAGAGCTCAGAGGGGCCTTTTTTGGGAAAGCAGGTAGTTGCTCTCCCCTGGCTCCTGGCAACTTCACAGGGTTGGACCAGAAGACAAGATCTGAGACTGTACAGGCCATTTTGGGGTAACATAGTATGGCCCACCAGTCAGACGAACTCCATATAGTCACAGACCAACTTGGGGGAAGGAGGTGCCTTTTAGAGTGTGGGTGTGAGTATGTGGTTTTGTCCCATGTTCTGAGAATAGGAAGGAAAGTCGATTTTTTTGGTTTGGAGTGGACTGTTTCTTGTATGTCGTTTGACAAGGCGGATATTTCTATGTCTGTGTATTCCACTGTGTCCGTGGTTGTAGACATTAAAAAAGAGAATGCATCAATGGATATGTCGTGTCTAGTAGAAAGCTCTCAGCATTCATCCTGCCCAATTTATGAATGGACTGCAGCTTGCCTTATAGATGGGCAACACCTATTATCTTCCTAAGTTCCAGTTTTCTTTCTGAATTCTGGCAACACTCCAGAATTAGCTCATTATTTTGTGTCCACAATATGTACCACCTCCAACTGCTGTGAAGTGGCCATGTACTGAATAGCTGAAGGGAATGGGAGTAACTCAGAAAACTCAGATATCAGTGTGACCAGGAAAGTCTCAGTGGAGAAACCCTGCTTTGGACATTTTGCTTATCTATTATTCTGTTGCCCTGAATGTCAGGAAGGTCTTTGCCTCAGGCCACACTTTGTGAAGCCTGAAGAGAATAGTTTTCAAATGGAAATGAATGAGCATCACCTGTGTCTCTTTGCTTAATTGCTTTGGAAAAGAATGTATCTGAATCAGCATCTTGGCCCTGTGTGAAGTTGTGGCTTAGATTCTCAGCACCAGATGGATTTAAAGAAAGATCCCATGTGTGCATCCAAAACGAAAATGGCAAAAATCAGTTATTGCGGATGAAGCTTCTTGCCTTTCTCTCTTTGTTTCTTGACCTCCATCAAGTAAAATTAGAGATTCTTTAGGTCAAATGAGTTCTTCAAAGCCCTGCAGAGGTGCATGGGTTTCCTCATGACTCCAAATCACATGAAGAATCTATACCTTACAGTCAGAAAGCCTTAAATTGGAGAAGCAGAGCAGTATTAACAGCAGGCCTATTTGATCACGCCTGGTTCACAGGAAGGGCATCCCAGCCACAATGACTTTAGGCAAATGAGAGGCAAGGGAGCTAATTTTGGACACTGTCTTTGGATGTGCCCCTCATGGAAACCTCCAGCCTGAGGTTATGATGAGTGTCTCTATGGAGGAATATGAGGGCTCTGTGGGAGTGTTTTGGTTTTAATTGTGGTCATTTGTGGTGGTTGGAATATATGACTGGGTCCACCGGCGTTTAAACTCTGGTCTGATTCCTTTTAGAGACTGAGTTGTGGAACTGACCTCAGAGAAGTATTGCCATAAATTGTGTTGGGATTTTTGAAGGCCACGTATGAGAGTCCCCCTTGGAAAATTAGATCTAGACCAAGGGTGGCTTTCCACAGAGCACAGGGAATCTCAGCCATGATATCATACGATTTTATTCAGAAAGACATGGCAACCATAGTTGAGAGTCAAAACACACATGGACCTCACATTGTAGACAACTATGGGTTTGGCTACATGGAACCATTTGGCCACATTTTGGGTAACCTTGCCTGTGAGAGTAATCCAGAGCTTTCACTGAAAAGATCTTCCTCAACATTAAATGGATCCTGAATAAATTGAAACCGACAGTGCCTCCAACGTCATCCTTAAAAAATGGCTACATAAATACCATGACACTTTTGAAATTCCCATGACCAGGTGGCACTAGAGAACCTTGGATGTCCTGTTGCTGATTTGAGTGTACCAGACCGTGCCTTGATTGACTGGGTTTCATGATAATGGTGTATAACAGACATGTCAGTAAGTTGGAGCCTGCTGATTAGTGGTCATACAGCATTATTGTGCAGATGTGTGATAAAACATCTGTGGTGGCGTCATGTGGATCTGCCACTGGCTTCCAAATGGCTTGTGACTGACATGGCACAGCCATCAGAACCTTGTATGTAAAGGCATCTTGTTATATGCGGAATTTTTCAGGGCAATGTTCAGAATCAGGTTGCTATGGTAAAGGGGGAATGCTATGTGGGATAGAAGCCTGGATGGTGCATTCTCCTGTAGAACCTGACCCACGACACGTGACAGAGATCCGTCCAGCATTGTGTCCCTGTTGAACTTTTTGCATTTCGTGAAGCAAATACCCAACTCCCAGTGCAACAGCAAGAATTACCACAAAAAGTGGAGGATGACCAAAGGGCTTTACCATCCACACGGGGAGACATTTAGCCCCCAGTCGCCACAGTTTACCTACAAAGAGAGAATTTAGCACTGCTGCCTAATGTTCATTGGAATATAAGAGACCATGTCATCCAGGTCACATACATGCAGACCCAGCTTTGATGGTCTCACTATAAAAGAAGAAAAAAGCTCCTGACAACAACATATATTTCAAGTGCCCAACCTCAGAGGCAGTTTCTGAAGAAGTCTTTAGGCCAGCAGAGCTCCATGATTGTGGAGTTTTACCCTGTCCCTTACTCTTGGAAACTCCTCTACCACCTCCAAAGGTGTGAAGTCCTGAGCAATTTTTATTCCAGATATGTATTAACAGATTTTGTATCTCTTCTCCTCTAATTGTGTCTTACTTGGGGCGAAGGTAATGTCAAGGAACTGTTCTGGATGAGAGTGGGAAGATTTTTGTGAAGCACATATTTGCATACACATTGGATTCATTTTCCAATTTTCCATTTGAAATACGGAATCCCTGACACTACCCCATACCCTACTAGACGCGGTCTACTAATCCTAATATGATGGAGAAAAATAACCCAATCAGAATTGAAATACAAGCAGTTCAGAAGAGGCATGGTGTATACTTGGTCTTGCCTTTTGCATTATATAGAATAAGAGTTATTAATCTAGTCAATTTTTTGTAGAAAGAGTTCTCCATGTGTTTTTAAAGTTAACAAATATGTGAATTCCTGTCTCCCTTTCGCTGTAGCCCATTCAGCACATGTATTCTTATAAGCACATGTAGAATCATACCTGGTACCACACGTACATTATTGTGTGGTGGCTGACTTGGCAGATACAAATTGTGAGAAGAGATCACTCCTCCTCAATGCTGTTGGTACTGAAAATTCAACGTATGGGTGAGCTTCCTAACTGAACAACATTATACGTAAATCCATGTTAGGTAAAATGGATACTTTTGATCTGTGAATGATATATATTTCATGGTGAATTACAATTGGCATATAGTGCTACATTTTACTCTCTGTGTGTGTTTGTATATATATATATATATATATATATATATATATATATATATATATATATATACTCTCCAGATTTTTCAAAATATAAAATATATGTGTCTTATTATACATTTTCCTAAATTTATTCATATTCATGTATGTGGATTTATAATCATCTTTTCACAAGATGATCCTCAGTAATATTCACCACCTGAAATACATATTTGTTTCCTATTACTGAGAACTAACTTCAATGAATGATGTATACAATTCCTAATATTTCTACAGTAACTGACCCAGTTTAGCATCAATGCAAGTAGACTCCTATGGGACATGATGTGTATTTGGAAGTTCATTTTTTTCAACACTTGTACATTAATATTTCTTTAGTTTATGCACATCATTGGATATATATTTCCTCCACAAGTTTGCAAATTCATAGGCATTTGTTTCACTTTCAATCACTTTCTACTTCAGAACACATATATTCCTCCATGTTTCTTGACTGGTCTTTTCATGAGACTTCTTTCCAAACACATTATTTTTGATTTCCATAATTACTTTTGAAGCAAATCTCACACACCCTACATGATGATCCATAACCCTAATATTACCATTAGATGTATAACTGGTTGGAATGAATGATTGTATATCAATATATGATTTCTTATATATTTTTAGATTTCAATTCAATCCATTATTTAAAGAGGAACCAGTTATATTATTTATACACATTATTGTCTATTCATGCATTATCTCTATATTCATAGACACAGGGTACACCTCTTTAAACCCCCAAATAATTTATATGTCTTCAAAATATTACTCCCAGAAATTGAGGAAGAAATACTCATGTCATCTGACCTACATACACATTTTATCACATTAATATTCTAGACACAAATAGCAAAGGTCACACTTATGATTGTACCAATGTAAAGGTCGGGTGAGCGTTTGAAGAAGAGACAACCAATAGACTTTGTCATGCAACAGAAAAGTGTTTATTGGGGGTCCAGCATGCTGCGGCTCAGAGCTCACTTGAATTTAGCAGAGAGCACAGAGATCAGCTTAAGTAGAGCTTATATACTTTCTTTGGAGAGGGCAGGAAATGAAGTTTATTGATGGGTCAGGACGAGTGGGTGCTTTGCGTGCAAATGTGTGAGGGAGTACATTCTGCAGTTTGGCAGTGGGGACATCACATTCTGGGAACAAGATTAGCAAACAGTTCTCAAGATTTCAACAGTGTTTTGTTAAGCATACAGAAAAACAGGAAGTGAAAAGTACCTATTTTATTAACCTTTCATTCCCTACTACTTGATCTGGTTACTTTTAATCATAAAAGCGATCATTGGGGGGTGTCACATTTTTTGTCTGCTAATGGGGTAATTGTTGTCTGATTACCATAAGTTTAACTTGTCCAATTTCAGCTTGGAGAAAGGAAACTACACGGTGGAGCAAACAGGGTCCTACAGTTAGCAATAATATGAGGATTATTAATGAACCAGCCAAGGCTGATAAAAGCATAGTTAACCAGGGTGACTGTGTGAACCAAAATTCAAACCACCCTTTTTGTGCCTCTAACTCTCTTTGATGCTCTTCAAGACGTTTTCTTAATTTACTCATAGATTCTTTTACAACTCCAGTATTGTTGGCATAAAAACAACATTCTTCCCTCAATGCAGCACAATGGCCCCTTCTCTCATGAAGAGAATGTCCAACCATCGCCTGTTCTGTAAAACTACTTCAGAGAGACACGTTAAAGATTCATGTAAAGCTGTGATGGAGGTTTTTAATATCTTTAAGTTTTGGCCTATTTCTGCTTCTCATTGAGTCATTTGTTGTGTCCCATGGACTAGGGCAGTGGTTCCTGTGCCCACCCCTGCAGCAACTCCTATTCCGAATAGGATGGCTAAAGTGAGGGATAGAGGTGCCAACAGAACCGGGTTTTATGAATCCCTATTTGATCTTTAAATGAACCTGCATCATGATAGAGGACTTTGGGAAACATCTGCACCATTATATAATTACTCACATCTGTTGACCATTTCATGAAAACATAAGCAATGTTTAAGTATATAGAATGAAACTGTTGTAGGGACGGACAAGGCAAGGCACCTAAGATAGCATGGAAGCTAGGGAAACAGTCCTATTAGGTTGCAAATAAATTTAGAGGGCGTTGCTTCTGTTGTAATCAATTAATCCCCTGAACACCAAGTTTAGGTAGTTTCAGTATTTTGTACCCAACATGTAAGAGAAGGGGCTCAGAAGTTGACAGACTGCAGAAGTTCACAAAAAGCAGTTTTTATTTCTGTTTTATTTCCTCTGTTCTGGGCAAGTTAACTTTTTAAGGACACCTGGGAAGGGGAGAGCTTTTTCTTCCCTTTCTTTTTTCCCCCTGCCAGCTGTTACCATGCAGCCCAGTTGGTAACTTCTTTATCTTAGAAATGTAGCCATCTCTGTGAAGCCCCAGCTCAAAGCCAGAAGCCTTTTTCACATATTTTGTGAAAAACTAGTAAGGGGGTGTCTAGCTTAGAAGTGATGATTTTTCCAGCCAGTGGCAAGTAGAACAGGGCCACAAGAAAAGAGGAAGTTTATGTACATTGAACTCTTTCATAGGGACTCTTTTACTGAAAATCCTAAAGTCAGCCATGGTGAAGACTTCTGGAGAAGGTCAGTTAAGACTTTTCTGTGGTCCAGGTACAGAGGGGGAAGACGTGGAAGGCGCAGGGTGAGAGCAGCTCTTGCATCTGAGAATGAGGAAGGAGAGATGTAAAAGAATATTGGGAAAGGGGTTTTGGATTTTCCTAGCTACAAAAACTTCAGCAGTAGAACAGGTAGAGCAGAGGGGAAAATGGGAGTGAGTATCCCAAAAAGCCTGTGAGGGACTTTAAATTCTTAGTAACCTGTTTTCAGTGTTGACAAAGCAACTTTAAAGGCCATTTTCATTACATCTTGGATAGGGGTCTGAGAGCTCTTCTCAGCCTGTTTGAGCTTTGGGTTAGCTGGTAAGAGGACCTGTTTGGGCCCGGTGAGGGCACTGACAGGAGAAAAGAGGAGTGAGCGCGTGAAGGGGTACCTCAGTACCTGCTACTTCATCAAGAAACAATGGTCTGAGAACCGTTGGAGGTTTGGGTATTTGATCCAGTAATTGGAGGGGAGAAATCAGGTTCCTGAGGTGGGATTGATAGCAGAGCGTCTGGAGCATAAGGCAGAGGGTGAGGATCTATTGGAGAAGCATAGTTCAGGATTTGAGCAAAGGAGGGAAAAGGCCTAAACTTAGGGGAATTTCTTTCCACCCTTTTGAGCACTTGCAGAAGTTAAAAAGGTCATGCAGAACTTGAGGATCTAGAGACCCCTGGGGTCCATCTGCTTTGGTTGTCTAATTGGTAATATGGCGAATGCTGTGTACTGAATTTGACGAGGAGTTTGGTTTCCACCATTCATCCCCTATATGCTCACATCCCCAAGACATACAGAAGAAGTCGGCTTTTCCTCACACAACCGTGGCTGTTTGAGGCTTTGATACTCTGCCGCATAAACATAGTAATCTAGGCTAGCCAACCTGCATCTGGCACAAGTGTCCCTTCACCCATAATAGCAAAACTCATACACTCTTCCTGATAAACCATAACCCTAATATTACAATTAGATGTATAACTCGTTGGAATAAATGTTTGTATATCAATATAAGATTTCCTATATATTTTCAGATATCAATTCACACCATTATTTAAAGTTGGAACCAGTTATATTATTTATTCACATTATGGTCTATTCATGCATCATCTCTGTATTCAGAGACAAAGGGTAAACCTATTTGTACCCCCAATACTAATTTATACGTCTTCAAAATATTGCTCCCAGAAATGGTGGAAGAAATACTCATGTCACCTTATCTACATATACATTTTATCACAGTAATATTCTGGACACAAAAAACAAAGGTCACACTTACGTTTCTACCAAAACCTAAATGAAAAGTGAGCATGGATTACTAAAAACATCCATGTTCAGGTTGCCTAATGCTCTCAAATATCAATCCTATTGGTGACTAAATAATTGTTTCTTCCTAAGATTATATATTCACTCAAGCCTGTTGTCAGATCCTATCACTAACTTTATACTTTGCCTGATTTTCTAATGTCTCAATTGATATCTGCTTTCCTACATATTTTCACCAGTTCATCATTGTGACTGATTCTTCACATGAGCTGACATTTACACTCATTCTCTACCCGAAACCCTATTGCTAAAGAACTTTTGGTTCAAATCCTATACTCACTCTTCTTCCATAATCTACCCACTACCTTCCTAGTCCTACCAACTATCCCTCTTTGACTGCATGTTCTCTGCTACATTCAATCCTCCAAGGTCACATGCCATTGTATGTTGATTTATCTGAGACATCTGTGAAGAATGTAATTCAAAGCTAAGCATCCCCATCAAGGGCCCAATGCTCTTCTGGGTTTCAAATATTACCTAGATTTCTGTTTTCATACTTATCTTTCACCTCTATATTCTTATAAATTTCGCCGGATCCCAATACCATTATTCATCCAGCAGAATGATTCCTAACTCAAATCGAACATGTTATTAATCCTAACCATACACTGTTTCCTCAGTATAACTTTACAGAAGAGCAGGTGCAGAGTTTTTCTTACAATACAGGAATGTAGGGGATCTTCCACTTGCTGAGAACTTCAAGGTCCATGCAGAAATGATCCCTGGAGAAGATGTATGCAGCTATGAAGGACCTGAGAGAGCAAAAGTCATCATCCATGGCAAACAAATTGATCTGGATGGTCTGAATGAGCCAATCTCTTCTCAATGTAGAGAAGGTGGATCAATTCAAGCCTCTGTGGAGAGCTGTTCCAGGGTGCCTATGGTTGATATACCATTCTAATTTGTGAAAGTGTCACAGGAAGTAGGGGCAGCCTCCATCTCATGGGTCTCTTGGAAGCAAATGTTAAGACATATGGTTACCAAAGCAGTGACCTCATTCAGTTCCTGAAGGAAGTGACCTCACCTCACTTCTTTGTTAATGGAACTCTCTGAACTTGGGATCCAGAAAGCAAGCCACCCAGAACCAGTCCCAGTCCCAGTTTCAGTGTGCTCACTTGATTGGAATTACCACGGACAGAATCAGTCATTTTTTGTACCTACTGATGTGAGGATGGCAAATACCAAGAAAGCTCTGAAGAGGGGCCTTTCCTGAAAAAGCAGGTAGTGGCTCACCCCTGGCTACTGAACACCACAGAGAGTTTGCCACGGGACCAGATCTGAGACAGGACAGGCCATTTCAGGGGAAGGTAGTGTGGCCCACCAGTCAGAGGACAATCCGGATAGTCACAGACCTACTTGGTGGAAGGAGGTGCTTTTGTGGGTGTGGGTGTGAGTTTGAGGTTATGTCTCATGTTCTGAGAATAGGTAGGAAAGGCGGTTTGTTTGGTTTGTCCAGGACTGTTTCTAGAATGTCATTTGACATGGTGAGTGTTTCTATATCTGTGTATCCCACTGTTTCTGTGGATGTAGACTTTAGAAAAGAGAATGCATCAATGAATGTTTCCTGACTAGTAGACAGCTTTCCATCATACATCCTGCCCAATTTATGAATAGAGTGTGGCTAGCCTTATTGATGTGCAACACCTGCTATCTTATAAGTTCCTGTTTTCTTCCTGAATTCTGGCCACTCTCCAGAATAGGCTCATGCTTTTGTGTCCAAGATATGTACCCCCTCCAAATGGCCATGCACTGGATAGCTGAAGGGAATGGGAGCGTTTCAGAAAACTCAGATATCAGTGTGACCAGGGAAGTCTCAGTGGAGAAACCCTGATTTTCGCCATTTGCTTACCTCATATTCTGTTGCCCTGAATATCAGGAGGGTCTGTCCCTCATGCCATTGTTTTGTGAAGCCTGAAGAAAACAGTTTTCAAATGGAAATGAATGGGCATCACCTGTGTCTCTTTGCTAAATGCTTTGGAAAAGGATGTGTCTGAATCAGCCTCTTTACCCTGTGTGAGGCTGGGCTTAGATTCTAAGCACCTGATGGATGTAAATAAGGATCCCATATGTGCATCCAAAACCAAAATGGCAAAAAGATCAGTCATTGTGGATGAAGTCTCCTGCCTTTCCCTGTTAGGTTCCTGACCTCCATCAATTGAGAATAGGGATCCATTGGGTCAAATGAGTTCTTCAAAGCCCTGCAGAGGTCCTTGGGTTTTCTCATGACTCTTAATCACATAAAGAATCTATACCTGACAGTCAGTAGGCCTCATATTGGAGAAGCAGAGCAGTATTAAAATCAGGCCTACTTGATCACTCCTGGTTCACAGGAAGAATGTCCTGGCCACTCTGACATTATGCAAGTGAGTGGCAAGGGAGCTTATTTTTGACATTGTCTTGAGCTGCACCCCTCATGGAAACAACCAGCCAGATTTTATGATGAGGGCCAATCTGGAAGAAAATGAGGGCCATGTGGGAGTGTTTTGAATTTAATTGTGGTAATTTGTGGGGCAGTTGGAAGAGATGACTGGGTCTACCAGGGCTTGAACTCTGTCGTGATTCCCCTTAGAGACTGAGTACTGGAACTGACCTCAGAGAAGTATTTCCATGAATTGTGTTGTGATTTTAGGAGGCCACACATGAGAGTTGCCCTTGCAAACTGATCTAGGGCCAGGGTTGCTTTCCACAGAGCACTGGGAATCTCAGCCAGGACATCACATGATTTTATTCTGAAAATCTTTGCAGCCAGAGTTGAGAGGCAAAACACACATGGACCTCACATTGTAGACCTCAATGGGCCTGGCTTCATGTGACCTTTTGGCCACTCTTTGGGAAGCCTTGCCTGTGATAATTCTCCAGAGCTTTCTATGAAATGTGCTTCCTCACCATTTAATGATTCCTGAATGAATTGAAACCCACAGGGCCTCCAACTTCATCCTTGAAAAATGGCTTGATAAATACCACGAAATTTTTGAAATTACCATGAACAGGTGCCACTGGACAACCTTTGGATCTCCTGTTGCTGATCATGAGTGTACCAGACAGTGCCTTTATTGACTGGGTTTCATGAAAATAGTGTAGAACAGAGATGCCAGTAAGTTGGAGCCTGCTGAGTAGTGGGACTAGAGCAGTGGTTGGCAAGAGTTTGATAAAACATCTGTTGTGGATCCATGTGTATCTGTATTGGCTTCCAAATGGCTTGTGACTGACATGGTGCAGCCAGAAGACGCTTATAAGTAAAAACATATTGTTATATAGAGAGGTTTCAGGGCAGTGTTCAGAATCAGGTTGCTATATTCAAGGGGGAAAGCTATATGGGATAGAAGCCAGGGTGGTGCATTCTCCTGCCAACCCTGACCCACCACACGTGACAGAACTCCCTCCAGCACTGTTTCAGTTCAACTTTTTGTATTTCGTGAAGCAAATACCAAACTCCCAGTGCAGCAGCAGGAAAAACCAGGAAACGTGGAGGATGAACAAATGGCTTCACAGTCCACAGGGGGGGGGGACACTTAGTCCCCAGTGGCCACAGTTTACCTACAAAGAGAGAATTCAGCACTGCTGCCTCATGTTCATTGAAAAATAAGAAATATGTCCTCCAGGTCACATAGGTGCAGACCCAGCTTTGATGTCTCACTACAAAGAAAGCTAAAGCTCCTGACAACAACATATATTTCATGGGCCCAACCTCAGAGGCTGTTTCTCAAGAAGTCTTTATTCCTTCAGAGCTTCATGTTTGTGGTATGTTTACCCTGTCCCTTACTTTTGGAAACTCCTCTACCACATCCAAGGTTGTGAACTCCTGAGCATGTTCCATTCCAGATATATATTCACAGATTTTCTAACTCTTCTCATCTAATTGTGTCTTAATTGGGGTAAAGGTTATGTCAAGGCATTGTTCTGGATGAGTTTGGAGGATTTTATGTAGCATATATTTGCCTACTCATTGGATTCAATTTTCAATTTTCCTTTCGAAGTACTGAATCCCTGACACTACACAATACCCTACTTGTCTCTGACTACTAATCCTAATATGATGGAGAAAAATAACCTAAACAGATTGGAAACTCAAGCAGTTCAGAGGAGGCATGGTGTACAGTTGGACTTGCCTTTTGCATGATAAAGTGTAGTTGTTATAAATCTAGTCAATTTTTTTTGTTGAAATAGTTCTAAATACGTTTTTAAAGTTAACAAATATATGGATTCTTGTCTCCTTCTCTCTGTAGCCTATTCAGCACATGTAAATTTATTTGCACATATAGATTCCTACCTATTATGACATGTACATTCTTTTGAGATGGCTGATTTGGCAGATACAAATTGTGAGCAGAGATCACTTCTACTAAATCCTGTTGGAACTGAAAATTCAAACTATGTGTTAATTTCCTAGTTGAACAACATTATATATAAATCCATGTTCAGTTAAATAAATATATTTGTATCTGTGGATGATATATATTTCATGATGAATTTCAATTGGCATATATGTTGTTACTTTTTAATGTCTGTGTTACACACACACACACACACACACACACACACACTCCAGATTTTTCAAAATATGAAATATATGTGTCTTATTATACATTCTGTAAATTCATTCATGTTCATGTATGTGCATTTATAATCAACATTTCACAAGATTATTCTCAGAAATATTCATCCACCTGAAATACATATTATTTCCTAATACTGACAATTAACTTCAGTGAATGGTGCATTCAAATCATAATATTTCTACAGTAACTCACCCAGTTTAACATGAATGCAAGTATATTCCTATGGGATATGATGTGTGTTTTGACATTCATTTTTATTCAACACTGGTACTTTACTATTTCTTCAGTTTATGCACATCATAGGATATACATTTCATTTACAAGTTCGCAAAATTATAGACATTTGTTTCACTTTCAATCACTTCCTGTTTCAGAAAACATGTATTCCTCCAGGTTTCTTAATGGGTCTCTTCATGAGACTTCTTTCCAAACACATTATTTTTGATTTCCAAAATCACTTGTGAAGCATAACTCACACACCTTTAATGATAATCCATAACCCTAATGTTAACATTAGATGTGCAACTGGTTGAAAAAATGAATGTATATCAATGTAAGATTTCTTATGTATTTTAAAATATCAATTCAATCCATTATTTAAAGTGGAATCAGTTATATTATTTATTCACAGTATCATCTATTCATGAATTATCTCTATATTCATAGACACAGGGTCCACCTCATTGTACCCCCAATACTAATTTATACGTCTTCAAAATATTGCTCGCAGAAATGGGGGAAGAAATACCCATGTCACCTGATCTACATATACATTTCATCACAGTAATATTCAGGACACAAAAAGCAAAGGTCACACTTATGATTGTACCAAACCTAAAAGGAAAGTGAACATGGATTACTAAAAACATGCATGTCTAGGTTGCCTAAAGCTCTCAAATGAAAATCCTATTGGTGACTACATATTTGTTTCTTCCAAAGATTATAAATTCAACCTCAACCCTGTTTAAAAAGTCTAATCTTGTCACTCACTTTATACTTTGCCTGATTTTGTAATATCTCTATTGATATCTTCTTTCCTACAAATTTTCCCCAGTTCATCATTGTGACTGAATCTTCACATGTGGTGACATTTACATTCACTCTCTAACCGAAACCCTATTGCTAAAGAATATTTGTTTCAAATCCTATATTCACTCTTCTTCCTAAACCTTCCGACTATCTTCCTAATCCTAACTTCTATCACTTTTTGACTGGATGTTCTATTCTACATTCAATCATCCCAGGTACAAGGTTCTATGCCATTGTAATTCAATTTATCTGAGACAACTGTGCAGAATGTAATTCAACACTAAGTATCCCAATCAAGGACCCAATGACTTTCTGGGCTTCAAATCTTACATAGATCTGTTTTCATAATTATATTTCACCTATATATTGCTGTATATATTGCAGGTTCCCAATAACTTTATTCATCCTGCAGAATGATTCCTTACCAAAATTGAATCTGTTATTAAACCTAACCATACACTGTTAGATGAATATTACTTTACATAAGAGCAGGGACAGAGTTGGTCTTAAAATACAGGAATGTAGGGGATCTTACACCTGCTAAGAACCTCAAAGGTCCATGCAGAAATGATCACTGAAGAAGATGTAGGCAGCCCTGAAGGACCTGAGACAGCAAAAGTCATCTTCCATGGAAAGCAACCTGGTCAGGATGAAGGGTTGTGTCTGAATCAGCCTCTCTCTTCTTAATGTAGAGAAGATGGACGAAACCAGGTCTGTTTGGAGAGCTGTTCACAGTTGCCTATGGTTGATATACTATTCTAACTTGTGAAAGTGTCACAGAAAGTCGGGGCGACCTTCATCTCATGGGACACTTAGAAGCAACTGTTAGGACAAAGTGGTTGCCAACTCAGTGACCTCATTCAGTTCAGGAAGGAAGTGACCTCACCTCATTTCCTTGGAGATGGACCTCTCTGAACATTGGATCCGGGAAGCCAGGCACCCAGAGCCAGTCCCAGTCTCAGTAACAGTGGTCTCACTTGTTTTGATTTACCAAGGATAGAGTCAGTCTTTCTTGGTACCTACTGATGTGAGGATGGCCAAATGCCAGGAAAGCTCTGAAGAGGGGCCTTTCCTGAGAAAGCAGGTAGTGGCTCACCACTCGCTTCCAACAACTTCACAGAGTTGGCCAAGGAGACGAGATCTGAGATAGGACAGGCCATTTCCAATGAATATAGTATGGCCCACCAGTTAGAGGACACTCCTGAGAGTCACAGACCTACTTGGGAGAAGGAGGTGCCTTTGTGGGTGTGGGTGTGGTTTTGTGGTTTTGTCTCATGTTCTGAGAATATGTAGGGAAGGCTGTTTATTTGGTTAGGAGTGAACTGTTTTTTGTAACTCATTTGACAAGGTGAGTGTTTCCAAGTCTGTGTATCCCACTGTATCCGTGGTTGTAGACATTAGAAAATAGAATGCATCAATGGATGTGTCCTGTCTAGTAGAAAGGTTCCCAGCATTCATTCTGCCAAATTTTTGAATGGACTGTGGCTTGCCTTATCCATGGGCAAAACCTGCTATCTTCCTAAGTTCCTGTTTTCTTGCTGAATTCTGGCCATTCTCCAGAATAGGCTCATGCTTTTCTGTCCAAGATATGTACCATCTCCAATCTCTGTAACATGGCCATGTACAGGATAGCTGAAGGGAATTGCGACCATGTCAGAAAACTCAGATATTAGTGTGACCATGAAAGTTTCAGTGGAGAAACCCTGCTTTGGGCCTTTTGATTACCTAGTGTTCTGCTGCCCTGAATGTTTTTGTTTCTTTATGAGAGATCTAGGGGCCATGGCATGAGGGACATGAGTTGCCTTTTAGAATTCAGTTGAAGGACATGAGTTGCCTTTTAGAAGTCACTTCGGTTTGAAGTCTGGTTGGGGAAGAACAGGTTGTAAAGTCATCTGGGGATTGGTTCTTCTATGAGAGAAACTAAAACCATTAGTACTGATTAAATGTTGCAGCAGTTGGAACATGTCGCTGTATAGAAGTTTTCTCACCACGCTTTAGTATCCCCAGTTATCAGAACTGTTAACTTAACCTTTTAATTTTAGTGTTACAGTTGTCCCTCCCCATAAGATACAGTGTAATAATTTAATGTCATCTGATCCTGCAAAATCTTTTTACTAGTATGACCTCTGGGTCTAATAGAGAAACCTCTACTTCTGGGCTGGATAATCGTACTAGCAAACACCAAGACTACCTGTGTAAGTTAGAAATATCAGTAGGTCTTAAACTAAAAACTTCTGCATCTGGCAGCTTCTTTTGATAGTCTCTTTTTATAGTTATCAGGCATTCCTGTCTGAGAATCCTTCTTTGTAGCCTGCAGTCTTACTTTTTTTGGGAGGGTAACATAAAGTGTATACGTTAAAATATTATTATTATTAGTAGTAGTATTATTATTACTAATTAAAATGCCCAGGAATGGCTGTATTTTTGTTTTAGCTGTCTTTACTAAATGTTTAAGATGACACAGTCAAAATGACTTTTGTTTCTATCCATTGTTAACAGTCAGCTGAGCTTTTATGGGAGTCATTTCTTGGGAAACTTGAGAGTAGCTTCTCAGTTCTGCTAGTGCCATTTGCGCTAGGTGGGTCTAGGTCTTGCATGACCATTGTGGATTCCCTTGGAAGCATCAGTGATGTCTCCCTTCTCTGATGACTCTCCTCATTGTAGCAAATGCACTGACTGGCTTTCTGTTCTCCAGTGATCTCATTAATCTC
The DNA here is from genome assembly GCF_048772815.1 of Callospermophilus lateralis. Classification (NCBI taxonomy): domain Eukaryota; kingdom Metazoa; phylum Chordata; class Mammalia; order Rodentia; family Sciuridae; genus Callospermophilus; species Callospermophilus lateralis. The sequence goes on along the minus strand of NC_135316.1, from coordinate 12,164,984 downwards.
CCTGATCTGGAGGTTATGTGGCCCAGAGTTGTAAAGCTCTTTAGAGAAGTCCCCTTTTCCCTGGATTCAGACTGACTCAGAGGGCAAGAGCCAAATATTGGTTTTCTTGACCCTTTTCATTTAAATTTAATTTTAAATCCTAATCTTAAACATCCAGCAAATAAATTTTAACAGCCTAATATTATGAGTACTGGGCTTTAATGTCTATAATTTTATAATTATTTATCTTTTTATTAATTGGGATCTGTATTATTCTGTCTGTCTTGTAGGTGATGACTTATTATCTTAAATTAACCCATGTTGTGTTCTTAAATCTACACTTCTGTAAAACACTAACAGGGAATCTTTAGATCACTTATAAGGAAATTACAAAATAAAAATTTTTAACATGAGTAAAAATACTTAGTTCATGTAATAGCTACCCAGAATTTTTTGGCTGAGTTATACATTATATCCCCTGTTTGAGATCCTAGTAATCTTGACAGAAAAAAAGAAACTTTTGAACATAACTTTAATTGAAATTAAATCTGACCTACGGCTTTCGTAGTCATTCTCACATGTACTAAGATGGGACACAGAGCCTTATCTCAGGTAAGGCAGGTCTCTTTATGAATCTTAAGTGTTTTAGTTCTAAAGCTGATGTTTGTTTCTTTAAATATCCTTTTACAAAGTTTACCTAAATTTTTGGAGTTCACATGAACATTAGCTAACAACTTATGATATCACATTTAAAACATGAATTAAAGAAAGGGTGAAAGTTTTTAACCTTTACATAGATTAGGCTCTCATTAACTTAAAAATACATTTAAATTGTTCGCCAAAGTAAAATGTAACATAAAATTTTACATATCTTATGGAAAACAGGTAAATAAATCCCCAATATATTTTTTTAACATATAACTTCAGAACACCAGAGTGATATAATGCTCTTTTCAAGTTTCTACCTTACAGACTTGTATACCTGGAAGATATGAGCACATTGATGGCATCACAAATACATTGATGTTTCTACATTAACCAAGTTTAGCTTTTAAAGAAATGGCAGTACAGTGCTCTAAAAACACAGTTCTTATTTAATCAGTTGTTTAATTTTTATGGTTGCTTGCTCTAGAAAAAATAAAACTTAATAAACACAATGTTATTGGTAAACTTATGTTTAAAGAAATTTTTGTCTCTTTAACACATGACTGATGTTTACAATCTTATACAGACTTTAGGACAAACTTATACAGACCTTAGTAAATCAATCAGATATCAAACAAAAGTACTCATGAATGAGTAATCCCATATTAAATTTACTTTACCTATTTATCAAATATTAGAAAAATGTTTTGAACAGTGAAAACCATTTTTTGTTGTTGAAGGAAAAGTCCTAGAACAAAGGCATATTAGACCTTTTGTACACATAATTATTTTATTAGATTTTTGAACACCTAGAGAAACCCGTAAGCTTAAATTTAAAGACATTTACTTTTATCTGTTTATCCAATTTAAATTGAATCTTTTAAATCACATGAATTAAAGATCTTTGGATGCACTTTTTAAAATTTGTTTTTATGAGCGCATTTTTTTAATGAGCGCTTCTTATATATGTTAATTTGTGTATCATATATATGATATAAGGACACATGTATATATATATACACGCACATACTACACATAACAAAAGTGTGCATACATAATAATAGTAAAGGCCTTGTAGCTTTTCACAGGTAAAATCTCCACTGCAATGTTTCAAAAACTTCACAGTTGGTCAATGATAGAACTGATCAGAATAACATTAACCTAGGTCTTTAGGATTAAAATCATGAGCTCAAAAAAAAAAAAAAAAAAAAAGAAAGAATCAAAGGAAAAAAGTAAGAGTCCTAGGAAAAATGACTGACCAGGAATTAGTAGATACCATACAATTTACCTTTTTTTCCCCCTTAGGCCACAGATCAGTCTCCTACTGAGCTTGCAGGCTTCTTTCATTTGCATTTCAAAATAAGTCCTGGCTGAGGTCTGGAAAGAGCTGGAAAAAACTGCTATTCTGAGCAGACACCTCAGGCCTAAGGCATTTTAACAAACATTTTCAGATTAGGATGCTGAAAATTATGATACAAGTTTAAGATAGAATTCACAAAATTTTATATCTTTACATCTTATTTTGTCAACAGATACCATACTATGATTTAATATCCTTCTCAAAATTAATACACTGGTACACACAGTGACATTTTTCCAGGCAACTCAATTCAAAATTGGTAAAAAAAAAAAAAAAAAAAAAAAAAAAGACTGAATGATTGGAAAGTTATTGCCAACTTGGAAGTAGAGTTCTTCAGTTTTCCATCCTAAGTATTTAAGTTCTCTGGCATGAATTATCTGAAATCATAAACTAAACAATTCCCCTATAGTGGCTCTCTAGCCTGGAGCCCTGGAGGGAAGGCCAGCTTCAGAATTTCCAGCAGTCTGGTCTTGTGATCTGGTCGGGCAGGGTAATCTTGCTAGGGAACTCCAAAATGGTAAACCAGGATGCAAGAAAAGACCACTGACTCCAATTAAAATCAAATTAAGGCAAGCTTATTATTTCAACAGGCCAGGCTGCCTCTCCCTCCCATAACGGCGGGAACAAGACAGAAACCCCACCTTTCCTACAGCCCAGCTATATAGCCCAGAAAGATACACAAAAGGGGGTTACAGATAACAGAACTTTGACAAGCATCACACTAATGGTAGTTTACATTTTTTTTTTGCTCACCCCAACATCAGAAATTATGAGGACCATTAGAGCCTCAGAGACTCATTGTCTCGCCAGGGAAAGAAAATATTTATGAGGTGTCACTAAAGATTCAGAGAGCGCTGCTATCTGGTCAGAGAGCCAGGCATGGGTGAGTTCAAGACACGGGTAGGCATTCCAAACAGGTTCAGAATTTGCAGTAATGTATAGTAAAGCCAAAATTATCTTGTCATGGCTTTGTGGCAAGATGGCTCCCAATTTTAATAAAAGATCAGGTTGGATCTATCAACCCTGTCCCTTACTTTTGGAAACTCCCCTTCCACCAGCAAGGTTGTGAACTCCTGAGGATTTTGCATTCCTGATATGTATTCACAGATTTTCTGACTCTTCTCCTGTAATTGTTTCTTTCCTGGGGCCAAAGTAATGTGAAGGCATTGTTCTGGATAAGAGTGGGAAGAATTTTGTGTAGCACATATTTGCATACACATTAGATTCATTATCTAATTTTCCATTCGAAATACTGAATCCCTGACACTAATCAATAACATTGAATCTCTGACACTAACCAATAGCTGACTAGACCCTGACTACTAAAACATTATGATGGAGAAAAATAACCCAAACACAATAGAAATACAAGCAGTTCAGAGGAGGCATGGTGTATAGTTGGACTTGTCTTTTGCATGATAAATGGTTGGTGTTATAAATCTAGTAAATTTTCTGTTGAAATAGTTCTCCATGTGTTTTTAAAGTTAACAAATATGTGAATTCCTGTCTCACTTTCTCTGTAGCCTATTCAGCACATGTAATTTTATATGCACATATAGAATACTACCTGGTATCACACATACATACTTTTGAGGTGGCTGACTTGGAAGATACAAATTGTGAGAAGTGATCACTCCTCCAAAACGCTATTGGAACTGAAAATTCAAACTATGGGTCAGCTTCCCAGTTGAAAAACATTATACATAAATCCATGTTTACTAAAATAAATATTTTTGCATCTGTTGATGATATATATTAAATGATGAATTTCGATTGGCAAATATATTGCTACTTTTTAATGTCTGTGTGTCTTTTTTGTATATATATATATACACTCTCCAGATTTTTCAAAATATGAAATATATGAGTCTTACATTCACTCCCTGAATTCATTCATGTTCATGTATTTGGATTTATAATCAACTTTTCACAAGATTATTCTTAGAAATATTCATCCACCTGAAATCCATATTTGTTTCCTAGTACTGAAAACTAACTTCAGTGAATGGTGCATTGAAATAATAATATTTCTGCAGTAACTGACCCAGTTTAACATCAATACGTGTATATTCCAATGGGACATGATGTGTATTTTGACGTTCATTTTTTTACAACACTGGTACATTATTATTTCTTCAGTTTATGCACATCATAGGATATATATTTCATTCACAAGTTCACAAATTTATAGGCACCTGTTTCACTTTCAATCTTTTCCTGCTTCAAAACACATGTATTCCTCCAGGTTTCCTGACTGGTCTTTTCATGAGACTTCTTTCCAAACACATTATTTTCGATTTCCATAATCACTTTTGAAACAAAACTCACACACTCTTCATGATAAACCATAAACCTAATATTAAAATTAGATGCATAACTGGTTGGAATGAATGATTGTTTATCAATATAAGATTTTCTGTATATTTTCAGATATCAATTCAATCCTTTATTTAAATTTGAAAACAGCTATATTGTTTAATCGTAGTATGGTCTATTCATGCATTATCTCTATATTCCTAGACACAGGGTACACCTATTTGTAACCCCAATACTAATTAATACATCTTCAAAATATTGCTCCCAGAAATGGTGGAATAAATACACATGCCATCTGATCTACATATACATTTTATCACAGTAGTATTCTGGACACAAAAAGCAAAGGTCACACTTATGATTGTACCAAAGCCTTAATGGAAAGTGAGCATGCATTACTAAAAACATCCATGTCCAGGTTGCCTAATGCTCTCAAATTTCAATCCTATTGGTGACTACATATTTGTTTCTTCCTAAGATTGTATATTCAACCTCAAGCCTGTTGAAAATGTCTAATCCTATCAATCACTTTATCATTTGCCTGAATTCCTAATGTCTCTATTGATATATGCTTTCCTACATATTTTCCACAGTTTATCATTGTCACTGACTCTTCACATGTGCTCACATTTACATTCAATCTCTACTCGAATCCCTATTGCTAAAAAACTTTTGATCCAAATCCTATACTCACTCTTCTTTCTAAACCTGCTGACTATCTTTCTAATAATACTGACTATCCCTTTTTGACTAGAAGTTCTCATCGACATTCCATCATCGAAGGTACAAGGTCCTATGCCATTGTACATCAGTTTATCTGAGACAACTCTGCAGAACATAATTCAAAGCTAATTATCCCAATCAAGGGCCCAATGCCCTTCTGGGCTTCAAATCTTACCTAGATTTCTGTTTTCATTCTTATATTTTACTTATACTTTATTGTAAATATCGCAGGTTCCCAATAGCATTATTCATCCTGCAGAATGAATCCTAACCCAAATCAAACCTTTTATTAACCCGAACCATACACTTTATCCTTCCTAGTTTAACAACATTATACACAAATCCATGTTCAGTAAAATGAATATTTTTGGATCTGTGGATGATATATATTTCATGATGAATTTTGATTGGCATATATATTGCTACTTTTTAAAGTCTGTTTGTGTGTGTGTGTGTGTATATATATATATATATATATATATATATATATATATACCCTCCAGATTTTTCAAAATATGAAATATATGTGTCTTATTATACACTCCCTAAATGCATTCATATTCATATATGTGGATTTTTTTTTTCGAGCAATCTCCAGAGAGAGAGCTAATGCATCGTTCTCTGGGTTATCTTTTATTACAATTTTTCTCATCATTATAGATTCAGAATATGTCATTGATTATATAATTTAAAACTTTGCCAAGACATGACATTTCCTTAACCATGATTGGGGGTACATAAAATGCAACATTAATTTACATTTTTCCAGGATATGTCCTTCAGTTATATAATTATTAAAAGTACAGAATCATTATTAAAATACATCACTAATTTACATTTTTCAGATTTTCCGAAGATTTACTATTATTCACAAGATATGCTATTTTCTTATTAACTAGTGCCAAACTACATAACCAGACTCTTAGTCTCCTAACCAATCATTAACCTAAAATACACTTGTACTTTATTTCTAATCTAAAATTCCCATCGAAAAAAGTCCCTTTAAATCTTATATGTAAAATATTCTTAAGTTTTTGAATCATTCTTAAAACATATCAGAAACATATACAACTAAAAACTTAAGAATCTAAATAAAATAATATTTCTAACATTATTCTAAAACTGTGTCTTATAAAGCTGTTTTAATTAATTCTTAAATTTATTCTCATAAAACTGGTTGAGCTGCTTTCTCAAAGAGTTTCTTTGTTTTTCAGTGAAGGTGCACTAGTTCTCATATCTTTATAATCTTTCTCAATAGAAAGTAAGTTATAAAAATCAATCCACTTTCCACCAATATTAACTATGCTCATCATATATCCCTATGTAAAGTAAGAAAGAGTTTATAAAAAAAGAAAAATATATCTTTATATGTTTTAACGTTCCTAAGTGTATAATATAACTTTCCTTAATCAAAAATGAGACTGCATGTGGTGAATTTTGTGAAATAAGCATACTGGTTATGTTTTATAAGAGACTGGAATTATGGGCTTGGGTTCAAGTTGATATAATCAATGTGGTGCCTAAAATTCTCATGACCTTTCAAAGGATGATTGTTGTCCATTATCAGGTTTGTCCACAATGTACTGAGATAGAAGAACAACCTTCTACTTTGTCCTTGATATGCTGAGGAGTAGTAGAACAGCCTCCAAGGCATGAACTACCTGTTATGTTCCAGCCATCTGAAATTTAATTTGTTTGGCATTTAACATACTCATGCCTCCTGTCAGAAACATAAGCATGAAATGAAAAGTACCAATTACATAAAAAAGGGTCTCATGGTTTCCGTTTCCCACCAACCAGCGTGGCTTTACCAGCATTCATCCTCACTATGACCCTACAGTACAGGGGGTAGAGAGAGAGAAGAGGGGAGGGGAGGGGGGAAGAGGGATAGTAGAGGATAGGAAAGGCAGCAGAATACAACAGACACCAGAATAGCAATATGTAAATCAATGGTTGTGCAACTGAAGTGATTCTGCAATCTGTATATGGGGTAAAAATGGGAGCGCATATCCCACTTGAATCAAAGTGTGAAATATGATATATCAAGAACTATGTAATGTTTTGAACAACCTACAATAAAAATTAATTTAAAAAAAAAAAGACAGTGGGAGAGTGGCTTTGCCAACACTTTTTCTCACTGTGACCCTGTCAAGACAGTTAGTGGGAGATCGCCTTCACCATGTTGTTTTTTTCTTTTTTTAAGGAATGAACTCCAAGCAATAAATTTGCCTCTTAGAACTGCATTCAATGTGTCACATAGATTCCGATATGTTGTGTCTGTGTTTTCATTTATCTCTAAGAATTTTTTAATTTCCTCCTTGATGTCTTCTATAACCCATTGATCATTCAGTAACCTATTGTTCATTCTCAAAGTGATGTATGCTTTTTCCTTCCTTCTTTTATTGTTGATTTTTAGTTTCATTCCATTATGATCAGATAAGATGCATGGTATTATCTCTACTCCTTTATATTTTCTAAGAGTTGCTCTGTGACATAATATATGTTCTATTTTTGAGAAGGATCCATGTGCTGCTGAGAAAAAAAGTGTAACTGCTTCATGTTGGGTGGTATATTCTATATGTCAATTAAATCTAGGTTATTAATTGTGTTATTTGTGTTAATTGTGACATTGAGTTCTATAGTTTCCATATTCAACTTTTGTTTGGAAGATCTGTCCAGTTCCGAGAGAGGTGTGTTGTAGCCTCCCATGATTATTGTATGGTGGTCTATTTGACTCTTGAACTTGAGAAGAGTTTGTTTGATGAAAATAGTTGCACCATTGTTTGGAGCATATATATTTATGATTGTTATGTCTTGTTGGTGTATGGTTCCCTTAAGCAGTATGTAGTGGCCCTCTTTATCCATTTTGATTAACTTTGGCTTGATATCTATTTTATTTGATATGAGTATGGACACTCCTGCTTGTTTCCGAAGTCCATATGAGTGATATGATTTTTCCCAACCTTTCACTTTCAGGCTATGTATGTCTTTTCCTATCAAATGCGTCTCCACTAGACAGCATATTGTTGGGTCTTGTTTTGTGATCCATTCTAATAGCCTGTGTCTCTTAATTGGTGTGTTTAAGCCATTTACATTTAGGGTTATTATTGATATATGGGTTGTGCTTCCAGTCATATATGTTTATTTCTGTTATGAAACATGGTTTGTTTTCCTCTTTGATTATTTCCCACCCCTTTACTGTACTACCTCCCACTGTTGGTTTTCATTGTTATTTTGAATTCATTCATATTCATATATGTGGATTTATAATAAACTTTTCACAAGATTATTCTCAGAAATATTCACCCACCTGAAATACATATTTGTTTGCTAGTACTAAAAACTATCTTCAGTAAATGGTGCATAAATATCCTACTATTTTTACAGTAACTGACCCAGTTTCACATCAATGCAAGTAGATTCCTATGACACTTGATGTGCATTTTGAAGTTCATTTCTATTCAACACTGGTACATTACTATTTCTTCAGTTTATGCACATCATAGGATATATATTTCATTCACAATTTATCAAATTGATAGACGTTTGTCTCACTTTTAATCACTCCCTGATTCAGAACACATCTATTCCTCCATGTTTCTTGACTGCTCTTTTCATGAGACTTCCTTCCAAACACATTATTTTCAATTTCCATTATCACTTTTGAAGCAAAACTCACACACCCGTCATGATAAACCATAACCGTAATATTACCATTATATATATAATTGGTTTGAATGAATGATTGAATATCAATATAAGATTTCCTGTATATTTTCAGATATCAATTCAATCAATTATTTAAAGTGTAATCAGTTATATTATTTATTCACAATATGGTCTCTTCATGCATTGTCTCTATATACATAGACACATGGTACACCTCTTTGTACCCCCAATACTAATTTATATGTCTTCCAAATATTGCTCCCAGAAATGGTGGAAGAAATACCCATGTCACCTGATCTACATATGCATTTATCACAGTAATATTCAGGACAAAAAATACAAAGTTCGCACTTATGATTGTACCAAACCCTAAATGGAACCTGAACATGGATTACAAAAAATATCCATGTCCAATTTGCCTAATGCTCTCAAATGTCAATCCTATTGGTGACTTCATATTTGTTTCTTTCTAAGATTATATATTCAAACTCAACCCTATGAAACTGTCTAATCCTATCACTCACTTTATACTTTGTCTCATTTAGTAATGTCTCTATTGATATCTGCTTTCCTAAATATTTTTCCCAGTTCATCATTGTGACTCAATCTTCACATGTGCTGACATTGACATTCACTCTCTAACCTAAACCCTATTGCAAAAAAAATTTGGTCCAAATCCTATAATCACTCCTTTTTCTAAACCTACTTACTATCTTCCTAATCCTACCAACTGTCTCTTTTTGAATGGATGTTCTCTTCGACATTCAATCATCCAAGGTACAAGGTCCTATGCCATTTTATATCAATTTATCTGAGGCATGTATGCAGAACATAATTCAAAACTAAGTATCCCAATCAAAGGCCCAATGCCCTTCTGGGTTTCAAATCTTACCTAGATTTCTGTTTTCATACTTATATTTCACCTATATATTCTTGTAAATATCACAGGTTCCAAATAACATTATTCATCCCGCAGAATGATTTCTAACCCAAATCGAACATGTTATTAACACTAACCATACACCGTTCCCTCAATCTAACTTTACAGAAGAGCAGGGACAGTGTTGGTCTTACAATACAGGAATGTAGGGGATCTTCCACCTGCTGAGAACCTCAAAGATCCATGCAGAAACAATCCCTGGAGAAGATGTATGCAGCTATGAAGGACTTGAGAGAGCAAAAGTCATCTTCCATGGTAAACAACCTGGTCAGGATAAAGGTTTGTGTCTGAATGAGCCTCTCTCTTCTTAATGTAGAGAAGATGGACCATGCAGGCCTGTGTGGAGAGCTGTTCCTAGGTGCCTATGGTTTATATACCATTCTAACTTGTGAAACTGTCACAGGAATTAGGGGCTGCCTCCATTTCAAGAGACCATAGGAAGCAACTGTTAGGACAAAGTGGTTGCCAAGGCAGTGACCTCATTCAGTTCCCGAAGGAAGTGACCTCACCTCACTTCCTTGGTTTTGGAACTCTCTGATCGTGGGATCCAGGAAGGAAGGCACCCAGAGCTAGTCCCTGTCCCAGTTCCAGGGTCTCACTTGTTTGGATTTACCAAGGACAGCGTCAGTCATTCTTGGTACCTACTGATGTGATGTGGGCCAAATGCCAGAAGAGCTCAGAAGAGGGGCCTTTCCTGAGAAAACAGGTAGTGGCTCACCACTGGCTCCTCTCAACTTCACAGAGTTGAACAAGGAGACCAGATCTGAGTCAAGACAGGACAATTCGGGGGAACATACTATGGCCTGCTAGTCAGAGAACACTCTGGATAGTCTCAGACCTACTTGGGGGAAGGAGGTGCCTTTGTGGGTGTGGGTGTGGGTTTGTGGTTTTGTCGCATGTTCTGAGAATAGGTAGGAAAGGCCGTTTGTTTGGTTTGGTGTGAACTGTTTCTGGTAAGTCGTTTGACAAGGCAAAGGTTTCTATGTTTGTGTATCCCACTGTGTTCGTAGTTGTAAACATTAGAAAAGAGAATGCATCAATGAATATTTCCTGTCTAGTAGAAAGCATCCCAGGATTCACCTTGCCCAATTGATGAATGGACTGTGACTTGACCTATGGATGGGCAACACCTACTATCTTCCTAAGTTCCTGTTTTAGTCCTGAACTCTGGTCACTCTCCAAAATAGGCTCATGATTTTTTGTCCAAGATAAGTACCACCTCCAAGCTCTGTGACATTGCCATGTACTGTATAGCTGAAGGGAATGGCAAGCATCTCAGAAAACTCAGATATCAGTGTGACCAATAAAGTCTCAGTGGAGATACCCTGCTTTGGGCCTTTTGCTTGCCTATTGTTCTGTTGCCCTGAATGTCAGGAAGGTCTTTGCCTCAGGCCAACCTTTTGAGAAGCCTGAAGAAAACAGTTTTCAAATTGAAATGAGTGGACAACACCTGTGGCTCTTTGCTTAATTGCTTTGGAAAGGGACGTGTCTGAATCAGCATTTTGGCCTTGTGTGAGGCTGGGGCTTAGATTCTCATCACCTGTTGGATCTAAAGAACATCCCATGTGTGCATCCAAAACCAAAATGGGCAGAAGAGCACTCATTGTGGATGAAGTATAACCAACTCCACTAACCAAGTCACAGTGAAAGTAAATAACTTTGAATTTGAGGGGACCCCAGTAAACATGAAGTGGATACAGGGGCAATATATTCATCCTTTAAGGCCCCATTGGGCTCTGTATCAAATAAAATGTTCTAGTTCAAGGGGCTAATGGCAGTAAATATCGGGCTTGGACAAATAAGAGTACCATGGACCTGGGGAAATGAAAAATCCATCACTCCTTCCTAGTAATCCCAGAATGCCCGACCCCATTAATGGGTAGAGATCAGCTCACCAAGCTCTGGGCCAAAATAACTTTTAACATTGAAGGCCCCCAAGTGGAATTTCTAAATCCTTCAGTAAAAGCCCCTATAGTCACGGCTCTATCAATGTCAATAGAAAATGTACATCAACTCACTCACCTTGGTTCAAAGAAACTACAGGCATTCCTGAAGGATCAAGAACAGAGTTTTCCACTAACCGACTCACAGTGAAAGGAAATAACTGAATGGGTATCTAAAGACTGTCGGGTCCATCAATTGGTTAATCGTTACCCTTCCAAGCTTCCTGCAGGAAAGCACCTTCGAGTAACCAGACCAGGACACTTCTCGGAAGTGGACTTTACTGAAATTAAGCCAGCAAGGTATGGACTTAAATATCTCCTAGTCTTTGTAGATACATTTTCAGGATGGGTTGAAGCCTTCCCAACAGGAAAAAAAAAGAAGAAGAAAAAAAAAACATGGCACAAATGGTGGTCAAGATCATGCTGAAAGATATTTTTCCAAGATACGGCCTGCCTAATGTAATAGGGTATGATAATGGACTGGCGTTCATGGCTCAGGTAAGTCATGGGTTAACCAGTACCCTGGTGATTAATTGGTTGTTACATTATGCTTATAGACCCCAAAACTCAGGACAGCTAGAAAAAAAATAAATAGAACCATTAAAGAGACCTTAATGAAATTTAGATTAGAGACCAGCATAAAAGATTGGACTATGCTCCTGCCTTATGCACTGTTTCATGCAAGAAATACTCCCTCTGTTTCTTTGTGTAACCTCTCCCCCTGTGAAATTCTCTATGGTACCCCTCCATCAGTAAGGGACCTAACCCCAACTCTAAGACCTATGGATCTATTCCACACCCCCTTCCTTATCGACTTAAAGCTCTTGAAAGAACTCAGTGATACCTCTCATCTAATGCCTGTGCCCTGTCCAGACTCTTTATGGAAACGGGAAATGACTGGTAACACTTTCAAATAGCGTATTTGGCATGTGGATAAAGCTATAGACTCTCCCATTGGCAACCAGTAGTCCTAACCCTCATCAGCCCATTCAGCAGCGATGGCTGATCACGAATCCTCATAGAAAAGAAGAATAGTCTATCTTGCATACAGCCCCTTTAGGGACCTGTTGACCATCTCAACACCCAGATATTTGTCAGCTGGCTATAGGTTTTTCCTATTGGGATATCCCTGATAAAGCGTATCCCAATAAATTTCCATTAAATCCCTTCCGTTACATAGATAATGGAAACAAACATTATGGTGTAGGGACACGCCAGCCAGATGCAGGTTGGCTAGGCTAGATTACTATGTTTTCCCAGTGGACTATCAAAGCCAGAAACAGCCAAAGCTGTGTGGAGGAAAAGCCGACTTCTTCTGTAAGTCATGGGGATGTTAGCATACAGGGACTACCTGGTGGAACCCAAACTCTTCATCAAATTCAATACACAGCATTGGCCATATTACCAATTAGACAACCAAAACCGATGGCCCTCAGAGGGGTCTCTAGATCCTCAAATTCTGCGTGATCTTTTTAGCTTCTGCAAGTGCTCAAAAGGGTGGAAGGAGATTCTCCTATATTGAGGCCTTTCCCCTCCTTTGCTCACATTCTGAACTATGCTTCTCCAATAGATCCTAACCCTCAGCCTTCTGCTCCAGACTCTCTGCTGTCACTCCCACCTCAGCAACCTGATTTTTCCCCTCCAATTACTAGATCAAAAATCAAAACCCTGCTAGTCCTCAGACCATTGCCCCCATGCTGAGGTATCAGGTGCTGAGGTACCCCTCCACCTACTAACTCCTCTCTTATCCAGTCGGTGCCCACAGCAGGTCCCATCAGGTTCTCTTACCAGCTAACCCAAAGCTCAAACCAGCTGAGGAGATCCCTCAGACCCCTATCCAAGATGAAATGAAAATGGCATTTAAAGTTGCTTTGTCATTACTGAAAACAGGTGACTAAGAATTTAAAGTACCTCACAGACTTTTGGGATCCTCACTCCTGTCGTCCCCTCTGCTCTACCTTTTCTACTGCTCAAGTTTTTCTTGCTAGAAAAATCCGAAACCCCTTTCCCACTATTCTTTTACACCTCTCCTTCCTCATTCTCAGATCTACAGAGCTGCTTTCAGCCTTGCCTTACACGTCTTCCCCCTCTGTACCAGGCCCACAGAAAAGTCTTAAATGACTTCTCCAAAAGTCAGTGTTCAATGTAGATAAACTTCCTCTTTTCATGTTGCCCTGTTCTACTTGGCCAGTGGCTGGAAAAATCAGCACTCCTAAGCTAGACACCCCCTTACGAGTTCATCACAAAATATGTGAATAATACCTCTGGCCTTGAATTGGGGCTTCACATAGATGGCTACAATTCTAAGATAAAGAAGTTACCAACTAGGCTCCATGGTAACAGCTGGCAGGGAGAAAATAATAGAGAAAAAGAAAGCTCTCCCCCTTTCAGTTGTCCATGAAAATTTAACTTGCCCAGAACAAAGGAAAAAATAACAGAAACAAAAACTACTTTTTGTGAACTTCTGCAGACTGTGAACTTCTGAGCCCCTTCCCTTACATGTTGGGTACAAATTCTGAAACAACCTAAACTTTGGGTTCAGGGGATTAATTGATTACAACAGAAGCAATGATCTCTAAGTCCGTTTGCAATGAAATAGGACTGTTTCCCTTTCTTCAGTGCTATCTTATGTGCCTTGCCTTGTCTGTCCCTACAACAGAAAGATTATATATACTTAAACATTGTTTATGTTTTCATGAAATGGTTAACAGATATGATTAATTATGTAATGGTGCAGATGTTTCCCATAGTGTTCTATGATGACGCAGGTACATTTAAAGATCAAATAGGAGGGCATACAATCCAGTTGTGCCCGAAACCTGTATCTCTCACTTTAGCCATCCTATTAGGAATAGGAGTTGCTGCAGGAGTGGGCACAGGAACTACTGCCCTAGTCCATGGGACACAACAAATGACCCAATTATAAGCAGCAATAGACCAATAAATAAAGATATTAGAAACCTCCATCACAGCTTTGCAGGAATCTTTAACCTTTCTCTCTGAAGTTGTTTTACAGAACAGGCAAGGGTTAAACCTCCTCTTCATGAGAGAACGGGGACTTTGTGCTGCATTGAGAGAAGAATGTTGTTTTTATGCCGACCATACTGGAGTTGTAAAAGAACCTATGAGTATATTAAGAAAATGCCTTTAAGAGTGTCAACGAGAGAGAGAGGCCCAAAAAGGGTGGTTTGAGTCTTGGTTCACACATTCTTTCTGGTTAACTATGCTTTCATCAACCCTGGCATGTCCATTAATAATCCTCATATTATTGCGAACTATAGGACCCTGTTGTCTCAACAATGTAGTTTCTTTTCTCCAAGCTGAAATCGGACAAGTTCAATTTATGGTAATCAGACAGCAATATACCCCACTAGCAGATATAAAATGTAATACCCCACAATGATCACTTTTATGATTAAAAGTAACCCAAAGAAAAATTGGGTAATGAAAGGTTAATAAAATAGGTACCACTCACTTCCTGTTTTTCTGTATGCTTAGCAAAACACTGTTGAAAACTTGAGAACTGTTTGCTAATCTTGTTCCCAGAATGTGCTGTCGCCAACTGCCAAACTGCAGAATGTACTCTGTAACCTGGTTGAAAGCAAACCGCCCACTTGACCTGAGGCATCAATAAACTTCCATCCCTGACTTCTCCAAGGAAAGTATATAAGCTCTTCTTAAGCTGTTCTCAGGGCTCTCTGCTCTATTCAAGTGAGCTCTGTGCCCCAGCATGCTGGACCCGCAATAAACCCTTTGTTGTTGCATGATACAGTCTTTTGGTGGTCTCTTCCTCCTATGCTCGCCCGACCATTACAATATTTCACCTCTATATTCTTATAAATATCACAGGTTTTCAATACCATTATTCATTCAGCAAAATGATTCTTAACACAAATCGAACATGTTTTTAATCCTAACCATACCCTCTTCCCTCAATGTAACTTTACAGAAGAGCAGGCACAGACTTGGTCATACAATACAAGAATGTAGGGGAACTTTCACCTGCTGAGAACCTCAAAGGTATATGCAGATATGATCCATGGAGAAGATGTAGGCAGCTATGAGGGACCTGAGAGAGCAAAAGACATCTTCCATGTCAAACAACCTGGTCAGGATTAAGGGTTGTGTCTGAATCAGGCTCTCCCTTCTTAATGTAGAGAAGATGGACCAAACCACGCCTGTGTGGGTAGCTGTTCCTGGGTGCCTATGGTTGATATACCATTCTATCTTGTGAAACTGACACAGTTAGTAGGGGCAGCCTGCATCTCCTTGGACCCTTGGAAGCAATTGTTAGTACAAAGTGGTTGCCAAGGCAGTGACCTCATTCAGTTCCTGAAGGAAGTGACCTCAACTCACTTCCCTGTTGATGGAACTCTCTGATCTTGGGATACAGGAAGCCAGGAACACAGAGCCAGTCCCAGTCCCAGTCTAATGGGTCTCACTTGTTTGGATTTACCAAGGACAGAGTCAGTCTTTCTTGGTACCTACTGATATGAGGATGCCAAAATGCCAAGAGAGTTCTGAAGAGGAACCTTTCCTGAAAAAAAAAAGGTAGTGGCTCACTGCTGGCTCCTGACAACTTCATAGTGTTGGCTAATGAGAACAGATCTGAGACAGGACATGCCATTTTGAGGGAACATACTATGGCCCACCAGTCAGAGGACACTCCAGATATTCTCAGAATTACTTGGGGAAAGGAGGTGCCTCAGTGGCTGTTGGTGTAGGTTTGTGGTTTTCCCTTTTTCTGAGAATAGGTAGGAAAGGTGGTTTGTTTGGATTTAGTGAACATTTTCTAGTAAGTCCTTTGACAAGGTGTGTGTTTCTATGTCTGTATATCCAACGGCGTCTGTGGTTGCAGAAATGAGAAGAGAGAATGCATCAATGGATGTGTCCTGTCTAGCAGAAAGAATCTCAGCATTCATCCTGCCCAATTTATGAATGGACTGCGGCTTGCTTTATGGATGGACAACACCTGCTATCCTCCTAATTTCCTATTTTCTTTCTGAATTCTGGCCTCTCTCAAAAATAGGCTCATGGATTTGTGTCCAAGATATGTAACACCTCCAAGCTCTGTGACATGGCCATGTACTGGATAGCTG
This sequence comes from Callospermophilus lateralis, assembly GCF_048772815.1. Classification (NCBI taxonomy): domain Eukaryota; kingdom Metazoa; phylum Chordata; class Mammalia; order Rodentia; family Sciuridae; genus Callospermophilus; species Callospermophilus lateralis. The sequence goes on along the minus strand of NC_135316.1, from coordinate 12,148,310 downwards.
AAGGGAATGGCGACCTTCTTAGAAAACTCAGATATCAGTGTGACCAGTAAAGTCTCAGTGGAGAAACCCTGCTTTGGGCCTCTTTCTTACCTATTGTTTTATTACCCTGAATGTCAGGAAGGACTCTGCCTCAGGCCACCCCTTTGTGAAGCCTGAATAAAAGATTTCTCAAATGGAAATGAATGGTCATAACCTGTGGCTGTTTCCTTAATTGCTTTGGAAAGGGATGTGTCTGAATCAGATCCTTGGCGCTGTGTGAGACTGTGGCTTAGATTCTCAGCACCAGATGGATTAAAAGAAAGATCCTATGTGTGTATCCAATACCAAAATTGCCAAAAGAGCACTTATTGTGCATAAAGTCTCTCGCCTTCCTATGTAAAGTTCCTGACCTCCATTAAGTGAGAATGGGAATCCTTTGGGTCAAAAAAGATCTTCAAAGCCCTGCAGAGGCGAGCCTATAGTTGCTTGGGTTTTCTCATGACTCCATTTCACATAAAGAATCTAAACCCCACAGTCATTAGGCCTCAGATTGGAGAAGTGGAGCAGCATTAACGACAGGCCTATATGATCACTCCTGGTTCACAAGAATGGTGTCCAGGCCTGACTTTAGGCAAATGAGGGAAAGGGAGCTTATTTTGGACACTTTCCTGAGCTGCACGCCTCATGGAAACCTCCAGTCAGATGTAATGATGAGTGTCTCTATGGAAGAAGATGAGGGACATGTGGGAGTGTTTTGGTTTTAATTGTGGACCTTTTTATCAAGGTTGTAACAGATGACTTGGTCCACCTGGGCTTGAACTCTGGTGTGATTCCCCTTAGAGACTGAGTTCAGGAACTGACCTCAGAGAAGTATTGCCATGAATTTTGTCGGTATTTTTTTAGGCCACACATGAGTGTCGCCTAGAAAACTGAGATGTAGGCCCAGGGTGGCTTTCCACAGAGCACTGGGAATCTCAGCCAGGATATCACATGATTTTATTCTGAAAGACTTGGCAGCCATAGTTGAGAGTCAAAACACACATGGACCTCACATTGTAGACCTCAATGGGCCTGGCTTCATGTGAACTTTTGGCCAGTCTTTGGGAAGTCTTGCCTGTGACAGTCCTCCAGAGCATTCATTAAAGTGAGCTTACTCACCATTTAATGGTTCCTGAATGAATTGAAACCCACAGTGAATCCAACTTCATCCTTGAATAATGGCTAGATAAATACCATAAAATTTTTAAAATTCCCATGACCAGTTGCCACTGGAGAAACTTGGATGTCCTGTTGCTGATTATAAGTATACCAGACAGTGCCTTGATTGACAGGGTCTCATGAAAAAGGTGTAGAACAGAGAGGCCAGTACTTAGGAGCCTTCTGAGTAGTGAGTCAAAAGCAGTGTGGGCAGGTGTGTGATAAAACATATCTGATGGGGCCATATGAATCTTCCATTGGCTTCCAAATCGCTTGTGACTGACATGGTGCAGCTAGCAGACCCTTATATGTAAAGGCATCTTGTTATATGGAGAGGTTTGACCCTATCCCTTACTTTTGGAAACTCCTCTACCTCCTTCAACTTTATGTACTCCTGAGCATATTCCATTCCAGATTTGTATTCACAGAATTCCTCACTCTTCTCCTCTAATTGTGTCTTACTTGGGGCGAAGGTATTGTCAAGGCATTGTTCTGGATGAGAGCGGGAAGATTTTTGTGTAGCACATATTTGCATACACATTGGATTCATTTTCCAATTTTCCATTTGGAATACTGAATCCCTGACACTAACACATACCCTACTAGACTCTGACTACTAATTCTAGTATGATGGAGAAAAATAAGCCAAATGGAATAGAAATACAAGCAGTTCAGAGGATACATGGTGTATAGTTGGACTTACCTTTTGCATTATACATGGTAGGACTAAAATACCTAGTCAATTTTTTGTTGAAATAGTTCTCCATGTGTTTTTAAAGTTAACAAATATGTGAATTCCAGTCTCCCTTTCATCACGTGTATTTTTATATGCACATACATAATCCTACATTGTATCACACTTACAATCTTGTGAGGAGTGTGATGGGAGATACCAATTGTGAGAACAGATCACTCCTCCAAAACGCTGTTGGAACTCAAAATTCAACCTATGGGTGAGCTTCCTAGTAGAACAAAATTATACAGAAATCCATGTTTAGTAAAATGAGTATTTTTGGATCTATGGATGATATATATTTCACGATGAATGTCGATTGGCATATACATTGCTACTTTTTAATGTCTGCGTGTGTGTTTTGTGTGTATATATATACACACAAAACACTCGCCAGATATTTCAAAATATGAAATATATGTATTTTATTTACACTCCCTAAATTCATTCATGTTCATATATGTGAATTTATAATCTACTTTTCACAAGATTATTCTCAGAAATATTCATCCACCTGAAATTCATATTTGTTTCCTAGTACTGAAAACTAACTACAGTGAATGATTCATACAAATCCTAATATTTCTAAAGTAACTGACCCAGTTTGACATCAATGCAAGTAGATTCCTATGGGACATGATGTGTATTATGATGTTCATTTTCATTCAACACTGGTACATTACTATTTCTTCATTTTATGCACAACATAGGGTATATATTTCATGCACAATTTAGCAAATTTATACGCATTTGTTTCACTTTCAATCACTTCCCGGTTCAGAACACACATATTCCTCCATGTTTCTTGACTGGTCTTTTCATGAGACTTCTTTCCAAATACATTATTTTCGATTTCCATAATCACTTTTGAAGCAAAACTCACACACCCTTCATGATAAACCATAACCCTAATATCACCATTAGATATATTGCTGGTTGGAATGAATGATTGTATATCAATATAAGATTTCTTATATATTTTCTGATATCAATTAAATCCATTATATAAAGTGGTGCCAGTTATATTATTCATTCACCTTGTGGTCTATTTATGTATTATCTCTATATTCATAGACACAGGGTACACCTCTTTGTACCCCGAATACTAATTTATACATCTTCAAAACATTGCTCCCAGAAATGGTGGAAGAAATAGTCATGTCACCTGTTCTACATATACATGTTATCACAATAATATTCTGGACACAAATACAAAGGTCACATTTAGTTTCTACCAACGCCTAAATGGAATGTGACCATGAATTACAAAAAACATCCATGTCCAGTTTGCCTAATGCTCTCAAATGTCAATCCTATTGCTGACTGCATATTTGTTTCTTCCTAATCTTATATATTCAACCTCAACCCTGTTGAAAATATCTAATTCTATCACTCACTTTATACTTTGCCTGGTTTTCTAATGTCTCTATTTATATCTGCTTTCCTAAATATTTTCCCCAGTTCATTATTGTGACTGACCCTTCACATTTGCTGACATTGACATTCACTCTCTAACCGAAACCCTATTGCTAAAGAACATTTGGTCCAAGACCACGTGGCACTGGATGACTTTGGATGTCCTGTTGCTGACCATGAGGGTACCAGACAGTGCCTTGATTGCCTGGGTTTCATGAAAATGTTGTAGAAGAGAGATGCTAGTAAGTTGATGCCTGCTGAGTAGTGGGCCTAGAGCAGTGGTGTGCAGGTGCATTCTAAAACTTCTGTGGTGGGGTCATGTGGATCTTCCATTGGCTTCCGACTGTCTGGTGTCTGACATGGTGCAGCCAGCAGACCCTTGTATGTAAAGGCATCTTGTTATATGGAGAGGGTTCAGAGCAATGTTCAGAATCAGAAAGCTATGGTAAAGGGGACAAGCTATGTGGGATAGAAGCCTGGTTGGTGCATTCTCCTGCAGTCCCTGACCCAACAAACGTGTGAGAAATCGCTGCAACACTGTGTCCCTATTGAACTCATTGTATTTTGTGAAGCAAATACAAAACTCCCACTGCATGTGAAGAAACACCATGAAAAGTGGAAGATAACCAAATAGCTTCACAGTCCACACGGGGAGACACTTAACCCCCAGGGTCCACAGTTTACCTACAAAGAGAGAATTCAGCACTGTTGCCTCATGTTCATTTGAAAATAAGAGACCATGTCCTCAAGGTCACATAGATGCAGACCCAGGTTTGATGGTCTCACTAGAAAGGAAGCTAAAGCTAATGAAAACAACATTTTTTTCAAGTGCCCAACCTCAAAGGCAGTTTCTCCAGAAGTCTTTAGGCCGGAGGAGCTCTATGTTTGTGGAGTTTTTACCCTATCCCTTACTTTTGGAAACTCCTCTACCACCTCCAAGGTTGTGAACTCCTGAGCATTTTCCATTCCAGATATGTATTCACATATTTTCTAACTCTTCTCCTGTAATTGTGTCTCACTTGGGGCTAAGGTAATGTGAAGGCATTGTTCTGAATGAGAGTTGGAAGATTTTTGTGTAACACATATTTGAATACACATTAGATTCATTTTCCAAGTTTACATTCGAAATACTGAATCCCTGACACTAACACATACCCTTCTAGAATCTGACTCCTAATTCTTATGTGATGGAAAAAAATAACCCAAACTGAATTGAAATACAAGCAGTTCAGTGGAGTCATGGTGTATATTTGGACTTGCCTTTTGCATGATAAAGGGTAGATGTTATAATCTAGTCAATTTTTAATTGAAATGGTTCTCCATGTGTTGTTAAACTTAAGAAATATGTGAATTCCTGACTCCCATTCTCTTAGCCTATTCAGCACATGTATTTTTTATATGCACCTATAGAATCCTACCTAATATCACACTTATATTTTTGTGAAGTGAATGACGTGGCAGATACAAATTCTGAGAAGAGAGCACTGCTCATTAACGCTGTTGGAACTGAGAATTCAACCTATGGGTGAGCTTCCTAGTAGAACAGCATTATAGCTAAATCTATGGTCAGTGAAATAAATATTTTTGCATCGGTTGATGATATATATTTCATGATGAATTTGGATTGGCAAATATATAATTCTACTTTTTAATTTCTGGGTGTTTGTTATATATATATATATTCTCCAGATTTTTCAAAATATGAAATATATGTGTTTTATTTACACTCCTTAAATTCATTCATGTTCATGTATGTGGTTTTAAAATCAACTTTTCACAAGATTATTCTCAGAAATATTCGCCACCTGTAATACATATTTGTTTCCTAGTACTGAAAACTAACTTCAGTGAATGGTGCATACAAATCCTAACATTTCTACAGTAACTGACCCAGTTTAACATCAATGCAAATAGATTCCTATGGGACATTATGTGTATTATGACATTCATTTTTATTCAACACTGGTAGATTACTATTTCTTCAGTTTATGTATATCATATTATATATATATAATCCAAAAGTTCAGAAATTAATAGGCATATGTTTCACTTTCAATCACATCCTTCTTCAGAACACATGTATTCCTCCAGGTATGTTGACTGGTCTTTTCATGAGACTTCTTTCCAAACACTTTATTTCAGATTTCCATAATCACTTTTGAAGCAAAACTCACACACTCTTCATGATAAACCATAACACTATTATTACCATTGGATGTATAACTGGTTGGAATGAATGATTGCATATCAATATAAGATTTCCTGTATATATTCAGATATCAATTCAATCCATTATTTAAAGTTGGAACCAGTTTTATTTTTTATTCACAATGTGGTCTATTTGTACATTATCTCTATATTCATAGACACAGGGTAAAAATAATTGTACCCCCAATACTAATATATACGTCTTATTTTCTTCCCGAATTCTGGCCACTCTCCAGAATATGCTCATGGTTTTGTGTCTAGGATATGTACCACCTCCAAACTCTGTGACATGGCCATGTACTAGATAGCTGATGGGAAAGGGACCATCTCGAAAACTGAGATATAAGTGTGACCAGGAAAGTCTCACTGGAGAAACCCTGCTTTGGGCCATTTGCTTACCTAAGGTTCTGTTACTCTGAATGTCAGGAAGGTCTTTGCCTCAGGTCAACCCTTTGTGAAGCCTGAAGAAAACAGTTTTCAAATGGAAATGAATGGGCATCACCTGTGGATCTTGTCTTAATTGCTTTGTAAAGGGATCTGGTTCAGCCTCTTGACCCTGTGTGAGGCTGTGGCTTAGTTTATCAGCACCTGATAGATCTAAAAAAGATCCCTTGTGTGAATTCAAAACCAAAAGGGCAAATAGAGCAGTCATTGTGCATGAAGTTTCTTGCCTTCCTCTGTTAGATTCCTGACATCCATCAAGTGAGAATAGGGATCCTTTGGGTCAAATAATTTTTTCAAACCCCTGCAGAGGCTAGGCCAAAGGTGTTTGGGTTTTCACATGACTCCAATTCACATAAAGAATCTGTACCCGACAATCATTAGGCCTTAAAATGGAGAAGTGGACACAATTAAGGGCAGGCCTCTTTGATCACTCCTGGATCACAGGAAGGGTGTCCAGGACACCAAGACTATAGGCAAATGAGAGGCAATGGAGCTTATTTTGGACACTGTCTTGGGTTGCGCCCCTCATGGAAACATCCAGCCAGAGGTTATGATGAGTGTCTATATGGAAGAAGATGAGGGACATGTGGGAGTGTTTTGGAATTACTTGTGGTCATTTGTGTTGCGGTTGGAAGAGATGACTGGGTCCACCATGGCTTGAACTCTGGTGTGATTCCCGTTAGAGACTGAGTTCTGGAACTGACCTCAAAGAAGTATTGCAATGAAATGTGTTGGGATTTTAGGAGGCCACCCATGAGAGTCGCCCTTGGAAACTGAGATCTAGGCCAAGGTTGGCTTTCCACAGAGCACTGGGAATCTCAGCCAGGATATCACAGGATTTTATTCTGAAAGACCTGGCAGCCATAGTTGAGAGTCAAAACACACATGGACCTCACATTGTAGACCTCAATGGGCTTGACTACATGTGACATTTTGGCCACTCTTTTGGAAGACCTGCCTGTAAGAGTTCTCCAGAACATGCAATGAAATGAGCTTCCTCACCATTTAATGGTTCCTGAATGAATTGAAACCCACAGTGCGTCCAACTTCATCCTTGAAAAATGGCTAGATAAATACCATGGAATTTTTGAAATTCCCATAACCAGGTGGCACTGGAGAACCTTTGGATGTTGTCTTGCTCATCATGAGTTTACCAGATAGTTCCTTGATTGACTGGGTTTCATGAAAATAGTGTAGAACAGAGATGCCAGTAAGTTGGAGCCTCCTGAGTACTGGGCATAGAGCAGTGGTGTGCAAGTTTGTGATAAACCATCTGTGTTGGAGCCATGTGGATCTGCCATTGTCTTCCAAATGGCTTCTAACTGACATGGTGCAGCCAGCAGACCCTTGTATGTAAAGGCATCTTGTTATATGGAGAAGTTTCAGGTCAATGCTAAAAATCAGGTTGCTATGGAAAAGGTGGCAAGTTATGTGGGATAGAAGCCTGGTTGGTGCATTCTCCTGCAGACCCTGACCCACCACACATGGCAGAACTCTCTACAGCACTGTTTCCCAGTTTAACTCTGGTATTTAATGAAGTAAATACCAAAATCCCAGTGCAGCAGCAAGAAACACCACGAAAAGTGGAGGATGACAAAATGGCTTTACTGTCCACACGAAGAGACACTTAGCCCCCAGTGGCCACAGTTTACCTACAAAGAGAGAATTAAGCACTGCTGCCTCATGTTCATTGGAAAATAAGAAACCATGTCCTCCAGGTCACATAGATGCAGACCCAGGTTTGATGCTGTCACTAGAAAGGAAGCTAAAATTCCTGACAACAATATATATTTCAAGTGCCCAAACTCAGAGGCAGTTTCTCAAGAAGTCTTCAGGACAGCAGAGCTCCATGTTTGTGGAGTGTTTTCCCTGTTCCTTACTTTTGGAAAATCCTCTACCACCTCCAAGGTTTGAACTCCTGAGCATTTTCCTTTCCAAATATGTATTCACAGATTTTCTAACTCTTCTCCTCTCTTTATGTCTCTCTTGGGGGGAAGGTAATTTCAAGTCAATATTCTGGATGAGAGTGGAAGATATTTTGTGTAGCATATATTTGCATACACATTGGATTCATTCTCCAATTTTCCATTCGAAATACTGAATCCCTGACACTAACTAATACCCTATTAGACTATGACTACTAATCATAATATGATGGAGAAAAATAACCCAAACTGAATAGAAATACAAGCAGTTCAAATGAGGCATGGTGTATATTCGGACATGCCTTTTGCATGATAAAGGGTAGGTGTTATAAATCTAGTCAATTTTTAATTGAAATAGTTCTCCATGTGTTTTAATGTTAACAACTGTGTGAATTCCTTTCTCCCTTTCTCTGTAGCCTATTCACCACATGTATTTATATATGCACATATAGAATCGTACCTGATATCACACGTACAATTTTGTGAGGTGACTGACTTGGCAAATATAAATTGTAAGAAGAGGTCACTCCTCCTGAATGCTGTTGGAACTGAAAATTCAACCTATTCGTGAGCCTCCTAGTTGAACAACATTATACATAAATCCATGTTCAGTAAAATGATTATTTTAGGGTCTGTGGATGATATATATTTCATGATGAAGTATTGGCATATATATTGCTAATTTTTAATGTCTGTGTATGTGGTTTTTTTGTATATATATATATATATATATATATATATATATATATATATATATATACTCTCCAGATTTTTCAAATATGAAATATATGAAATACATGTGTCTTATTATACACTCCCTAAATTCATTCATATTCATGTATGTGGATTTATAATCATCTTTTACAAGATTATTCTCAGAAATATTCATCCACCTGATATACATATTTGTTTGCTAGTACAGAAAACTATCTTCAGTAAATGGTGCATTCAAATCCTAATATTTCTACCGAAACTGACCCAGTTTCACATCAATGCAAGTAGATTTCTATGGGACATGATGTGTATTTTGACTTTCATTTTTATTCAACACTGGTACATTACTATTTCCTCAGTTTATGCACATGATAGGATGTATATTTCTTCCAAAATTAGCAAATATATAGGCATCTGTTTCACATTAAACCAATTCCTGCTTCAGAACACATGTAATCCTTCATGATTCTTGACTGGTCTTTTCATGAGACTTCTTTCCAAACACATTATTTTTGATTTCCATCATCACTTTTGAAGCAAAACTCACACACTTTTCATGATAACCATCACCCTAATATTACCATTAGATGTATAACTGTTTGAAATGAATGATTGTATATCAATATAAGATTTCTTATATATTTTTAGATATCAATTCAATACATTATTTAAAGTGGAACCTGTTATATTATTTATTCACAGTATGGACTATTCATGCATTATATCTATATTCATAGACACAGGGTACACCTCTTTGTACCCAAAATATTAATTTATACGTCTTCAAAATATTGCTCCCAGAAATGGTGGAAGAAATATTCATTTCACCTGATCTCCATATACATTTTATCACAGTAATATTCTGGACACAAAATGAAAAGTTTACACTTATGATTGTACCAAAGCCTAAATGGAAAGTGAGCATGGATTACTAAAAACATCCATGTCCAGGTTGCCAAATGGTCTCAAATGGCAATCCTATTAATGACTATTTATTTGTTTCTTCCTAAGATTATATACTCAACCTCAACCCTGTTGATAATGCCTAATCCTATCACTTAAATTATAATTTGCCTGATTTTGTAATGTCTGTATTGATAGCTGGTTTCCTACCTATTTTCCCCACTTCATCATTGTGACTGACTCTTAACATGTGGTGACATTTACAAACACTCTCTACCCGAAAGCCTATTGCTAAAGAACAATTTGTCCAAATAGTATATTCACTCTACTTCCAAAACCTACCGACTATCTTCCTAATCCTACCCACTGTCCCTGTTTGAGTGGATGTTCTCTTCGACATTCAATCATCCAAGGTACAACGTGCTATGCCAGTGATTATCGATTTAGCTGAGACATCTTTGCAGAACGTAATTCAAAGCTAAGTGTTCCAATCAAGGGCAAAATGCCCTTTTGGGGTTCAAATCTTACCTAGATTTCTGTTTTCAAACTTATTTTTTACCTCTATATTATTGGAAATATCACAGTTTCAAAATACCATTATTCATCCAGCAGAATGATCCCTAAACCAATTTGAACATGTTATTAACCATAACCATACACTTTTACCTCAATCTAACTTTACAGAAGAGAAGCGACAAAGTTGGTCTTAAATACAGGAATGTAGGGGATCTTCCACCTGCTGAGAATCTCAAAGGTCCATGCAGAAATGATCCCTGGAGGAGATGTAGGCAGCTATGAAGAACCTGAGAAAGCAAAAGTCATTTTCCATGGCAAACAACCTGGTCACGACAAAGGTTTGTGTCTGAATCAGCCTCTCTCTTCTTAATGTAGAGAAGATGTACCAAACCAGGCCTGTGTGGAGAGCTGTTCCTGGGTGCCTATGGTTGATATACCATTCTAACTTGTGAACGTGTCACAGGAAGTAGGGGCAGCCTCCATCTCATGGGACCCTTGGAAGCAACTGTTAGGACAAATTGGTTGCCAAGGCAGTGACCTCATTGAGTTCCTGAAGGAAGTGACATCACCTCACTTCTTTGGTGTTTGAAGACTCTGAACTTGGGATCCAGGAAGCTAAGCACCAAAGCCAGTTCCAGTCCCAGTCCCAGTGGTCTCACTTGTTTCGATTTTCCAAGGACAGTCATTCTTTTTGGTACCTACAGATGTGATGATGGCCAAATACCAGGAAAGCTCTGAATAGGGGCCTATCTTGAAAAAGCAGGTAGTGGCTCACCGCTGGCTCCTGACAACATCACAGATTTGGCCAAGAAGTCCAGATCTGAGAACATAGTATGGCCCACCAGTCAGAGGACACTGCGGATAGTCACAGAACTACTTGAGAGAAGGAGGTGCCTTTGTGGGTGTGAGTGTGGATTTGTGGTTTTCTCTCATGTTCTGAGAATAGGTAGGGAAGGCAATTTGTTTGTTTTGGAGTTGACTGATCTAGTAAGTCATTTGACAAAGCGAATTTTTCTATGTCTGTGTATCCCATTGTGTCCGTTGATGTGGACAGTAGAAAAGAGAATGCATCAATGGATGTGCCCTGTCTAGTAGAAAGCTCCCCAGCATTCATCCTGCCCAATTTATGAATGGACTCTGGCTTTCCTTAAGAATGGGCAACACCTAATATCTTCTTATGTTCCTGTTTTCTTCCTGAATTCTGGGCACTCTCCAGAATAGGCTCATGGTTTTGTGTCCAAGATATGTACCACCTCCAAGCTCTTTGACATGGCCATTTACTTGAAAGCTGAAGGGAATGGCCAGCATCTCAGAAAACTCAGATATCAGTGTGACCACGAAAGTCTCAGTGGAGAAACCCTGCTTTTGGCCTTTTGCTTACCTATTCTTCTCTTTCCCTGAATGTCAGGAAGGTCTTTACCTTAGGCCACACCTTTATGAAGCCTGAAGAAAACAGTTTTCAAATGGAAATGAATGGGCATCACCTGTGGCTCTTTGCTTAATTGCTTTGGAAAGGGATGTGTCTGAATCAGCCTCTTGGCCCTATGTGAGGCTGTGGCTTAGATTCCCACCACCTGATGGATCTAAAGAAAGATCCAATGTGTGCATCCAAAACCAAATTTGCCAAAATTGCTGTAATTGTGAATGAAGTCTCTAGCCTTCTTCTGTAAGGTTCCTGACCTCCATCAAGTGAGAATAGACATCCATTGGGTCAAATGAGTTTTGCAAAGCCCATGACTCCAATTCACATAAAGAATCAAAGCTCATGACTCTAATTCACATAAAGAATCTAAACCCAACAATCAGAAAGGCTCAAATTGGAGAAAGAGAGTATTATTAATGGCAGGCCTATTTGATCACTCCTGGTTTACAGGAAGGGTGTCCAGGCAACCCTAACATTAGGCAAAAGAGGGACAAGGGAGGTTATTTTGGAAACTGTCTAGGGCTGTGCCTCTCATGGAAAACTCCAGCCAGAGGTTATGAGGAGTGTCTATATGGAAGAAGATGAGAGCCATGTGGGAGTATTTTGGTTTTAATTTTGGACATTTGTGTGGTGGTTGCAAGAGACTACTGAGTCCACCTGAGCTTGAACTCTGGTGTGATTGCCCTTAGAGACTGAGTTCTGGAACTGACCTCATAGAAGTATTGCCATGAATTGTGTTGGGATTTTAGGAGGCCACACATGAGAGGAACCCTTTGAAATTGAGAAATAGGCCCAGGGTGCCTCTCCACAGAGCACTGGGAATCTCAGCCAGGATGTCACATGATTTTATTCTCAAATAATTGGCAGCCATAGTTGAGAGTCAAGACACACATGGATCTCACATTTAGACCTCAATGTGCCTGGCTTCATGTGACCTTTTGGCCACTCTTTGGGAAACCTTGCCTGTAAGAGTTTTGTAGAGTTTTCATTGAAATGAGCTTCCTCACCATTTAATGGTTCCTGAATGAATTGAAACCCACAGGGCTTCCAACATCATCCATGAAAAATGGCTAGATAAATACCATAAAATTTTTGAAATTCCCATTACCAGATGGCACTGGAGAACTTTGGATCTCCTGTTGCTGATCATGAGTATATCAGACAGCCTTGGTTGACTGGGTTTCATGAAAATGGTGTAGAACAGAGATGCCAGTAAGTTGGAGCCTACTGATTAGTGGGCCTAGAGCTGTGGTGGGCAGGTGTGTGACAAAACATCTGTGGTGTGGCCCTGTGGATCTGTCATTGTCTTCCAAATGGCTTGTGACTGACATGGTGCTACCATCAGACCCTTATATGTAAAGGCATCTTGTTATATGCAGAGGTTTCAGAGCAATGTTCAGAATCAAGTGCTATGGTCAAGCGGGCAAACTATGTGGGATAGAAGCATGGTTGTTGCATTCTCCTGCAGACAATGACCCACCACACGTGACATAACTCCCTCCAGCACTCTTTCCCAGTTGAACTCCTTGTATTTCGTGAAGCAAATACCAAACTCCCAGTGAAGCAGAAAGAAACACCATGAAAAATGGAGAATGACCAAATGGCTTCACAGTCCACATGGGTAGACACTTAGCCCTCAGAAGCCACAGTTTACATACAAAGAGAATTTAGCACTGTTGCCTCATGTTCATTGGAAAATAAGAAACCGTTTCCTCCCTGACCCTAACCATACCTTACTAGACTCTTACTACTAATCCTAATATGATGGAGAAAAATAACCCAAACAGAATAGAAATACAAGCATTTCACTGTAGGCATGGTGTATAGTTTGTATTGCCTTTTGCATTATATATGGTGAGAGTTACAAATCTAGTCATTTTTTTGTTGAAAAAGTTCACCATGTGTTCTTAAAGTAAACAAATGTATGAATTCCTGTCTCCCTTTCTCTGTAGCGTTTTCAGCACATGTATTTTTTATGCACATATAGAAACCTACCTGTTATAAGACTTACATTTTTGTGAGGTGGCTGACATGGCAGATACAATTTGTGGGAAGAAATCACTCCACCTAAATGCTGTTGGAAATGAAAATTCAACCTATATGTGAGCTTCCTAATAGAACAACATTATACATAAATTCATGTTCAGTAAAATGAATATTTTTGGATCTGTGGATGATATATATTTCATGATGAATTTTTTTTGGTATATATAATGCTACTTTTTAATTTCCCTGTATGTGTTTTGTGTGTGTGTGTGTGTGTGTGTATTAATATATATATATACATATATACATACACACACTCTCCAAATTGTTCAAAATGTGAAATATATGAGTCTTTTATACACTACCTAAATTCATTCATATTCATGTATGTGGATTTATAATCAACTTTTCACAAGATTATTCTCAGAAGTATTTATCCACCTGAAATACACATTTGTTTCCTAGAACTGAAAAATAACTTCACTGAATTGTGCATAAAAATTCTAATATTTCTATAGTAACTGACCCAGTTTAACATCAATGCAGTAGATTCCTATGGAACAGGTGTGTACTTTGACGTTCACTTTAATCAACACTGGTACATTACTATTTCTTCAGTTTTTGCACATCATAGGATATATATTTCATCCACAAATTCAGAAATTTATATGCATTTCTTTCACTTTCAATCACTTCCTGCTTTAGAACACATGTATTCCTCCATGTTTCTTGACTGGTCTTTTTATGAGACTTCTTTCCAAACACATTATTTTAGATTTCTATAATCACTTTATATATATAATTCATAATTCTTAACCTTCAGAATCAGGTTGCTATGGTCAAGGGGGCAAGGTATGTGTGATAGAAGCCTGGTTGATGCATTCTCCTGCAGACCCTGATGCATCACACCTGACAGATCACCCTCCAGAACTGTGTTCCTTTGAATACGTTGTATTTTTTGAAGCAAATACAAAACTCCCAGAGCAGCTGCAAGAAACACCACGAAAAGTGGAGGATGACCAAATGGTTTCATAGTCCACATGGGGAGACAGTTAGTCCCAGTGGCCACAGTTTCCCTACTAAGAGAGAATTCAGCTCTGCTGCCTCATGTTCATTAAAAAATAAGAAAGCATGTCCTCCAGGTCAGATAAATGCAGAAGCAGCTTTGCTGGTCTCACTACAGAGGAAGTTAAAGCTCCTGACAACAACATATATTTCAAGTGCCCAACCTCAGAGGCAGTTACTTAAGAAGTCTTTAGGAAAGCAGAGATCCATGTTTGTGGAGTGTTTACCCTGTCCCTTACTTTTAGAACACATCTTCCACCTCCAAGGTTGTGAACTCCTGAGCATTTTCCATTCCAGATATGTATTCACAGATTTTCTAACTCTTCTCCTGTAATTGTGTCTTAGTTGGGTCGAAGATAATGTCAAGCCATTGTTCTGGATGAGAGTGGGAAGATTTTTGTGTAGCACATATTTGCATACACATTGGATTCATTTTCCAATTTTCCATTCGAAATACTGAATCTCTGACCCTAACCCATACCTACTAGACATTGACTAGAAATCATAATATGATAGAGAAAAATAACCCAAACAGAATAGAAATAGAAGCATGTCATAAGAGGCATTATGTATAGATGGACTTACCCTTTGCATGATATTGTTTAGGAGTTATATATCTAGTCAATTATTTGTTGAAATAGTTCTCCATGTGTTTTTAAAGTTAACAAATGTGTGAATTCCTGTCTCGCTTTCTCTGTAGCCTATTCAGCACATGTATTTTCATATGCACATATAGAATCTTACCTCTTGTGAGGTGGCTGAATTAGCAGATACAAATTGTGAGAAGAGATCACTCCTCATAAATGCTGTTGGAACTGAAAATTACACCTATGTATGAGCTTCCTATTTGAACAACATTATACATAAATCCATGTTCAGTAAAATAAACATTTTGCATCTGTGGATTATATATATTTTATGATGAATTTTGATTGGCATATATATTGCTATTTTTAATGTCTCTGTGTGTGTTGTGTGTGTGTGTGTGTGTGTGTGTGTGTGTGTATATATATATATATATATATATATATATGCACTCTACAGATTTTACAAAATAAGAAATATATGTGTCTTATATACACTCCCTAAATTCATTATTGTTCATGTATGTGGATGTATAATCAACTTTCAACAAGATTATTCTCAGAAATTTTCATCCACCTGAAATACATATTAGTTTCCTAGTACTGAAAACTAACTTCAGTGAATGGTGCATAGAAATCCTAATATTTCTACAGTAACTGACCCAGTTTAACATCAATGCAAGTAGATTCCTATGGGATATGATGTGTATTTTGAAGTTCATCTGTATTCAACACTGGTAGATTAATATTTCCTCACTTTATGCACATCATAGGATATATATTTAATCCTCAAGTTCACAAGTTTATAGGCATTTGTTTCACATTCAATCACTTCCTGCTTCTGAACACATGTATTCCTCCATGTTTCTTGACTCGTTATTCATGAGACTTCTATCCAAATACATTATTTTCGGTTTCCATAATCACTTTTGAAGCAAACTCACACACCATTCATGATAAACCATAGCACTAATATTACCATTCGATTTATAACTTGTTGGAATGAATGTAGGTATATCAATATAAGAATTACTGTATATTTTCTGATATCAATTCAATCCATTATTTAAAGTTGGAACCAGTTATATTATTTTTTCAAAGTATGGTCTATTCATGCATTATCTGTATATTCATAGACACAGTCTATACCTCTTTGTACCGACAATACTAATTTATACATCTTCAAAATATTGCTCCCAGAAATGGTGTAAGAATTACTCATGTCACCTGATCTACATATACATGTTATCACAGTAATATTCTGGACACAAAATTCAGAGTGAACACTGTTAATTGTACCAAAGCCTAAATGGAATGTGAGCATGGATTACTAAAAACATCCTTGTCCAGGTTGCCTAATGCTCTCAAATATTAATCCTATTGGTGACTAGATACCTATTTCTTTTTAAGATTATATATTCAAACTCAAGCCTGTTGAAAATGTCTAATCCTATCTCTCACTTTATACTTTGCCTTATTTCCTAATTTCTCTATAGATATCTGATTTCCTACATATATTTTCCAGTTTATCATTGTGACTGACACTTCACATGTGCTGAACTTTACACTGACTCTCTCCCCGAAAAACTATTGCTAAAGAACTTTTTTTCCAAAACCTATACTCACTCTTCTTCCTAAACCTACCGAATATCTTCTTAATCCTAACGACTATCCCTGTTTGACTGGATGTTCTCTGCTACATTCTGTCATCCAAGGTTCAAGGTCTTATGAAATTGTATATCGATTTATCTGAGACATCTCTGCAGACGTAATTCAATGCTAAGTATCCCCATGAATTGCTCGATGTCCTTCTGGGCTTCAAATCATACCTAAATTTCTGTTTTCATACTTATATTTCACCTCATTATTCTTATAAATATCACAGGTTCCCAATACCATTATTCATTTTGTAGAATGATTCCCAACCCAAGTTGAACATGTTATTAACCCTAACTTTTCCTCCAATGTAACTTTACAGAAGAGCAGGGACAGAGTTGGTCTTACAATACAGGAATGTAGGGGATCTTCGACCTGCTGAGAATCTCAAAGGTCCATGCAGAAATGATCCCTGGAGAAGATGTAGGCAGCTATGGAGGACCTGAAGGAGGAAAAGTCATATTATATCACAAATTACTTGGTCAGGATGAAGGGATGTGTCTGAATGAGCCTCTCTCTTCTCAATGTAGAGAAGGTGGACCAACCAGGCCTGTCTGGAGAGCTGTTCCTGGGTGCCTATGGTTGATATACCATTCTAACTTGTGAACGTGTCACAGGAAGTAGGGGCAGCCTCCATCTCATGGGACCCTTGGAAGCAACTGTTAGGACAAATTGGTTGCCAAGGCAGTGACCTCATTGAGTTCCTGAAGGAAGTGACATCACCTCACTTCTTTGGTGTTTGAAGACTCTGAACTTGGGATCCAGGAAGCTAAGCACCAAAGCCAGTTCCAGTCCCAGTCCCAGTGGTCTCACTTGTTTCGATTTTCCAAGGACAGTCATTCTTTTTGGTACCTACAGATGTGATGATGGCCAAATACCAGGAAAGCTCTGAATAGGGGCCTATCTTGAAAAAGCAGGTAGTGGCTCACCGCTGGCTCCTGACAACATCACAGATTTGGCCAAGAAGTCCAGATCTGAGAACATAGTATGGCCCACCAGTCAGAGGACACTGCGGATAGTCACAGAACTACTTGAGAGAAGGAGGTGCCTTTGTGGGTGTGAGTGTGGATTTGTGGTTTTCTCTCATGTTCTGAGAATAGGTAGGGAAGGCAATTTGTTTGTTTTGGAGTTGACTGATCTAGTAAGTCATTTGACAAAGCGAATTTTTCTATGTCTGTGTATCCCATTGTGTCCGTTGATGTGGACAGTAGAAAAGAGAATGCATCAATGGATGTGCCCTGTCTAGTAGAAAGCTCCCCAGCATTCATCCTGCCCAATTTATGAATGGACTCTGGCTTTCCTTAAGAATGGGCAACACCTAATATCTTCTTATGTTCCTGTTTTCTTCCTGAATTCTGGGCACTCTCCAGAATAGGCTCATGGTTTTGTGTCCAAGATATGTACCACCTCCAAGCTCTTTGACATGGCCATTTACTTGAAAGCTGAAGGGAATGGCCAGCATCTCAGAAAACTCAGATATCAGTGTGACCACGAAAGTCTCAGTGGAGAAACCCTGCTTTTGGCCTTTTGCTTACCTATTCTTCTCTTTCCCTGAATGTCAGGAAGGTCTTTACCTTAGGCCACACCTTTATGAAGCCTGAAGAAAACAGTTTTCAAATGGAAATGAATGGGCATCACCTGTGGCTCTTTGCTTAATTGCTTTGGAAAGGGATGTGTCTGAATCAGCCTCTTGGCCCTATGTGAGGCTGTGGCTTAGATTCCCACCACCTGATGGATCTAAAGAAAGATCCAATGTGTGCATCCAAAACCAAATTTGCCAAAATTGCTGTAATTGTGAATGAAGTCTCTAGCCTTCTTCTGTAAGGTTCCTGACCTCCATCAAGTGAGAATAGACATCCATTGGGTCAAATGAGTTTTGCAAAGCCCATGACTCCAATTCACATAAAGAATCAAAGCTCATGACTCTAATTCACATAAAGAATCTAAACCCAACAATCAGAAAGGCTCAAATTGGAGAAAGAGAGTATTATTAATGGCAGGCCTATTTGATCACTCCTGGTTTACAGGAAGGGTGTCCAGGCAACCCTAACATTAGGCAAAAGAGGGACAAGGGAGGTTATTTTGGAAACTGTCTAGGGCTGTGCCTCTCATGGAAAACTCCAGCCAGAGGTTATGAGGAGTGTCTATATGGAAGAAGATGAGAGCCATGTGGGAGTATTTTGGTTTTAATTTTGGACATTTGTGTGGTGGTTGCAAGAGACTACTGAGTCCACCTGAGCTTGAACTCTGGTGTGATTGCCCTTAGAGACTGAGTTCTGGAACTGACCTCATAGAAGTATTGCCATGAATTGTGTTGGGATTTTAGGAGGCCACACATGAGAGGAACCCTTTGAAATTGAGAAATAGGCCCAGGGTGCCTCTCCACAGAGCACTGGGAATCTCAGCCAGGATGTCACATGATTTTATTCTCAAATAATTGGCAGCCATAGTTGAGAGTCAAGACACACATGGATCTCACATTTAGACCTCAATGTGCCTGGCTTCATGTGACCTTTTGGCCACTCTTTGGGAAACCTTGCCTGTAAGAGTTTTGTAGAGTTTTCATTGAAATGAGCTTCCTCACCATTTAATGGTTCCTGAATGAATTGAAACCCACAGGGCTTCCAACATCATCCATGAAAAATGGCTAGATAAATACCATAAAATTTTTGAAATTCCCATTACCAGATGGCACTGGAGAACTTTGGATCTCCTGTTGCTGATCATGAGTATATCAGACAGCCTTGGTTGACTGGGTTTCATGAAAATGGTGTAGAACAGAGATGCCAGTAAGTTGGAGCCTACTGATTAGTGGGCCTAGAGCTGTGGTGGGCAGGTGTGTGACAAAACATCTGTGGTGTGGCCCTGTGGATCTGTCATTGTCTTCCAAATGGCTTGTGACTGACATGGTGCTACCATCAGACCCTCATATGTAAAGGCATCTTGTTATATGCAGAGGTTTCAGAGCAATGTTCAGAATCAAGTGCTATGGTCAAGCGGGCAAACTATGTGGGATAGAAGCATGGTTGTTGCATTCTCCTGCAGACAATGACCCACCACACGTGACATAACTCCCTCCAGCACTCTTTCCCAGTTGAACTCCTTGTATTTCGTGAAGCAAATACCAAACTCCCAGTGAAGCAGAAAGAAACACCATGAAAAATGGAGAATGACCAAATGGCTTCACAGTCCACATGGGTAGACACTTAGCCCTCAGAAGCCACAGTTTACATACAAAGAGAATTTAGCACTGTTGCCTCATGTTCATTGGAAAATAAGAAACCGTTTCCTCCCTGACCCTAACCATACCTTACTAGACTCTTACTACTAATCCTAATATGATGGAGAAAAATAACCCAAACAGAATAGAAATACAAGCATTTCACTGTAGGCATGGTGTATAGTTTGTATTGCCTTTTGCATTATATATGGTGAGAGTTACAAATCTAGTCATTTTTTTGTTGAAAAAGTTCACCATGTGTTCTTAAAGTAAACAAATGTATGAATTCCTGTCTCCCATTCTCTGTAGCGTTTTCAGCACATGTATTTTTTATGCACATATAGAAACCTACCTGTTATAAGACTTACATTTTTGTGAGGTGGCTGACATGGCAGATACAATTTGTGGGAAGAAATCACTCCACCTAAATGCTGTTGGAAATGAAAATTCAACCTATATGTGAGCTTCCTAATAGAACAACATTATACATAAATTCATGTTCAGTAAAATGAATATTTTTGGATCTGTGGATGATATATATTTCATGATGAATTTTTTTTGGTATATATAATGCTACTTTTTAATTTCCCTGTATGTGTTTTGTGTGTGTGTGTGTGTGTGTGTATTAATATATATATATACATATATACATACACACACTCTCCAAATTGTTCAAAATGTGAAATATATGAGTCTTTTATACACTACCTAAATTCATTCATATTCATGTATGTGGATTTATAATCAACTTTTCACAAGATTATTCTCAGAAGTATTTATCCACCTGAAATACACATTTGTTTCCTAGAACTGAAAAATAACTTCACTGAATTGTGCATAAAAATTCTAATATTTCTATAGTAACTGACCCAGTTTAACATCAATGCAGTAGATTCCTATGGAACAGGTGTGTACTTTGACGTTCACTTTAATCAACACTGGTACATTACTATTTCTTCAGTTTTTGCACATCATAGGATATATATTTCATCCACAAATTCAGAAATTTATATGCATTTCTTTCACTTTCAATCACTTCCTGCTTTAGAACACATGTATTCCTCCATGTTTCTTGACTGGTCTTTTTATGAGACTTCTTTCCAAACACATTATTTTAGATTTCTATAATCACTTTATATATATAATTCATAATTCTTAACCTTCAGAATCAGGTTGCTATGGTCAAGGGGGCAAGGTATGTGTGATAGAAGCCTGGTTGATGCATTCTCCTGCAGACCCTGATGCATCACACCTGACAGATCACCCTCCAGAACTGTGTTCCTTTGAATACGTTGTATTTTTTGAAGCAAATACAAAACTCCCAGAGCAGCTGCAAGAAACACCACGAAAAGTGGAGGATGACCAAATGGTTTCATAGTCCACATGGGGAGACAGTTAGTCCCAGTGGCCACAGTTTCCCTACTAAGAGAGAATTCAGCTCTGCTGCCTCATGTTCATTAAAAAATAAGAAAGCATGTCCTCCAGGTCAGATAAATGCAGAAGCAGCTTTGCTGGTCTCACTACAGAGGAAGTTAAAGCTCCTGACAACAACATATATTTCAAGTGCCCAACCTCAGAGGCAGTTACTTAAGAAGTCTTTAGGAAAGCAGAGATCCATGTTTGTGGAGTGTTTACCCTGTCCCTTACTTTTAGAACACATCTTCCACCTCCAAGGTTGTGAACTCCTGAGCATTTTCCATTCCAGATATGTATTCACAGATTTTCTAACTCTTCTCCTGTAATTGTGTCTTAGTTGGGTCGAAGATAATGTCAAGCCATTGTTCTGGATGAGAGTGGGAAGATTTTTGTGTAGCACATATTTGCATACACATTGGATTCATTTTCCAATTTTCCATTCGAAATACTGAATCTCTGACCCTAACCCATACCTACTAGACATTGACTAGAAATCATAATATGATAGAGAAAAATAACCCAAACAGAATAGAAATAGAAGCATGTCATAAGAGGCATTATGTATAGATGGACTTACCCTTTGCATGATATTGTTTAGGAGTTATATATCTAGTCAATTATTTGTTGAAATAGTTCTCCATGTGTTTTTAAAGTTAACAAATGTGTGAATTCCTGTTTCGCTTTCTCTGTAGCCTATTCAGCACATGTATTTTCATATGCACATATAGAATCTTACCTCTTGTGAGGTGGCTGAATTAGCAGATACAAATTGTGAGAAGAGATCACTCCTCATAAATGCTGTTGGAACTGAAAATTACACCTATGTATGAGCTTCCTATTTGAACAACATTATACATAAATCCATGTTCAGTAAAATAAACATTTTGCATCTGTGGATTATATATATTTTATGATGAATTTTGATTGGCATATATATTGCTATTTTTAATGTCTCTGTGTGTGTTTTGTGTGTGTGTGTGTGTGTGTGTGTGTATATATATATATATATATATATATATATATATATATATATATGCACTCTACAGATTTTACAAAATAAGAAATATATGTGTCTTATATACACTCCCTAAATTCATTATTGTTCATGTATGTGGATGTATAATCAACTTTCAACAAGATTATTCTCAGAAATTTTCATCCACCTGAAATACATATTAGTTTCCTAGTACTGAAAACTAACTTCAGTGAATGGTGCATAGAAATCCTAATATTTCTACAGTAACTGACCCAGTTTAACATCAATGCAAGTAGATTCCTATGGGATATGATGTGTATTTTGAAGTTCATCTGTATTCAACACTGGTAGATTAATATTTCCTCACTTTATGCACATCATAGGATATATATTTAATCCTCAAGTTCACAAGTTTATAGGCATTTGTTTCACATTCAATCACTTCCTGCTTCTGAACACATGTATTCCTCCATGTTTCTTGACTCGTTATTCATGAGACTTCTATCCAAATACATTATTTTCGGTTTCCATAATCACTTTTGAAGCAAACTCACACACCATTCATGATAAACCATAGCACTAATATTACCATTCGATTTATAACTTGTTGGAATGAATGTAGGTATATCAATATAAGAATTACTGTATATTTTCTGATATCAATTCAATCCATTATTTAAAGTTGGAACCAGTTATATTATTTTTTCAAAGTATGGTCTATTCATGCATTATCTGTATATTCATAGACACAGTCTATACCTCTTTGTACCGACAATACTAATTTATACATCTTCAAAATATTGCTCCCAGAAATGGTGTAAGAATTACTCATGTCACCTGATCTACATATACATGTTATCACAGTAATATTCTGGACACAAAATTCAGAGTGAACACTGTTAATTGTACCAAAGCCTAAATGGAATGTGAGCATGGATTACTAAAAACATCCTTGTCCAGGTTGCCTAATGCTCTCAAATATTAATCCTATTGGTGACTAGATACCTATTTCTTTTTAAGATTATATATTCAAACTCAAGCCTGTTGAAAATGTCTAATCCTATCTCTCACTTTATACTTTGCCTTATTTCCTAATTTCTCTATAGATATCTGATTTCCTACATATATTTTCCAGTTTATCATTGTGACTGACACTTCACATGTGCTGAACTTTACACTGACTCTCTCCCCGAAAAACTATTGCTAAAGAACTTTTTTTCCAAAACCTATACTCACTCTTCTTCCTAAACCTACCGAATATCTTCTTAATCCTAACGACTATCCCTGTTTGACTGGATGTTCTCTGCTACATTCTGTCATCCAAGGTTCAAGGTCTTATGAAATTGTATATCGATTTATCTGAGACATCTCTGCAGACGTAATTCAATGCTAAGTATCCCCATGAATTGCTCGATGTCCTTCTGGGCTTCAAATCATACCTAAATTTCTGTTTTCATACTTATATTTCACCTCATTATTCTTATAAATATCACAGGTTCCCAATACCATTATTCATTTTGCAGAATGATTCCCAACCCAAGTTGAACATGTTATTAACCCTAACTTTTCCTCCAATGTAACTTTACAGAAGAGCAGGGACAGAGTTGGTCTTACAATACAGGAATGTAGGGGATCTTCGACCTGCTGAGAATCTCAAAGGTCCATGCAGAAATGATCCCTGGAGAAGATGTAGGCAGCTATGGAGGACCTGAAGGAGGAAAAGTCATATTATATCACAAATTACTTGGTCAGGATGAAGGGATGTGTCTGAATGAGCCTCTCTCTTCTCAATGTAGAGAAGGTGGACCAACCAGGCCTGTCTGGAGAGCTGTTCCTGGGTGACAATGGTTGATATACCATTGTAACTTGTGACAGTGTTGCAGGAAGTAGGGGCAGCCTCCATCTCATGGGACTCTTGGAAGCAACTGTTAGGACAAATTGGTTGCCAAGGCAGTGACCTCATTAATTCATGAAGGAAGTGACCTCATCTCACTTCCCTGTTGATGGAACTCTCTGAACTTGGGATCCAGATAGCCAGGCACCCAGAGCCACTTTCATTCCCAGTTTCAGTGTGCTCACTTGTTTGAATTTACCAAAAACAGAGTGAGTCTTTTTTGGTACCTAGTGAAGTGAGGATGGCCAAATGCCCGGAAAGCTCTGAAGAGGGGCCTTTCTTGAGAAAACAGGTAGTGGCTCACCACTGGCTACTGACAACCTCAAAGAGTTGGCCAAGAAGACAAGATCTGAGACAGGACAGGCCATTTCGGGGGAACATTATATGGCCCACCAATCAGAGGACACTCCATATAGTCACACAGCTACTTGGGGGAAGCTGGTGCCTTTGTGGGTGTGGGTGTGAGTTTGTGGTTTTGTCTCATTTTCTGAGAATATGTAGAAAAGGCGATTTGTTTGGTTTGGACTGGACTGTGTCTAGAAAGTCGTATTACAAGGCTTCTGTTTCAATGTGTGTGTATGCCACTTTGTCCATGGTTGTGGACATTAGAAAAGAGAATGCATCAATGGATGTGTCCTGTCTAGTAGAATTCTTCCCAGCATTCATCCTGCCCAATTCATGAATGGACTGCGGCAAGCCTTATCGATGGGCATCATCACCTACCATCCTACGTTCCTGTTTTTTTCCTGAATTCTGGCCACTCTCCAGAATAGGCTCATGGTTTAAAATTTAACCTATGAGGGATCTTCCTAATTCAACAACATTATATATAAATCCATGTACAGTAAAATAAATATTGTTGCAACTGTGGATGATATATATTTCATGGTGAATTTCGATTGGCATATATATTGCTACTTTTTAATGTGTGTGTGTGTATGTGTGTGTGTTTGTGTGTGTGTGTGTGTGTTTTTTTGTATATATATATATATATATATATATATATATATATATACTCTCCAGATTTTTCAAAATATGAAATATATGTGTCTTATTATACAGTCCCTAAATTCATTCATATTCATTTATGTGGATTTATAATCACCTTTTCACAAGATTATTATCAGAAATATTCATCCACCTGAAATACATATTTGTTTCCTAGTACTGAAAACTAACTTCAGTGAATGGTTCATATAAATCCTAATATTTCTACAGTAACTGACCCAGTTTAACATCAAACCAAGTAAATTCCTATGGCACATAATGTGTATTTTGATGTTCATTTTTATTCATATCTGGTACATTAATATTTCTTCAGTTTATGCACATCATAGAATATATATTCCATCCACAAGTTTGCAAAATTGCAGGCATTTGTTTCACTTTCACTCACTTCCAGCTTCAGAACAAATGTATACCTCCATGTTTCTTGACTGGTCTTTTCATGAGACTTCTTTCCAAATACATTATTTTCGATTTCCATAAACACTTTTGAAGCAAACTCACACACCCTTCATGATAAACGCTAACCATAATATTACCATTAGATGTATAACTGGTTGAAATGAATGATTCTATATCAATAAAATATTTCTTATATATTTTCAGAAATCAATTCAATCCATTATTTAATGTGGAACCAGTTATATTATTTATTAACTGTATGGTCTATTCATGAATTATCTCTATATTCATAGACACAGGGTACACCCATTTGTACCCCCAATATTAATTTATACGTCTTCAAAATATTGCACCCAAAAATGTTGGAAGAAACACTCATGTCACCTGATCTACATAAATATTTTATCACAGTAATATTCTGGACACAAAACGCAAAGGTCACACTTATGATTGTACCAAAGCCTAAAAGGAAGGTGAACATGGATTACTAAAAACATCCATGTCCAGTTTGCCTAATGCTCTCAAATGTCAATCCTATTGGTGACTACATATTTGTTTCATCCTAAGATTATATTTTCAAACTCAACCCTCTTGAAAATGTCTAATCCCATCACTTACTTTTTGTTTTGCCTGATGTCATAATGTCTCTGTTGATATCTGCTTTCCTACTTATTTTTCCCAGTTCACTTTTGTGACTGACTGTTCACATGTGATGACATTTAAATTCACTCTCTAACAGACACCCTATTGCTAAAGAATAATTGTTCCAAATCCTATATTCACTCTTCTTCATAAACCTACTGACTATCTTCGTATTCCTATGGACTATCCCTTTTTGACTGGATTTACTCTTCAACATTCAATCATCCAAGGTACAAGGTCCTATGGCATTGTATATCGATTTATCTGAGACATTGTGAAGAACGTAATTCAAAGCTAAGTATCCCAATCAAGGGACCAAAGCCATTCTGGGCTTCAAATATTACTTGGATTTATGTTTTCATACATATAATTCACCTCCATATTCTTATACATATCACAGGTTGCCAATATCATTATTAATCCAGTAGAATGATTCCTAACCCAAATTGAACATATTATTTACCCAAACCATACACTGTTCCCTCATTCTAACTTTACAAAAGAGCATGAACAGAGTTGGTCTTACAATATAGGAATGTATGGGATCTTTGACCTCCTGAGAACCTCAAAGGTCCATGCAGAAATGATCTCTGAACAAGATATAGTCAGCTGTGAAGGACCTGAGATAGCTAAAGACTAATTCCATGGCAAACAACTTGGTCAGGATGCAGGGTTATGTCTGAATCGGCCTCTCTCTTCTTAATGTAGAGAAGATGGACCAAACCAGGCCTGTGTGGAGAGCTTTACCTGGGTGTCTATCGTTGATATATCATTCTTACTTGTGAAAGTGTCACAGGAAGTAGGGGCAGCCTCCTTGGGACTCTGGAAGCAACTGTTAGGACAAATTGGTTGCTGATGCAGTGACCTCATTCAGTTTCTGAAGAAAGTGACCTCACCTCACTCCCTTGGTGTGCAATCTCTGAATGTGAAATCCAGGAAGCCAGGAACACAGAGTCAGTCCCAGTTCCAGTCCCAGTGGTCTCACTTGTTTGGATTTACCAAGGACAGAGTCAGTCTTTCTTAGTACCTACTTATGTGGATGGCCAAATGCCAGGAATGCTCAGAAGAGGGGCCTTTCCTGAGAAAGCAGTTATTGGCTCAACACTGTCTCCTGACAACTTCACACAGTTGGCCAAGGAGACCAGATATGAGACAGAACAGGCCATTTCAGGGGAACATATTATGGCCCACCAGTCTGAGGACACTGCAGATATCACAGGCCTACTTGGGGGAAGGAGGTTCCTTTGTGGGTGTGGGTATGTGTTTGTGGTATTGTCTCATGTACTGAGAATAGATAGGAAAGGCGGTTTGTTTGGTTTGGAGTTAACTGTTTCTAGTAAGTCCTTTGACAAGGCGAGTGTTTCTCTGTCTGAATATACCACTGTGTCTGTGGTTGTAGACATTAGAAAAGGGAATGTATCAAGGAATGTGTCCTTTCTTGTAGAATGCTTCCCAGCATTCATTCTGCGTAATTTACGAATGCACTGCAGCTTTCCTTATCTATAGGCAACACCTGCTATCTTCCTATATTCCCATTTTCTTCCTAAATTCTAGCGACTCTCCAGAAGAGGCTCATGGTTTTGTGTCCAAGATATATACCACATCCAAGCTCTGTGACATGGCAATGTACTGGATAGCTGAAGGGAATGGCGAGCATCTCAGAAAACTCAAATATCAGTGTGACCAGTAAAGTCTCAGAGGAGAAACCCTGTTTTGGGCCTTTGGCTTACCTACTGTTCTGTTGCCCTGAATATCATGAAGTTCTCTACCTCAGGCCAACCCTTTGTGAAGCCTGAAGAAACACTTTTCAAATGGAAATGAATGGGCATCACCTGTGGGTCTATGCTTAATTGCTTTGGAAAGTGATGTGTCTGAATCAGGCTCTTGTCCCTGTGAGAGGCTATGGCTTAGATTCTCAGCACTAGATGGATTTAAGGAAATATCCCATGTGCGCATCCAAAACCAAAATTGGCAAAAGAGCAGTCATTGTGGATGAAGTCTCTCATCTTCCTCTGTAAGGTTCCTGACCTCTATCAAGTGAGAATAAGGACCCTTTTGGTCAAATGGGTTCTTCAAATCCCTGCAGAGGCTAGCCCATATATGCTTGGGTATTCTCATGACTCCAATTCACATAAAGAATCTCAACCTCACAGTCAGTAGGCCTCAAATTGGAGAAGTGGAGCAGTATTAATGGCAGGCCTATTTGATCACTTTTGGTTCACAGGAATGGTGTCCAGGCCATGCTGACTTTAGGCAAATGAGGGGCAAAGGAGCTTATTTTGGACACCAACTTGGGCTGTGCCCTTCATGGAAACCTCCAGTCAGAGGTTATGATGAGTGTCTAAATGGAAGTAGATGACGGCCATGTGGGAGTGTTTTGTATTTAAATAGGGTCATTAGTGTGGTGGTTGAAACAGATGCCTGGGTTCGCCTGGGCTTGTTCTCTGGTGTGATTCTTCTTAGAGACTGCATTCTGGAACTGAACTCAGAGAAGTATTCTATGAATTGTGTTGTGATTTTAAGAGGACAATCATGAGAGTCGCTCTTGGAAACTGAGATCTAGGCCCAGGGTGGATTTGCACAGAGCACTGGGAATCTCAGCCAGGATATCACAAGATTTTATTCTTAATGACTTGGCAGACATAGTTGAGATCAAAACACACATGAAGCTCACATTGTAGACCTCATGGGCCTGGATTCATGTGACCTTTTTTCCACTCTTTGGGAAGCCTTGCCTGTGAGAGTTCTCCAGAGCTTTCATTGAAACGAGCTTCCTCACCATTTAATGGTTCCTGAAAGAGTTGAAACCCACAGTGCCTCCAACTATATTCTTGAAAAATGGCTAGATAAATAGTAGGAAATTTTTGAAATTTCCATGACTGGAGAACCTTTGGATGTCCTATTGCTGATCATGAGTATACCAGACTGTACCTTGATTGACTGGGTTCCATGAAAATGGTGTAGAACAGAGATGCCAGTAATTTGGAGCCTGCTGATTAGTGGGCCAAGAGAAGTGGTGGGACGGTGTGTGATAAATCATTTGTGGTGGGGCCATGTGGATCTGCCTTGGCTTCGAAATATCTTGTTACTGACATGGTGAAGCCTGGAGTCCCTTATATATAAAAGCATATTGTTATAGGGAGAAGTTTCAGGGCAATGTTTAGAATCAGGTGGCTATTGTCAATGGGGTAATATCTGTGGGATAGATGCCTATCTCCTGCAGACCCTGACCCACCACACGTGACCGAACTCCCTCCAGCACTGTGTCCCAATTGAACTCATTGTATTTAGTGAAGCAAATACCAAACTCCCTTTGCAGCAGAAAGAAACACCACGAAACGTGGAGGATAACTTAATGTCTTCATAGTCTATACCGGGAGACACTTAGCCCTCAGTGACCACAGTTTACCTACAAAGAGAGAAATTAGCACTGCTGCCTCATGTTCATTGGAAAATAAGAAACCATGTCCTCCTGGTCACATAGATGCAGACACAGCTTTGATGGTTTCACTAGAAAGGAAGCTAAAGCTCTTGACAACAACATATATTTCAAGTGCCCAAGCTCAGAGGCACTTTCTCAAGAAGTCTTTAGGCCAGCAGAGCTCCATGTTTGTGGAGTGTTTACCCGGTCCCGTCCTTATAAAAACACCTCTAAGAACTGCGAGGTTGTGAACTCCTGAGCATATTCCATTCCAGATATGTATTCACCGATTTTCAAGTTGGACTTGCCTTTTGCATTATATATGGTAGGAGTTATAAAACTAGTCAATTTTTTGTTGAAATAGTTCTCCATGTGTTTTCACAGTTAATAAATATGTGAATTCCTGTCTCCCTTTCTCTGTAGCCTATTCAGCACATGTATTTTTATATGCACATATAGAATCCTACCTCTTGGTAGCTGGCTGAATTGGCAGATACAAATTGTGAGAAGAGATCACTCCTTATAAATGCTGTTGCAACTGAAAATTCAAACTATGGATGAGCATTCTAGTTGAACAGCATTATACATAAATCCATGTTCAGTAAAATTAGTATTTTGGATCTATGGATGATATATATTTCATGATGTATTTCGGTTGGCATATATATTGCTAGTTTTTAATGTCATACACACACACACACACACACACACACACTCTTCAGAATTTTCAAAATATGAAATATATGTGTCATATTATACAATACCTAAACTAATTCATATTCATGTATGTAGATTTATTATAATTTTTCACAAGATTATTATCAGAAATATTCATCCACCTGAAATACATATATGTTACCTAGTACTGAAAGGTAACTTCAGTGAATGGTGCAAACAAATCCTAATATTTCTACAGTAACTGACCAAGTTTATCATCAATGCAAATAGATTCCTATGGGACATGATGTGAATTTTGAAGTTCATTTTTTTTCAACAATGGTACATTAGTATTTCTTCAGTTTAGGCACATCATAGGCTATATATTTCATCCACAAGTTACCAAATTTATAAGCATTTGTTTCACTTTCAATCACTTCCTGCTTCAGAACAGATGTATTCTTCCATGTTTCCAGACTATTATTTTCATGAGACTTCTTTCAAAACACATTATTTTCGATTTCAATAATCAATTTTGAAGCAAAACTCACACACGCTTCATAATAAACCATAACCCTAGTATAACCATTAGATGTATAACTGGTTGGAATGAATGATTGTATATGAATATAAGATTTCTTATATATTTTTAGATATCAATTCAATCCATTATTTAAATGGAACCAGGTATATAATGAATTCACAGTATGGTCTTTTATGCATTTTCTCTATATTCATAGATACAGCGAACACCTCTTTGTACCCCCAATACTAATTTATACGTCTTCAAAATTTTGCTCCCAGAAATGGTGAAAGAAAAACGCATGTCACCTGATCTACATATATGTTTTTTCACAGTAATATTCTGGACACAAAATGCAAAGGCCACACTTATGATTTTACCAAAGCCTAAATGGAAAGTGAACATGGATTACTAAAAACATCCATGTCCAGGTTGCCTAATGCTCTCAATGTCAATCCTCTTGGTCAATACATAATTGTTTCTTCCTAAGATTATATATTGAACCTCAACCCTGTTGGAAATGTCTAATCCTATCACTCACTTTATACTTTGCCTGATTTCCTAATGTCTTTATTGATATCTGCTTTCCTACATATTTTTCCCAGTTCAACATTGTGACTGACTCTTCACATTTGCTGACATTTACATTCATTCTCTAACTGAAACCATATTGCTAAAGAACTTTTGGTTCAAATTCTGTACTCACTCTTCTTCCTAAACCTGAAGACTATCCCTTTTTGAGTGGATGTTTTCTTCTACATTCAATCATCCAAAGTACAATGTCCTATGCCATTGTATATCGATTTATTTGAGACATGTGTGCAGAACCCAATTCAATGCTAAGTATCCCAATAAAGGGCCCAATGCCCTTCTGGGCTTCAAATTTTACTTAGATTTCTGTTTTCATACACATATTTCAACTATATATTTTTATAAATATAGCATGTTCCCTATACCATTATTCATCCAGCAGAATGATTTCTATCCCAAATCGAACATGTTATTAACCCTAAACATAAACTGTTCCCTCAATCTAACTTTACAAAAGAGCAGGGACAGAGTTGGTCTTAGTATACTGGAATGTAGGGTATCTTCCACCTGCTCAGAACCTCAAGAGTCCATGCAGAAATGATCTCTGTAGAAGATGTAGGCATCTATGAAGGACCTGAGATAGCAAAAGTCATCTTCCATGGCAAACAACCTGGTCAGGATGAAGACATGTGTCTGAATCAGCCTCTCTCTTCTTAATGCAGAGAAGATGGACCAAACCAGGCCTTTGGGGAGAGCAGTTCCCGGGTGCCTATGGTTAATATACCATTGTAACTTGTGAAATTGTCACAGGAAGAATGTGCAGCCTCCATCACATGGGACCCTTGGAAGCAACTGTTTGGAGAAAGTGGTTGTCAAGGCGGTGACCTCATTCAGTTTCTGAAGGAAGTGACCTCACCTTACATCCTTGGTGTTGGAACTCTCTGAACCTGGGATCCAGGAAGTCATGCACCCAGAGCCAGTCCCAGTCCCAGTCCCAGTGGCCTCACTTGTTTGCATTTAGCAAGGAAAGAGTCAGTCTTTTATGGTACCTACTGATATGAGGATGGCCAAATGGCAAGAAAGATCTGAAGAGGCGTCTTTCCTGAGAAAGAAGGTAGTGGCTCACACCTGGCTCCTGACAATTTCACAGAGTTGCCCAAGGTGTCCAGATCTGAGACAGGAGAGGCCATTTCAGGGGAACATAATATGGCTCACCAGTCACAGGAAAATCCGGATTATCACAGACCTACTTGGGTGAAGGAGGTGACTTTGTGGGTGTAGGTGTGGGTATTTGTTTTTTTCTCATGTTTTGAGAAAAGGTAGGAAACGCGGTGTTTTGGGATTTTAGGAGTCCACGCATGATAGTCGCCCTTGAAAACTGAGATCTAGGCCCAGGTTGGCTTTCCATAGAGAATAGAAATAGGTCCAGGTGGGCATTCAAAACAGAATAGAAATGGAAGAAGTTCAGAAGAGGAATGGAGTATAGTTGCACTTGCTT
The DNA here is from genome assembly GCF_048772815.1 of Callospermophilus lateralis. Taxonomy (NCBI): domain Eukaryota; kingdom Metazoa; phylum Chordata; class Mammalia; order Rodentia; family Sciuridae; genus Callospermophilus; species Callospermophilus lateralis. Next base: position 12,115,376 of record NC_135316.1, on the reverse strand, counting down.
TTTGCGTTATATAGGGTAGGAGTTATATATATAGGCAATTTTTTGTTGAAATACTTCTCCATGTGTTTTTACAGTTACAAATATGTGAATTTCTGTCTCCCTTTCTCTGTAGCCTATTCAGCACCTGTATATTTATATGCACATATACAATGCTACCTGGTACCACACGTACATTCTTGTGAGGCGGATGACTTGGCAGATACAAACTGTGAGAAGAGATCACTCCTCATAAACGGTGTTGGAACTGAAAATTCAACCTATGAGAGAGCTTGCTAGTTGAACACCATTATACATAAATCCATATTCAGTAAAAGAAATATTTTTGCATCTGTGGATGATATAATTTTCATGATGAATTTCGATTGGCATATATATTGCTGGGTTTTTTTTTATGTCTCTGTGTGGGTTTTGTTTGTGTGTGTTTATGTGTATGTGAATATATATATATATATATATATATATATATATATATATATATATATATATATACATATATATGTAATCACTCTCCAGATTTTTCAAAATATGAAATATATATGTCTTATATACACTCCCTAAATTCAATCACATTCATGTACGTTGTTTTATAATCAACTTTTCAAAAGATTATTCTCAGAAATATTCATCCACCTGAAATACATATTTGTTTCCTAGTACTGAAAACTAACTTCAGTGACTGGTGAATACAAATACTAATATTTCTACAGTAACTGACTCAGTTTAACATCAATGCAAGTAGATTCCTATGGGACATGATATGTATTTTGACGTTCATATTTATTCAACACTGGTACATTACTATCTCTTCAATTTATGCACATCATAGGATATATATTTCATCCACAAGTTAGCAAATTTATAGGCATTTGTTTCATTTTCCATCACTTCCTGCTTTAGAACACATGTGTTCCTCCAGTTTTCTTGACTGGTCTTTTCATGAGACTTCTTTCCAAACACATTATTTTCAATTTCCATAATTATTTTGAAGCAAAACTCACACACTCTTTATGATAATCCATAACCCTAATATTACCATTATATGTATAACTGGTTGGAATTAATGTATGTATATCAATATAAAATTTCCTGTTTATTTTCAGATATCATTTAAATGCATTATTTAAAGTTGGAACAGGTTACATTATTGATTCACAGTATCGTCTATTCATGCATTATTTCTATATGCATAGGCACAGGGAACACCTCTTTGTATCCCCAATAAAAATTTACTCATCTTCAAAATATTGCTCCCAGAAATATTGGAAGAAATACTCATGTCACCTGATCTACATATACATTTTATCACAGTAATATTCTGGACACAAAATGCAAAGATCGCAATTATGATTGTACCAATGTAATGGTCGGGCGAGCGTCAGAGGAAGAAACCACCAAGAGATTGTCTCATGCAATACCAAAGATTTTACTGGGGGTCCAGCATGCTGGAGCTCAGAGCTCACTTGAATAGAGCAGGGAGCCCTGAGAAAAGGTTATCAGAGCTTATTTACTTTCCTTGGAGAGGGCAGGGAGGGATGTTGATTGATGGGTCAGGTCGAGTGGGCAGTTTGCTTACAACTGGCTCAGTGAGTACATTCTGCAGTTTGGTAGTTGGGGACAGCACATTCTGGTAACAAGATTAGAAAACAGTTCTCAAGATTTGAACAGTGTTTTGTTAAGCATACAGAAAAACAGGAAGTACAAGTACCTATTTTATTAACCTTTCATTCCCACTTCTTCTTCTGGTTACTTTTAATCATAAAATTGTTCATTGGGGGATGTCATATTTTATGTTTGCTAGTGGGGTATATTTTTTCTGATTACCATAAGTTTAACTTGTCCAATTTGAGCTTGGAGAAATGAAACTACACGGTAGAGCAAACAGGGTCCTACAGTTAGCAATAATATGAGGATTATTAATGGACCGGCCAGGGCTAATAAAAGCATGGTTAACCAGGGGGACTGTGTGAACCAAGACTCAAACCACCCTTTTTGGGCCTCTCTCTTTTGTTGACACTCTTCAAGGCGTCTTCTTAATTTACTCAGAGATTTTTTTACAACTCCAGTATGGTTGACATAAAAACAACATTCTTCCCTCAATGCAGCACAAAGGTCCCCTTCTTTAATGAAGAGGAGGTACAACCCTGGCCTGTTCTGTAAAACAACTTCAGAGAGAGAGAGAGTTTGAAGATTCCTGTAAAACTGTGATAGAGATTTTTAATATTTTTAAGTTTTGGTCTATTGCTGCTTCATTTGTTGTGTCCCATGGACTAGGGCAGTGGTTCCTGTGCCCACCCCTGTAGCAACTTCTATTCCTAATAGGATGACTAAAGTGAGGGATACAGGTTCCCAGCGGAACCGGGTTGTATTCCCCCTTATTTGATCTTTAAATGAAACTGCGTCATGATAGAGCACTCTGGGAAACATCTGCACCGTTACATAATTAATCACATCAGTTGACAATTTCATGAAAACATGAAAAATGTTTAAGTATATAGAATTATACTGTTGTAGGGACAACAAGGCAAGGCACCTAAGATAGCACTGAAGACAGGGAAACAGTTCTATTTGGTTGCAAACCGATTTTGAGGCCATTGCTTCTGTTGTAGTCAATTAATCCCGTGAACCATACGTTTAGGTAGTTTCAGAATTTTGTACCCAACTTGTAAGGGAATGGGCTTAGAAGTTCACAGTCTGCAGAAAATCACAAAAAGCAGTTTTTGTTTCTGTTTTATTTTCCTCTGTTCTGGGCAAGTTAACTTTTTAAGGACACCTGGGAGGGGTAGAGCTTTTTTCTTCTCTTTTTTTTTCTCCCTGCCAGCTGTTACCATGGAGCCCAGTTGGTAATTTCTTTATCTTAGAAATGTAGCCATCTCTTTGAAGCCCCAGCTCAAGGCCAGAGGCCTTGCTCACATATTTTGTGAAAAACTAGAAAGGGGGTGTCTACGTTAGGAGTGTTGATTTTTGCATCCAGTGGCCAAGTAGAACAGGGCAACAAGAAAAGAGGGAGTTTATCTACATTGAACTCTTTTATAGGGACTCTTTTGCTGAAAGTTCTAAAGTCAGCCATGGTGAAGACTTTTGTAGAAAGTCAGTTAAGACTTTTCTGTGGGCCAGGCACAGAGGGGGAAGATGGGGCAGGCGGGGGTGGAGAGAGTATCTCTGTGGATCCGAGAATGAGGAAGGAGAGATGTAAAAAAATAATGCGAAAGAAGTTTGGGATTTCCCAACAACAAAAACTTGAGCAGTAAAACAGGTAGAGCAGAGGGGAAGACGGGATTGAGTATCCCCAAAAGCCTGGGAGGGATTTTAAATTCTTAGTAACCTGTTTTCATTGAAGACAAAGCAACTTTAAAGCCCATTTCCATTACATCTTGGATAGGGGTCTGAGGGCTCCTTAGCTGGTATGAGCTTTGGATTAGCTGGTAAGAGGACCTGATGGGACCCGGTGCAGGCACTGGCAGAAGAGAGGAGTGAGTGGGTGGAGGGGTACCTCAGTACCTGCTACATCAGCAAGGAGGCAATCGTCTGAGAACCAGCGAAGTTTGGGTTTTTGATTTATTAATTGTAGGGGAGAAATAAGTTTGCTGTGGTGGGAGTGACAGCAGAGAGTGTGGAGCAGAAGGCTGAGGGTGAGGATCTATTGGAGAAGCATAGTTCAGGTTGTGAGCAAAGAAGGGAAAAGGCCTCCACATGGGGGAATTTCCTTCCACCCTTTTGAGCACTTGCCGAAGTTAAAACTGTCACGCAGAATTTGAGGATCTTGAGACCCCTCTTTGGCCATCAGTTTTGGTTATCTAATTGGTAATATGGCCAATGCTGTGTACTGAATTTGATGAGGAGTTTGAGTTCCACCAGGCAGCCCCTGTATGCCCACATCCCCATGACTTACAGAAGATGTCGGCTTTTCCTTCACACAGCAGTGGTTGTTTGTTGCTTTGATAGTCCACCGGGCAAACATAGTATTCTAGGCTAGCCAACCTGCATCTGGCAAGCGTGTCCTTACATCCATAATGTTTGTTTCCATTATCTATGATACGAAAGGGATTTAATGGAATTTTAGTGGGATCCTCTTCATCAGGGATATCCCAATAAGAAAGACCTATAGCCAGCTGACAAATGTCTGGGTGGAGAGATGGCCCCAAGTTCCCTAAGTGGGCTGTGTGTGAGATAGACCATACTTCTTCTCTAGTAGGATTTGTGATCAGCCATCGCTGTTGAATGGGCTGGTGAGTGTTAGGAATACTGGTGGCCAAGGAGAGACTCTATAGCCTTATAAACATGGCAAATACACAATTTGAAAGGGTTACCAGTCTTTTCCAGTTTCCAGCCAGAGTCTGGACAGGGCACAGGCTTGAGATGAGAGTCCCGGATACAGGAAGTGATTCCGTCTACCTTTACCACTGTAGGTGTTATAAGTAGCACCTGGTATGATTCTTTCCAGTGGGGTTCCAGGGATGACACCTGATGTCTTCTTATGTAGACTTGATATCCATGTGGAGTCCCCTCGTCCTCAGGTTGGTAGGCAGTGGCCAGCTGTTTCCACAGGTATTTCTGAGTTCCTTCAAGAGCTTTAAGTCTGTCAAGCTAGGGGGTGTGGAAGGGATCCTTAGGACTAACAGTTGGGGTTAGGTCCCTTACTGGAGGAGAGGCACCATAGAGAATTTCACAGGGGGTGAGGTTACACAAAGAAACAGAGGGAGTATTTATTGCATAAAATAGTGCATAAGGCAGGAGCATAGTCCAATCTTTTATGCTGGTCTCTAAGCTTAATTTCTTTAAGGTCTCTTTAATGGTTCTATTTATTTTTTTACCTGTCCTTAGCTCTGGGGTCTATAAGCACAATGTAACTTCTAATTAATCCCCAGGGTCCGGGCTAACTGCTGACTTACATGGTCCATGAACGCCAGTCCATTATCAGACACAATTACCTTAGGCAGGGCATATCTTGGAAAAATATTTTTCAGGATCTTCTTGACCACCATTTGCACCTTTTTTTTGAAGGGGGAGAGGCTTTAATCCATCCTGAAAATGTATCTACAAAGACTAGGAGATATTTAAGTCCATACCTTGCTGGCTTAATTTCAGTAAAGTCCACTTCCCAGAATTGACCCGGTCTGGTTCCTCCTAGGTGCTTTCCTGCAGGAAGCTTGGAAGGGTAAGAATTAACCAATTTACAGACCCGACAGGCTTTTGTTAGCCGTTCAGTTATTTCCTTTTGCTGTGTGTCGGTTAGTGGAAAACTCTGTTCTTCATCCTTCAGGAATGCCTGCAGTTTCTTTGAACCAAGGTGAGTGAGTTAATGTACATTTTTAACGTAGTGTAGGGCTTTCCGAAATTGCAGGCTCGGCTCAGTGAAGTTGAGGAGTTCAGGGTCAGTGTCCTTAGATGTTATCAGAAGCTTGCTGGTGCTCAGGGGTCCATTGGAATTGGGCATCTCCTTTTAAGAGCGGGTATAAGAGAGCAGCTAAAGATGCAACCCAAGGTATCCATAACCTGCAGAAGCCAGCAGTCCCAAGAAACTCTCTGAGTTGTCTTCTGTTAAATGGGGGTGGTATCTGCACAACATTTTGTTTTCTGGGCTCAGTGATCCATCGTTTCCCGCCCCTAAGGGAATAGCCCAGGAAGATTACTTCTTGCTAGCAAATTTGGGCCTTTTTGGCAGAAGCTCTATACCCGAGTTGAGCTAGCTCATATAATAGTGCTTGGGTCCCAGACTCACAGTTTTCCTTGGTGTTGGCTGCCAGCAACAGGTCATCCACATATTGAAGCAGGGTGACTTTGGGGTGTGTAGTTCTGAAGTTGTTGAGATCTCTGTGGATTGCTTCATGAAAAAGAGTGGGGGAGTTTTTGAACCCCTTTGGGAGTCTAGTCCAAGTTAGTTGACCAGATGTTTCAGTTTCTGTGTCTACCCACTCGAAAGCAAACAGCAACTGACTATCTTTATGCAGAGGCAAGCAAAAGAAAGCATATTTTAAGTCCAGAACAGTATACCATTTCTGCTCATGGTTCAGAGTGCTAAGCAGATTTTTCGGATTAGGTACCATGGGGTGAATGTCCTGCACTCTGTTGTTGATCTCTCTTAGGTCTTGAATGGGACATAGTCCTCGGTTCCTGGCCTTTTTTACTGGTAGCAGGGGAGTGTTCCAGGCCAATTGACAGGGCCTTAGGACCCAAAGGCCAGATTTTTCTGAATATGGGGCCTTATCTCATCTTTAGCTTTTTATCTCAGAGCATATTGTTTGACATTGAATGGGGAGGCTGAGGTATTTAACTCCACTGTTATTGGAGTTTTTTTCATGGCTAAGCCTAACCCAGCATTTTTTGCCCAGGCATCTGGGTAATCTGTTATCCATTTCTGGGATAGCTTGCCTGTTTGATCAGTCTTGGGGGGGGTGTGAAGAGTTGATGTTCATCTTCTACTGACATAGTTAATGCCGTGACTATAGGAGTTTTACTGAAAGATTTAGAAATTTCACTTAGGGGCCTTCAGGGTTAAAAGTCATTCTGGCCTGGAGCTGGGTGAGCAGATCTCAATTGGGCCGGGCATTCTGCGATTACTAGGAAGGATTGATGGATTTTTCCTTTCCCCAGGTCCATGGTCTTCTTAGTTGTCTAAGCCCGATATTTACTGCCGTTAGCCCCTTGAACTAGAGACCTTTTATTGGATAGAGGGCGCAATGGGGCCTTAAGGGCAGAGAATACTGCCCCAGTATCCACTTCAAAGTTTACTGGGGTCCCTTCCACTTCAAAAGTTACCCTGAGCTTGGAGAGGTGATCTGAGCCCTGTCTTTCTTAGTTATCCTCCAGAGTCAGAATGTCTGGCTGGCATGGCTGTCCCTTTCTAGGCCACTCTTTGGCCCAGTGTCCTCTTTCTTTACAGTAGCCACATTGATCTGAGGCCAGGGGTGTCATTTGGCGTGGGCCCAAGTATCCCTTCCTGTCTCCCTGTTTCTTAATTTCTGGCCTATTTGTTGTTGTGACCAGGACCTTAGTCCATACCTTAGTCTGTCTTTTGCTTCTCTCATCCTCCCTTTGCTCCCTTTCATTCTCCCTCCTTTGTTCCTTCTCTTCCTCAGTTTCTCTCTTATAGTATACTTTTTCGGCTTCTCTGACTAATTCTCACAAAGTCATATCTTGTAATCCATCTAAGCGTTGTACTTTCTTTTAATCTCCAGGGCAGCTTGCCCAATGAAGGCCATCCTGACAGATGCTTTTGATCCTCTGTGTTAAGGTCTGTAAACAAGTCAGATTGGCACCTGTTATTTTGCCAGAGAAATGTTAAAGTCTGTAAACAAGTCTGGATGGCGCCTGGCCAAATGCCAGAGGGAGTGGTTTGTGAAGTAACAAAAGCGAGCCATTAAGTGTGGAGATTCCTAATTGGTTGACTGCTGTGTCTATTTTATGCTAATTAGATAAGCTGTGCAAAATGTATAAATACTGCTCTTATTCTACAATAAATGGCTTCCACTCCTGCTGTATCAACGTACACAAGTTATTCGTCACCCCTCCCCGGGCAGATGGTGGCCCATACAGGGAGCCCTGGGACACTCAGGGGTAAGTGACAAAAAAAGCTGCCTGTCCATAGATAGGACGGGAGCAGTCTGCTCGTCCCTAGGCAGATAGGGCGAGAGGAAAAATGGCCAGTTCGAGAAAATGGAGAAGATTGATGTAGTATGTTTGTGTCTTGTTTTGTCCTGAAATGTTGTATTGTCTTTGTGATGAAAATATGGAAGAGGTGAGAAGTAAATTGATAAGGGAAAAAGGCACCCCAGTGGAACAAAGAATAGTTAGGGCATGTGTTGATAGAAGCCCAGAAACTCTAGTCAGAAAGAAAAAGAAAGTTCAGAAGGATTATCAGGAAAAATGTTGCAGCAAAAGGCTATTACTGAATACTTTTCGATACCGGAGGGTGCGTGAAACGACAAGGCGGCTGCCACCTGCCCAAGCCGATCATGGTGCAGCAAGAATTTTCCAAGCGGCAGTTGCGGGCTCTTGCCCGCCCCCCTGCCCAGGGGAGCAGATCGCCACTGTGAGCCCAAATCTAGACCTGACCTGGAGGCATAGTCTTGCAAGCTTTTTCTCCCTGTGCCCGGAAGCAGTTTGAGTCCGGGACACTCCCCAGGGCCATCTGGGGCTGCCTGGGATGCTGCAGCCACAGAAGATGCTACCAGCGTCCCTGATGTTTGGTCATTTTTAATGCGAATAACTAAGCTACAATGGTTCTCCCACACCTGGAAGCTAATGAGTAATAAGCACTATTAAGGCTTATTTAAAATGTAAAAAACCTTGAGATAATGTACTAAATTGTTCAGAAGGTTGTTTCCTTAGTGAAATGCTACAGGATTTTTTTCAGCCATCCAGAGTTCCTGCCTTCGTCCCAGTGCCGGTGAAAACAAAGTTGAAAGAATTTACAGTGTTGCTGAGAACTGGAGGAAACTTCGGCTGAGAACCCACGAGACTCAGAGCTGTTGCTATTTCTGCTGCTACAACTTAAGCTAGCTGCCTGCAAAACTTACCTGGACTGTGATATACCTGGACTGTGAGTTAATCTATTGTGACACTGCTTTATCTGGACTGAGACAACAAACTGTAATCTACAACAAATTGTAACTCGGTATTTTTGCTAATGGTGTCATTGCTGGTATAATTTTTCCAAGGGCTTCTTGCATGGAGCCGTCAATTAGCTTGAAATTGTAACATTTTGTATCCTCCCTTTCTGTTTCTAGCAGGTTATTTATGGTGTTTCTGTAAAAGACACTATGGACGTTATTTAAATTAAACAAAAGGGGGAAATGTTAAGGTCTGTAAACAAGTCAGATTGGCACCTGTTATTTTGCCAGAGAAATGTTAAAGTCTGTAAACAAGTCTGGATGGCGCCTGGCCAAATGCCAGAGGGAGTGGTTTGTGAAGTAACAAAAGCGAGCCATTAAGGGTGGAGATTCCTAATTGGTTGACTGCTGTATCTATTTTATGCTAATTAGATAAGCTGTGTAAAATGTATAAATACTGCTCTTATTCTACAATAAATGGCTTCCACTCCTGCTATATCAAAGTACACAAGTTATTCGTCAACCCCCCCCCCCCAGCCTGGCACCTCTGCTTGAGAATCTAAAGGAGTATATCTCCTATATGCCTCCATAATTCTCTCTAGACACATAGAGGGAGATTCATCAGGCCCTTGAATAATCTCTCTTACTTTGGCCAAATTAGTTGGTCGCCTAGCAGCCACTTGGAAACCCTCTATTAGAGCCCAGCAATAAGTGGACAGATGCTCCCTACCTTCAAATGTGTTGGGGTCCCAGTTGGGTCAGTTCAAGAGGAAGCTGGCTTTGATTATGTTGGGAAGTTTTGCCGGTCGCCCATCTGGTCCGAGGGTATTTTTTTCTAGCTTCCAGGAGGTTTCTCTCTCGTTCCTCTGTCATGAAGAGTCCCTAGGAGTTGTTGGCAGTCATCCCAAGTAGGCAGGTGTGAAAACGAAAGCGAGTTCTTTGAGTTATTTTAGCCGGCCCAGCTTCCTCCAGGGAAGGAGGAGCTGTGTGTGCCACGGGGATGTAATCTCGAGGGCACTGGGCCTGCCTGACTTCCTCCAATGGCGGAGAGGCTGAGTCAGCAGCAGAGGAATCACTTAGAGGGTGTTGGGGGTTAGTGGACGAGGGCAGGGGATAAGGAGGGGGAGGAGACTCCAGTAGAGTCTTGAGACTCAGGGAGAACAGAGGGTGGAGGAGGAAGAGCAGAGGGTTTGAGAGATAGAATCATGGGAAAAGGAGTAGGAGCATGGGCACGGACAAGGAAAGACTTCACCCACGAAACAGGAGATTTGTAGAGATCCTGCCAAGTTAAGATATATGGCTGTTGATCTGGATGGCTATGTGGCCCCAGGTGAAAGGCGATTTCTCTGATTTTTCAAATTAGGGGGAAGTAGAAAGATCCTTCTGGGGGCCATCCGACTCCAAAGGTGGGTCATTCTGAGGCACAGAGAGTCTGCCAGGTCCGGTGTTTTACGTAAAAAGAAAGATTCTGAGCCCTTAAGCGTACTTTGGTCCAGTGATCAAGGGTCAGGGAAAGAGGCCTTGAAGTGCTCTTTCCCATAATGAAAGATACACAGTGAAAGCAATGACACACGACACACACAAGACAAGAAAATAAAGACAGGCAATGGACGTAAAATACTGAGACCAGGACTGAGTAGCCGGCAAAACCTGATTGGATGGCAATCCCGAATCCAAAACAAAATACCACTGACTCGAGGAGACTTTTGTTCCTCGAATTTCAGAGTCCTCTTCGGCGTCCCTCAGGGACGTGGCCTGTGGCTCTGTGACACGTCTGTCAGCCACCATCAGAGAGAGCTCATGCTCATCAATGATAGCAATTTTTCCAAGCCCTAACCTGAAACCTAAAATCAGAAAGAGGCGCCTTACTTACCCTGAGAGGAGCCTGATGGGGGTCATTCTTCCGCCGCTGTCGGATTTTGCTGGGGCCTCCAGATGTAAAGGTCAGGCAAGTGTCAGAGGAAGAGACCACCAAGAGACTGTCAATTGCAATAGCAAAGGGTTTATTGGGGGTCCAGAATGCTGGGGCTCAGAGCTCACTTGAATAGAACAGAGACCCCTGAGAACAGCTTAAGCAGAGCTTAAATGATTTCTTAGGAGAGGGCAGGGAGGGATCTTTATTGATGGGTCAGGGCGGGTGGGCGGTTTGTGAGCAAACGGGTGAGGGAGTACAATCTGCAGTTTGGAAGTTGGGGACAGCACATTCTGGTAACAAGATTAGCAAACAGTTCTCAATATTTCAACAGTGTTTTGTTAAGCATAAAGAAAAACAGGAAGTGACAAGTACCTATTTTATTAACCTTTCACCAAAGCCTAAATGGAAAGTGAGCATGGATTACTAAAAAAAACCATGTCCAGGTTGCCTAATGCTCTCAAATGTCAATCCTATTGGTCACTACATATTTCTTTCTTCCTAAGATTATAAATTCAACCTCAACCCTGTTGCAAATGTCTAATCCTATCACTCACTTTATACTTTGCCTGATTTCCTAATGTCTCTATTGATATCTGCTTTCCTACATATTTTGCCAGTTCATCATTATGACTGACTCTTCATATGTGCCGACATATACATTCACTCTCTACCGGAAATGCTATTGCTAAAGAACTTTTGGTCCCAGTCCTATACTCCCTCTTCTTTCTAAACCTACCGACTGTCTTCCTAATCCAACCGACTATCCCTTTTTGACTGGATGTTCCCTTTGACATTCAATCATCCAAGGTACAATGTCCTATGCCATTGTATATTGATTTATCTGAGACACCTGTGCAGAACGTAATTCAAAGCTAAGTATCCCACTCAAGGGCCCAATGCCTTTCTGGGCTTCCAGTCTTACCTAGAATTCTGTTTTCATACTTCTATTTCACCTGTATTCTTGTAAATATCGCAGGTTCCTAATACCATTATTCATTCCACAGAATGATTCTTAACCCAAATCGAACCCGTTATTTCCCTAAACATACACTGTTCCCTCAATCTAATTTTACAGAAGAGCAGGGATAGAGTTGGTCTTACAATACAGGAATGTAGGGGATCTTCAACCTTCTTAGAACCTGAAAAGTCCATCCAGAAATGATCCCTGGAGAAGATGTAGGCAACTATGAAGGACCTGAGAGAGCAAAAGTCATCTTCTATGGCAAACAATCTGGTCAGGATGAAGGGTTGTGACAGAATAAGCCACTCTCTTCTTAATGCAGGGAAGATGGACCAAACCAGGACTGTGTGGAGAAATGTTCCTGGGTGCCTATAGTTGATATACAATTCGAACTTCTAAAAGTGTCACAGGACATAGGGGCAGCGTCCATCTCATGGGACCTTTGGAAGAAACTGTTTGGACAAAGTGGTTGCCAAGGCAGTGACCTCATTCAGTTCCTAAAGGAAGTGACCTACTCACTTCCTTGGGGATAGAACTCTCTGAATGTGGGGTCCACAAAGCCAGGCACCCAGAGCCAGTCTCAATCCCAGTCCCAGTGTGCTCACTTGCTAGGATTTACCAAAGACAGAGTCAGACTTTCTTGGTATCTACTGATATGAAAATGGCCAAATGCCAGGAGAGCTCTAAAGAGGGTCCTTTCCTGAGAAAGCAGGTAGTGGCTCAACACTGGCTTCTGACAACTTCACAGAGTTGGCCTTGAGACCAGATTTGAGACAAGACAGGCCATTTTGAGCGAACATAGTACGGCCCACCTGTCAGAGGACATTCTAGATAGTCACAGACCTACTTGGGGGACGGAGGTGACATTGTGGGTGTGGATGTGAGTTTGTGGTTTTGTCTAATGTTGTGAGAATAGGTAGGAAAGGCAGTTCTTTTGGTTTGGAGTCAACTGCTTCTAGTGATTTTTTTACAAGGTGAGTGTTTCTATGTCTGTGTTTCCCACTCTGTTTGTGGTTGTAGACATTAGAAAAAAGAAAGCATCAATGGATGTGTCCTGTCTAGTAGAAAGCTTCCCAGCATTCATCCTGCCCAATTTATGAGTGGACTCCTGCTTGCCTTATGGATGGTCAACCCTGCTATCTTCCTAAGTTCCTGCTTTCTTTTTGAATTCTGGCCACTCTCCAAAATAGGCTCATGGTTTTGTGTCCAAAATATGTACCACCTCCAAACTCTGTGACATGGCCATATACTGGATAGCTGAAGGGAATGGCGAGCATATCAGAAAATTCAGATATCAGTGTGACCAGTAAAGTGTCAGTGGGAAAACCCTGCTTTGGTCCTTTTGCTTACCTATGGTTCTGTTGCCCTGAATATCAGCAAGGTCTTTGCCTCAGACCACCCCTTTGTGAAGCCTGAAGAAAACAGTTTTCAAAAGGAAATGAATGGGCATCACCTGTGTCTCTTTGCTTAATTCCTTTGGAATGGGATGGGTCTGAATCAGCCTCTTGGCTCTGTGTGAGGCTATGGCTTAGATCCTCAGCACCTGATGGATCTAAAGAAAGATCCCATGTGTGCATCCAAAACCAAATTGGCCAAAAGAGCAGTCATTGTGGATGAAGTCTCTCGCCTTACTCTCTAAGGTTCCTGACTCCATCTGGTGAGCCTAGGGATCCATTTGATTAAATGAGTTATTCAAAGCCCTGCAGAAGCTAGCAAATAGGTGCCTGGGTTTTCTCATGTCTCCAATTCACATTAAGAATCTAAACCCCAAAATCAGTACACCTCAAATTGGAGAAGCAGAGCAGTATTAATGGCAGGAATATTTGATCACTCCTATTTAACAGGAAGGGTGTCCAGGCCACCCTGACATTACACAAATGAGGGGAATGGGAGCTTATTTTGGACACTGTCGTGGGCTCCACCCCTCATGGAAACCTCCAGCCAGAGGTTATGAGGATTGTCTATATGGAAGACAATGAGGACCATTTGGGAATGTATTGGTTTTAATTGTGGTCATTTGTTTGTCAGTTGGAAGAGATGACTGGGTCCAACTTGGCTTGAACTCTGGTGTGATTTCTCTTAGAGACTGAGTTCTGGAACTGACCTCAGAGAAGTGTTGCCATGAATTGTGTTGGGATTTTAGGAGGCCATGCATGAGAGTCGCCCATGGAAACTGAGATCTAGGCCAAGGGTGGCTTTCCACAGACCACTGGGAATCTCAGACAGTATATCACAGGATTTTATTCTGAAAGACCTGGCAGCCATAGTAGAGAGTCAAAACACACATGGAACTCACATTTTAGACCTCAATGGGCCTGGCTTCATGTGATCTTTTGGCCACTCGTTGGGTAGACTTGTCTGTGAGAGTTCTCCAGAGCTTTCATTGAAATGAGCTTCCTCATAATTTAATGGTTCCTTAATGAATTGAAACCCACAGTTCCTCCAACTAAATCCTTGAAAAATGGCGATACAAGTACCATGAAATGTTTGGAAATTCCCATGACCAGCTGGCACTGGAGAAACTTTGGATCTCCTGTTGCTGATCATGAGTGTACAAAACAGAGCCTTGATTGACTGGGTTTCATGAAAATGGTGTAGAACAGAGATGGCAGTAAATTGGAGCCTGCTGAGTAGTGGGCCTAGAGCCTAGAGTGGTGTGCAGGTGTGTGATAAAACATCTGTGGTGAGTTCACGTGTATCTGCCATTGTCTTCCAAATGGAGTGACTGACATGTGCAGCCAACAGACCCTTCAATGTAAAGGCATCTTGTTATACAGAGAGGTTTCAGGGCAATGTTCAGAATCAGGTTGCAGTTTATAAGGGGGCAAGCTATGAGTGATAGAAGCCTCGGTGGTGCATTCTCTTGTAGACCCTGATCCTACACACGTGACAGAACTCCCTCCAGCACTTTGTCCCAGTTGAACTTTTGTATTTCATAAAGCAAATACCAAATTCCCAATGGGGCATCAAGAAACACCATGAAAAGTGGAGGATGACCAAATGGCTTCACAGTCCACACGTGGAGACACTTAGCCCCCAGTAGCCACAGTTTACCTACAAAGAGGGAATTCATCACTGTTGCCTCATGTTCATTGGAATATAAGAAATCATGTCCTCCAGGTCACATCGATGCAGACCCAGCTTTGATGGTATCACTACAAAAAAAGCTAAAACTCCTGACAAGAACATATATTTCAAGTGCCCAACCTCAAAGGCAGTTTCTCAAGAAGTGCTTAGGCCAGCGGAGCTCCAAGTTTGTGGAGTGTTTACCCTGTCCCTTACATTGAGAAACTCCTCTACCACATCCAAGGTGGTGAAGTCCTGAGCATTTTCCATTCCAGATATGCATTCACAGATTTTCTTAATCTTCTCCTCTAATTTGGTCTTACTTTCGGTGAATGTAATGTCAAGAGATTGTTCTGGATGAGAGTGGGAAAATTTTTGAGTAGCACATATTTGCATACACATTGGATTCATTTTCCAATTATCCATTCGAAATACTGAATCCCTGACACTAAGCCATACCTTACTAGATTCTGACTACTTATCCTAATATGATGGAGAAAAATAACTAAAACAGAATAGAAATTCAAGCAGTTCAGAGGAGGCATGGTTTATATTTGGAGTTGTATTTTGCATTATATAAGGTAGGTGTTATAAATCAAGTTAATTTTTGGTTGAAATAGTTCTCCATTTTTTTAAAGTTATCAAATATGTGAATTCCTGTCTCTCTTTCCCTGTAGCCTATTCAGCACATGTATTTGTATATGCACATATAGTATCCTACCTGGTACCACATGTACATTCTTATGAGGTGGCTGACCGGCATATACAAATTGTGAGAATAGATCACTCCTCCTAAACGCTGTTGAAACTGAAAATTCAATATATGGGTGAGCTTCCAAGTTGAACAACATTAATCATAAATCCATGTTCAGTAAAATGAATATTTTTGGAACTGTGGATGATATATATTTTATGGTGAATTTTGATAGGCATATATATTGCTACTTTTTAATATCTGTGTTTGTGTGGATATATATATATATATATATATATATATATATATATATATATATACACACACACACACACACACACACACACATACACACACTCTCCAGATTTTTCAAAATATGAAATATATGTGTCTTATTTACACCCTCTAAATTCATTCATGTTCATATATAAATATAGTGTATATATATATATATATATATATATATATATATACACTCATATGTAGTGAGTATCAAGATTTTTCAAAATGTTAAAAATTGGTCTTATTATACACTCCCTAAATTCATTCATATTCATGTATGTGAATTTATAATCAACTTTTCACAAGATTATTCTGAGAAATATACAGCCACCTGAAATGCATATTTGTTTTTAGTACTGAAAACTAAATTCAGTGAATGTTGCATACAAATCCTAATATTTCTACAGAAACTGACCCAGTTTAACATCAATGCAAGTAGATTTCTATGGGACATGATGTGTATTTTGAAATTCATTTTTATTCAACACTGATACATTACAATTTCTTCAGTTTATGCAAATCATACGATATATATTTCATCCACAAGTTAGCAAATTTATAGGCATTTGTTTCAGATTCAATCACTTCCTCCTTCAGAACACATGTATTGCTCATTGTTTCTTGACTGGTCTTTTCATGAGACTTCTTTCCAAACACATTATTTTTGATTTCCATAATCATTTTTGAAGCAAATCTCACACTACCCTTCATGATAAACCAAAACCCTAATATCCCCATTAGATGTATAACTTGTTGGAATGAATGATTGTATATCAACATAAGATCCCTTATATATTTTCAGATATCAATTCAATCCATTATTTAAAGATGGAACCACTTATATTATTTATTCAGAGTATGGTGTATTCATGCATTATCTCTATATTCATAGACACAGGGTACACCTCTTTGAACACCAAATAGTAATTTATACATTTTCAAAATACTGCACCCAGAAATGGTGGACGAAATACTCAAGATACCAGATCTACATATGCATTTTTTTCAGAGTAATAATCTGGGCACCAAATGCAAATGTAATTGTACCAAAGCCTAAATGAAAACTGAACATGGATTACTAAAATCATCCATGTTAATGTTGCCTTATGGTTTCAAATGTCAATCCTATTAATGACTACATATTTGTTTCTTCCTAAGATTATATATTCAACCTCAACCCTGTTGAAAATGTCTAATCCTATCACTCACTTTATAAATTGCCTGATTTCCTTATGTGTCTATTGATATCTGCTTTCCTACATCTTTTCCCCAGTTCATCATTGTGACTGACCCTTCACTTGTGCTGATATTGACATTCATTCTCTAACTAAAACCCTATTGCTAAAGAACTTTTTGTCCAAATCCTATACTCTCTCTTCTTCCAAAATCTACCAATTATCTTGCTTATCTTACTGACCATCCCTTTTGGACTGGATGTTCTCTTAACGTTCCATTGTCCTAAGTACAAGGTCCTATGCCATTGTATATCGATTTATCTGAGACAACTGTTCAGAATATAATTCAAAGGTAAGTATCCCAACTAAGGTCCCAATGCCCTTCGGAGCTTCAAATCTTACTTAGATTTCTGTTTCAATACTTATATTTCACCTATATATTTTTGTAAATATTCCAGGTTTCCAATACCATTATTCATCCTGCAGAATGATTCCTAACCCAAATCGAACCTGTTATTAACCCTAACCATACACTGTTACCTCAATCTTAATTTACAGAATTACAGCAACAGAGTTGGTCTTACAATACAGGACCACAGAGGTTCTTCCACCTGCTGAGAACCTCAAAGATACATGCAGAATAGATCTTGGAGAAGGTGAAGGCATCTATGATAGACTTGAGAGAGCAAAAGTC
Organism: Callospermophilus lateralis; assembly: GCF_048772815.1. Classification (NCBI taxonomy): domain Eukaryota; kingdom Metazoa; phylum Chordata; class Mammalia; order Rodentia; family Sciuridae; genus Callospermophilus; species Callospermophilus lateralis. The sequence goes on along the minus strand of NC_135316.1, from coordinate 12,098,040 downwards.
AACTTCCATGGAAAACAACCTGGTCAGAATGTAGGGATGTGTCTGAATCAGCCTCTCACTTCTTAATGTAGAAAAGATGAACCAAACCAGGCCTATGTGGAGAGCTGATCCCGGGTACCTATGGTTGATATACCATTCTAACTTGTGAAAGTGTCAAAGGAAGTAGGGGCAGCCTCCATCTCATGGGACCCTTGGATGCAACAGTTAGGACACAGTTGTTGCCAAGACAGTGACCTCATTTAGTTCCTGAAGAAAGTAACCTACCTAATTTCATTGGTGATGGAACTCTCTGAACTTTGGATCGAAGAACCAGGCACCCAGAGCCAGTCCCAGTCCCACTCCGAGTGGGCTCACTTGTTTGGATTTACGAAGGGCAGATTCAGTCTTTCTTGGTACCTACTGATGTGAGGATGGCCAAATGCCAGGAGAGCTCTGAAGAGGGTCCTTTCCTGAGAAAACAGGTAGTGGCTCACCGCTGGCTCCTGACAACTTCACAGATTTGGGCAATGAGTACAGATCTGAGACAGGACAGGCCTTTTCTTGGGAACATCCTATGGCCCACCAGCCAGAGGACACTCGGGATAGTCACAGATCTACTTGGGGGAAGGAGGTGCATTTGTGGGTGTGGGTTTGAGTTTTTGGTTTTGTCTCATGTTCTGAGAATAGGTATGAAAGGTGGTATGTTTGGTTTGGAGGGGACTGTTTCTACAAAGCCATTTGACAAGCTGTGTGTTTGTATGTCTGTGTATCTGAGTGTCCGTGATTGTAGACATTCGAAAAGTGAATGCATCAATGGATGTGTTCAGTCTAGTAGAAAGTTTCCCAGCATTCATCCTGCCCAATTGATGAAGAGCCAATTGATGAATAGCTGTATTGAAGGGCAACACCTGCTGGCTTCCTAAGTTCCAGTTTTCTTCCTGAATTCTTGCCAAACTCCAGAATAAGCTCATGGTATTTGTCCAAGATATATACCACCTCCATGCTCTGTTACATAGCCATTACTGGATAGCTGAAGGGAATGAGAGCATCTCAGAAAACTCAGATATCAGTGTGACCAGTACAGTCTCAGTGGAGATACCCTGCTTTGGGCCTTTTGCTTACCTATTGTTCAGTTGCCCTGAATATCAGGAAGGACTTTTCCTCAGGCCACCTCCATGTGAAGCCTGAAGAAAACAGTTTTAAATTGGAAATAAATGGGCATCACCTGTGGCTCTTTTTTTAAAATTGCTTTGGAAAGTGATGTGTCTGAATCAGCCTCCTGGCCCTGTGTGAGGCTATGGCTTAGATTCTCAGCACCTAATGTATCTAAAGAAAGATCCCATGTGAGCATCCAAAACCAAAATGGCAATAAGATCAGTCATTGTGGAAGAAGTCTCTTGCCTTTCACTGTTAGGTTCCTGACCTCCATAAGTGAGAATAGGGATCCTTTGGGTCAAATGAGTTTTTCAAAGCCGTTCAGAGGCTAGCCCATAGGTGCTTTTGTTTTTTTCATGACTCCAAATCACATAAAGAATTTATCCCTGTCTGTCAGTACGACTCAAATTGGAGAAAAAGAGCAGTATTAAAGGCAGGCCTATTTGATCATTCCAGGATAACAGTAAAGGTGTCCAGACCACCCTGACTTTAGGCAAATAAGGGGCAAGGGAGCTTATTTTGGACACTGTCTTGGGCTGTGCCACTCATGGAAACATCCAGGCAGAGGTTATGATAATTGTCTATATGGAAGAAGATGAGGGCAATGTGGGAGTGTTATGGTTTTAATTGTGGTCATTTGTGTGTTGGTTGGAAGTGAATACTGGCTCAACCTGGGCTTGAACTCTGGTGTGATTTCCCTTAGAGACTGACTTCTGGAACTGACCTCAGAGAAGTATTGCCATGAATTGTGTTGGGATTATAGGAGGCCATGCATGAGAGTCGCCCTTGAAAACTGAGAACTAGGCTTTCCACAGAGCACTGGGAATCTCAGCCAGGATATCACATGATTTTATTCTGAAAGACTTGGCAGCCATAGTTGAGAGTCAAAACACACATAGACCTCACATTGTAAACCTCAATGGGCCTGGCTTCATGTGACCTTTTGTCCACTCTTCTGGGAGATTTGCCTGTGCGAGTTTTAGAACTTTCATTGAAATGAGCTTCCTATCCATTTAATGGTTCCTGAATGAATTGAAATCCACAGTGTCTCCTAATACAGCCTTGAAAAATGGCTAGATAAGTACCATGAAATTTTTCACTTTTCTATGACCAGGTGGCAGTGGAGAACCTTTGGATGTTCTGTTGATGATCATGAGTGTATCAGACAGTGCCTTGATTGACTGGGTTTCATAACATGGTGTAGAACAGACCTGCCAGTATGTTAAAGCCTTCTGAGTAGTGACCCAGAGCTGTTGTGTGCCTGTGTGTGATAAAACATCTGTGGTGGGGCCATGTGGATCTGCCATTGACTTCCAAATGGCTTGTGGCTTACCTGGTGCAGCCAGGAATCCCTTATATGTCTGAAACCTCTACATATTAAGGCATCTTGTTATTTGGAGAAGTTTCAGGGCAATGTTCAGAATCAGGTTGCTATCTTCAAAGGAGCAAGCTATGTGGGATAGAAGCCTGGTTGGTGCATTCTCCTGCAGACCCTGACCCACCACACGTGACAGAACTCCCTCCAGCACTTTGTCCCAGTTGAACTACTTGTATTTAATGAAGAAAATATAAACTCCCAGTACAGCAGCAAAAAACACCACGAAATGTGGAGGATGACCATATGACTTCACAGTCCACACGGGGAGACACTTTGCCTTCAGTGGCCACAGTTTACCTACAAAGAGAGAATTCAGCACTGCTGCCTCATGTTCATTGGAAAATAAGAAACCATGTCCTCCAGGATACATATATGCAGACCCAGCTTTGATGGTCTCACTACAAAGTAAGTTAAAGCTCCTGAGAACAACATATATTTCAAGAGCCCAACCTCAGAGGCAGTTTCTCCAGAAGTCTTTTGGCCGGCTGAGCCCCATGGATGTGGAGTGTTTACCTGTTAGACCAAGATTCAAGAAAAGACAACTGACTCAAATTAAAGTCAAACTAATTAAAGCTAATTATTTCCACTCCCCGGGCTGCCTCTCCCTCACAAAACAGCGGTAACAAGACAGCAACCCCACCTTTTCTACAGCCCAGCTTTATAGTCCTGAAAGTTACACAAATGGGGGGTTACAGATAACACAACTTTGACAAGCATCACACTAATGGTAGTTTACATTTTTTTTTTTGCTGGCCCCAACATCAGAATTTATGAGGACCATTAGAACCTCAGAGAGGGTCGTTATCTGGCTAGGGAAGGCGAATATTTATGAGGCGTCACTAAAGTTTCAGAGAGGGCTGCTATCTGGTCAGAGAGCCTGTCATGGCTGAGTTCAAGGCACGGTCAGGCATTCCAAGCAGGTTCAGAATTTGCAGTAATTTATAGTTAATCCAAAATTATCTATGCTTGCCTTTGAGGCAAGATGGCTCCCAATATTAATAAGAGATCAGGTTGGATCTATCATTCCCCCCTTTTCTAATGTGTGCCTTTCAAATCTTTGATAGGTTAGGGAAAGAGCACTGAGGGAATTTTAATCACTCAGGCAACAGTCTCCAAATTTTTAGAACTCTCCAAAAACCCGTCTCCCTGGTTTTACCTGACTTAATTAATTACTTATAATTATAGTCTATTTATTTTTGGCTCCATTGTTTTAAGAACAGAAGCATCACTCATTTTGGCTTCTTCTAACCTGAGAGAGGGTGATGTGAGGGGGCATGGCATAAGGGACATGAGTTGCCTTTTATAAGTCAGTTGAGGGACATGAGTTGCCTTTTAGAAGTTAGTTCGGTTTGAAGTCTGGTTGGGGAATAACAGGTTGTAACGTCATCTGGGAATGGGTTCTTCTATGAGAGAAACAAAAACCATGAGTACTGAATAATGTTGCAGCAGCTGGAACATGTGACTGTATAGAAGTTTCCTCACCAGTCTTTAATATTCCCAGTTATCTGGACTGTCAACATAACATTTAAATTTTAGTGTTAAAGTTGTCCCTCCCCATAGGATAGAGTTTAATAATTTAATGTCATCTGATCTTTCAAAATACTTTTACTAGTATGACCTCTGTGTCTAATAGAGAAACCTTTAATTCTGTTACTCAATGGCTGGATAAACATACTAGCAAATACCAAGCCTACCTTTGTAGGTTAGGAATATCTGTAGGCCTTAAACTAAATACTTCTGCCTCTGGCATATCCTCTTGATAGTCTCTTTTTATAGTTATCAGGCATTCCTGTCTGAGAATTCTTCTTTGTAGCCTCTAGTCTTACTTATTTTGGGAGGCTAACATAAAGTGTATACCTTAATATATTGTTATTATTATTATTATTATTATTATTAATTAAAATGTGCAGGAATGGCTGTATTTTGGTTGTAACTCTCTTTGCTAAGTGTTTAAGATGACACAGTCAAACTGACTTTTGTTTCTATCTATTGTTACCAGTCAGCTGAGATTTTATGGGAGTAATTCCTGGGGAAACTTGAGAGCAGCTTCTCAGTTCCACTAGTGCCATTTGTGATAGGTGGGTCCAGATCATGCTTGACCATGTGGCTTTTCTCGGAAGCATCAGGGATGTCTCCCTTCTCTGATGACTCTTCTCTTCGTAGCAAATGCACTGACTGGCTTTCTGTTCTCCAGTGGTCTCATTAATCTCCCTGATCGGGAGGTTATGTGGCCCAGAGTTGCAAAGCTCTTTAGAGAAGTCCCCTGTTCCCTGGATTCAGACTGACTCAGAGGGCAAGAGCCAAATATTGGTTTTCTTGGCCCTTTTCATTTAACTTTAATTTTAAATCCTAATCTTAAAAATCCAGTGAATAAAATTTAACAGCCTTATATTAAGAGTACTGAGCTTTAATGGCTATACCTTTATAACTATTTATCTTTTTATTAATTGGGATCTGTATTATTCTGTCTATCTTTTAGGTGACAACTTATTATCTTAAATGAACCAATGTTTTGTTCTTAAAGCAACACTTCTGTAAAACAATAACAGAGAATCTTATAAGATCACTTATAAGGAAATTACAAAATAAAATTTTTTAACAAGAATAAAAATACTATGTTTGCGTAATAGCTACCCTGAATTTTTTGGCTAAGTTTTACATTATATCCCCTGTTTGAGATCCTAGTAATCTTGACAGAGAAAAAAAAAACGACTTTTGAACATAACATTAATTGAAATAAAATATTACCTACTGCTTTCGTAGTCATTCTCACATGTAGTAAGATCGGACACAGAGCCTTATCTCAGGGAAGGCATGGCTCTTTATAAATATTAAGTTTTATAGTTCTAAAGCTGATTTTTGTTTTTTAAATATCATTTTACAAAGTTTACATAAATTGTTTGAGGTTATATGAACATTAGCTAACACCATATGCTATCACATTTAAAACATTAATTACAGAAAGGCTGAAAGTTTTTTACCTTTACATAGATTAGGCTCTCATTAAATTAAAAATATATTTAAATTGTTCCCCAATGTAAAAAGTAACATAAAACTTTTCGTATCTTATTGATAACAGGTAAATAAATCCCCAATAAATTGTTTTTACCATACAGCTTCAGAACACCAGCTTGATATAATACTCTTTTAAAGTTTCTACCTTATAGAATTGTAAACCTGGAAGACATGAGCATATTAATAGCATCAAAATTACATTGATGTTTCTTCATTAATCAAATTTAGCTTTTAAAGAAATGGCAGTACAGTGCTCTAAAATAACAGTTCTTATTTAATCAGTTGTTTAATTTTTATGGTTGCTTGCTCTATAAAAAATAAAACTTCATAAATACAATGTTATAGGTAAACTTATGTTTAAGAAATTTTTGTCTCTTTAAAACATGACTGATTTTTAAAATCTTATACAGATTTTAGTACAAACTTATACAGACCTTAGTAAATTAATCAGATGTCAATCAAAAGTACTCATGAGTGAGTAATACCATATCAAATTTACTTTACTTATTTATCAAAATATTAGACAAATGTATTGAACAGTTTAAACCATTTTTTGGTTGCAGGAAAAGTCCTAGAACCAAGGCATTATATATCTTTAGTCAAAATTAATATTTTATTAGATTTTTGAACACCTAGAAAAACTTGTAAGCTTAAATATAAAGACATTTATTTTTATCTGGTTATCTAATTTAAATTGAACCATTTTAATCATTTGAATTAAAAATCTTTGGATCCACTTTTTAACATTTGTTTTTATGACCGCTTTTTTAAATGAGTGCTCCATATATATGTGTATTTGTGTATCATATCTATGATATACTAATATATATATATATATATATATATATATATATATATATATATATATAATACAACACGTAACAAAAGTGTGCACAAATAATAATAATGAAGGCTTTGTTGCTTTTCGCAGGTGAAATCTCCATTGGAATGTTTCAAAATCTCCACAGTTGGTCAAAGATAGAACTGATCAAAAAAACATTAACCTAGGTCTGTAGGATCAAAATCATGGGTTCAAAAAATATAAAGAATCTAAGGAAAAAAATAAGAGTCCTTGAAAAAATGACTGGCCAGTCTTTAGCAGATACCATACAATTTACCGTTTTTTCCCCCCTTAGGCTTCAGATCAGTCTCTTACTGAGCTTGCAGACTTCTTTCATTTGCATTTAAACATAATTCCTGGTTGAGGTCTTGAAGGAGCAGGAAAAAACTGCTATTCTGAAGACACACCTCAGGCCTAAGGCATTTTAACCATAATTTTCAGGTTAGGATGTTGAAAATTATGATAGAAATTTAAGATACAATTCACAAAATTTTATATCTTTATATCTTGTTTTGTCAAAAGATATACTATGATTTACTATCCTTCTCCAAATTAATGCACTGGTACACACAGTGACATTTTCCCAGGCTACCCAATTCAAAATTGGTGAAAAAAAAAAAAAAAAGACGGAATGATTGGGAAGTTACTTGCCATTTTGGAAGTAGAGTTCTTTAGTTTTACATTGTAAGTATTTAAGTTCTCTTGCATGAATTATCTGAAATCATAAACTAAACAATTACCAAAACCTGACTATTCACTGCAAGATTGTTCAATGCTTCAAAAAACCATTCAGATACCAGATTGTTACAATAAAACATCATCATTTAGACACACATTCATCTAAGATCATTTCCAAGAAACAATTTAAAATATCAACACATTATTGCACATGTCTTATAGGGCCAGATACAAAAACAAAGGACAGACAGAAAGGAGCTCCAGAGTATGGCTGACAGACAGAAGCCTTTAAAACAGAGCAGATAAGAGAAAAATCTCCTACACCAGTGGCATCATAGATGTCCCCACAAAGGGACCACATGTTTTCACAGAGGGCCAACCTGAAATGTAAAATCAAGGGTCTCCATGGTGACTTTACTGCATTTAGTGTCCCCATTTTCTTTTTCTCTTTTTTAAGAAGACAGAGGTGGCATAATCCTTACAGTGCAGGGAAGGAGGAGGAAATTCCCTGAAGCAACAGGGCTTCAGCAGCTGCTGAGAGTCCCTCAGTCCCTCCTTTTACTTACAGGATTAGCTCCTCTGGTTCGGTTCCACCCCAAGCACGCTCTATCTCCTAACATTTCAGTAGTCAGCTCTCAAAAATTTCCGGGACGGGCGGCGGGGGGGTGGTGTATCAAAATTTGTAACTTAAAGTTCGGTTCCTGATCTTGACACCAATTAATGCCAATTTAAAAATGAGGACAGGTTTTTGCAAAAAAATTGGGAGGTTTATTGCTTTGCTAACAAAAAAGAAACACAGGGGACTCTGCCCAAAGTTTGTGACTCTCTTGATCTGGAGGTACAAGGTGTTTTAAAGGAGTTTCACTTGTTAACCTGGGAGATACTCAGTTCTTAGGTCCCCAACAGGCATTGCCCTGTGCAGTGGGTGTGCTCCAGGCAGCCAGCTAGGGGCTTCTCTCATCCTGCTTATCAAATGGGGATAAAGTTCATCGTAGTTCCTTAAAACACATTCCAAAGGGGTGTTAGGCTTACTTGCTTTGTTACCCATTTTCACGTCCAATATCCTTAAATGTTTTCCACAGAAATCACACAACAAAACACACAAAAACAAACAAATAATAAACATATAGAACACAGAACAAAACACAAAAATACAGAAACCAAGCAACGAAGCAGAAAAACAGAGGAGCAATACAACATCTTGCTAAAGCTCCGGGGTATGAACGTGTGCTTGCTCATCCGCAACTCTCTACCGTTCCAGAAAAATTCCCCACAGAACAGAATAGAGGACAGAACAATTTTCATTACTGTCCTGGACAGGAGTATATGTGAGCCTCCTCAGGCCGCCTCTATGTCATCAGGAGAGATTTCCCTTCCAGGATATCAGATGTTATAAAGGCGCCACTTACCTATGGAGGCCTCCTCCACCAGGTGCTTGCTCATAGTTTTAGTGCGTTGGTTCACTACAGTGCTCCCCGGACCTAAGGCTCACTCCAAGGCCTTGGAACATCTCAAATTGCACACCCCCTAGAGTGGCTCTCCAGCCAGGAGCCCTGGAGGGAAGGCCAGCTTTAGAATTTCCAGCAGCCTGGTCTTGTGTTCTGGTGGGGCAGGGTCATCTCACTGGGGAACTCCAAAATGTTAGACCAGGACACAAGAAAAGACCACTGATTCCCAAATACAAAAGCATATAAAAAAAATTTTGCAACATGATCAAGTAGGATTCATCCCTGGGATGCAAGGCTGGTTCAATATACGGAAATCAATAAATACTATTCACCACATGAATAGACGTAAAGACAAGAACCATATGATCATCTCGATAGATGCAGAAAAAAAAATTGACAAAGTACAGCATGCCTTTATGTTCAAAACACTATAAAAACTAGGGATAACAGAAACTTTCCTCAACATTGTAAAAGCTATATATGCTAAACCTCAGGCTAGCATCATCCTAAATGGAGAAAAACTGAAGGCATTCCCTCTAAATTCTGGAACAAGACACGGATGCCCTCTATCACCACTTCTATTCAAATTAGTTCTTGAAATACTAGCCAGAGCAATTAGACAGACAAAAGAAATTAATGGCATAAAAATAGGAAAAGAAGAACTTAAATTATAACTATTTGCAAAAGACATGATAATATATTTAACAGACCCAAAAGGGTCTACAAGGAAACTGCTAGAGTTAATAAATGAATTCAGCATAGTGGCAGGATATAAAATCAACACACATAAATCAAAGGAATTCCTGTATATCACCAACAAACTTCTGAAATGGAAATGAGGTCTACCCCTCCATTCACAATATCCTCAAAGAAAATAAAATTCGTGAGAATAAACCTAACACAAGAGTTGAAACATTTAAACAATGAAAACTACAGAACCCTAAAATGAGAGAGAGAAGAAGATCTTAGAAGATGGAAAAATGTACCCTGTTCATGGATAGGCAGAACTAACATCATCAAAATGGCGTTATTACCCAAAGTTCTTTACAGGTTCAATGCGATGCTAATTAAAATCCCAATGGCATTTCTTGTAGAAATAGATAAAGCAGCCATGAAATTCGTATGGAAAAACAAAAGACCCAGAATAGCAAAAGCAATCCTAAGTAGGAAATGTGAATCTGAAAGTATAGCGATACCAGAGTACAAACTGTACTACAAAGTAATAGTAACAAAAACAGTGTGGTACTGGTACCAAAACAGGCAGGAGGACCAATGGTACAGAATAGAGGACACAGAGACTAATCCACAAAATTTAAATTTTCTTATATTTGATAAAGGGGCTAAAATCATATTGGGAGAAGGATAGCATCTTCAACAAATGGTGCTGGGAAAATTGGAAATCCATATGCAAGAAAATGAAACTGAATCCCTTTCTCTCACCATGCACAAAAGTTAACTCAAAATGGATCAAGGAGCTAGGTATCAAATCAGAGACACAGCATCTGATAGAAGAAAATGTTGGCTATGATCCACATACTGTGGGGTCGGGCTTCACATTTCTTATAGGACGCCCATAGCCCTAGAGTTAATAGCAAGAATAAATAAATGGGACTTACTTAAACTAAAAAAATTTTTCTCAGTAAGAGAAACAATAAGAGAGGTAAATAGAGAGCCTACATCCTGGGAACAATTTTTTACCCCTCACACTTCAGATAGAGCCCTAATATTCAGAATATAAAAAGAACTCAAAAAATTAACAATAAGATAACAAATAACCCAATCAACAAATGGGCCAAGGACTTGAACAGACACTTCAGAGAGGAGGACATACAATCAATCAACAAGTACATGAAAAAATGCTCACCTTCTCTAGCAGTCAGAGAAATGCAAATCAAAACCACCATAAGATACCATCTCACTCCAGTAAGATTAGCAGCCATTAGGAAGTCAAACAACAATAAGTGTTGGCTAGGATGTGGGGAAAAGGGTACACTTGTACACTGCTGGTGGGACTGCAAATTGATAAGGCCAATTTGGAAAGCAGTATGAAGATACCTGGGAAAGCTGGGAATGGATCCACCATTTGAACCAGCTATCGCCCTCCTCGGACTATTCCCTGAGGATCTTAAAAGAGCATACTATAGGGATACAGCCACATCAATGATCATAGAGGCAGAACTCACAATAGCTAGATTGTGGAACCAACCTAGATGCCCTTCAATAGATGAATGGATAAAAAAAAAGTGACATCTATACAAAATGGAGTACTATGCAGCAATTAAAAATACAAAATCATAGAATTTGCAGGAAAATGGATGGCATTAGAGCAGATTATGCTAAGCGAAGCTAGCCAATCCTTAAAAAAAATGCCAAATGTCTTCTTTGATATAAAGAGAGCAACTAGGAACAGAACAGGGAGGAAGAGCATGAGGAAAAGATTAACATTAAACAAAGACGAGTGGGGGGAGAGAAAGGGAGAGAGAAGGGAAAGCATAAGGAAATGATAGGAGACCCTCAATATTACACAAAATTACATAGAAGAGGATGTGAGGGGAAAGTGGGGGGAACAAGGGAGAGAATTGAACAACAGCATATGAGGTAGAGAGGGATGATGGGAGGGGAGGGGAGGGGGGATAGTAGGGGAAAGGAAATGTAGCAGAATACAACAGTCACTAATATGCCATTATTTAAAAATGTGAGTGTGTAACCGATGTGATTCTTCAATTTGTATTTGGGGTAAAAATGGGAGTTCAAAACCCAATTGAATCAAATGTATGAAAGATGATATATCATGAGCTTTGTAATGTTTTGAACTACCAATAAAAAAAAGACCACTGATTCCAATTAAAATCAAATTAATGCAAGCTTATTATTTCTTTTTTTTCCATTTTTTATTGTTCCAATCTTTTTTTTAATTAATTTTTATTGTAGGTTGTTCAAAACATTACTTAGTTCTTGATATATTATATTTCACACTTGATTCAAGTGGGATATGAACTCCCGTTTTTACCCCATATACGGATTGCAGAATCACATCAGTTGCACAACCATTGATTTACATATTGCCATTCTGGTGTCTGTTGTATTCTGCTGCCTTTCCTATCCTTTACTATCCCCCCTCCCCCATCCCCTCCCCTCTTCTTTCTCTACCCCTCTACTGTAATTCATTTCTCCCCCCTTACATTTTTCCTCCTTTCCCCTCACTTCCTCTTATATGTAATTTTGTATACCCCTGAGGGTCTCCTTCCATTTATAGGCAATTTCCCTTCTCTCTCCCTTTCCCTCCCACCTCTCATCCCTGTTTAATGTTAATCTTCTTCTCATGCTCTTCGTCCCTACTCTGTTCTTAGTTACTCTCCTTATATCAAAGAAGACATTTGGCATTTGTTTTTGAGGGATTGGCTAGCTTCACTTAGCATAATCTGCTCTAATGCCATCCATTTCCCTCCAAATTCTATGATTTTGTCATTTCCTAATGCAGAGTAATACTCCATTGTGTATAAATGCCACATTTTTTTATCCATTCGTCTATTGAAGGGCATCTAGGTTGGTTCCACAGTCTTGCTATTGTGAATTGTGCTGCTATGAACATGGATGTAGCAGTGTCCCTATAGTGTGCTCTTTTTAAGTCTTTAGGGAATATACCGAGTAGGGGAATAGCTGGATCAAATGGTGGTTCCATTCCCAGCTTTCCAAGAAATTTCCATACTGCTTTCCAAATTGGCCGCACCAATTTGCAGTCCCACCAGCAATGTACAAGAGTACCCTTTTCCCCACATCCTCGCCAGCACTTGTTGTTGTTTGACTTCCTAATGGCTGCTAATCTTACTGGAGTGAGATGGTATCTTAGGGTGGTTTTGATTTGCATTTCTCTGACTGCTAGAGATGGTGAGCATTTTTTCATATACTTGTTGATTGATTGTATGTCGTCCTCTGAGAAATTTCTGTTCAGGTCCTTGGCCCATTTGTTGATTGGGTTATTTGTTATCTTATTGTCTAATTTTTTGAGTTCTTTGTATATTCTGGATATTAGGGCTCTGTCTGAAGTGTGAGGAGTGAAGATTTGTTCCCAGGACGTAGGCTCCCTATTTACCTCTCTTATTCTTTCTTTTGCTGAGAAAAAACTTTTTAGTTTGAGTAAGTCCCATTTGTTGATTCTAGTTATTAACACATGTGCTACGGGTGTCCTATTGAGGAATTTAGAGCCCGACCCCACAGTATGTAGATCATAGCCAACTTTTTCTTCTATCAGACGCCATGTCTCTGATTTGATATCAAGTTCCTTGATCCACTTTGAGTTAACTTTTGTGCATGGCGAGAGAAAGGGATTCAGTTTCATTTTGTTGCATATGAATTTCCAGTTTTCCCAACACCATTTGTTGAAGATGCTATCCTTCTTCAATTGCATGCTTTTAGCGCCTTTATCGAATATAAGATAGTTGTAGTTTTGTGGATTGGTTTCTGTGTCCTGTATTCTGTACCATTGGTCCACCCACCTTTTTTTTTTACCAGTACCATGCTGTTTTTGTTACTATTGCTCTGTAGTATAGTTTGAAGTCTGGTATAGCTATACCGCCTGATTCACACTTCCTGCTTACCATTGTTTTTCCTATTCTGGGTCTTTTATTTTTCCATATGAATTTCATGATTGCTTTCTCTATTTCTACAAGAAATGCAGTTGGGATTTTGATTGGCATTGCATTAAACCTATAGAGAACTTTTGTTAATATCGCCATTTTGATGATGTTAATTCTACCTATCCATGAACAGGGTATATTTTTCCATCTTCTAAGATCTTCTTCTATTTCTCTCTTTAGGGTTCTGTAGTTTTCATTGTATAAGTCTTTCACCTCTTTTGTTAGGTTGATTCCCAAGTATATTATTTTATTTGAGGATATTGTGAATGGGGTGGTTGTCCTCATTTCCACTTCAGAGGATTTGTGGCTGATATACAGGAATGCCTTTGATTTATGCGTGTTGATTTTATATCCTGCCACTTTGCTGAATTCATTTATTAGCTCTAATACTTTCTTTGTAGACGCTTTGGGGTCTGCTAGGCATAGAATCATGTCATCTTCAAATAGTGATAATTTGAGTTCTTCTTTTCCTATTTTTATGCCTTTAATTTCTTTCGTCTGTCTAATTGCTCTGGCCAGTGATTCGAGAACTATGTTGAATAGAAGTGGTGAGAGAGGGCATCCCTTAAAATTTGTTTTTATGAGTGCTTTTTTTATTATGAGCGCTCCTTATATATGTTAATTTCTGTATCATATGTATGATTAAATATATATATATATATATATATATATATATATATATATATATATATATATATATATACATGCAACAAATAACAAAAGTGTGCACACATAATAATAGTAAAGGCCTTGTAGCTTTTAGCAGGTGAAATCTCCATTGCCATGTTTCAAAAACTCCACAGTTGGTCAAAGATAGAACTGATCAGAAAAACATTAACCTAGGTCTGTAGGATCAAAATTATGAGTTAAAAAAATTAAAGGATTTAAGGAAAAAAATAAGAGGCCTAGAAAAAATAACTGAACAGAAATTAGTAAATATCATACTATTTACTTTTTTTTTCCTTAAGCCTCATATCATTCTCCTACTGATCTTGCAGGCTTCTTTCATTTGCATTTCAATCTAAGTCCTGGCTGAGGTCTGGAAGAAGCAGGAAAAAACTGCTATTCTGAGCAGACACCTCAGGCCTAACGCATTTTAACCATAATTTTCCAGATAGGATGTTGAAAATTTTGATACAAGTTTAAGACAAAATTTACAAAATTTTATATCTTTACATCTTGTGTTGTCAACAGAAACCATGCTATGATTTACTATCTTTGTCCAAATTAATGCACTGGTACACACAGTGACATTTTCCCATGCTAACCAATTAAAAATTGGTGAAAAAAAAAAGACTGAATGATTGGGAAATTTCTTGCCAACTTGGAAGTAGAGTTCTTTAGTTTTACATCCTAAGTATTTAAGTTCTCTGGCATGAATTATCTGAAATCATAAACTAAAAATTATTTGAACCTGACTTTTAACGGCAAGATTCTGCAATGCTTCAAAAACCCAATGAGCTACAAGATTGTTACAATAAAACATCATCATTTAGACACACATTCAGGTAAAATCATTCCCAAGAAACAATATATAATATCAACACATTATTGCACATGTCTTAAAGGGCCAGAAACAAAGACACACAACAGACAGAAAGGAGCTCCAGACTATGACTGACAGAGAGAAGCCTTTAAAACAGAGCAGATAAGAGAAAAATCTCCTACACCAGTTGCACCACAGATGTCCTCACAAGGGGACCAGATGTTTTCACAGAGGAGCATCCTGAAATGTAAAATCAAGGGTCTCCATGGTGACTTTCCTGCATTTAGTGTCCCCTTTTTTTCCCCTCTTTTTTAAGAAGACAGAGGTGGCATTATCGTTAAATTGCAGGGAAAGACCTAGGGAATTCTCTGAAAAAATAAGGCTTCAGCTGCTGCTGGGAGTCCCTCAGTCCCTCTTTTTACTTACAGGATTTGCTCCTCTGGTTCAGTTCCACCACAAGCATGCTCCATCTCCTAACATTTCGGTAGTCAGCTCTCAAAAAGTTCCAGGGTGCAGGTGGGTTACCAAAATTTGTAACTTAAAGTTGGGTTCCTGAACTTGAAGCTAATTAATGCCAATTTAAAAATGAGGACAGGGTTTTGAGAAAAAGAAAAAGGAAGGTTTATTGCTTTGCTAACAAAGATAAACACAGGGACTCTGCCAAAAGGTTGTGACTCTCTTTATCTGGAGGGACAAGGGATTTTAAAGGAGTTTCACTTGTTAACCTGGGAGATACTCAGTTCTTAGGTCCCCTGCAGGCACTTCCCTCTGCAGTGACTGTGCTCCAGGCAGCCAGCTAGGGGCTTCTCTCATACTGCTTAACAAATGGGTGTAAAGTTCATTGCAGTTCCTTTAAACTCAGTCCAAAGTGTGTCAGGCTTACTTGCTTTTTACCCATTTTCATGTCCGATATCATTAAGTTTTCACCACAGAAATCACACAACAAAATGCACAAAAACAAACAAACAAAAAACATATAGAACACAGAACAAAACAACAACAACAACAAAAAAAAAAAAAACAGAAATCCGGCGCCGAAACAGAAAAACAGAGGAGCAATGCAATGTCTTCCTAAAGCTCCCGGTAGGAGCGCATGCGTGCCCGTTGGCACCTCTCTACCCTTCCAGATGAATTCCGTAGAGAACAGAACAGATGACAGAATGATTCTTGTTACTGTCCCAGACAGGAGTATATGTGAGCCTCCTCAGTCCACCTCTCTGTCATCAGAAGAGATCTCTCTTAACCGGATATCAGATGTTATTAAGGCACCAATTACCTATGGATGCCTCCTCCCCCAGGTGCTTGCTAATAGTTTTAATGCGGTGGTTCACTGCAGTGCTCCCTGAACTGAAGGCTAACTCCAAGGCCTTGGAACATCTCAAGTTGCACAAACCCTAGAGTTGCTCTCAAGCTTGGAGCCCTGGAAGTAAGGCCAGCTTCAGAATTTACAGCAGTCTGGTCTTGTGATCTGGTCCGGCAGGGTCATCTCACTGGGGAACTCCAAAATATTAGACCAGGAACGCATGTAAAGACCACTGACTCCTAGTAAAATCAAATTAAGGCAAGCTTATTATTTCAAAGGGAAAGGCTACCTCTCCCTCCCAAAATGGCGGGAACAAGACAGCAAACCCACCTTTCCTATAGCCCAGCTATATAGCCCAGAAAGATACACAAAAAGGAGGTTACAGATAACAGAACTTTAACAAGCATCACACTAACGGTAGTTTACATTTTTTTTTTTGCTCACCCCAACATCAGAAATTATGAGGACCATTAGAGCCTCAGAAACTCGTTGTCTGGCCAGGGAAAGAAAATATTTATGAGGTGTCACTAAAGTTTCAGAGAGGGCTGCAATCTGGTCAGAGAGCAAGGCATGGGTGAGTTTAAGGCATGGGCAAACATTCCAAGCAGGTTCAGAATTTGCAGTAATTTATAATAAAGCCAAAATTATCTTTTCATGGCTTTCTGGCAAGTGGGCTCCCAATTTTAATAAATGATCAGGTTGGGTCTATCAACCCTGTCCCTTACTTTTGGAAACTCCCCTTCCACATCCAAGGTTGTGAACTCCTGAGCATTTTCCATTCCAGATATGTATTCAGAGATTTTCTAACTCTTCTCCTCTAATTGTGTATTACTTGGGGCGAATGTAATGTCAAGGCATTGTTCTAAATGAGAATGGGAAGATTTTTTGCATACACATTGGATTCATTATCTATTTTTCCATTCGAAATACTTAATCCCTGACACTAAACCCTACCCTACTAGACTCTGACTACTAATGCTAATATGATGGAGATAAATTACCCCAACAAAATAGAAATACATGCAGTTCAGAGGAGGCATGGTGCATAGTTGGACTTGCCTTTTGCATTATATAATGTAGGAGTTATAAATCTAGCAAATTTTCAATTGAAATAGTTCTCCATGTGTTTTGAAAGTTAACAAATATTTGAATTCCTGTCTCCCTTTCTCTGTAGCCTATTCAGCACATGTATTTTTATATGCACATATCAAATCCTATCTGGTACCACACGTACTTTCTTGTGAGGTGGATGAATTGGAAGATACAATTTGTGAGAATAGATCACTCGATCTAAATGCTGTTGGAACTGAAAATTCAACCTATGGGTGAGCTTCCTAGTTGAACAACATTATACATAAACCTATGTTCAGTAAAATGAATATTTTTGGATCTGTGGATGATATATATTTCATGATGAATTTAGATTGCCATATATATTGCTACTTTTTAATGTCTGTGTGTGTGTTTTATATCTATATATACTCTCCAGATTTTTCAAAATATGAAATATATGTGTCTTATTATACACTCCCTAAATTCATTCATATTCATATATGTGGATTTATGATCAACTTTTCACAAGATTATTATCAGAAATATTAATCAACCTGAAATACATATTTGTTTCCTAGTACTGAAAACAAACTTCAGTGAATGGTGCATACAAATCCTAATATTTCTACAGTAACTGATCCAGTTTAACATCAATGTGTATAGATTCCTATGGGACATGAAGTGTATTTTGACGTTCATTTTTATTCAACTCTGGTACATTACTATTTCTCAGTTTATGCACATCATAGGATAAATATTTCATCCACAATTTATCAAATTGATAGGCATTTGTTTCACTTTCAATCACTTCCTGATTCAGAACACAAGTATTCCTTCATGTTTCTTGACTGCTCGTTTCATGAGACTTCTTTCCAAACACATTATTTTCAATTTCCATTATCACCTTGAAGCAAATCTCACACACCCATCATGATAAACCATAAAAGTAATATTACCATTATATGTATAATTGGTTGGAATTAATGATTGTATATCAATATAAGATTTTCTGCATATTTTCAGATATCAATTCAATCGGTTATTTAAAGTGTAATCAGTTATATTATTTATTCACAGTATGGTCTCTTCATTCATTATCTCTACATACATAGACACAGGGTACACCTCTTTGTACCCCCAATACTAATTTATATGTCTTCAAAATATTGCTCCCAGAAATGGTGGAAGAAATACTCACGTCAACTGATCTACATATACATTTTATCACAGTAATATTCTGGACACAAAATGCAAAGTTCACACTTATGATTGTACCAAAGACTAAATAGAATGTAAACATGGATTACTAAAAAAATCCGTGTCCAATTTGCCTAATGCTCTCAAATGTCAATCCTATTAATGACTACATATTTGTTTCTTCCTAAGATTATATATTCAAACTCAACCCTGTTGAAAATATCTAATACTATCACTCACTTTATACTTTGTCTGATTTCATAATGTCTCTATTGATATCTGCTTTCCTTCATATTTTCCCCAGTTCATCACTGTGACTCATTCTTCACATGTGCTGACATTGACATTCACTCACTAACCAAAACCCTATTGCTAAAGAACTTTTGGTCCAATTCCTATACCCACTCTTTTTTCTAAACTTACTTACTATCTTTCTAATCCTACCTACTGTCCCCTTTTGACTGCATGATCTCTTCGACATTCAATCATCCAAGGTACAAGGTCCTATGCCATTTTATATCGATTTATCTGAGACATCTGTGCAGAACATAATTCAAAGCTAAGTGTCACAATCAAAGGCCCAATTCCCTTCTGGGCTTCAAATCTTACCTAGATTTCTGTTTTCATACTTACATTTAACCTATATATTCTTGTAAATATTGCAGGTTCCCAATACCATTATTCATCCTGCAGAATGATTCCTAACTCAAATCGAATATGTTATTAATCCTAACCATACACTCTTCCATCAATCTAACTTTACAAAAGAGTAGGGACACAGTTTGTCTTACAATACAGGAATGTAGGGGATCTTCCACCTCTGAGAACCTCAAAGGTCCTTACAGAAATGATCCCTGGAGAGGATGTTGACAGCTATGAAGGACCTGAGAGAGAAAAATTCATTTTCCATGGAAAACAACCAGGTCAAAATGAAGGGATGTCTGAATCAGCCTCTCTATTCTTAATATAGAGAAGTTTGACCAAATCTGGCATGTGTGGAGAGCTGTTCCCGGGTGCCTATTTTTGATATACAATTCTTAGCTTGAAGTGTCACAGTAAGTAGGGGCAGACTCCATCTCATGGGAACCTAGGAAGCAACTGTTAGGACAAAGTGTTTGCCAAGGCAGTGACCTCATTCAGTTTCTGAATGAAGTGACCTACCTCACTTTTTTGGTGATGGAACTCTCTGAACTGGGGTTTCAAGAAGCCAGGCACCCAGAGTCAGTCCCAGTCCCAGTCCCAGTGGGCTCACATGTTTGTATTTACCAAGGTCAGAGTCAGACTTTCTTGGTACCTACTGATGTGAGGATGGCCAAATGCCAGGAGAGCTCTGAAGAGGGCCAGTTCATGAGAAAGCAGGCAGTGTCTCACCAGTGGCTCCTGAAAATTTCACAGAGTTGGCCAAGGAGACCAGATCTGAGAGAGTTTCCCAATACTATTATTCATCCCGAAGAATGATTCCTAACCCAAATTGAACATGTTATTAACCCTAACATACACTGTTCCCTCAATCTAACTTTACAGAAGAGCGGGGACAGTGTTGGTCTTACAATACAGGAATGTAGGTGATCTTCCACCTGCTTAGAAACTCAAAGGTCCATGCAGAAATCATTCCTGGAGAAGATGTAGGCAGCTATGAAGGACTTGAGAGAGCAAAAGTCATCTTCCAATGCAAACAACCTGGTCAGGATAAAGGTTTGTGTCTGAATCAGCCTCTCTCTTATTAATGTAGAGAAGATGGACCAAACCAGGCCTGTGTGGAGAGCTGTTCCTGAGTGCCTATGGTTTATATACCATTCTAGCTTGTGAAACTGTCACAGGAAGTAGGGGCATCCTCCATCTCAAGGGACCATAGGAAGCAACTGTTAGGAAAAAGTGGTTGCCAAGGGAGTGACCTCATTCAGTTTCTGAAGGAAGTGACCTCACGTCACTTCCTTGTTGTTGGAACTCTCTGAACTTGGGATCCAGGAAGCCAGGCACCCATTGCCAGTACCAGTCCTACTCCTAGTGGGCTCACTTCTTTGGATTTACCAAGGACAGAGTCAGTCTTTCATGGTACCTACTGATGTGGGGATGGCCAAATGCCAGAAGAGCTCTGAAGAGGGGCCTTTCCTGAGAAAGCAGGTAGTGGCTCATGCTGGCTCCTGAAATCTTCGCAGAGTGGGCCAAGAAGAACAGATCTGAGACAAGACAGGCTATTTTTGGGGAACATAGTATGACCCAGCAGTCAGAGAATACTCCAGATAGTCACAGATGTACTTGGGGGAAGCAGGTGCCTTTGTGGGTGTGGGTGTGGGATTCTGGTTTTGTCTCATGTTCTGAGAATAGGTTAACCAGTACCCTGGTTATTAATTGGTAGTTACATTATGCTTATAGACCCCAGAACTCAGGACAGGTAGAAAAAATAAATAGAACCATTAAATAGACCTTTACAAAATTAAGCTTAGAGACCTGCATAAAAGATTGGACTATGCTCCTGCCTTATGCACTGTTTCATGCAAGAAATACTCCCTCTGTTTCTTTGTGTAACCTCAACCCCTGTGAAATTCTCTATGGTGCCCTTCCTCCAGTAAGGGACCTAACCCCAACTCTAAGACATAAGGATCCCTTCCACACACCCTAGCTTTACAGACTTAAAGCTCTTGAAAGAACTCAGTGATATCTGTTCAAACAGCTGGCCACGGCCTACCAAGCTGGGGACAAGGGGACTCCACTTCAATATAATGTAAGAGACTTCAAATACATAAGAAGACATCAGGTTTCATTCCTGGAACCCCGCTGGAAAGGAACATATCAGGTACTACTTATAACACCTACATCAGTAAATGTATACGGAATCAATTCCTGGATCCATGCCTCTCATCTCAAGCCTGCACTCTGTCCAGACTCTTGCTGGAAACTGGAAATGACTAGTAACCCTTTCAAATTGTGTATTCACCATATGAATAAGGCTATATACTCTCCCCTTGGCCACCAGTAGTCCTAAACCTCATCAGGTGGTTCAGCAGCGATGGCTGATGACAAATCCTACTAGAGAAGAAGTATGGTCTATCTCGCATACAGCCCCCATAGGGACCTGGTGGCCATCTCTCCACCCAGACATTTGTCAGATGGCTATAGGTTTTTCCTATTGGGATATATAAGATAAAGTGGATCCCACTAAAATTCTATTAAATCCCTTCTGTATCATAGATAATGGAAACAAACATTATGGATGTAGGGACACGTGAGCAAGATGCAGGTTGGCTAGCCAAGATTACTATGTTTGCATGGCAGACTATCAAAGCCACAAACAGCCACGGCTGTGAGGGGGAAAAGCCAACTTCTTCTGTAAGTCATGGGGATGTTAGCATACAGAGACTGCCTGGTAGAACCCAAACTCCCCATCAAATTTAGTACACAGCAATGGCCATATTACCAATTAGACAACCAAAACCGATGGACCCCAGAAGGCTCTCGATCCTCAAATTCTGCGTGACATTTTTAACTTCTACAAGTGCTCAAAAGGGTGGAAGGAGATTCCCCTACGTGAAGACCTTTTCCCTCCTTCACTCACGTCCTGAACTATGCTTCTCCAATAGATCCTAACTCTCAGCCTTCTGCTCCAGACTCTCTGCTGTCACTCCCACCTCAGCAACCTGACTTCACCCCTCCATTTACTAGATCAAAAAACCAAACCTCTGCCGGTTCTCAGACCATTGCCCCCTTACTGAGGTATCAGGTACTGTGGTACCCCTCCACCCACTCAGTCCTCTTTTCTCCAGTCAGTGCCCAGAGCAGGCCCCATCAGGTCCTCTTACCAGCTAACCCAAAGCTCAAACCAGTTGAGGAGATCCCTCAGACCACTATCCAAGATTTAATGAAAATGGCCTTTAAAGTTGCTTTGTCATCACTGAAAACAGGTGACTAAGAATTTAAAGTCCCTCACAGGCTTTTTGGGATACTCACTCCTGTGTCCCCTCTGCTCTACCTGTTCTACTGCTCAAGTTTTTGTTGCCAGGAAAATCACAAACCCCTTTCCCAATATTCTTTTACATCTCTCCTTCCTAATTCTCAGATAAACGGAGCTGCTCTCAGCCTTGCTTTCCACGTTTTGCCCCTCTTTACCAGGCCCACAGAAAAGTCTTATATGACCTTCTCCAGAAGTCTTCACCATGGCTGAATTTAGGACTTTCAGCAAAAGAGTCCCTATAAAAGAGTTCAATGTAGATAAACTCCCTGTTTTCATGTCGCCCTGTTCTACTTGGCCAGTGGCTGGAAAAATCAGCACTCCTAATCTAGACACCTCCTTACGAGTTTTTCACAAAATAAGTGAACAAGGCCTCAGGCCTTGAGCTGGGGCTTCACAGAGATGACTACAATTCTAAGTAAAAAAGTTACCAACTAGGCTCCATGGTAACAGCTGGCAGGGAGAAAAAAAAGAGAAAAAAAAGCTCTCCCTGTCCCAAGTGTTTTTGAAAAGTTAACTTGCCCAGAACAGAGGAAAAAATAACAGAAACAAAAACTGCTTTTTGTGAACTTCTGCAGACTGTGAACTTCTGAGCCCCTTCCCTTACATGTTGGGTACAAATTCTGAAACTACCTAAACTTGGGGTTCAGAAGATTAATTGATTACAACAGAAGCAATGCCTTCTAAATCCGTTTGCAAACAAATAGGGCTGTTTCCCTGTCTTCGGTGCTATCTTAGGTTCCTTTCCTTTTCCGTACCTACAACAGTATAATTCTATATACTTAAACATTGTTTATGTTTTCATGAAATGGTCAACAGATGTGATTAATTATGTAATGGTGCAGATGTTTCCCAGAGTGTTCTAGGATGATGCATGTTCATTTAAACATCAAATCGGAGGGCATGCAACCTGGTTCCCACGGGAACCTGTATCTCTCACTTTAGCCATCCTATTAGGAATAGGAGTTGCTGCAGGAGTGAGCACAGGAACCCTAGTCCATGGGACACAACAAATGACCCAATTAGAAGCAGCAATAGACCAAAAATTAAAGATAATAAAACCACCATCACAGCTTTACAGGAATGTTTAACCTCTCTCTCTGAAGTTGTTTTACAGAACAGGCGTGGGTTAAACCTTCTCTTCATGAGAGAAGGGGGACTTTGTGCTGCATTGAGGGAAGAAGGTTGTTTTTATGCCGACCATACTGGAGTTGTATAAGAACCTATGAGTATATTAAGAAAATGCCATTAAGAGTGTCAATGAGAGAGAGAGGCCCAAAAAGGTGGTTTGAGTCTTGGTTCACACAGTCCCTCTGGTTAACTATGCTTTCATCAGCCCAGGCCTGTCCATTAATAATCCTCATATTATTGCTAACTGTAGGACCCTGTTGGCTCAACCATGTAGTTTCCTTTCTCGAAGCTCAAATTGCACAAGTTAAACTTATGGTAATCAGACAACAATATACCCCACTAGGAGACATAAAATGTGACACTCTTCAATGATTACTTTCATGATTAAAAGTAACCAGAAGAAGAATTGGGGAATAAAAAGTTAATAAAATAGGTACTTGTCACTTCCTATTTTTCTGTATGCTTAATAAAACACTGTTGAAATCTTGAGAACTGTTTGCTAATCTTGTTCCCAGAATGTGCTGTCCCCAACTGCCAAACTGCAGAATGTACTCCCTCATCCCGTTGAAAGCAAACCGCCCACTCTCCCTGATGCATCAATAAATTTCCCTCCCTGCCCTGTCCAAGGAAAGTATATAAGCTCTGTTTAAGCTGTTCTCAGGACTCTCTGCTCTATTCAAGTGAGCTCTGAGCCCCAGCATGCTGGACCCTCAATAAACCCTTTGTTGTTGCATGAGACAGTCTCTTGGTGGTCTCTTCCTCCTATGCCTGCCCGACCATTACAATATTCCAACTCTATATTCTTATAAATATCTCAGGTTCCCAATACCATTATTCATCCAGCAGAATAATTCCTAACCCATATCAAACATGTTATTAAGCATAACCATACACTCTTCCCTCAATCTAACTTTACAGAAGAGCAGGCACAGAGTTGGTATTACAATACGGGAATGTAGGGGATTTTTCATCTGCTGAGAACCTCAAAGATCCATGCAGATATGATCCCTGGAGAAGATGTAGGCAGCTATGAAGGACCTGAGAGAGCAAAAGTCATCTTCCATGGAAAACAATCTGGTCAGTATGAAGGGTTGTGTCTGAATCAGGCTCTCAAATTTTATGTAGAGAAGATGGACCAAACCAGGCCTGTTTGGAGAGTTGTTCCCAGGTGCCTATGGTTGATACACCATTCTAACTTGTGAAACTGTCACAGGTAGTAGGGGCAGCCTGCATCTAATGGGACCCTTGGAAGCAAATGTTAGGACAAAGTGGTTGCCAAGGCAGTGACCTCATTAAGTTCCTGAAGGAATTGACCTCACCTCACTTCCTTGTTGATGGAACTATCTGAACTTGGAATCCAGGAAGCCAGGCACACAGAGCCAGTCCCAGTCCCAGTCCTAGTGGTCCCACTTCTTTGGATTTACCAAGGACAGAGTCAGTCTTTCTTGGTACCTACTGATGTGAGGATGGCAAAATGCCAAGAGAGCTCTGAAGAGGGGCCTTTCCTGAGAAAAAGGTAGTTGCTCACTGCTGGCTCCTGACAACTTTACAGAGTTGGCTAAGGAGGACAGATCTGAGAGGGGACATGCCATTTAAAGGGAACATACTGTGGCCCACTAGTCAGAGGACACTCCAAATAGTCTCAGAATTACTTAGGAAAAGGAGGTGCCTTTGTGGGTGTAGGTGTAGCTTTGTGGTTTTCACTTGTTCTGAGAATAGGTATCAATGGCGGTTTGGTTGGATTGAGTGAACTCTTTCTGGTAAGTACTTTGACAAGGCGAGTGTTTTTATGTCTGTATATAAAACGGTGTTCGTGGTTGTAGACATAAGAAGAGAGAATGCATCAATGGATGTGTCCTGTCTAGTAGAAAGCTTGCCAGCCTTCATCCTGCCCAATTTATGAATGGACTGCTGCTTGACTTATGAATGGGCAACATCTGGTATCCTCCAAAGTTCCTGTTTTCTTCCTGAATTCTGGCCTCTCTAAATAATAGGCTCATGCTTTTGTGTCCAAGATATGTACCAACTCCAAGCTCTGTGACATGGACATGTACTGGATACCTGAAGGGAATGACGAGCTTCATAGAAAACTCAGATATCAGTATGACCAGTAAAGTCTCAGTGGAGAAAGCCTGCTTTGTGCCTTTTGCTTACCTATTGTTTTATTGCCCTGAATGTCAGGAAGGTCTCTGCCTCAGGCCTCCCCTTTGTGAAGCCTGAAGAAAAGAGTTCTCAAATTGAAATGAATGGGCATCACCTGTGGCTCTTTGCTTAATTGCTTTGGAAAGGGATGTGTCTGAATCAGCCTCTTGGCACTGTGTAAGGCTGTGGCTTAGATTCTCAGCACTAGATGGATCCAAAGAAATATCTCATGTGTGCATCCAATACCAAAATGGCTAAAAGAGCAGATATTGTAGATGAAGTCTCTCGCCTTCCTATGTAAAGTTCCTGACCTCCATTAAGTGAGAATAGTGATACTTTGGGTCAAATGAGATATTTAAAGCCCTGCATAGGCTAGCCTATAGGTGCATGGGTTTTCTCATGATTCCAATTCACATAAAGAATCTAAACCGCACAGTAATTAGGCCTCAAATTGGAGAAGCAAAGCAGCATTAATGGCATGCCTATTTGATCACTCCTGGTTAACAAGAAGGGTGTCTAGGCCACACAGACTTTAGGCAAATGAGGGAAAAGGGAGCTTATTTTGGACACTGTTGTGGGCTGTGCCCCTCATGGAAACCTCCTGCCAGAGGTAATGATGAGTGTCTATATGGAAGAAGATGAGGGCCATGTGGGAGTGTTTTGGTTTTAATTGTGGACATTTGTATCGTGGTTGGAAGAGATGACTGGGTCCACCTGGGCTTGAACTCTGGTGTGACTCCCCTTATAGACTGAGTTCTGGAACTGACCTCAGAGCAGTATTGCCATGAATTTTGTTGGGATTTTATTAGGCCACGCATGAGAGTCACCCTTGGAAACTGAGATCTAAGGCCAGTGTGGCTTTCCACAGAGCACTGGGAATCTCAGCCAGGATATAACATGATTTTATTCTGAAAGACTTGGCAGCCATAGTTGAGAGTCAAAAAACACATGGAACTCACATTGTAGACCTCAATGGGTCTGGCTTCATGTGACCTTTTGGCCACTCTTTGCTAAGACTTGCCTGTGAGAGTTCTCCAGAGCATTCATTGAAATGAGCTTCCTCACCATTTAATGGTTCCTGAATTAATTGAAACCCACAGTTCCTCCAACTTCATCCTTGAAAAATGGCTAGATAAATACCATGAAATTTTTGAAATTCCCATGACCAGTTGGCACTGGAGAAACTTTGGATGTCCTGTTGCTGATCATGAGTATACCAGACGGTGCCTTGATTGACTGGGTTTCATGAAAATGGTGTAGAACAGATATGCCAGTAAGTTGGCTGAGCAGTGGCCCTAGAGCAGTGGTGGGTAGGTGTGTGACACAAAATATGCGCTGGGGCCATGTAGATCTGCCATTGGCTTCCAAATGCCTTGTGACTGACAGAATGCAGCCAGCACACCCTTATATGTAAAGGCATCTTGTTATATGGAGAGTTTTGACCCTGTCCCTTACTTTTGGAAACTCCTCTACCACCTCCAAGTTTGTGAACTCCTGATCATATACCATTCCAGATTTGTATTCTCAGAATTCCTAACTCTTTTTCCCTAATTGTTTCTTACTTGGGGTGAAAGTATTGTCAAGACATTGTTCTGGATGAGAGTGGGAAAAATTTTATGTAGCACATATTTGCATACACATTGGATTCATTTTCCAATTTTCCATTCAGAATACTAAATCCCTGACACTAACATATACCCTATTAGACTCTGACTACCAATCCTAATATGATGGAGTAAAATAACCCAAACGGAATAGAAATACACACAGTTCAGAGAAGGCATGGTGTGTAGTTGGAATTGTCTTTTGCATTATATTGGGTAGAAGGTATAAATCTAGTTAATTTTTTTATTGAAAGAGTTCTCCATGTGTTTTTAAAGTAAATAAATGTATGAATTCGTGTCTCCCTTTCTCTGTAGCATATTCAGCACATGTATTTTTATATGCACATACAGAATCCTACCTGGTACCACTCCTACATTCTTGTGAGGTGGCTTACTTGGCAGATACAAATTGCGAGAAGACATCACAGCTCCTAAACACTGTTGGAACAGAAAATTAAACCTATGGGTGAGCTTCCAAATGAACAACATTATACATAAATCCATGTTCAGTAAAATGAATATTTTTGCATCTGTGGATGATTTTTATTTCATGGTGAATTTCGATTGGCATATATATTGCTACTTTTTAATGTCTGTGTGTATATATATATATACAGTCTCCAGATTTTTTAAAATATGAAATATATGTGTCTTATTACACACTCCCTAAATTCATTCATATTCATGTATGTGGATTTATAATCAAATTTTCACATGATTATTCTCAGAAATATTCATCCACCTGAAATACACATTTTTTTCCTACTAGTGAAAACTAACTTCAGTGAATGGTGCATACAAATCCTAATATTTCTACAGTAACTGACCCAGTTTAAAATCAATGCGAGTAGATTCCAGTAGGACATGCTGTGTGTTTTGACGTTCACTTTTATTCAACACTGGTACATTACGATTTCTTCAGTTTATGCACATCATAGGATATATTTTTCATCCACAGTTTCGCAAATTTATAGGCATTTGTTTCACTTTCAATCAATTCCTTCTTCAGAACACAAGTATTCATCCATGTTTCTTGACTGGTCTTTTCATGAGACTTCTTTACAAAACAAATTATTTTCAATTTTCATAATCATTTTTGAAGCAAAACTCAGACACCGTTCATGATAAACAATAACACTAATATTAACAATAGATGTATAACTGGTTGGAATGAATGATTTTATATCAATATAAGATATCTTAAATATTTTCAGATATCAATTTCATCCATTATTTAAAGTGGAACCAGCTATATTATTTATTCACAGTGTGGTCAATTCATGCATTATCTCTATATTCATAGACACAGGGCACACCTCTTTGTACAACCAATACTTACGTATATGTCTTCTAAATATTACTGCCAGAAATGGTGTAAGAAATACTCATGTCACCAGATCTACATACACATTTTATCACAGTAATATTCGGGAAACAAAAAGTAAATGTCACACTTATGATTGTACCGAAGTCTGAATGGAAAGTGAACATGGATTACTAAAAACATTCCTGTCCATGTTGCCTAATCCTCTCAATTATCAATCCTATTGGTGACTACATATTTGTTTCTTCCAAAGACTATATATTCAAACTCTACCCTGTTGAAAATGCCTAATCATATCACTCACTTTATACTTTGCCTGATTTCATTATGTCTCTATTGATATGTGGTTTCCTACATATTTTCCCCAGTTCATCATTGTGACTGACCCTTCACATGAAGTTATGTTTACTTTCACTCTCTAACCAAAACACTATTCCGATAGAACATATATTCCAAATTCCATACTAACACTTCTTCCTAAACCTACTATCTACCTAATCCTACCGACTATCCGTTTTTGACTGGATGTTCTCTTCGACATTCAATCATCCAAGGTACAAGGTCCTATACCATTATATATCTATTTTTCTGAGACATTTGTGCACAACGTAAATCAAAGTTAAGTATCCCAATCAAGGTTCCAATGTCCTCTAGGCTTCAAAATTACCTAGATTTCTGTCTTTATTCATATTTTTAACCTCTATATTTTTATAAATATCGCAGGTTCCCAATACCATTATTCATCCTGCAGAATGATTCCTAACCCAATTCAAACATTTTATTAACCCTAAGAATACACTGTTCCCTCTATCTAAATTTAATGAAAAGCAGGGACAGAGTTGGTCTTACAATACAGGAATGTAGGGGATCTTCCACCTGCTGAGAACTTCAAAGGTCCATGTAGAAATGAACCCTGGAGAAGATATAGTCAGCTATGATGTACCTGAAAGAGCAAAAGTCATCTTCCATGGCAAACACCCTGGTCAGGATGAAGGGGTGTGTCTGAATCTGCCTCTCTCTTCTTAATGTAGAGGAGAAGGACCAAACCAGGCCTGTGTGGATAGCTATTCCCGGGTTCCTAAGGTTGACATACCATTCTAACTTGTGAACATTTCAGAGGAAGTAGGGGAACCCTCCATTTAATGGGACCCTTGGAAGTAACTATTAGGACAAAATGGTTTACAAGGCAGTGAATTCATTCAGTTCCTGAAGGAAGTGACCTCACCTCACTTCCTTGGTGATGGATCTTTCTGAAATTGGGATCCTGTAAGCCAGGCACACAGAGCCAGTCCCAGTCCCAGTCCCAGTGGGCTCACTTGCTTGGATTTACCAGACAGAGTCAGTCTTTCTTTGTTCCTACTGACATTATGATGCCAAAAGCAAGGAGAGCTCTGAAGAGGGGCCTTTCCTGAGAAAGCAGGTAGTAGCTCAAAACTGGTTTCTGACAACTTAAAATAGTTGGCCAAGGAGACCAGATCTGAGACAGAACAGGACATTTCGGGGGAACATTGTATGGCCCACCAGTCAGAGGACACTCCGTAGAGTCACAGACCTACTTGGGGGAAGGAGGTGCCTTTGTGGGTGTGGTTGTGGGTTTATGATTTTGTCTCATCTTCTGAGAATAGGTAGGAAAGGCAGTTAGTTTTTTTTTTTTTTTTTTTTGGAGTGTACTGTTTCTAGTAAGACGTTTGACAAGGCGAGTGTTTCTATGTCTGTGTATTCCAGTGTGTCCGTGGTTGTATACATTAGAAAAGAGAATGCATCAATGTATTTGTCCTGTCTAGTGGAAAGCTTCCCAGCATTCATCCTGCCCAATTTATGAATGGGTTCCGGCTTTCCTTAAGGATGGGCAACACCTACTATCTTCCTAATTTCCAATTTTCTTCCTGAATTCTTTCCAATCTCCAGAATTGGCTCATGGATTTTTGTCCAAGATATATACCACCTCCAAGCTCTGTGACATGGCCATGTACTGGATAGCTGAAGGGAATAGCGAGCATCTCGGAAAACTCAGATATCAGTGTGACCAGTAAAGTCTCAGTGGAGAAACCTTGCTTTGAGCCTTTTACTTACATAATGTTCTGTTTTCCTTAATTTCAAGAAGTTCTTTGCCTCAGGCCACCCCTTTGTGAAGCCTGAGGAAAACAATTTTCAAATGGAAATGAATGGGCATCACCTGTGGCCCTTTGCTTTATTGCTTTGGAAAGGGATGTGTGTGATTCAGCCTCTTGGCCCTGTGTGAGGCTGTGGCTTAGATTCTCAGCACCTGATGGATCTAAAGAAAGATTCCATGTGTGCATCCAAAACCAAAATGGCCAAAAGAGCAGTCCTTGTGAATGACGTCTCGCCTTCCTCTGTGAGGTTCCTGACTTCCATCAATAGGGATCCTTTGGGTCAAAGGAGTTCTCCAAAGCCCTGCAGAGGTGCTTGGGTTTTCTCATGACTCCAATTCACATAAAGAATCTTAACCTCTGAGTCAGTTGGCCTCAAATTAGAGAAGCGGTGCAGTCTTCACAGCATGCCTATTTCATCACGCCTGGTTTACAGAAAGTATGTCCAGGCCACCCTGACTTTAGCAAATGAGTGGCAAGGGAGCTTATATTGGACACTGTCTTGGACTGCATTCCTCATGAAAACCTCAAGCCAGAGGTTATGATGAGTGTCTATATGGAAGAAAATGAGGGCCATGTCGAAGTGTTTTGGTTTTAATTGTGGTCATTTTTGTGTCAGTTGGAAGAGATAAGTGTGTTCACCTGGGCTTGAACTCTGGTGTGATTCCACTTAGAGACTGCTATCTGGAACTGACCTCAGTGAAGTATTGCCATGAATTGTTTTGGGATTTTAGGAGGCCACGCATGAGATTCGCTCTTGGTATCTGTGATCTAGGCCCAGGGTGGCTTTGCACAGAAAACTGGGAATCTCAGCAAGGATATCACATGATTTTATTCTGAAAGACTTGGCAGCCATAGTTGAGAGTCAAAACACACATGGACCTCACATTGTAGACCTCAATGGGCCTGGCTTAATGTTACCATTTGGCGTCTGTTTCGGTAGCCTTGCCTATGAGAGTTCTCTAGAGCTTTCATTAAAATGAGCTTCCTCACCATTTAATGGTTCCTGAATTAATTGAAACCCACAGTGTCTCAAATTCATTTTTGAAAAACGGCTAGATAAATACCATGCAAGTTTTGAAATTCCCATGACCAGGTGGCACTGGAGAACCTTTGGATATCTTGTTCCTGATCATGAGTGTACCAGACAATGCCTTGATTGACTGGGTTTCATGAAAATGGAGTAGAACAGAGATGCCAGTAAGTTGGAGCCTGATGAGTAGTGGGCTTGGAGCAGTGGTGTGAAGGTGTGTGATAAACATCTGTGGTGGGGCCATGTCGATCTGTCTTTGGCTTCCAAATGGCTTGTGACTGACATGCTGCTGCCAGCAGACCCTTATATGTAAAGGCATCTTATTATATGGAGGGGTTTCAGGGCAATGTTCAGAATCAGGTTGCTCTTGTCAAGGGGGCAAGCTATGTGGGATAGAATCCTGGTTGGTGCATTCTCCTGTATACCCTGACCCAACACACCTGACAGAACTCCCTCCAGCACTGTGTCCCTGATGAACTCCTTGTATTTTTTGAAGCAACACCAAACTACGAGTGCAGCCGCCAGAAACACCACGAAAAGTGGAGGATGACCAAATGACTTCACAGTCCACGCGGGCAGACACTTAGACCCAGGTGGCCAAAGTTTGCTGACAAAGATAGAATTCATCACTGCTGCCTAATGTTCATTGGAAAACAAGAAACCATGTCCTCCAGGTCACACAGATGCCATTCCAGATTTGATGGTCTCACTACAAAGGAAGCTAAATCTCCTGACAACAACATATACTTTAAGTGCCCAAACTCAGAGGCAGTTTGTCAAGAAGTCTTTAGGCCAACAGAACTTCATGTTTGTGGAGTGTTTACCCTGTCCCTTACTTTTGGATACTCCTCTCCCAACTCCAAGGTTGTGAACTCCTGAGCATTTTCCATTCCGGATATGTATTCACAAATTTTCTATCTCTTCTCCTCTAATTGTGTCTTACTTGTGGTGAAGGAAATGTCAAGGCATTGTTCTGGATCAGAGTGGGGAGATTTTTGTGTAGCACATATTTGAATACACATGATTAATTTTCCTATTTTCCATTCGAAATTCTGAATCCCTGACACTTACCCATACCCTACTAGACTCTCACTACTAATCCTAATATGATGGAGAAAAATAACCCAAACAAAATAGAAATACAACCAGTTCAGAGGAGGCCTGTTGTATAGTTGGACTTGCCTTTTGCATGATAAAGGGTAGGTGTTACAAATCTAGTAAATTTTTAAATGAAAAAGTTCTCCATGTGTTTTTAAAGTTAACAAATATGTGAATTCCTGTCTCCCTTTCTCTGAAGCCTATTCAGAACATGTATTTTTACATGCACATATTGAATCCTACCTGGTATCACACTTATATTTTTGTGAGGTGGATGACATGGCAGATACAAATTGTGAGAAGAGATCACTCCTCCTAAACCCTTTTGGAACTGAAAATTCAACCTATGGGTGAGCTTCTTAGTTGAACAACATTTTACTTAAATCCATGTTTAATAAAATAAATGTTTTTGCTTCAATGGATGATATATATTTCATGATGAATATCTATTGGCATATATATTGCCAGTTTTTAATGTCTCTGTGTGTGTTTTGTGTGTGTGTGTGTGTGTGTGTGTGTGTATATATATATATATATATATATATATATATATATATATATATATATATATTCTCCAGATTCTCTAAAACATGAAGTATATGTGTCTTTTATACACTCCATAAATTTATTCATGTTCATGTACTTGGATTTATAATCAACTTTTCACAAGATTATTCGAGAAATATTCATCCACCTGAAATTCATATTTGTTACCTAGTACTGAAAGCTAACTTCAGTGAACGGTGCACACAAATCCTAATATTTCTATAGTAACTGACCCCGTTTAATATCAAAGCAAGTTGATTCCTATGGGACATGTTATGTATTTTGACATTTATTTCTATTCAACACTGGTGAATTACTATTTCTTCTGTTTTTGCACATAATAGGATATATATTTAATCCAAAAGTTAACAAATTTACAGGCATTTGTTTCACTTTCAATCACTTCCTGCTTCAGAACACACGTATTCCTGCAGGTTTCTTGACTGTTTTTTTTCATGAAACTTCTTTCCAAACACATTATTTTTGATTTTCATAATGACTTTTGAAGCAAAATACACACAATTTTCATGATTATCCATAAACCTAATATTTCCATTGGATGTATAAATGGTTATAATGAATGCATGTATATCAATATAAGATTTCATGTATATTTTCAGATATCAATTCATTCCATTATTTAAAGTTGGAACCAGTTATATTATTAATTCTCAGTATGGTCTCTTCATGCATTATCTCAATATTCATAAACACATGGTATACCCATTTGTACCCCCAATACTAATTTATGCATCTTCAAAATTTTGCTCCCAGAAACAGTGGAAGAAATACTCCACCTGATCTACATGTACATTTTATCACTGTAATAATCTGGACACAAAATGCAAAGTTCACCTTTACGATTGTACCAAAGCATAAATGGAAATTGACCATGGATTACTAAAACATCTATGTCCAAATTGCCTAATGCTCTCAAATGTCAATCTATTTGTGACTCCATATTTATTTTTTCCTAAGATTATACAGTCAAGTTCAACCCTGTTGAAAATGTCTAATACTATCACTCGCTTTGTACTATACCTGATTTCCTAATGTCTCTATTGATATCTGCTTTGATACATATTTTCCCCAGTTCATCATTGTGAGTGACCCTACAATGTGCTGATATTGACATTCACTCTCTAACCGAAACCCTATTGTTAAAGAACTTTTGGTCCAAAGTCTATACTCGCTCTTATTTCAACACCTACCGACTCTCTTCCTGATCCTACAGACTATCCCTGTTTGATTGGATGTTCTCTTCTACATTCAATCATCCAAGGTACAAGGTCCTATTTCATTGTATATTGATTTATCTGAGACATCTGTGCATAACGTAATTAAATGCTAAGTATCCCAATCAAGGGCCCAATGCTTTTCTGGGCTTCAAATCTTACCTAGATTTCTGTTTTCATACTTATATTTCACTTATATATTCTTAAAAATGTCACAGGTTCTCAATACCATTATTAATTGAGCAGAATGATTCCTAACCCAAATCAAACATGTTATTAACCTTAACCATACACTGATCCCTAAATCTAACTTTTCAGAAGAGCAGGGACAGAGTTGGTCTCAAAATACAGGCATGTAGGGGATTTTCCACCTGCTGCGAACCTAAAAGGCCCATGCAGAAATGATCCATGGAGAAGATGTAGGCAGCTACGAAGGACCTGAGAGAGCAAAAGACATCTTCCATAGCGAACAACCTGGTCAGGATGATAGGTTGTGTCTGAATCAGCCTCTCTTTTTTTCATGTAGATAAGGTGGACCAAACCAGGCCTATGTGGAGAGCTGTTCCTAGGTGCCTATGTTTGATATACCATTCTAACCTGTGAAAGTATCACAGGAAGTAGGGGCAGCCTCCATATCATGTTACCTTTGGAAGCAACTGTGAGGACAAAGTGGTTGCCAAGGTAGTGACATCATTCAGTTCCTGAAGGAAGTGACTTCATCACACTTCATTGTTGATGGAACTGTCTGAACTTGGGATCCAGGAAGCCAGGCACTCAGAGCCAGTCACAGTCCCAGTCCTAGGGGTCTCATTTGTTTTGATTTATCAAGGAGAGAGTCAGAGTATCTTGATAACTACTGATGTGTGGATGGCCAAATGCCCGGAAAGCTCTGAAGAGGGGCCTTTTCTGAGAAAGCAGGTAGTGGCTCACCACTGGCTCCTGACAACTTCACAGAGTTGGACAAGGAGACCAGATCTGAGAAAGGACAGGCCATTTCAGTGGAACATAGTATGGCCCACCAGTCATAGTACACTCTGGATAGTCACAGTCCTACTTGGGGGAAGGAGGTGACTTTGTATGTGTGTGTGTGTTTGTGGTTTTGTCTCATGTTCTGAGAATAGGTAGTAGCGGCGGTTTGTTTGGTTTTGAGTGAACTGTTTCTAGTAAGTCATTTGACAAGGCGAGTGTTTCTATGTCTGTGTATCTCACTCTGTCCGTGGTTGTAGACAGTTGAAAAGAGAATGGATATATGGATTTGTGTTGTCTAGTAGAACGCATCCCAGCATGTATCCTGCCCAATTTATTAATGGACTGAGGCTTTCCTTATCTATGTGCAACACCTGCTATCTTTCTAAGTTCCTGTTTTCTTCCTGAATTCTGGCCAATATCCAGAATAGGCTCATGGTTTTCTCTCCAAGATATGTACCACCTCCAAGCTCTGTGACATGGCCATGTACTGGATAGCTGAAGGGAATGGAGAGCATCTCAGAATACTCAGATATCAGAGTGACCATTAAAGTCTCATTGGAGAAACCTTGCTTTGGGCCTTTTGCTTACCTATTGTTCTGTTGACCTGAATGTCAGGAAGGTCTTTGCCTCAGGCCACCTCTTTGTGAAGCCTGAAGAAAACAGTTTTCAAATGGAAATGAATGGACATCCCCTGTGGCTCTTTTCTTAATTTCTTTGGAAGGAGATGTGTCTGATTCAGCCTTTTGGCCCTTTGTGAGTCTGTGGCTTAGATTATCACCACCTGACGGATCTAAAGAATGATCCCATGTGTGCATTCAAACCAAACTGGCCAAAAGAGCAGTCATTGTGGATGAAGTCTCTCACCTTCCTCTGTAAGGTTCCTGGCCTCCATCAAGTGAGAATAGGGATCCTTTGGGTCAATTGAGTTCTTAAAAGCCCTGCAGAGGCTAGCCCATAGGTGCTTGGGTTTTCTGATTACTCCAATTCACATAAAGAATCTAAACCCCACAGTCAGTAGGCCTCAAATTGGTGAAGTGGAGCAGTATTAACGGCAGGCCTATTTGACCACTCCTGGTTCACAGGAAGGTTGTCCAGGCCACCCTGACTTTAGGCAAACCAGAGGCAAGGGAGCTTATTTTGGACACTGTCTTCGGTTGCGCCCTTCATGGAAACCTCTAGCCAGAGGATATGATGAGTGTCTATATGGAAGAATATGAGGGCCATGTGGGAGTGTTTTGGTTTTAATTGTGGTCATTTGTGTGGCAGTTGGAAGAGATGACTTGTAAGATTCCAGCAGACGTCGGAGGAAGAGACTACCAAGAGACTGGCTCATGCAACAGCAATGGGGATTTATTGAGGATCCAATCCAGTTCGCTGGGGCTCTGTGCTCACTCAACAAGAAACAGCGGCCCAGAGCCCCGAGAAGAGGTTAAGCAGTGCTTCAGTACACTTTTTGGGTAGACAAAGGCTTTATATATATCAGAGGAAATCATCTTGACCAGCCGGAAAATCGAACAACAACTATCAAACTTGATTAGCACATTCATTGGTGGCATCAGGTCGGGCAGTGGTGATAGGTCGATCCTAAGGAGGGGGGTACGTTCAAACTGATTGTTTTGGGCCCTGATATACTTAGGTGCCAAGCTGCACAGGGTCCCAGATTATTAAACAACTGAATGGTCAGGGGGAATATTTAATGGGCAGTCCCAGGAATTGTCCTAACAGCTACAGGAATTTCAGGTTTTAGGTTTAGCATAGGAACTTAACAATACCTGGTCCTTTACATTTTAACTCAGGCTTTGCAGCTTAGAAACTTTACAACACCCAGTATTTTACACTTTAACTTCAATTTCTTTTACCCTTACAGACTGGGTCCACCTGGGCGTGAACTCTGGTGTGATTCCCCTTAGACACTGAGTTCTGGAACTGAACTCAGAGAAGAGGTGTCATGAATTGTGTTGGGATTATAAGAGGCCACACATGAGAGTTGCCCTTGGAAACTGAGATCTAGGCCCAGGGTGGCTTTCCACAGAGCATTGGAAATTTCAGCCAGGATATCACATGATTTTATTCTGAAAGACTTGGCAACCATAGTTGAGAGTCAAAACACACATGAACCTCACATTGTAGACCACAATGGGACTGGTTTCATGTGACCTTTTGGCCACTCTTTGAGAAGCCTTGTC
Source organism: Callospermophilus lateralis (assembly GCF_048772815.1). Taxonomy (NCBI): domain Eukaryota; kingdom Metazoa; phylum Chordata; class Mammalia; order Rodentia; family Sciuridae; genus Callospermophilus; species Callospermophilus lateralis. Next base: position 12,060,542 of record NC_135316.1, on the reverse strand, counting down.
TGTGAGAGTTCTATAGAGATTTCATTGAAATCAGCTTTCTCAAAATTTAATGGTTCCTGAATGAATTGATACCCACAGTGCCTCCAACTTCATCCTTGAAAAATGGTTAGATAAATACCATGAAATTTTTGAAATTTTCAGGACCAGGTGCCACTGGAGAAAGTTTGGATGTCCGGTTTCAGATCATAAGTATAACAGACAGTGCCTTGATTTACTGGGTTTCATGCAAATGGTGTAGAACAGAGATGCCAGTAAGTTGAAGCCTTCTGAGTAGTGGGCCTAGAGCAGTGGAGGGCAGGTGTGTGATAAAACATCTGTGGTGGGGCCATGGGGATCTTCCATTGTCTTCCAAATGCCTTGTGACTGACATGGTGCAGCCAGCAGACCCTTATATGTAAAGGCATCTTGTTATTTGGAGAGGTTTCAGGGCAATGTTCAGAATCAGGATGCTATGGTCAAGGGGAAAGCTATGTGGGATAAAAGCATGGTTGGTGCATTCTCTTGCAGACCCTGACCCACCACAGGTGACAGAACTCCCTCCAGCACTGTACCAGGTGAACTCCTTGTATTTTGTGAAGCAAATAACAAACTCCCAGTGCAGCAGTAAGAAACACCACGAAAAGTGGAGGATGACCAAATGGCTTCACAGTCCACACAGAGAGACACATAGCCCCCAGTGGACACAGTTTACCTACATAGAGAGAAATCAGCACTGCTGCCTCATGTTCAGTGAAAAATAAGAAACTATGTCCTCCAGGTCACATAGATGCACACCCAGCTTTGATGGTCTCACTACAAATGAAGCTCCTGACAAATACTTATATTTCAAGTGTGCAACCTCAGAGGCAGTTTCTCAAGAAGTCTTTAGGCCAGCAGAGCTCCATGTTTGTTGAGTGTTTACCTTGTCCCTTACTTTTGGAAACTCCTCTACCACCTCCAAGGTTGTGAACTCCTGAGCGTATTCCATTCCAGATATGTATTCACGGAATTTTTAACTCTTCTCCTCTAATTGTGCCTTACTTCAGGCAAGGGTAATGTCAAGGCATTTTTCTGGATGAGAGTGCGAAAATTTTTGTGCAGCATTTATTTGAAATACTGAATCCCTGACATTAACCCATATCCTAATAGACTCTGACTACTAATCCTAATATGATGCAGAAAAATATCCCAAACAAAATAGAAATACAAGCATTTCATAGGAGGCATGGAGTAGAGTTGGACTTGCCTTTTGCATTATATAGGGTAGGAGTAATAAATCTAGTCAATTTTTAATTGAAATAGTTCTCCATGTGTTTTTAAAGTTAACAAATATATGAATTACTGTCTCCCAATCTCTCTAGCTTATTCAGAACATTTGTTTTTATTTGCACATATAGAATCCTACCTGGTTATCACACATACAGTCTCATGAGGTGGCTGATTGGCAGATACAAATTGTGAGAAGTGATCACTCCTCGTAAACGCTGTTGGAACTGAAAATACAACCCATGGGTGAGCTTCCTATTTGAACAACCTTATACAAAAATCCATGTTCAGTGAAATTAATATTTTTGGATCTGATGATGATATATATTTCACGATAAATTTCGATTGGCATATATATTGCTATTTTTAATGACTCTTTGTGTGTGTGTGTGTGTGTGTGTGTGTGTGTGTGTGTGTGTGTATATATATATATACATATATATATATATATACACACACTCTCTCTAGATTTTTCAAAATATGAAACATGTGTCTTATTGTAGACTCCCTAAATTCATTAATATTCATGTATGTGGATTTATAATCAACTTTTCACAAGATTATTCTCAGAAATACTCATCCACCTGAAATACATACTTGTTTCCTAGTACTGAAAACTAACTTCGTTGAATGGTGCATACATATCCTAACATTTCTACTGTAACTGACCCTGTTTAACATCAATTCAAGTAGATTACTATGGGACATGATGTGTATTTTGAAGTTCATTTTTATTCAACACTGGTACATTGCTATTTCTTCAGTTTATGCACATCATAGGATACATATTTCATCCACAAGTTAGCAAATTGATAGGCATTTTTTTTTCACTTTCAGTCACTTCCTGCTTCAGAACACAAGTATTTCTCCATGTTTCTTGACTGATATTTTCATGAGACTTCTTTCCAAACACATTATTTTCGATTTCTATAATCACTTTTGAAGCAAAACTCACACACCTTTCATGATAAACCATAACCCTAATATTACCATTAGATATATAACTCATTGGAATGAATGACTGTATATCAATATTAGATTTCTTATATATTTTCAGATATCAATTCAATCCATTATTTAAAGTGGAACCAGTTATATTATTTATTCACATGATGGTCAATTGATGCATTATCAATATATTCTATGACACAGAGTATACCCCTTTGTACCCCCAATACTAATTTATATTTCTTCAAAATAGTGCTCCCAGAAATGGTGGAAAAAATACTCATGTCACCTGATCTATATATACATTTTATCAAAGTAATATTCTGGACACATAAAACAAAGGTCACTCTTATGATTGTACCAATGCCTAAATGGAAAATGAGCATGGATTACTAAATGCATCCATGTCCAGGTTGCCTAATCCTCTCAAATGTCAATCCTATTGGTGACTACATATTTTTTTCTTTCTAACATTATATATCCAAACTCAACCCTGTTGAAAATGTCTAATCCTATGACTCACTTTTTACTTTGCCTGATTTCCTAATGTCTCCATTGATATCTGCTTTCCTCCATATTTTCCCCAGTTCATCATTGTGACTGACTCTTTACATGTGCTAACATTTACATTCACTCTCAACCGAAACCATATTGCTAAAGAACTTTTGGTCCAGATCCTATACTCACTCTTCTTGCTAAAACTACTGACTATCTCCTGTTCCTACCGAGTATTCCTTTTTGACTTGATGTTCTCTTCTACATTCAATCATTCAAGGTACATGGTCCTGTGCCATTGTATATCGATTTACCTGAGACATCTGTTCAGAACGTAATTCAACGCTAAGTATCCCAATCAAGTTCCCATGCCCTTCTCGGCTTCAAATCTTACCTAGATTTCTGTTTTCATACTTATATTTCACGTATATATTCTTGTAAATATCGCAGGTTCCCAATACTGTTATTCAACGCTCAGAATGATTTCTCACCCAAATCGAACCTGTTATTCACCCTAAACATACACTCTTCCCTCAATCTAACTTTACAGAAGAGCAGGGAAGGAGTTGGTATTTCAATACAGGAATGTGGGCGATCTTCCACCTGTTGAGAACCTCAAATGTCCATACATAAATGATACCTGGATAAGTTGTAGGCAGCTATGAAAGACCTGAGAGAGCAAAAGTCAGCTTCTATGGCAAACAACCTGGTCAGGATGTAGGGATATGTATGAATCAGCCTCTCTAATCTTAATGTAGAGAAGATGGACCAAACCAGGCCTGTGTGGAGAGCTGTTCCTGTGTGCCTATGGTTGATATACCATTCTAACTTGTGAAAGTGTCACAGGAAGCAGGGGCAGCCTCCATCTCATGGGACCCTTGGAATCAACTCTTAGGACAAAGTGGTTGCCAAGGCAGTGAACTCATTCAGTTCCTGAAGGAAGTGACTTACCTCACTTCCGTGGTGATCAAACTCTCTGAACTTAGATCCAGTAAGCCAGGCACTCAGAGCCAGTCCAAGTCCCAGTCGCAGTTGTCTCACTTGTTTTGATTTTCCAAGGATAGAGTCAATCTTTCTTGATACCTACTGATGTGGGAATGGACAAATAACAGGAAAGCTCTGAAGAGGGGCCTTTTCTGAGCAAGCAGGTAGGGGCTCACCGCTGGCTTCTGACAAGTTCAGAGAGTTGACCAAGGAGACCTAATCTTATACAGGACAGGCCATCTCAGGGGAACATAGTGTGGCCCACCAGTCAGAGGACACTCCGGATTGTCACAGACCCATTTGGGGGAAGGAGGTGCCTTTGTTGTGTGGGTGTGGTTTTTTGATTTGTCTCATATTCTGAGAATATGTAGGAAAGGTGGTTTGTTTGGTTTGGAGTGAACTGTTTTTAATAAGTCATTTGACAAGGCGACTGTTTCTATCTGTGTATCGCACTGTGTCCGTGGTTGTAGACATTAGAAAAGACAATGATTCAATGGATGTATCCTGTCTAGTAGAAAACTTCCCAGCATTCATCCTGCCCAATTTATGTATGGACTTTGGCTTGCCTTATCGATGGGCAACACCTGCTAATTTCCTAAGTTGCTGTTTTCTTCCTGAATTCTGGCCACTCTCCAGAAGAGGCTCATGGTTTTGTGTCCAAGATATGAATCACTTCCAAGCTCTGTGACATGGCTATGTTCTGGATAGCTGAAGTGAATGGCGAGAATCTCAGAAAACTCAGATCACTGTGACCAGAAAAGTCTCAGTGGATAAACCCTGCTTTGGGACTTTTGCTTACATATTGTTCTATTGCCCTGAATGTCAGGAAGTTCTTTGCCTCAGGCCACCCCTTTGTGAAACCTGAAGAAAACAGTTTTCAAATGGAAATGAATGGACACCACCTGTGGCTCTTTGCTTAATTGCTTTGGAAAGGGATGTGTCTGAATCAGCTTCTTAGCTCTGTGTGAGGCTGTTGATTAAATTCTCAGCCTCTTATGGATCTGAAGAAAGATCCCATGTGTGCATCCAAAACCAAAATGGCCGAAAGTACAGTCATTGCAGATGAAGTCTTTTGCCTTCCTCTGTAAGGTTCCTGACCTCTATAAAGTGAGAATAGGGAAGATACACCAAGCCAATTGATGTCTCCTTTTGGAAAAATTGTACCACTAATTACAGCATCAGCAAAAATACCCCAACACTACCACAAGTCGCTGCACCAACAGATAGTTCACAATGCATACATGTGAGTTCACAATGCATACAAGTGATACATATTCCAGGCAAGTTCTGCAAGCAGTTCAGTGATGGCTATTGCAGAAGCTGTAGATTGGTTTTATCTTTGTCTTCACCAGCACTGGGATGAAGATTGGAATTCTGGCAATAATGGCTAAAGAAAAAATTACTTATCATTCCAGAAGGCACTAAAAATACCAATTATCTTAACAATTTACATTATCTTGAAGAGAATTACTAAATATAATAAAAAGGAAAGGTGAAAGTAAACAAACAGTTCTGCTAAACTCCTTTTTTTGTACACATATTAAAACAATCCTCAACAGTTGTTTACCCAATTTAAATTAAACTATTTAAATCAAGTGAATAAAAAAAAATTTGGATCCATTTTTTCATGAGCGCTCATCATATATGATATATGGATATTAGTACATTCAAACATACAACACAAAACACAAGTGTACACAAATAATATAATATATACAACACATAACATAATAGTAAAGGCCTTATAACTTTTTACAGGTGAAATCACCATTGGAATGTTTAAAAACTCTATAGTCAAAAAATAGAACTGATCAGCAAAACATTAACCTTGGTCTGTATGAGCTCAAAAAAAAAAAAATACAAAATAGAACTTCATGATGTGGGAAAGGGCAATAATAAAATAGATATTGAAAAAAGCATCCTGGTTCTGTCACAGATGTAAGGATAGCCAAACAGGAGTTTTGGATGTCAGCTGTTATGAATTTGAGCCAAATCATCTTCTTTTTGGTCTATAGAAATCACTTTAGTTAATTTCTCTGGAATCCATATCGGCTGCTGTTCTTCCTGTGGAAACACACAAACAGACCCCTGACTAAAGACAATCACTGGGTCAGGACTTTAGTTAATCTCTCCAAAATCCAAATCAGCTGCTGTTCTTCCTGTGGAAATACACAAACAGACCCCCGACTCCAGACAATTACTGGGTAAAGACTTTTCCATTGTCCTATTAGAATATCCTTCCAAAGTACCTTGGGCTTATGCACAGTTTTTGGACACATATGCTTTTCCACAGCACTAAGTCCTGATGAATCCAAGTTTAAAAAGTTTAGAGTAAAAAGCGTTAATTTAAGTTTATCTTTGGGGAATATATACCCCTTCTCAATTCCGTCTTTTTGCTTTAATAAGTACATTTTTATTGTTTGATGTGCTCTTTCAACTATGCCTTGTCCCTGTGGATTGTATGGGATTCCTGTTATATGAGTAATGCCAAATGATGAGCAAAATTGTTTAAAAGTGTTAGAAGTGTAACCGGGGGCATTATCTGTTTTTAACTGTTTTGGAACGCCCACAGTGGAAAAATTTTGTAAGCAATGAGCTATAACATCTTTAGTTTTTTCTCCAGCATTAAGGGAGCCCATCAAAAATCCAGAAGAAATATCAACTGTAACATGCAAATATTTTAATGTTCCAAATTCTGGCAAGTGTGTGACATCCATCTGCCAAATATGGTTAGGTATCAATTCTCTAGAATTGACTCCAAGATTAACTTGTGGTAAAAAGGTCACACAATTTTGACATTGTTTTATAATTTGTCTAGTTTGTTCCTTAGTTATTTTGAAATGCTTTTGTAAAGTATAAGCATTGACATGGAACTTTTTATGAAAATTTATTGCTTCTTCTAGTGTAGAGAAAATATGTATGTATGTCAAGTGTAGTTTTATCTGCTAAATCATTGCCCAAACTAAGGGCTTTAGGCAATCCTGTATGTGCCCTGATATGTCCTATAAAGAATGGATCTTTTCTGTCCCAGATTAGACTTTGTATAGTGGAAAGCAAAGAGAAAACAGTAGAGAAAGTGGAAATCCTACCAGCATCTTCAAGGGATACTATAGCATTAACTATATACTGACTATCAGAAAGTAAATTAAATACAGAATCTTTAAAAATCACAAAAGGTTGTAATACTGTATTAAGCTCTACCTTGTGAGCTGATTGTTTTGGTACTAAAAATATAAAAGTTGGATCAGGTGTAACTATTGCTGTTTTACCATTATTTAACCCATCGGTGAATATATTTGGAGCATTCATGATAGGTGTTTTCTTGTCATTTTTGGAAAAATTACAGGATGCGATGACCAAAAAGACAATAAAAGATAAGATGGTAAGTGGTTATCAAATTAAACATTAGATTTACACACGATTATTGCCCAAGTATTTAACTCATTAGCTAATTCATCAATTTGATTCATAGTATATGGAGTAATAATTTTATTGGGTGAAATTCCACACACACTCTTTTTGCTGCTTTTATTCCTATGAGTATTAATTCTCCCTCAGCCTCAGGATAGCTAGTAATAATATTGTTAGAAGAATAAAATAAATGTATCCATAATAATGGACCTTCTTCCCAAAATACTCCTGTAGGAATATTTTTGTTGTTGTTGTTAGTACAATAAATAATAAAAGCAAAATCATATCAGCTCTATCCAAATGCATATTTCCCATATATGTTTCAACGATTTTTATTGCTTTTCTTGCTTCAGGCGTTAACATTCTGAGTGACTTTGGATCTGATGGACCTTTTAGGATATTAAATAAAGGTCCCAACTCTCCTGTTGGTATACCTAGATGAGGCCTTATCCAATTTATGTCTCCTAATAACTCTTTAAAGTCATTAATTGATTTGAGTTCATCTACTAGTATTTGAATTTTTTGTTGACTGACCATGGTTGAGGATAATAGAGCTACTAAATAATTAATTGGAAAATTTAATTGTACTTTACCTATTGCTATCTCTAGGTTATAATTTTTTAATACGTTTGTAAGTGTGGCATACAATTCTAGCAATGGGTTTTTGGCTTTGTGTGCTAATAATACATCATCCATATAGTGAAAAATTTGTATTTCAGGAATTTGATTTCTAAGTGGCTGGATTACTTTGTTAACATAAATTTGACACATAGTTGGGCTGTTAGCCATCCCTTGAGGGAGTACTTTCAACTCATATCTCTTGTCAGGACCTTCATGATTCAGTGCAGGTATATTAAATGCAAAACTTGGACTATCCTCAGGATGAATTGGAATTGAAAATAAAACAATCTTTAATATCTACAATGAAATCATACCAAGTTTTTGGCAAAGCACACAATTGAGGAATCTCTGATTGAGCAGGTCCCATAATAACCATTTCAGTATTAATGGCTCTTAAATCTTGCAATAATCTCCATTTACCAGATTTCTTTTTAAGGACAAAAATGAGAGTATTATGGGGAGACACAGAAGGTTGTATACGTCCTTCCGCTAATTGTTGTTTGACCAGGTCATGGGCTACTTGTATCTTTTCTTTACACAGGGGCCACTGAGGAACCCATACTGGTCTTTCTGATTTCCAAGTAATTTTTATTGTCTCAGTGGCCCTTTCTGAAAATCCAACCCATGTCTATCTGTTCCTTGATCTTTTTGTATTGGTGCTGCTATACCTTGTTCTTGTTTTTCTAATCTTTTTCCTTTCCTAAAATCTTGTCTAGCCATAATAGTGGGTGAATTTTGATTGATGTTATTTGTTAACGTCAAACCTAATTGATCGAGGACATCTCATCCCCATAAATTTACGGGAAGATGTTCCAATACATATGGCTGTATAGTTCCTTCACATCCTTCAGGATCCTTCCAATCTAATACCGTTGCACTTTTATGGGGATTAGTCGCCACTCCTAGGCCTCGAAGCGTTTGAGTGGCTTGTTGCATTGGCCAATGTTTTGGCCATTCGTGACGACAGATGATGCTAAGGTCTGCACCTGTATCCAGTAGCCCATTAAATTCATGTCCTTGAATATTTAGTTTTAGCATGGGGCGAGAATCTAAATTTAAAGAAAGCATAGCCCAATCTACACCTGTGGAGGCTAATCCCTTGGAACCTCTTTCTACAGCATGACTGTAAAATTTATCATGTGGGCTGGGTATTATTAGTAATTGTGCTATTCTATCTCCTGGAGAAATTACTGATATACCCTTTGGAGAACTGGCTATAATTTTTATTTCACCTTCATAATCGACATCAATTACCCCAGGACTCATCATAAGTCCTTTTAGAGTAGAAGAGCTGCATCCCAATAATAAGCCTACTGTTCATTTGGGAAGAGGTCCTTTCACCCCTGTGGGAATGATTTGAACACCCATCTCTGGAGTTAGTATTGATCTGGCGGAGGCACAGATGTCCAACCCTGCGCTCCCTCTGGTTTGTCTGATGAGGGATCTGATGAACAATGTGTCATGGGCACTACACTGATGGGGTTGCTGGTTTCCTCCAGTGCTCCATATATTTGCGGTTTTGGGCCCCAGACCATTGGGTTCCACTGTCCATTTTTTGGCAATGGAGCCGGATGCCTTTCTCCATGATATCGTGGATAAACACCTGCTGCTTGTTTGTTTTTTGATAATGAAGTACCCTCTATGGTGGTTTGAGAACGGTATTCATTAGCCCAATGTCTCCCTCTATGGCATCGTGGCCAAATACCCTGTATTCTAGTCCTTTGATACCTAGTTTTGTTAAACCCTCCTCCTATGGGACAATTCCTTTTAAAAAGTCCTGTTTGTTCACAATTGTAGCATGTTCTTGGCCTGGTATCTTAAGCCTGTTTTACTAAAGCTGCCACAATTTGCCCTTTTTCATTAATGTCTCTGGCATCTAAAGCCTGTTTTACTGCAGCTGCCACAACTTGCTCTTGTTCATTAATGTCTCTACAAAATTTAATAAATGTGTTTAAATCCTCATGTTTCCATGGTCTAATGATACCTCTGCAGCAATGATTCACTTGGTCATAAGCCAGTTGTTTTCATAATGGCATTGCTTGTTCTGTATTCCCCAAAACTCTGTAGCTGTTTCAATAAGCCTATCTACAAATCCAGCATAAGATTCATTACCTCCTTGTATTACCTTAGATAATTGACCTTGTAAACCTCCATGTCCTTGTAAAGTCTTCCATGCCCTAACTGCCTCTACAGCAATTTGTGCATATACACCAGGATCATATGCAATTTGTTGCTGCTGATCCTCATAAGGTCTCTTTTCTAACAACAAATGTAGATTTCTCGGAGGATAACCAGCTGCTGCATTTCTCCTAGCCGTCTCTTTGCAAAATTCCTCATTGGCAACCTTCCATAACAGGTACTGACCTCCATTTAGCACAGCTTTACACATATTAGCCCAATCTGCTGGCGTCATGTTCAAGGTGTTAATGGATTCGACCAAGCTTACAATGAAGTGTGCTTGAGGACCATAGGTTGTTACAGCCTCTTTTAACTGCTTCACTATTTTGAAATTTAAAGCATGGTGAATTCGTTGCCCTCCTACCTAAAATACAGGGCATGTTAATACTCGAGATCCTGTCTCAAGATCCGAACTATCAACTGTGGGGGTTGGGGGCCTCCCAGCACATGGAGGTGGTCTTGTTAGTTGGACATTTACATCCTCTGGTGACAGAAAGGTTTTAGTAGCAGTCTCCTTTTTTAACTTTGCCCCTGATGGCTTTTTCTGCTCTAAACTTGGTTCCTCTATCTTTGTCTGAACTGAAGGCTTTGGACTAAGCAAACCAGATATGAACGTCCACAATGGCAATGTGCCAACTGGCATAGTCACTGGGCTGCTCTTTTCTAATCTTTTTAAATTTTCACCATGATGGTTCCATTGTGATATATTTAATGACTCCTCCTTCAAAAGCCATGGGCTACATTTTTGTATTGAATCAACAAATGCCCTGACTGTCCTTGATATTTCTGAGATGCCTCCTTTCTCTAACAATTTATTTAACACTCTTTCAGTTTGTTTTTTACTAATTTCTGATGCCGTATTTCTATTAAAATACAACCCAACAAGATGACGCCAAACAAAACTGAGACAGAATGAATTAAAAAGGGAACAACAAAAAGTCATTATAGCCTTTCTATCCTCCTGACATGTGTATCCGTCCTTTATACCTATCTTTTCCTCAGACGTAAATAGTTTTTTCTCAGATGTGAGCGGTTTTTCTTCCGTCCCACTCATCTCCAGTGACAGGCAACTTAAAACAAAAGTGAAGCAAAACAAAGGAGTAATCTTAAAATGGCTACACATCCTTTCACCTTGCCCACAGGGGCAAGCAGTTTACCTTATAACTCACCCTCAGTCGTTCCCCATGCGAGCCACCAAATGCTTCAGTCTGGCTGGGCATGATTCAGGAGGCACTTGTCAAAAAAAAAAAAAAAAAAAAAAAAAACTAACTTTATTTTTAGAACCACACACGGCAAACAAAACAACTCCTCAGGAAAAACCCTCAGAGCCCAACTGCCACTACTGACTTCCTTATAAAGTCTCTCTCTCACACACAAGCCTCTCCACCTGCCACAATCCTACTACTCTTGAGACCGATTGGCTGGTCATGTGGGTGGAGCCAAAAAAGTCCCCCAAGGAGCAGCTCCATGGTCTGAAAGGGCAGGGAAACAGCCCAATGAGCATCACCACAGAGGAGCCAATCAGCTAGATGATGCTGGGGTCGCTGTGAGCCAATAATCAGCCGGCAGCTGGTAATTTGCTGGCAACTGGAAGTTTGCTGGGCCCCATCAGCTGTGGCTCTCAACAAATTCCTGTCTCCTTTCTCTGTAGCCTATTCAGCACATGTATTTTTATATGCACATATAGTATCCTATCTGTTATCACATGTACATTTTTGTGAGGTGGCTGAATTGGCAGATAAAAATTATGAGAAGAGATCACTGCTCCTAAACGTTGTTTGAACTGAAAATTCAAAATATGGGTGAGCTTCCTAGTAGAACAACATTATACATAAATCCATTTTCAGTGAAATAAATATTTTTGCATCTGTGGATGACATATATATTTCATGATGAATTTTGATTGGCATACATATTGCTAGTTTTTAATGTCTTTTTTTTGTATATATATATATATATATATATATATATATATATATATATACACACACACTCTACAAATTTTTCAAAATATGAAATATTTGAGTCTTATTATACACTCCTTAAAATCATTCATATTTATGTATGTGGATTTATGATCAACTTTTCACAAGATAAGTCTCAGAAATATTCATCAACCTGAAATACATATTTGTTACCTAGTACTGAAAGCTAACTTCAGTGGATGGTGCATACAAATCCTAATATTTCTACAGTAATACCCAGTTTAATATCAATGCAAGTAGTTTCCTATGGGACATGATGTGTATATTCCGGTTCATTTTTATTCAACAGTGGTACATTACTATTTCCTCAGTTTATGCACGTCATAGGATATATATTTCATCCACAAGTTCACAAATTTATAGGCATTTGTTTCAATTTCAATCACTTCCTGCTTCAGAACACATATATTCCTCCAGATTTTTTGACTGGTCTTTTCATGAGACTTCTTTTCAAATACATTATTTTCGATTTCCATAATCACTTTTGCAGCAAAACTCACACACTCTTCTTGATAAACCATAACCCTAATATTACCGTTAGATTTATTACTGGTTATAATGAATGTATGTATATCAATTTAAGATTTCCTTTACATTTTCAGATATTAATTAAATCAATTATTTAAAGTTGGAACCAGTTATATTATTTGTTCACAGTATGGTCTATTCATGCATTATTTCTATATTCATAGACACATGGTACACCTCTTTGTTCCCCCAATACGAATTTATACGTCTTCAAAATGTTGCTCCCAGTAATGGTGGAAGAAATACTCATGTCACTTGATCTACATATACATTTTATCACAGTAACATTCTGGACAAAGAAAACAAAGGTCACTCTTATGATTGTACCAAAGCCTAAAAGGAAAGTGAGCATGCATTACTAAAAACATCCATGTCCAGGCTGCCTAATGCTCTCAAATGTAAATCCTATTGTTGACTATATATTTGTTTCTTCCTAAGATTATATATTCAATCTCAAGCCTGTTGAAAATATCTCATCCTATCCCTCACTTTAAACTTTGCCTGATTTCTTAAAGTCTCTATTGACATCTGCTTTCTAACATATTTTCCCCAGTTCTCATTGTGACTGACTCTTCACATGTGCTGATATTTACATTCACTCTCTACTTGAAAACCTATTGCTAGAGAACTTTTGGTCCAAATCCTATACTCACTCTTGTTTCTAAACCTAGCAACCATCTTCCTAATCCTACGGACTTTCTTTTTTTAATTAGATGTTCTCTTCAACATTCAATCATCCAAGGTTAAAGGTCCTATGCCATTGAATATCGATTTATCTGAGACAACTGGGCAGGACATAACTCAAAGCTAAGTAACCCACTCAAGGGCCCAATGCCCTTCTGGGCTTCAAATTGTACCTAGATTTCTGTTTTCATACTTGTATTTCACCTATATATTCTTGTAAATATCCCAGTCTCCCAATACTATTATTCATCCTTCAGAATGATTCCTAACCGAAATCGAATATGTTATTAACCCTAACCATGGACTTTTCCCTCAATCTAACTTTACACGTGAGCAGGGAGAGTGTGATCAGGAAAGTCTCAGTGGAGAAACCCTGCTTTGGGCCATTTGCTTACCTATTGTTCTGTTGCCCAGAATGTCAGGAAGTTCTTTGCCTCAGGTCACCCCTTTGTGAAGCCTGAAGAAAACTATTTTCAAACGGAAATGAATGAGCATCACTTGTGGCTCTTTGGGTCAAATGAGTTCTTCAAGCCATGAAGAGGTGCTTGGGTTTTCTCATGACGCCAAATCACATAAAGAATCTATACCTATCAGTCAGTAGTAGTCAGTCAATATTGCTCCCAAAAATGGTGGAGAAATACTCATGTCACCTGATCTACATATATATATTTAATAATAGAAATATTCTGGACACAAAATTCAAAGTTCACATTTATGATTGTACCAAAGCCTAAATGGAAAGTGAACATGGATTACTAAAAATATCATGTCCAGGTTGCCTAATGCTCTCAAATGTCAATCCTATTGGTGACTACATATTTGTTTCTTCCTAAGATAATTTATTCAACCTCAACCCTGTTGAAAATGTCTAATCCTATCACTCACTATATACTTTGCCGGATTACCTAATGTCTATATTTATATCTGCTTTCCTACATATTTTCCCAGTTTCATCCTTGTGACTGACTCTTCACATGTGCTGACATTTAAATTCATTCTCTAACTGAAAACCTATTGCTAAAGAACTTTTGTTGCAAATTCTACACGCACTCTTCTTCCTAAACCTAACTACTATCTTTCTAACCCTACCGACTATCCCTTTTTGACTGGATGTTCTTTTCTACATTCAATCATCCAAGGTACAAGGTCATATGCCATTGTATATCGATTTATCTGAGACATCTGTTCAGAAGTTAATTCAATGCTAAGTATCCCAATCAAGGGCCCAATGCCCTTCTGGGCTTCAAATCATACTTAGATTTCTGTTTTCATGCATACATTTCACCTCTATATTCTTATAAATATCACAGGTTCCCAATACCATTATTCATCCAGCAAAATGATTCCTAACCCAAATCGAACCTGTTATTAACCCTAAGCATTCAGTGTTCCCTCAATCTTACATTACAGAAGAGCAGGGAAAGAGTTGGTCTTATAATACTGGAATGTAATGGATCTTCCACCTGGTGATAACCTCAAATTTCCATGGCGAAATGATCCCTGGAGAATATCTAGGCAGCTATGAAGGACCTGAGAGAGCAAAAGTCATCTTCCATGGCAAACAACTTGGTCAGGATAAAGGGTTGTGTCTGAATCAGCTTCAATTATTAAAGCAGAGAAGATGAGCCAAACCAGGCCTGTGTGTAGATATGTTCCTGGGAGATTATGGTTGATATACGACTCAAACTTGTTAAAGTGTCACAGGAAGCAGGGCCAGCCTCCATCTCATGGGAACCTTGGAAGCAACAGTTTGGACAAAGTGGTTGCCAAGACAGTGACCTCATTGAGTTCCTGAAGGAAGTGACCTCACCTCACTTCCTTGGTGATGGAACTCTCTGAACTTGGGATCCAGGATGCCAGGCACCCATAGCCAGTCCCAGTCCCAGTCCCAGTGGTCTCACTTGTTTGGATTTACCAAGGACAGAGTCAGTCTTTCTTGGTAACTACAGATGTGAGGAAGGCCAAATGCAAGAAAGCTCTTAAGAGGAGCTTTTTCTGAGAAAGCAAGTAGAGGCTCACCGCTGGCTCCTGACAACTTCACAGAGTTGGCCAAGAAGACCAGATCTAAGACAGGACAGGCCATTTCAGGGGAACATTATTGGCCCACAAGTCAGAGGACACTCCGGATAGTCACAGACCTACCTCGGCAAAGAAGGTGCCTTTTTGTTTGTGGTTATGGGTTTGTGGTCTTGTGTCATGTTCTTAGAAAAGGTAGAAAAGTCGGTTTGTTTGGTTTGGAGTGGACTGTTTCTAGTAAGTCGTTTGACAAGGCGAGTGTTTCTATGTCTGTGTATCCCATTGTGTCCGTGGTTGTAGACATTAAAAGAAATGCATCAATGGATGTGTCCTATCTAGTAGAAAGCTTCACAGCATTTATCCAGCCAAATTGATGAATGGACTGTAGCTTGCCTTATGGATGGGCAACACCTACTATCTTTCTAAGTTCCTGTTTTCTTTCTGAATTCTGGCCACTCTCCAGAATAACCCCATGGTTTTGTGTCCAAGATATGTACCCCCTCCAAACTCTGTAACATGGCCATGAACTGGATAGCTGAAGTGAATGGCGAGCATCTCAGAAATCTCAGATATCAGTGTGACCAGGAAAGTCTCAGTGGAAAAACCCTGCTTTGAGCCTTTTGCTTACCTATTGTTCTGTTGACCTGAATGTCAGGAAGGTCTTTGACTCAGGCCACCCCTTTGTGAAGCCTGAAGAAAACAGTTTTCAAATGGAAATGAATGGGTATACCTGCGGCTCTTTGCTTAATTGCTTTGGAAAGGAATTGTCTGAATCAGCCCCTTGGCCCTGTGGGAGGCTGTGGCTTAGATTCTCAACACCTGATGGATTTAAAGAAATTTCCAAATTTCCAAAATGGCCAAAGAGCAGTCTTTGGGGTGAAGTCTCTCGCCTTACTCTGTAAGGTTCCTGACCTCCATCAAGTGAGAATAGGGATTCTTTGGGTGAAATGAGTTCTTCAAACTTACAGAGGCTAGGCTATAGGTGCTTGGGTTTTCTCATGACTCCAATTCAAATAAAGATTCTAAACCCCACGGTCAGTCGGCCTCAAATTGGAGAAGTGGACCTGAATTAATGACAGGAGTATTTGATTACTCCAGGTTCACAGCAAGTGTCCAGGCCACCCTGACTTTAGGCAAATGAGAGGAAAGGGAGCACATTTTGGACACTGTCTTGGTCTGCACCCCTCATGGAAACCTACAGCCAAAGGTTATGATGAGTGTCTATATAAAAGAAGATGAGGGCCATATGAGAGTGTTTTGGTTTTAATTGTGGTCATTTGTGTGGTGGTTGGAATTGATGACTGGGTCCACCTGGGCTTGAACTCTGGTATGATTCCCCTTAGAGACTGAGTTTTAGAACTGACCTCAGAGAAGTATTGCAATAAATAGTGTTGCGATTTTAGGAGGCAATGCATGAGAATCGCCCTTGGAAAATGAGATCTATTCCCAAGATGGCTTTCCACAGAGCTTGGGAAATCTAAGCCACGATATCCCAATATTTTATTCTTAAAGACTTTGAAGGCATAGTTGAGATTCCAAACACTCATGGACCTCACATTTTAGACCTCAATGGTCCTGGATTCATGTGACCTTTTGGCCACTCTTTGGAAAGGCTTGCCTGTGAGAGTTCTCCAGAGCTTTCATTTAAATGAGCTTCCTCACCATTTAATGGTTCCTGAATGAATTGAAACCCACAGTGCCTCGAACTTCATCCTTGAAAAATGGCGATAAAAATACCATGAAACTTTTGAAATTCCCATGACCAGGTGGCACTGGAGAACCTGTGGATGTCCGGTTGCTGATCATAAGTGTACAAGACAGGGCCTTGATTGCCTGGGTTTCGTGATAATGGTGTAGAACAGAGATGCCAATAAGTTGGAGCCTACTGAGTAGTGAGTGTAGAGCAGTGGACTGTAGGTGTGTGGATAAATATTTTTGGTAGGACCACCTGGATCTGCCATTGGCTTCCAAAGACATGTGACTTACATGGTGCAGGCAGCAGATCCTTATATGTAAAGGCATCTTGTTATATGGAGAGGTTTCAGGGCAATGTTCAGAATCAGGTTGCTATAGTCAAGGGGAAAACTATTCGGAATAGAAGCATGGTTTGTATATTCTCTTGGAGACCTTGACAAACCACACGTGACAGAACTCCCTCCAGCATTTTGTCCCAGTTCAACTCCTTGTATTTCGTGAAGCCAAAACCAAACTCCCAGTGCAGCAGTAAGAAACACCACGAAAAGTGGAGGATGACCAACTGACTTCACAGACAACACGGGGAGACACTTAGCTCCCAGTGGCCACAGTTTACCGACAAAGAGAGAATTCAGAACTGCTGTCTCATGTTCATTAGAAAATAAGGAACCATGTCATCCAGGTCACATAAATGCAGACCCAGATTTGATGGGGTCACTACAAACGAAGCTAATTCTCCTAACAATTACATATATTTCATGTGCCCAACCTCAGAGGAAGTTTCTCAAGAAGTCTTTAGGCCAGCACAGCTCCATGTTTGTGGAGTGTTTACTCTCTCCCTTACTTTTGGAAACTGTTCTACCACCTCCAGTGTTGTGAACTCCTGAGCATTTTCCATTCCACATATGTATTCACATATTTTCTAACTCCTCTCAACTAATTGTGTCTTACTTGGAGCAATGGTTATGTCAAGGCTTCGTTCTGGATGAGAGTGGGAAGATTTTTGTGTAGCACATGTTTGCATACACATTAGATTCATTTTTCTATTTTCCATTTGAAATACTGAATCCCTGACACTAACCCATACCCTACTAGACACTGACTACTAATCCTAATATAATAGAGAAAAAGAAACCTAACTAAATACAAATACAGGCCTTTCATAGGAAGCATGGTGTATGCTTGGATTTGCCTTCTGCTTTATCAAGAGTATGTGTTATAAATTTAGTCAAGTTTTCATTGTAGTATTTCTCCATGAGCTTTTAAAGTTAACACATATGTAAATTCCTGTCTCTCTTTCTCTGTAGCCTATTGAGTACATGTATTTTTTTACGCATATATAGTATCCTACCTGGTAACACATGTATATTCTTGTGAGCTCACTGACTTTGGATATAAAAATTGTGAGAAGAGATTACTTCCCCTAAATACTGATGGAACTGAAAATTAAACCTATGGATGAGCTTCCTAGTGAAAAACATTATACATAAATCCATGTTCAGTAAAATGAATATTTTTGGATATGTGGATGAATTATATTTCGTGATGAATTTCGATAGGCATATATATTGCTAAATATTAATGTGTGTGTGTGTGTGTGTGTGTGTGTGTGTGTGTGTGTATATACTCTCCAGATTTTCCAAAATATGAAATAAGTGTGTCTTATTATACATTCCCTAAATTCATTCATGTTCCTGTATGAGTCAGTCTTTCTTGGTACCTACAGATGTAAGGAAGGCCAAATGCAAGAAAGCTCTGCTGCGGGGCTATTCCTGGGAAAGCAGGTAGTGGCTCCCCGCTGGCTCCTGACAACTTCACAGAGTTGGCCAAGGAGACCAGATCTGAGACAGGACAGGCCATTTTGGGGGAACATAGTATGGCCCAAAAGTCAGAGGACACTCCGGATAGTCACAGACCTACTTGGGGGAAGGAGGTGCCTTTGTGGGTGTGGGTGTGGGTTTGTGGTTTTGTCTCATGTTCTGAGAATAGGTAAGAAAGGTGGTTTGTTTGGTTTGGAGTGAACTGATTCTAGTAAGTCGTTTGACACGGCGTGTGTTTCTAGGTCTGTGTATCCCACCGTGTCCGTGGTTGTAGACATTAGAAAGCAGAAAGCTTCAATTGATGTGTCCTGTCTAGTAGAAAGTTTCCCAGCATTCATACGTCCCAATTTATGAATGTACTGCAGCTTGCCTTATCAATGAGCAACCCCTGATATCATACTAAGTTTCTGTTTTTTTTCTGAATTCTGGCCACTCTCCAGAATAGGCTCATGGTATTGTGTCCAAGATATGTACCACCTCCAAACTCAGTGACATGGCCATGTACTTGATAGCTGAAAGGAATGGCGAGCATCCCAGAAAACTCAGATATCTGTGTGATCAGGAAAGTCTCAGTGGAGAAACAGTGCTTTGGGCCTTTTGCTTACCTATTTTTCTGTTGCCCTGAATGTCAGGATGATCTTTGCATCAGGCCACCTATTGGGAAGCATAAAGAAAACAGTTTTCAAATGAAAATGAATGGGCATCACATGTGGCTCTTTGCTTAATTGCTTCGGAAAGGAATGTGTCTGAATCAGGCTATAGGTCCTCTGTGAGGCTGTGGCTTAGATTCTCAGCACCTGATGGATCTAAAGAAAGATCCCATGTGTGCATCATAAACTACATTGGCTAAAAGAGCATTCATTGTGGAAGAATTCTCTCGCCTTTCTCTGTAAGGTTCCTGACCTCCATCAAGTAAGAATACGAACTTTTGGTTCAAATAAGATCTTCAAAGCCCTGCAGAAGCTAGCCCATAGGTGCTTGGGTTTTCAACTGAATCCAAATCACATGAAGAATCTATACCTGGTGCTTGGGACGTGGCTCATGCCGTAGCGTGCTCTCCTGGCATGCGTGCGGCCTGGGTTCGATCCTCAGCACCACATACAGACAAAGATGTTGTGTCCGCCAAATACTAAAAAAGAAAAGTATTAAAATTCTTTCCCTCTCTCTCCGTCTTTCTCACTCTCTCTCACTCTTTCTAAAAAAAAAAAAAGAATCTATACCTGACAATCAGTAGGATTCATATTGGAGAAGCAGAGCAGTATTAACAGCAGGCCTATTTGATCATTCCTGGTTCCCAAGACGGGTGTCCAGGCCACCATGTCTTTATGCAAATGAGGGGCAAGGGAGGTTATTTTGGACACTGTTTTGGGCTGCACCCCTCATGGAAAACTCCAGCCAGAGGTTATGATGAGTGTCTGTATGGACGAAGATGAGGGCCATGTGGGAGTGTTTTGTTTAAATTGTGGTCATTTGTGTGGCGGTTGGAACAGATGCCTGGGTCCACCTGGACTTGAACTCTGGTGTGATTCCTCTTAGAGAATGAGTTCTAGAACTGACCTCAGAGAAGTATTGCCATAAATTGTGTTGGGATTTTATGAGGCCACGCATGAGAGTCGCCCTTGGAAACTGAGATCTAGGCCCAGCGTGGCTTTTCCCAGAGCACTTGGAATCTCAGCCAGGATATCACATGATTTTATTCTGAAAAACTTGGCAGCCATAGTTGAGAGTCAATACACACATGGACATCACATTGTAGACGTCAATAGGCCTGGATTCATGTGACCTTTTGGCCACTGTTTGGGAACCTTCCTGTGAGCGTTCTCCAGACATTTCATTGAAATGAGCTTCCTCACCATTTAATGGTTCCAGAATAAATTGAAACCCCCAGTGCTTCCAACTTCCTCCTTGAAAAATGGCTAGATAAATACCATGAAATTTTAAAAATTCCCATGACCAGGTGGCACTGGAGAATCTTTGGATATCCCGAGGATGATCATGAGTATACCAGTCAGTTCCTTGATTGACTGGTTTTCATGAAGATGGTGCCGAACAGAGATGCCAGGAAGTTGAAGCCTGCTGAGGAGTGGGCATAGAGCAGTGGTGGGCAGGTGTGTGATAAAACATCTGTGATGGGGCCATGTGGATCTCCCATTGGCTTTCAAATGGCTTGTGACTGACATGGTGCAGCCAGCAGTCCCTTCTATGTAAAGGCATCTTGTTATATGGAGAGGTTTCAGGGTAATGTTTAGAATCAGGTTGCTATGGTCATGGGGGCAAGCTATGTGGAATATAAGCCTGGTTGATGCATTCTCCTGCAGACCCTGACCTACCACACGTGACAGATCTCCCTCACACACTGGGTAACAGTTGAATTCTTTGTATTTCGTGAAGCAAATACAAAAATTCCATTTCAGCAGCAAGAAACACCAAAAAAAGTGAAGGATGCCCAAATGGCTTCACAGTCCACATGTGGATAGACTTAGCCCCCCGTGGCCACAGTTTACCCTAAAAGAGAGAATTCAACATTGCTGCCTCATGTTCATTGGAAAATAAGAAACCATGACCTCCAAGTCACATACATGCAGACCCAGATTTGATGGTCTCACTACAAAGATAGCTAAAATTCCCGACACCAACATATATTTCAAGTGCCCAACGTCAGAGACAGATTCTCAAGAAGTCTTTAGGCCAGCAGAGCTCCATGTTTGTGGAGTGTTTACCCTGTCCCTTACTTTTGGAATTTCCTCTACCATCTCCAAGGTTGTGAACTCCTGAGCATTTTCCTTTCCAGATATTTATTCACAGATTTTCTAACTCTTCTCCTCTAATTTTGTCTTACTCTGGGTGATTGTAATGTCAAGGCATTGTTCTGGATGAGAGTGGAAAGATTATTTTGTACCACGTATTTATATACACATTGGATTTATTTTCCAATTTTCTTTTCGAAATACTGAATATCTGAATCTAACACCCACCCTACTAGACTCTGACTACTAATCCTAATAAGATTGAGTAAAATAAGTCAAAAGAATAGAAATACAAGCATTTCAGAGGAGGCATGGTTTATAGTTGGAATTGCCTTTTGCATTATGTAGGGTAGGAGTTATGAATCTAGTCAATAATTTGTTGAAATAGTTCTCCATGTGTATTAAAGTTAACAAATCTGTAAATTCCTGTCTCCCTTTCTCTGTAGCCTATTCAGCACATGTATTTTTATATGCAATTTTAGAATCTTACTTGATACAACACGTACATTCTTGTGAGTTGGCTGACTTGGCAGATACAAATTGTAAGAGATCACTCCTCCTAAACGCTGTTGGAACTGAAAATTCAACCTCTGAGTGAACTTCCTGGTTGAACAACATTATACATAAATCCATGTTCAATAAAATAAATACTTTTGGATCTGTGGATGATATACATTTCATGGTGAATTTTAATTGGCATGTATTAAGCTATTTTTAATGTCTGTGTGTGTGTTTGTTTGAGAGTGTGTATATATATATATATATATATATATATATATATATATATATATATATATATATATTCTCCAGATTCTTCAAAATATGAAATATTTGTCTTATTATACTCTCCCTAAACTCTTTCATATTCAAGTATGTGGATTTATAATCAAATTTTCACAAGATTATTCTCAAAAATATTCATTCACCTGAAATTCATATTTGTTTCCTAGTACTGAAAACTAACTTCAGTGAATGGTGCATACAAATCCTAATATTTCTAGAGTAACTAACCCAGTTTAACAGCAATGCAAGTAGATTCCTATGGGACATGATGTGTATTTTGACGTTCATTTTTTTTCAACACTGGAACATTACTATTTCTTCAGTTTATGCACATCATAGGATATATATTTCATCCACATGTTAGCAAATTTATAGGCATTTGCTTCACTTTCAATTACTTTCTTCTTCACAACACATTTATTCCTCCATGTTTTTGACTGCTCTTTTCATGAGACTTCTTTCCACACACTTTATTTTAAATTTCCATGATCACTTTTGAAATAAAACTCACACAGCTTTCATGATATACCATAACCCTAATATTACATTTAGATGTATTGCTGGTTGGAATTAATGATGGTATATCAATATAAGATTTCTTATAAGATTTGAGATATCAATTCAATCCATTTTTTAAAGTGGGACCAGTTATATTATTTATTCAAAATGTAATCTATTCATTCATTATCTTTATATTCATACTCACAGGGTACACCTCTTTATACCCCCAATACTAATTTATAGGACTTCAAAACATTGCTCCCAGAAATGCTGGAAGAAATACTCATGTCACCTGATCTACGCATACATTCTATCACATTAATATTCTAGACAAAAAATGCAAAGGTCACACTTATGATTGTCCCAAAGCCTAAAAAGGAAAGTGAATATGGATTAGTAAAGCATCCATGTCCAGGTTGCCTAATGCTCTCAAATGTCAGTCCAATTTGTGACAACATATTTGTTTCTTCCTAAGATTATATATTCAAACTCAATCCTTTTGAAAATTTCTAAACAAATTACACACTTTATACTTTTACTGATTTCCTAATGTCTCTATTTATATCTGCTTCCTTACATATTTTCCCTAGTTCATCACTGTGACTGCCTCTTCACATGTGCTGACATTTACATTCAGTCTATAAGCGAAACCCAATTTGTAAAGAACTTTTGGTACAGGTCCTATACTCACTCTTCTTTCTAAACCTACTGACTATCTTGCTAATCCTACGGACTATCCCTTTTTGACTGGATGTTCTGTTTGTTATTCAATCATACAAGGTACAGGATTCTATTTCATTGTATATCGATTTATCTGAGACATATGTGCAGAATATAATTCAAAGTTAAGTATCCCACTCAAGGGCCCAATTGCCTACTTGGCTTCAAATCTTCCCTAGATTTCTGTTTCCATACTTA
The DNA here is from genome assembly GCF_048772815.1 of Callospermophilus lateralis. NCBI lineage: Eukaryota > Metazoa > Chordata > Mammalia > Rodentia > Sciuridae > Callospermophilus > Callospermophilus lateralis. The sequence continues at coordinate 12,036,983 of NC_135316.1, read as the reverse complement.
TATTTCACCTATATATTTTTGTAAATATCACAGGTTCCCAAAACCATTATTCATCTTGCAGAATGATTCCTAACCCAAATCGAACACGTTATTAACTATAAACTGTTCCCTCAATCAAACTTTACAGCAGTGCAGGGACAGAGTTGGTCATACAATACAGGAATGTAGGGGATCTTCCACCTGCTGAGAATCTCAAAGAACCATGCATAAATGATCCCTGAAGAAGATGTAGACTGCAATGAAGGACCTGAGAGAGCAAAAGTCATTTTCCATGGCAAACAACCTGGTCAGGATGAAGAGATGTGTCTGAATCAGCCTCTCTCTTTTTAACGCAGAGCAAATGGACCAAACCAGGCCTGTGTGGAGAGCTTTCCCCCGGTACCTATGGTTGATATACCATTCTAACTTGTTAATGTGTCACAGGAAGTAGGGGCAGCTTCCATCTCATGGGACCCTATGAAGAAACTGTTAGGACAAAGTGGTTGCCAAGACTGTGAGCTCATTCAGTTCATGAAGGAAGTGACCTACTTCACTTCTTTGGTGATGGAACTCTCTGAACTTGGGATCCCGGAAACCAGGCACCCAGAGCCAGGCCCAATAACAGTCACAGAGGTGTCACTTGTTTGGATTTATCATGCAGAGAGTCAGTCTTTCTTGGTACCTAAAGATGTGAGGATGGCCAAATTCCAGGAAAAATCTGAAAAGGGGTCTTTCGTGAGAAAGCAGGTAGAGGCTCTCCGCTGGCTCCTGACAACTTCACAGAGTGTGCCAAGGTGTCCAGATTTGTAAACAAACAGGCCATTTCAGGGGAACAAAGTATTGCCAACCAGGCAGAGGACACTCCAGATAGTCACAGACCTACTTGGGGGAAAGAGGTGCCTTTATGAAAATCAGTTTGGGTTTGTGGTTTTTGTCTCGTGTTCTGAGAATTGGTAGGAAAGGTGGTTTCTTTGGTTTGGAGTGGACTGTTTCTAGTAAGTCATTTGACAAGGTGAGTGTTTCTATGTCTGTGTATCCCACTGTGTCCGTGGTTGTAGACATTACAATAGAAATTGCATCAATGGATGTCTCCTGTCTAGGAAAAAGATTTCCAACACTCATCCTGCCCAATTTATGAAAGGATGGAGGCTTGCCTTATTGAGGGGCAAGACCTGCTATCTTCCTAAGTTCCTGTATTCTTAATGAATTCTGGTCACTTTCCAGAATAGGCTCATGGTTTTGTGACCAAGATATGTACCCCCTTCAAGCTCTGTGACATGGACATGTACTGGATAGCTGAAGGGAATGGCGAGAATCTCAGAAAACTCAGATATCAGTGTGACCAGGAAAGTCTCAGTGGAGAAACCCTGCTTTGGGCTTTTTGCTTACCTATTGTTCTATAGCACTGAATGTCAGGAAGATCTTTGTCTAAGGCCACCCCTTTGTGAAGCCTGAATAAAACAGTTCTCTAACGGAAATGAATGGGCATCACCTGTCTCTCTTTGAGTAATTGATTTCGGAAGGGATGTGTCTTAATCAGCCTGTTGGCACTGTCTGAGGCTGTGGCTTAGATTCTCAGCACCTGATGGATCTAAAGAATGACGCCATGTGTGCATCCAAAACCAAAATGGCCAAAAGAGCATTCATTATGGATGAAGTCTCTCGCCTTCCTCTGTAAGGTTCCTTAACTCCATCAAGTGAATCCTTTTGGTCAAATAAGTTCTTCAAACCCTGCAGAGTCTAGCCCATTGGTGCTTAGGTTTTCTCATGACCCCAATCCACATAAAGAATCTAAACACCACAGTCAGTAGGCCTCAAATTGGAGAAGCGGAACAGTATTAATGGTAGGCCTATTTGATCACTCCTGGTTCACAGGAAGGGTGTCCAGGCCACCCTGACTTTAGGCAAATGACGGGCAAGGGAGCTTATTTTGGACACTGTCTTGTCCAGCGCCCCTCGTAGAAACCTCCAGCTAGAGGTTATGATGAGTGTCTATATGGAAAAAGATGAGGGCCATGTGCGAGTGTTTTGGTTTAAATTGCGGTCATTTGTGTGGAGATTGGAAGAGTTGATTGGGTGCACCTGGGCTTGAACTCTGGTGTGAATCCCATTAGAGACTGAGTTCTGGAACTGACCTCAAAGAAGTATTGCCATGAGTTGTATTGGGATTTTAGGAGGCCACGCACGAGATTCGCCCTTATTAACTGAGGTCAAGGCCCAGGGTGGCTTTCCACAGAGCACTTGGATTCTCAGCCAAGATATAACATGATTTTATTCTTAAAGATTTGGCAGCCATAGTTGAGAGTCAAAACACAAATGGAGGTCACATTGTAGACCTCAATGGGCCTGTCTTCATGTGACATTTTGTCAACTCTCTGGGAAGCCTTGCCTATGAGAGACCTCCAGAGTTTCATTGAAATGAGCTTCCTCAACATTTAATGGTTCTTGAAACCCACAGTGCCTCCAACTTCATCCTTGAAAAATGGCTACATAAACACCATGAAATTTTTTAAATTCCCATGACCAGGGGGCACTGGAAAATCTTTGGATGTACTGTTGCTGATCATGAGTATACCAGAGATTGCCTTGATTGACTGGGTTTAATGAAAACAATGTATAACAGAGATGCCAGTAAGTTGAAGTCTGCTGAGTAGTGGGCCTAGAGCAGTGTTGGGCAGGTGTGTGATACAACATCTGTGGTGGGTCCATGTGGTTCGGCCATTGGCTTCCAAATAGCTTGTGATTGACATGGTGCAACCAGTAGACCTTTATTTGTAAAGGTATCTTGTTATATGGAGAGGTTTCAGCGCAATGTTCAGAATCAGGTTGATACGGTCAAGGGTGCAAGCTATGAGGGAAAGAAGCCTGGTTGGTGCATTCTCCTGCAGGCCCTGACCAACCACATGAGGCAGAACACTCTCCAGCACTGTTTCCCAGTTGAAATTGTTGTATTTCATGAAGCAAGTACCAAAGTCCCAGTGCAGCAGCAAGAACCACCAGGAAAAGTGGAGGAGAACCAAATGGCTTCACAGTCCACACAGTGAGACACTTAGCCCCCAGTGGCCACAGTTTACCTACAAAGAGAGAATTCAGCACTGCTGCCTCATGTTCATTGTAAAATAAGAATTCATGTCCTCCAGGTCACATAGATGCAGACCCAGCTTTGAAGATCTCACTAGAAAGGAAGATAAAGCTCCTGACAACAACATATATTTCAAGTGCCCAACCTCAGAGGCAGTTTCTCAAGAAGTCTTTAGGCCAGCAGAGCTCTATGTTTGTGGAGTGGTTTCCATGTCTTTTACTTTTGGAAACTGCTCTACCACCTCCAAGATTGTGAACTCCTGAGCGTATAGCATTCCAGATATGCATTCACAGATTTTCTAACTCTTCTCCTCTAAATGTGTCTTACTTGAGGTGAAGGTAATGTCAAGGCATTGTTGTGGATGAGAGTGGGAAGATATTTGTGTAGCATATATTTCCATAAACATTGGATTCATTTTCCAATTTTCCATTCGAAATACTAAATCCCTGACACTAATCCATACCCTAATAGACTCTGACTACTACTCCTAATATGATGAAGAAAAATAACACAAACAGAATAGGAATACAAGCAGTTCAGAAGAATCATGGTGTATAGTTGGACTTCTCTTTTGCATGATAAATGGTAGGTGTTATAAATCTTTTCAATTTTTAATTGAAATAGTTTTGCATGTGTTTCTAAGGTGAACAAATATGTGAATTCCTGTCTCCCTTTCTCTGTAGCCTATTCCGGACATGTATTTTTAAATGCACATATTGAATCCTACCTGGTATCATAAGTACATTCTTGTGAGGTGGCTGTTTTGGCAAATACAATTTGTGACAAGTGATTACTCCTCTTAAACGCTGTTGGAACTGCAAATTCAACCTATGGGTTAGCTTCCTAGTTTAACAACATTATCCATAAATCCATGTTCAGTAAAAGAAATATTTTTGCATCTGTGGATGATGTATATTTTATGATAAATTTTGATTGGCATATATATTGCTAATTTAATGTCTCTCTGTGTGTGTTTTGTGTATATATATATATATATATATATATATATATATATATATATTCTCCAGACTTGTCAAAACTTGAAATATATGTGTCTTATTATATACTCCCTTAATTCATTCATATTCATGTATGTGGATTAATAATCAAATTTTCACAAGATTATTCTCAGAAATATTCATCCACCTGAAATACATATTTGTTTCCTAGTACTGACAACTAACTTCAGTGAATGGTGCTTACAAATCCAAATATTTCTACAGTAACTGACCCAGTTTAACATCAATGCAAGTAGATTCCTGTGGGACATGTTGTGAATTTAGAGGTTCATTTTCATTCAACACTGGTACATTACTATTTCTTCAGTTTATGCACGTCATGGGATATATATTTCATCCTCAAGTTAACAGATTTATAGGCATTTGTTTCATTTTCAATCACTTTCTGCTTCAGAAAACATGTATGCCTACATGTTTCTTGACTGGTCTTTTCATGAGACTTCTTTCCAAACACATTATATTTGATTTCCATAATCACTTTTGAATCAAAAATCACACACCCTTCATGATATACCATAACCCTAAGATGTATAACTGGTTGGAATGAATGAGCGTATATCAATATAAGATTTCTTATATATTTTCAAATAACAATTCAATCCATTGTTTAAAGTGGAGACAGTTATATTATTTATTCACAGTATGGTCTATTCATGCATTATCTCTATATTCATAGACAGATGGTAAAATTCTTTGTCCCTACAATACTAATTTATACGTCTTCAAAATATTGATCCTATATGGTGGAAAACAAACTCATGTCACCTGATCTACATATACATTTTATCACAGTACTATACTGGACACAAAATGCAAAGGTCACACATATGATTGTACCAAAGCCGAAATGGAAAATGAACATGGATTACTAAAAACATCCATGTCCATGTTGCCTAATTCTCTCAAATGTCAATCCTATTGGTGACTACATGTTTGTTTCTTCCTAAGATTATATATTCAACCTCAAGCCTGTTGAAAATGTCTAATCCTATCACTCACTTTATACTTTGCCTGATTTCCTAATGTCTCTATTGGTATCTGCTATCCTACATATTTTCCCCAGTTCAACCTTGTGACTGACTCTTCACATGTGCTGACATTTACATTCACTCTCTAACAGAAACCCCATTGCTAAAGAACTTTTGTTCCAAATCCTATACTCACTCTTCTTCCTAAAAAATCCGACTATCTTCCTAATCCTATCGACTATCCCTTTTTGACGGGATGTTCTCTTATACATTCAATCATGCAAGGTACAAGGTCTAATGCCATTGTATATCGATTTATCTCAGACACCTGTGCAGAACGTAATTCAATGCTAAGTATCCCAATCAAGGGCCCAATGCCCTTCTGGGCTTCAAATCTTACGTAGATTTCTCTTTTCATGCTTATATTGAAAGTTTAATAAAATAGGTACTTGTCACTTCCTGTTTCTCTGTATCCTTAAAAAAAACACTGTTGAAATCTTGAGAACTGTTTGCTAATCTTGTTCCCAGACTGTGCTGTCCCCAACTGCCAAACTGCAGAATATACTCCCTCACCCAATTGCTCGCAAACCACCCACTCAAGCGTTAGGCAAACTGAACATGGATGTTTTTAGTAATCCGTGTTCACTTTCCATTTAGGCTTTGGTTCATTCATAAGTGTGACCTTTGCATTTTGTGTCCAGAATATTACTGTGATGACATGTATATGTAGATCAGGTGACATGAGTAATTTTTCCACCATTTCTGGAAGCAAATTTTGAAGACATATAAATTAGTATTTTGGGTACAAAGAGGTGTAGCCTGTGTCTGTGAATATAGAGATCATGCATGCATATACAATACGTTGAATAAATAATAAAACTGGTTCCAACTTTAAATAATGGATTGAATTGATATGTGAAAATATACAGGAATTCTTATATTGATATACATACATTCATTCCAACCAGTTATACGTCTAATGGTAATAATAGGGCTATGGTTTAACATGAATGATGTGGGAGTTTGCTTCAAATGTGATTATGGAAATCGAAAATAATGTGTTTGGAAAGAAGTCTCATGAAAAACCAGTCAAGAAACCTAGAGTAATACATGTGTTCAGAAACAGGAAGTGATTGAAAGTGAAACAAATGCCTATTAACTTGTGAACTTGCAGATGAAATATATATCCAATGGTGTGCATAAACTGAGGAAATAATAATGTACCAGTGTTGAATAAAAATAAACTTCAAAATGCACATCATGTCCCATAGGAATCTACTTGCATTGATGTTAAACTGGGTCAGTTACTTTAGAAATATTAGAATTTGTATGCACCATTCACTGAAGTTAGTTTTCAGTACTAGGAAACAAATATGTATTTCAGGTGGATGAATATTTCTTAGAATAATCTTGTTGAAAGTTAATTATAAATCCACATACATGAACAAGAATGAATTAAGGGAGTATATTATAAGACACATATATTTCATATTTTGAAAAATCTGTAGAGTGTATATATATATATATATATATATATATATATATATGTTTTTCTGTATCCTTAAAAAAACACTCAAACAGAAATTAAAAATAGCTATATATATATATGCCAATTGAAATTTATCATGAAGTATATATAATCCACAGATGCAAAATATGTATTTTACTGAACATGGATTTATGTATTATGTTGTTCAACTAGGAAGCTCACCAATTGGTTTAATTTTCAGTTCCAACAGCATTTATGAGGAGTGATCTCTTCTCACAATTTGTTTCTGCCAATTCAGCCACCTCCCAAGAGGTAGGATTCTATATGTGCATATAAAAATACATGTGCTGAGTAGGCTACAGAGAAAGGGAGACAGGAATTCACATATTTGTTAACTTTAAAAAATCATGGAAAACTATTTCAACAAATAATTGACTACATTTATAACTCCTACCCAATATCATGCAAAAAGTAAGTCCAACTATACACAATGCCTCTTCTGACCTGCTTGTATTTCTATTCTGTTTGGGTTATTTTTCTCCATCATATTAGGATTAGTAGTCAGAGCCTACTAGGGTATAGGTCAGGGTCAGAGATTCAGTACTTTGAATGGAAAATTGGAAAATTAATCCAATGTGTATGCAAATATGTACTACGCAAAAAAATTCCCACGCTCATCCAGAACAATGGCTTGACATTACCTTCGAACTAAGTAAGACACAATTACAGGAGAAGAGTTAGAAAATCTGTGAATACATATCTAGAATGAAAAATGCTCAGGAGTTAACAATCTTGGAGGTGGAAGAGGAGTTCTAAAAGTAAGGGACAGGGTAAACACGACACAAATATGGAGCTCTGCTGGCCTAAAGACTTCTTAAGAAACTGCCTCTGAGGTTGGGCATTGAAATATATGTTGTTGTCAGGAGCTTTTGCTTCCTTTATAGTGAGACCATCAAAGCTGGGTCTACATCTATGTGACCTGGAAGATATGGTTTCTTATTTTCCAATGAACATGAGGAAGCAGTACTGAATTCTCTCTTAGTAGGGAAACTGTGGCCACTGGGTCTAACTGTCTCCCCGTGTGGACTGTGAAACCATTTGGTCATCCTCCACTTTTCGTGTTGTTTCTTGCTGCTGCTCTCGGAATTTGGTGTTTGCTTGACAAAATACAACGCATTCAAAGGGACACTGTTCTGGAGGGAGTTCTGTCAGGTGTGCTGGGTCAGGGTCTGCAGGAGAATGCACCAACCAGGCTTCTATCCAACATGCCTTGCCCACTTGATCATAGCAACCTGATTCTGAACATTATGAATTATGAATATTATATATATATATATATATATATATATATATATATATATATATATAAATTGATTATGGAAATCAAAAATAATGTGTTTGGAAAAAAGTCTCATGAAAAGACACCAGTCAAGAAACATTAAGGAATACATGTGCTTTGAAGCAGGAAGTGATTGAAAGTGAAACAAATGCCTATAAATTTCTGAATATGTGGATGAAGTATATATACTATGATGTGCAAAAACTGAAGAAGTAGTAATTTACCAGTGTTGATTAAAAATGAACGTCAAAATACACACGTGTCCCATAGGAATCTACTGCATTGATGTTAAACTGGGTCAGTTACTGTAGAAATATTAGGATTTCTATACAGAATTCACTGAAGTTAGTTGTCAGTTCTAGGAAACAAATATGTATTTCAGGTGGATGAATATTTCTGAGAATAATCTTGTGAAAAGTTGATTATAAATCCACATACATGTATATGAATGAATTTAGGGAGTGTGTAATAAGACACATATATTTCACCTTTTGAAAATCTGGAGAGTGTGTGTGTGTGTGTGTGTATATATATATATATACACACACACACACACACACACACTCACACACACACACGAAACACACCCACAGACATTAAAATGTAGCAATATATGTACCAAAGTAAATTTATCAAGAAACATATATCATCCAAAGATACAAATTATTCATTTTACTGAACATGGATTTATGAGTAATGTTGTTATACTAGGAAGCTCACACATACATTGAATTTTCATTTCCAACAGCGTTTAGGTGGAGTGACTTCTCCTCACAAATTGTATCTGAAATTTCTGCCACCTCACAAAAATGTAAGTCTGATATCAGGTAGTATTCTATATGTGCATATGAAAATACATGTGCTGAATAGGTACAGAGAAAGTGAGACAGGAATTCACTTATTTGTTTACATTAAGAACACATGGTGAACTATTTCAACAAAAAATTGTTTACTTTAAGAACACAAGGTGAACTATTTCAACAAAAAGATTTATAACTCTTACCATATATAATGCAAAAGGCAATTCCAACTATACACCATGCCTCCTGTGAAATGCTTGTATTTCTATTCTGTTTGGGTTATTTTTTACCATCATTTTAGGATTAGTAGTCAGAGTCTAGTAGGTTATGGTTAGTGTCAGGGAGAAAACGCTTTCATATTTTCCAATGAACCTGAGGCAGCAGTGCGGAATTCTCTCTTTGTAGGTAAACTGTGGCCACTGAGGTCTAAGTGTCTCCCTGTGTGGACTGTAAAGTCATTTGGTCATTCTCCATTTTTCATGGTATTTCTTGCTCGTGCACGGGGAATATGGTATTTATTTCACGAAATATAAGGAGTTCAACTGGGAAAGAGGGTTGGAGGGAGTTCTGTCACATGTGGTGATTCATGGTAAGCAGGAGAATGCACCAACCATGCTTCTATCCCACATAGCTTTCCCCCTTGACTGTAGCACCTGATTCTGAATATTGACCTGAAACCTCTCCATATAACAAGATGCCTTTACATATGTGGGAATCCTGGCTGCACCATGTCAGTCACAAGCCATTTGGAAGCCAATGGCAGATCCACATGGCCACACCACAGAGGTTTTATCACACAACTGCACACCACTGCTCTAGACCCACTACTCAGTAGGCTCCAACTTACTAGCATCTCTGTTCTACACCACTTTCATGAAACCCAGTCAATCAAGGCACTGTCTGGAATACTCATGATCAGCAACAGGGCGTCCAAAGTTCTCCAGTGCCATCTGGTCATGGGAATTTCAAATATTTCATGGTATTTATCTAGCCATTTTTCACGGATGAACTTGGAGGCCCTGTGTGTTTCAATTCATTCAGGAACCATTAAATGGTGAGGAAGATCATTTCAATGAAAGCTCTGCAGAACACTTACAAGCAAGGCTTCCCAAACAGTGGCCAAAAGTTCACATGAAGCCAGGCCCATTGAGGTCTAAATGTGAGATCCATGTGTGTTTTGACTCTCAACTATGGCTGCCAATTATTTCAGAATAAAATCATGTGATATTCCAGCTGAGATACCAAGTGCTCTGTGGAAAGCCACCCTGGGCCTAGATCTCAGTTTCCAAGGGTGACTCTCATGTGTGGCCTCCTAAAATCCCAAGAAAATTCATGGCAACACTTCTCTGAGGTCAGTTTCAGAATTCAGTCTCTAAGGGGAATCACACCAGAGAACAAGCCCAGGTGGACCCAGTCATCTATTCGAACCACCACACAAATGACCACAATTAAAACCAAAATACTCCCACGTGGCCTTCATTTTCTTCCAAATAGACACTCTTCATAACCTCTGGCTGGAGTTTTCCATAAGGGGCACAGCCCTAGACAGTGTCCAAAATGAGCACCCTTGCCCCTCATTTGCCTAATGTCAGGGTGGAATAGACACCCTTCCTGTGAACCAGGAGTGATCAAATAGGCCTGCCATTAATAATACTCTGCTTGTCCAATTAGAGGCCTTCTGATTGTGGTGTTTAGATTCTTTATGTGAATTGGAGTGATGAGAAAAGCCAAGCATCTATCGGCTAGCCTCTGCAGGGCTTTGAAAAACTCATTTCACCGAATGGATCCCTATTCTCACTTGATGGAGGTCAGGAACCTTACTGAAGAAGGCTAGAGACTTCATCCACAATGACAACAATTTTGGCCATTTTGGTTTTGGATGCACACATGGGATCTTTCTTTAGATCCATCACGTGCTGCGAATCTAAGCCACAGCCTCACATAGGGCCAAGAGGCTGATTCAGACACATCCTTTTCCAAAGCAATTAAGCAAAGAGCCACAGGTGATGCCCATTCATTTCAATTTGAAAACTGTTTTCTTTAGGCTTCACAAATTGGTGGCCTGAAGCAAAGACCTTCCTGATATTCAGGAAAACAGAACTATATGTAAGCAAAAGGCCCAAAGCAGGGTTTCTCCACTGAGACTTTCCTGGTCACACTGATATCTGAGTTTTCTGACATGCTGGCCATTCCCTTCAGCTATCCAGAACATGGCCATGTCACATAGCTTGGAGGTGGTACAAAACCATGAGACTAATCTGGAGAGTGGCCAGAATTCAGGAAGAAATCAGGAACTTAGGAAGATATTAGGTGTTGCCCATCCCTAAGGCAAGCCACAGTCCATTCATAAATTGGGCAGGATGAATGCTGGGAAGCTTTCTACTAGACAGGGCACATCCATTGATGCATTCTCTTTTCTACTGTTTACATCAATGGATACAATGGGATACACAGACATAGAAAAACTCGCCTTGTCAAACGACTTACTAGATCAGTTCACTCCAAAACAAACAAACCGCCTTTCCTACCTATTCTCAGAACATAAGACAAAACCACAACCTTACATCCACACCCACAAAGGCATCTCCTTCCCCCAAATAAATTTGTGACTTTTCGGAATGTTCTCTGACTGGTGGGCCATACAATGTTACCCCAAAATGGCCTGTCCTGTCTCAGATCTGATCTCGTTGGCCAACTCTGTGAAGTTGTCAGGAGCCAACTGTGAGCCACTTGCTGCTTTCTCAGGAAAGGCCCCTCTTCAAAGCTCTCCTGGCTTTTAGCCATCCTCACATCAGTAGGTACTAAGAAAGACTGACTCTGTCATTGGTAAATCCAAATAAGTGAGCCCACCTGGACTTGGACTGTGACTGGCTCTGTTTGCCTGGCTTCAAAGATCCCAAGTTCAAAGAGTTCCATCACCAAGGAAGTTAGGTAGGTCACTTCCATCAGGAACTGTATTAGGTCACTGCCTTGGCAACCACTTTGCCCTAACAGTTGCTTCCAAGGTTCCCATGAGATGGAGGCTGCCCCTATTTCCTGTGACACTTTCACAAGTTAGAATGGTATATCAACCATAGGCACCCAGGAAGAGCTCTCCACACAGGCATGGTTTAGTCAATCTTCTATACATTAAGAAGATAGATGTTGATTCAAACACATCTCTTCATCCTTACCAGGTCGTTTGCCTTGGAAGATGACTTTTTCTCTCTCTGGTCCTTCATAGCGGCCTACGACTTCTACAGAAATAATTTCTGCATGGACCCTTGAGGTTATCAGTAGGTGAAATATCCCCTCCATTCCTGTGTTATAAGACCAACTCTGTACCTGCTCTTCTGTAAAGTTAGATTGAGGGAAGAGTGTATGGTTAGGGTAAATAACATGCACAATTTGTGTTAGGAATCATTCTGCAGGATGAATAATGGTATTCTGAACCTGTGATATTAATAAGAATATATAAGTGAAATATAAGTAGGTAAACAGAAATCTATGTAATCTTTGCAGACCAGAAGGGCATTGGGCCCTTGATTGGGATACTTAGCTTTGAATTATGTTCTTCAAAAATGTCTCTGATAAATCGATATACAATGGCATAGGTCCTTGTACCTTGGATGATTGAATGTAGAAAAGAACATCCAGTCAAAAAGGGATAATTGGTATGACTAGGAAGATAGTTAATAGGTTTAGAAAGAAGAGTGTGTATAGGATTTGGACCAAAAGTTCTTTAGCAATAGGGTTTCAGGTAGAGAGTGAATGTAAATGTCAGCACATGTGAAGAATCTGTCACAATGATGGACTGGGGAAAATATGTAGGAAAGCAGATATCAATAGAGACATTGGGAAATCAGGCCAATTATAAAGTGAGTGATAGGATTAGACATTTTCAACAGCCTTGAGGTTGAATATATAATCTTAGGAAGAAACAAATATGTAGTCACCAATAGGATTGACATTTGAGAGTATTAGATGTTTTTCATAATCCATGCTCACTTTCCATTTAGGCTTTGGTACAAACATAAGTGTGATCTTTGTATTTTTGTTCAGAATATTACTGTGATAAAATGTATATGTAGATCACGTGAAATGATTATTTCTTCCACCATTTCTGTGTGCAATATTTTGAAGACATATAAACTAGTGTTGGGGATACAAATAGGTGTACCTTTGTCTATCAATATAGAGATAATGCATGAATAGACCATACTGTGAATAAATAATATAACTACTTCCAACTTTAAATAATGGATTGAATTGATATCTGAAAATATACAGGAAATATTATATTGATATACAATCATTCAATTCAACCAGTTATACATCTAATGGTAATATTAGGGTTATGGTTTTTCATGAAGAGTTTGTGAGTTTTGCTTCAAAATGATAGAAATCGAAAATAATGTCTTTGGAATGAAGTCTCATGAAAAGTCCAGCCAAGAAACCTGGAAGAATACATGCGTTCTGAAGCAGGAAGTGATTGATAGAGAGACAAATGCCTATAAATTTGTGAACTTGTGTATAAATATATATCCTATGATGTGCATAAACTGAAGAAATAGGAATGTACCATGGTTGAATTAAAATGAACGTCAAAATAAACATTTTGTATCATAGGAATCTACTTACATTGATGTTAAACTGGGTCAGTTACTGTATTAATATTAGGATTTGTAGGTACCATTCACCGAAGTCAGTTTTCAGCACTAGGAAACAAATATGTATTTCAGGTGGATGAATATTTCTGAGAATAATCTTGTAAAAAGTCGTTTAGAAATCCAAATACATGAACATGAATGAATTTAGGGAGTGTATAATAAGACACATATATTTCATATTTAGAAATATCTGCAGATTGTATATATATATATATATATATACAAAAAATACACAGACATTAAAAAGTAGCAATATATATGCCAATTGAAATTCATCATTAAATATATATCATCCACAGACCCAAAAATATTTATTTTACTGAACATGGATTTATGTATAATTTTGTTCAACTAGGAATCTCACCCATAGTTTGAATTTTCAGTTCCAACCGTGTTTAGGAGGAGTGATCTCTTCTCACAACTTATATCTGCCAAGTCAGCCACCTCACAAGAATGTACGTGTGATACCAGGTAGGATTCTATATGTGCATACAAAAATACATGTGCTCAATAGGCTACAGAGAAAGGGAGACAGGAAGTCACATATTTGTTAACTTTAAAAAAACATGGAGAACTATTTCAATTAAAAATTGACTTAATTTATAACACCAACCCTTTATCATGCAAAATGCAAGTCCAACTATATACCATGCCTCCTCTGAACTGCTTGTATTTCTATTCTGTTTGGGTTATGTTTCTCCATCATATTAGAATTAGTAGTCAGAGTCTAGTAGGGTATGGGTTAGTGTCAGGGTTTCAGTATTTCGAATGGAAAATTAGATAAGGAATCTAATGTGTATGCAAATATGTGCTATACAAAAATATTCCCACTCTCATCCAGAACGATGACTTGACATTACCTTCCCCCCAAGAAAGACACAATTATAGGAGAAGAGTTAGAAAATCTGTGAATACATATCTGGAATGGAAAATCCTCAGGAGTTCACAACCTTGGAGGTGGTAGAGAAGTTTCCAAAAGTAAGGGACAGGTTTGATAGACCAAACCTGATATTTTATTAAAATTAGGAGCCATCTTGCCACAAGGCCATGAAAAGCTAATTTTGGTTTTAATATAAATTACTGCAGTTTCTGAACCTGTTTGGAATGTCTGCCTGTGCCTTGAACTCACCCATGCCTATCTCTCTGACCAGATAGCAGCCCTCTCTGAAACTTTAGTGACACATCATAAATTTTGGCCTTCCCTGGCCAGACAACGACCCTCTCTGATGTCTGATGGTCATCATAATTTCTGATGTTGGGGCCAGCAAAAATAGAAAGTAAACTACATTTAGTGTGATGCTTGTCAAAATTCTGTTATCTGTAATCCCCCTTTTGTTTAACTTTCTGGGCTATATAGCTGGGCTGTAGGAAAGGTGGGGTTGCTGTCTTGTTCCTGCCGTTTTGTGAGGGAGAGGCTGGCCGGCCGGTTGAAATAATAAACTTGTTTTAATTTTATTTTAATTGGAGTCAGTGGTCTTTTCTTTTGTCCTGGTCTAACATTTTGCAGTTCCCCAGCAAGATGACCCTGCCCGAATGGATCACAAGGCCAGACTGCTGGAAATTCTGAAGCTGGCCTTCCCTCTAGGGCTCCTGGCTACAGAGCCACTCTAAGGGATGCGCAACTTGAGATGTTTCAACACCTTGGAGTGAAACTTTGGTCCAGGGAGCACTGCAATGAACCACTGGACTATAACTATTAGCAAGCACCTGGTGGAGGAGGCCTCCAGAGGTAAGTGGCGCCTTTATAACATCTGATGTCTGGTTAAGGGAGATCTCTTCTGATGACAGAGAGGAGACCTGGGGAGGCTCACATATACTCTTGTCTGGGACAGTAACGAGAATCATTCTGTCCTCTGTTCTGTTATGTAGGGAATTCCTCTGGATGGGTAGAGAGGTGCGAATATGCACACATGCGGTCCTACCCTGGAGCTTTCGCAAGATGTTGCATTGCTCCTCTGCTTTTCTGTTTTGGTGCCGGGTTTCTGTTTTTTTTTTTTTTTTTCTGTTTTGTTCTGTGTTCTATGTGTTTTTTGTTTGTTTGTTTTTGTGCATTTTGTTGTGTAATTTCTGTGGTAAAAACTTAAGGATATTGGACGTGAAAATGGGTAATAAAGCAAGTAAGTGTAACACCTTTTTGGACTGTGTTTAAAGGAACTGCGATGAACATTACCCCCCTTTGTTAAGCAGGATAAGAGAAGCCCCTAGCTGGCTGTCTGGAGTACACCCACTGCACAGAGCAATGTCTGCTGGGGACGTAAAAACTGAGTATCTCCCAGGTTAACAAGTGAAACTCCTTTAAAACCACTTGTACCTCCAGATCAAGAGAGTCACAACCTTTGGGCAGAGTCTCCTGTGTTTCTCCTTTGTTAGCAAAGCAATAAACATCCATTTTTCTTTTTCTCAAAAACCCTGTCCTCTTTATCAAATTGGCATTAATTGACTTCAAGGTCAGAAAGCAAACTTTAAGTTACAAATTTTGATAAACCACGCCCCCCCGGCCCGGAACTTTTTGAGAGCTGACTACTGATATGTTAGGAGATGGAGCATTCTTGGGGTGGATCCAAAGCAGAGGAGCTAATCCTGTAAGTAAAAGGAGGGACTGAGGGACTACCAGCAGCTGCCAAAGCCCTGTTGCTTCAGGGAATTCCCTCATTCCTTCCCTGCACTGTAAAGATTATGCAACGTCTGTCTTGTTAAAAAAGAGAAAAAAATAAGGGGACACTAATGCATTAAAGTCACCATGGAGACCCTTGATTTTACATTTCAGGTTGTCCCTCGGTAAAAACATCTGGTCTCCTTGTGGGGACATCTATGGTTCCACTGGTGTAGAATATTTTTCTCTTATCTGCACTATTTTAAAGGCTTCTGTCTGTCAGCCATAGTCTGGAGATCCTTTCTGTCTTGTGTCTTTGTTTCTGGCCCTTTAAGACATGTGCAATAATGTGTTGATATTATAAATTGTTTCTTGGGAATGATCTTAGCTGAATGTGTGTCTAAATGATGATGTGTTATTGTAACAATCTGGTATCTGAATGGGTTTTTGAAGCATTGCACAATCTTGCAGTTAAAAGTCGGGTGTAGGTAATTTTTTAGTTTATGATTTCAGATAATTCATGCCAGAGAAATTGAATACTTATGATGGAAAACCAAAGAATTCTACTTCCAAGTTGGCAAGTAACTTCCCAATTATTCAGTCTTTTATTTCACCAATTTTGAATTGGGTAGCCTGGGAAAATGTCACTGTGTGTACCAGTGCATTAATTTTGACAAGGATATTAAATCATAGTGTGGTATCTGTTGACAAAACAAGATGTAAAGATATAAAATTTTGTGAATTATATCTTAAACTTGTATCATAATTTTCAACACCCTAACCTGAAAATTATGGTTAAAATGCCTTAGGCCTGATGTGTCTGCTCTGAATAGCAGTTTTTTACTGCTCCTTCCAGACCTCAGCCAGGAGTTATTTTGAAATGCAATCTGTATATGGGGTAAAAATGGGAGAGCATATCCCACTTGAATCAAAGTGTGAAATATGATATATCAAGAACTATATAATGTTTTGAACAACCTACAATAAAAATTAAAAAAAAAAAAGAAGCCTGCAAGTTCAGTAGGAGACTGATCTGAGGCCTAAGGGGGGAAAAAAGGCAAATTGTATGGTTTTTACTAATTACTGGCCAGTCATTTTTTTAGGACTCTTATTTTTTTCCTTAGATACTTTATTTTTTTTTTTTAGCTCATGATTTTTATTTTACAGACCTAAGTTAATGTTTTTTCTGAGCAGTTCTATCTTTGACCAACTGTGGAGTTTTTGAAACATTGCAATGCAGATTTAATCTGCAAAAAGCTATAAGGCCTTTACTATTTTTATGTGTGCACACTTCTGTTATGTGTTGTATGTATATATATACATATATCCGTATATCAAATATATGATACAAAAATTAACATATATAAATAAAGTTCATAAAAAAAGCTCATAAAAACAAATTTTAACAAGTGGATCCAATGATTGTTAATTCACGTGATTTAAATGGTTCAATTTAAATTGGATAAACAGATAAAAATAAAGTCTTTAAATTTAATCTTACAAGTTTTTCTAGGGGTTCAAATATCTAATAAAATATTAATGTCTACAAAATATCTAATATGACTTGATTCTACGACTTTTCCTACAACAAAAAAATGGTTTACAATCTTCAATACATTTGTCTAATATTTTGATAAATAAGTAAAGTAAATTTGATATGGGATTACTCATTCATGAGTACTTTTGTTAGATATCTGATTTATTTACTAGGGTCTGTACAAGTGTGTACTAAAGTCTGTATAAGATTGTAAAAATCAGTCATGTGTTAAAGAGACAAAAATTTCTTAAAACATAAGTTTACCCATAACATTGTGTTTATTAAGTTTTATTTTTTCTAGAGATAGTAACCATAAAAAATAAACAACTGATTAAATAAGAACTGTTATTTTAGAGAACTGTACTGCCATTACTTTAAAAGCTAAACTTGGTTAATGTAGAAACATCAATGTAATTATGATGCTATTTATGTGCTCATATTTTCCATATACAAGTCTGTAAGGTAGAAACTTAAAAAGCATTATATCATGTTGGCGTTCTGAAGTTGTATGGTAAAAATATATATTGAGAATTTTTTTATCTGTTATCAAAAAGATATGTAAAGTTTTATGTTACTTTTTACATTGGGAACAATTTAAATGTATTTTTAAGGTAATGAGAGCCTTATCTATGTAAAGGTTAAAAACTTTCAGCCTTTCTTTTATTCATGTTTTAAATGTGATATCATATGGTGTTAGCTAATGTTCATGTGACCTCAAACAATTTATGTTAACATTGTAAAATGATATTTAAAAAAAAGATCAGCTTTAGAACTAAAACCCTTAAGATTTATAAAGAGATTTGCCTTACCTGAAATAAAGCTCTGTGTCCCATCTTACTACATGTGAGAATGACTATGAAAACAGTAGGTCAGATTATGTTTCATTTATAGTTATGTTCAAAAGTTGTTTTTTTTTTCTGTCAAGATTACTAGGATCTCAAACAGGGGATATAAGTTATAACTAAGCAAAAAAATTCAGGGTAGCTATTATGCAAACTAAGTATACTTACTCTTGTTAAAAAATTTTATTTTGTAATTTCTTTATGGGTGATCTAAAGATTCTCTGTTAGTGTTTTACAGAAGTGTTGCTTTAAGAACACAACATGGGTTAATTTAAGATAATAAGTCATCACCTACAAAACAGAAAAAATAATACAGATCCCAATTAATAAAAAGATAAATTATTATAAAGTTATAGACATTAAAGCCCAGTACTCTTAATATTAGGCAGTTAAAATTTATTTGCTTGATATTTAAGATTAGGATTTAAAATTAAAGTTAATTGAAAAGAGCCAAGAAAACTAATATTTGGCTCTTGCTCTCTGAGTCAATCTGAATCCAGGGAACAGGGGACTTCTCTAAAGAGCTTATAAACTCTGGGCCACATAACCTCCCCATCAGGGAGATTAATGAGACCACCCGAGAACAGAAAGCCAATCAGTGCATTTGCTAAGAAAAAGAGAGTCATCAGAGAAGGGAGACATTCCTGATGCTTCCTTGGGAAGCCACATGCTCAAGCAACACCTGGACCCACCTAGCGCAAATGGCACTAGCAGAACTAAGAAGCTGCTCTCAAGCTTCCCCAGGAATGACAACCATAAAAGCTCAGCTGACTGTTAACAATAGATAGAAACAAAAGTAAGTTTGACTGCTTCATCTTAAACACTTAGCAAAGACAGTTGAAAGCAAAATACAGCCATTCCTGGGCATTTTGAATAATAATAATAATAATAATAATATTTTAATGTATACACTTTATATTAGCCTCCCCAAATAAGTAAGACTGGAGGCTACAAAGAAGGATTCTCAGACAGGAATGCTGGATAACTATGAAAAGAGACTATCAGGAGGAGCTGCTAGAGGCAGAAGTTTTTATTTTAAGGCCTCAGATATTCCTAACCTACATGGGTAGGATTGGTGTTGGCTAGTACGATTATCCAGCACTGAGTAACAGAATTAAAGGTTTCTCTATTACACACAGAGGTCATACTAGTAGAAAGATTTTGCAAGATCAGATGACATTAAATTTTTAAACTGTATCTTATGGGAAGGGACAACTGTAACACTAAAAGTTAAATATTAAGTTGACAGTCCTGTTAACTGGGGATATTAAAGCCTGCTGAGGGAACTTCTATACAGTGACATGTTCCAGCTGCTGCAACATTTATTCAGTACTCATGGTTTTTGTTTCTCACATAGAAGAACACATCCCCAGATGACTTTTCAACCGGTTCTTCCCCAACCAGACTTCAAACCGAACTGACTTCTAAAAGGCAACTCATGTCCATCATGAAGTTCCCCCTCACGTCACCCTATCTCAGCTCAGAAGAAGCCAAAATGAGTGACGCCTCTCTTCTTACAAGAGTGGAGCCAAAAATAAATCGACTATCAATATAAGTAATTAATTAAGTCAGGAAAAATCAGGGAGACCGGATTTGGGTGATTTCAAAAAATAGTGAGACTGTTACCTGAGGGATTAAGATTCCCTCAGTGCTCTTCCCCTACCCTATGAATGATTTGAAAGGGACACACTAGAAAAGGGGGGAATGATAGACCCAACCTGATCTTTTATTAAAGTATGGAGCCATCTTTCCACAGAACCATGAAAAGATAATTTTGCTTAACTATAAATTACAGCAAATTCTGAACCTGGCTTCTATCCCACATAGCTTGCCCCCTTGACCATAGCAACTTGATTCTGAACATTGCCCTGAAACATCTTCATATAACAAGATGCCTTTTATGGAGAGATTTCAGACATATAAGTGATTCCTGCCTGCACCATGTCAGCCACAAGCCATTTGGAAGTCAATGGCAGATCCACATGGCCCAACCACAGATATTTTATCACACACCTGCATACCACAGCTCTGGGCCCACACTCAGCAGGCTCCAACATACTGGCATCTCTGTTCTACACCATTTTCATGAAACCCAGTCAATCAAGGCTTTCTCTGGTATTCTCATGATCACCAACAGGACATCCAAAGATTCTCCAGTGCCACCTGGTCATGGGAATTTCAAAAATTTCATGGTATTTTTCTAGCCATTTTTCAAGGAAGAAGTTGGAGAAACTGTGGGTTTCAATTCATTCAGGAACCATTAAATTTTGAGGAAGCACATTTCAAGGAATGCTCTGGAGAACTCTCACAGGCAAGGCTTCCCAACGAGTGGCCAAAATGATACATGAAGCCAGGCCCATGAGGTCTACAATGTTAGGTCCATGTGTGTTTTAACTCTCAACTATGGCTGTCAAGTCTATAAGAATAAAATAATGTGATATCTTGGCTGAAATTCCCAGTGCTCTGTGGAAAGCCACCCTGGGCTTAGATCTCAGTTTCAAGGGCAACTCTCATGCATGGCCTCCTAAAATCCCAACAAAATTCATGCCAATGCTTCTATGAGGTCAGTTCCAGAACTCAGTCTCAAAGGAGAATCACACCAGAGTTCAAGCCCAGGTGGACCCAGGCATCTTTTCCAACCACCACACAAATGACCACAATTAAAACCAAAAGAGTCCCACATGTCAGGGTGGGACTGGACACCCTTGCTGTGAACCAAGAGTGATCAAATAGGTCTGCTATATAACTGCTCTTCTTCTCCAAAATGAGGCCTACTGACTGTCTGGTATAGATTCTTATGTGAATTGGTGTCATGAGATAACCTAAGCAAATATCAGCTAGCCTCTGCAGGGTTTGAACAACTGATTTGACCCAATGTCAAAACTGATTTGACTCCATCACTTGATGGAGGTCATGAAGCTAACAGAGGAAGGCGAGAACCTTCATCCACAATGACTGCACTTTTGGCCATTTTGGTTTGGATGCACACTTGGAAACTTTCTTTAGATCCATCAGGTGCTGAGAATCTAAGCCACTGCCTCACACAGGGCCAAGAGGCTGATTCAGCCACATCCCCTTCCAAAGCAATTAAGCAAAGAGCCAGAGGTGATGCCCATTCATTTCCATTTGAAAACTGTTTTCTTCAGGCTGCCAAAAGGGGTGGCCTGAGGCAAAGACCTTCCTGACATTCAGGGCAAGGGACCAATAGGTAAGCAAAAGGCCCAAAGCAGTGTTTCTTCACTGAGACTTTATTGGTCACACTGATATCTGAGTTTTCTGAGATGCTCCCATTCCCTTCAGCTATCCAGTACATGGCCATGTCACAGAGTTTGGAGGTAGTACATATCTTGGAAACAAAACCATGAGGCTATCCTGGAGAGTGGCCAGTATTCAGGAAGAAAAGAGGAACTTAGGAAGATAGCAGGTGATGCCCATCCATTAAGCAAGCCACTCTCCATTCTTAAATTGGGCGGGATGAATGCTAGGTAGCTTTCTAGTAGACAGGACACAACCATTGATGCATTCACTTTTCAAATGTCTGCAACCACGGATACAGTGGGGTACACAGACATAGAAACACTCGTGTAATCAAATGACTTCCTAGAAACATTCTAGTCCAAACAAACAAACCGCCTTTCCTACCTATTCTCAGAACATGAGACAAAACCACAAACTCACACAGACAACCACAACAACACCTCCTTCCCCCAAGTATGTCTGTGACTATCCTGAGTGTCCTCTGACTGGTGGGCCATACTATGTTCCCCCAAAATTGCCTGTCCTGTCTCAGATCTGGTCTCCTTTGCCAACTCTTTGAAGTTGTCAGGAGTCATGGTTGAGCCACTACCTGCTTTCCCAGAAAAGGCCTCTCTTCAGAGCTCTCCTGGCATTTGGCCATCATCACATAAGTAGGTACCAAGAAAGACTGACTATGTCCTTGGTAAATCTAAACAATTGAGACCACAGGGACTGGGACTGGGACTTGCTCTGGGTGCCTGGCTTCGCGGATCCCAAGTTCAGAGAGTTCCATCACCAAGAAAGTGTGGTAGGTCACTTCCTTCAGGAACCGAATGAGGTCACTGCCTTGGCAATCACTTTGTCCTAACAGTTGCTTCCAAGGGTCCCATGAGATGGAGGCTGCCCCAACTTCCTGTGACACTTTCACAAGTTGGAATGGTATATCAACCTTAGGCACCTGGGGAAAGCTCTCCACACAGGCCTGGTTTAGTTCCCTTCATTCTGACCAAGTTGTTTGATATGGAAGTTGATATGGAGTTGACTTTTGCTCTCTCAGTTCCTTGATAGGTGAAAAGGTCAGTCGAATGTCAGAGGAAAAGACCACCAAGAGACTGTGTCATGCCACAGCAAAGGGTTTTTTGGGGGTCCAGCATGCTGGGGCTCAGAGCTCACTTCAGAGGAGCAAAGAGCAAAGAGCCCCGAGAACAACTTGACCACATTTTATATACATTCTTTAGAGAGGGCAGAGACTTTACATACATCATAGCCTTTTTTAGCAAATCATAATATACCACAGGAAAATCAAATAACAACTCTAAAACATGATTAGCCCATTCATTGGTGGGAACACGTCGGGCAGGGGTGATTGATCAGCCCTGAGAATTGGTATACATTTAAACTGATAGGTTGAAGCCCTGAGATGTATATGTGCTGAGCTGCAAGGTTTCTGGGAAGATGTTGTTAAGTAACTAGGTGGTCAGGAAAGATTTCAACACACATCTAATGGGCAGTTTTGGGAATTGTCTTAACTGCCACAGCAATTTCACGTTCTGAGTGTAGCTTGGAAACTTTACAAAACCTGGTTCTTTACGTTTCAATTTCAATTTCTTTTAATCTTTCATTTCCCACTGCTTTATCTGACTACTTTTAATCTTAAAAATAATGAATCATAATTATTGCGAGGTCTCACATTCTATTTCTTCCAGTGTAGTGTATTTCTGTCTGATTACCATGAGTTTTACCTGCCCAATCTGAGCCTGGAGAAAGGTAACTATGCAGTTAAGCAAACAAGTTCCCCCAGTTAGCAACACCATAAGGATGATCAGGGGTCCTGCTAAGGCTGATAGGAGTGTAGTTAACCAGGGGGACTGGGTAAACCATGACTCAAACCACCCTTGTTGAATCTCCCTTTCTCTCTGGCGCTCTTCAAAGCATTTTCTCAATTTACTCATGGATTCTTTTAAAACTCCAGTATGGTCAGCATAAAAACAACATTCTTCTCTCAGTGCAGCACAAAGGCTCCCCTCCCTCATGAAGAGGAGGTCTAATCCTCGCCTGTTCTGTAAAAAAACTTCAAAGAGAGAGGTTAAGGATTCCTGAAAAACTGTGATGCTGGTCTCTAACGTCTTCAAGTCTTGAACTATTGCTGTTTCTAATTGGACCAATTGTTGTGACCACAAATCATTGCAGCTGTTCCTGTATCCACTCCTGCAGCAGCTCCTATCCCCAATAGGATGGCTAGAGTAAGGGACACTGGCTCCCGGCGAAATCAGGTTTTTTGTACCCCTAGTAGACCTTCAAATGATTCTGCATCATGATAGAGCACCCTGGGGAATATCTGCACCATTACACAATATTTTAGAGAGCTGTCCAATACCTGGGTTGAAATGCAAGGAGTTCTGAGTGTGTGGAGTTCAGTACCATAAAAGTTCCTTTAATTAGTTCCCAGGGGGAGGATTCAGCTGTACTCTGGACTGGGGAAGTAGGCAAAAACGGAAACTGGGGAGTATGAGATGGTAGAGGGGTTCTGGTAGATCTAGACACTGGGTCCTCCACAGCTTTGGGCCTATTTGTGACTTCGGAAATCAGCTGGGCACACATAAAAATCAAGACTGGCTAGTTTACACTTGAGCTGGGGGAGATGACATCCATAATTAATGGGGTAAGGTGGTCTATGTTGCCCTGGTTTTGGTTTAAGGGGGATCTGTGTGGGGTCCTCTATATCAGGTAGATCCCAGTCAGAGAGGCCTATGGCAAGCTGACAAATGTCCAGGTAGAGAGATGGCCACCAAGTCCATAAGAGGGCTGTATGTGAAATAGACCACAATACTTGCCCAGTAGGATTTATAGCTTGCCATTGTTGCTGAACAGGCTGATGGGGATTAGGACTGCTGGTGGTCAGGGGAAGAATCCATAGCCCTACCCACACGATGGACACGCAACTTGAGAGGGTTACCAGTCTGTTCCAGTTTCCAGCCGGAGTCAGGACAGGGCGCAGGCTTGAGATGGGAGGCATGGATCCAGGAAGTGATTCCATCCACTTTCACCACTGTAGGTGTTATAAGCAGCACCTGGTATGGTCCTTTCCAGCGGGGTTCCAGGGATGACACCTGATGCCATCTCACATAGATGAACTCTCCCACTTGATATCAATGTGGGGTTCCCTCGTCTCCAGGCTGATAAGCAGTGGCCAACTGTTTCCACAGGTATCACTGGGTGCTGTGTTTATTTAAGGGCTTTAAGTCTGTCAAGCAAGGGGTTGTGAAAGGAATCATTAAGTCTCAGAGTTGGGGTTAGGTTCCTTACTGGAGGAGGGGCACCATAGAGAATTTCATAAGGAGTGAGGTTACACAAAGAGGCACAGGGGGTATTTCTTGCATGAAACAATGCATAAGGTAGGAGCATAGTCGAATTTTTTATGCCGGTCTCCAAGCTTAATTTCGTTAAGTTCTCTTTGATGGTTCTATTCATCCTTTCTACCTGTCCTTAGCTCTTTGGTCTATAAGCACAATGTAACTTCCAATAAATCCCGAGGGTCCTGGCAAATCCCTGACTTACCTGGGCTATGAATGCCGGTCCGGTATTGGACCCAATTACCTTCGACTGGCCGAACCTTGGAAAAATGTCTTCTAAGATCTTTTTGACCACTTTTTGTTCCCCCGGTGTGGAAAAAGTTAACAGAGTCACTCCGTTTAGGGGTGCCAATTAAGCTTCCTTATCTGCCTTTCTGTTTCCAAATGCCACGGTATCGTTTTCCTTCTGGTGCCCTGGACAGTGCACTATAGCTAGGTCCTTAGGGCCCTGCACTGCTGAGAGAAGGTGGAGGATCTCATCTTTGTTTTTTATTTCTTTCCCAGTGAAGGTTAATAGCAACCTTTGCTGGTAAATACCCCCATGCACATTTGCAGTGGCAAATGCATAGCGGCTATCAGTGTACATGGTGGCCCTTTTGCCTGTTGCTTGTTCCAATGGTTTCGTAAGAGCAATCAGTTCTTTTTTTTGGCCTGATGTCCCTTCTGGGAGACCAGAGGACAAGATGACATTAATTTCGCTAACTACTGCTGCTCCAGCCCGCTGCTTAGTGTCTTGGAGGAAGCTGGTGCCCTCCGTAAACCATACGACTTCAGCGCGAGGCAGTGGCTGATCCTCCAAGTCTCGTCGTATACTGGTTTCCTCTGCCAGTATGTGTTGACACTCATGAGCGACGGGTCCTGATGATTCTTCTGGCAGCAGTGTAGCCAGGTTGAGTGGAGCAGGGGGTCCCAGTGTTATTCTGTCTTTGTCAAGTAAGAGGCTCCCCGGTAGTGGTTTATTCTGGAGTTTGATAGCCACCTCTCTGGAGGTTGACAGGTGATGCTCTCCAGGGCATGGGGGGCTATAATGGTTAGCTTCTGTCCCAAGTTCCTTTATGAGCATCTTTTATTAGAAGGGCTGCTGCTGCTATAGCTCTTAAGCAATGGGGCCACCCGCTAGCCCTGGGTCCAGTTTTTTTTTTTTTTTTTATAAGAATGCTACCGGCCTTTTCCAAGGTCCAAAAGTATGAGTGAGCACTCCCCGTTCTATTCCTTTCTTTTCCTCAATGTAGAGAGTGAAGGGTTTTTCTACATCTGGGAGTGCTAAGGCCGGAGCAGATAGCAGCACCTTTTTTTGGCATCATCAAAAGCTTTTTGGTGCTCAGGGGTCCATTGGAAGTGGGCATCACCCTTTATCAGCGGATATAAAGGGGCAGCCAGAGATGCAAACCCAGGAATCCATAACCTGCAAAAGCTGGCAGTCCCAAGAAACTCTCCGAGTTGTCTCTTATTAGATGGGGGCGGTATCTGCACAATGGTTTGTTTTCTGAGCTCAGTGAGCCATCGTTTGCCACCCCTAAGAGAATAACCCAGGACGATTACTTTTTGCTGACAAATTTGGGCCTTATGGCCGAAGCCCTATATCCAAGCCGAGCAAGCTCAGATAATAGTGCTTGGGTCCCAGACTCATAGTTCTCCTTGGTGTCAGCTGACATTAGCAGATCATCCACAAATTGGAGTAGGGTGACTTCGGGGTGTGCAGTTCTGAAGTCATTGAGGTCAGTGGGGAGGGCTTCATCAAAGAGAGTGGGGGAGTTTTTGAACCCCTGTGGGAGTCTAGTCCAGGTTACCTGGCCAGATGTTCCAGTTTCTGGGTCTATCCACTCGTAAGCAAACAGCAACTGACTGTCTTTATGTAGGGGCAAGCATAAGTAAGCATCTTTTAAGTCCAGCACAGTGTAACATTCCTGCTTCGGATTCAGAGTGCTAAGCAAATTATATGGATTGGGTACTGTGGGGTGAATGTCCTGCACTCTGTTGTTGATCTCTCTTAGGTCTTGAACAGGACTGTAGTCCCCAGTTTCTGGCTTTCCTACTTGTAGCAGGGGGGTATTCCAGGCTGATTGACAGGGCCTTAGGACCCCAAGCGCCAGGTATTTCTGAATATGGGGACTTATCCCATGCTTAGCTTCTTTGCTTAGAGAATACTGTGTAACACTGATTAGAGAGACAGAGGCTTTTAATTCTACTACTATTGGAGGTTGTTTTATGGCTAGATCTAACCCAGCAGTTTCTGCCCAGGAATTAGGATAATCTTTTATCTATTTCTGTGGTAGTTAGCCTATTTGATCATTCCTAGGGAGCGAGAAGGGTTGATGTTCATCTTCTACGGACATAGTCAAAGCCGTGACTATGGGAATTTTTACTGAAGGCTTTAGAAACTCCACTTGGGGACCATCAGAGTTAAAGGTTATTCTATCCCGGAGTTTGGTAAGCAGATCCATGCCCATCAATGGGGCTGGGAATTCTGGGACTACTAGGAAAGAGTGGTGGACTTTTCACTTTCCTAAGACCATAATCCTCTTAGTTGTCGAAGCCCGATATCTACTGCCATTAGCCCCTTGAACTAGGGACCATTTATTTGATAGGGGGCCCAGTGGGGTCTTAAAAGCTGAGAATACTGCTCCTGCATCCACTTCAAAGTTCACTGGAGTCCCCTCCACTTCTAATGTTACCCTGAGCTCGGGGAGGTGATCCGAGCCCTGACATTCTTAGTCCTCTTCTAGAGTCAGCATGGCGGGCTGGCGTGGCTGCTTCTTTTGGGGGCACTCTTTGGCCCAGTGTCCTTTTTCTTTACAATAGACATATTGATCTGATGCCAGGGGCAGCCTTTGGCATGGGACCAGGTATCCCTTTCTGTCTCCCTGCTTTTTAAATTCTGGCATATTTGCTGCTGTGAACAAAACCTTAGCCAATGCTTTAGTCTGCCTTTTGCTCTGTTCATCCTCCTTTTGTTCCCTTTTCTTCTCTCTCCTCTGTTCCCTCTCCTCCTCAGTTTCTCTCTTATAATATACTTTCTCAACTTCTCTGACTAAATCTCTTAAAGTCATATCTTGTCATCCATCTAGACGTTGTAACTTTCCCTTAATATCTGGGGCAGCCTACTCAATAAAGGTCATTGCAACAGATGCCTTTTGGTCCTCTGCCTGAGGATCAAAAGGAGTATATTTCCTATATGCTTCCATAATTCTCTCCAGAAACATAGAGGAAGACTCATTAGGCCCTTGGATACTCTCTCTTACCTTGTCCAAATTAGTCGGCCCTCTGGCGGCCGCTCGGAAACCTGCTATTAGAGCCCGGCAATAAGTGGACAGATGCTACCTACCTTCAAAGGTGTTGGGGTCCCAGTTGGGTCGTTTCATGGGCCCGTAAGGATGGAGAGGGAGCATCACATGGGCTTCTGAGTTTTCTATTATCCGTTGCCGGCGGTTTCCTTTAGGTGGCCCAGCTTCCTTCAGGGTAGGAGGGGCTGCTGCTGCTGCAGGGAAGTCCTCTGTAGGGCTTGGGTCCGGCCCAATTTTCTCTAGTGGTGGAGAGGCTGAGTCAGTGGTGGGAGGATCATAAGGAACGTTTTGGGGGTTGGGGAGCAAGGGTAGAGGATAAGGTGGAAGGCGGAGTATCCAGTCTTGTGACTCAGAGAGAATGGAGGGAAGAGGGAGAGGAGTTTAAGTTTTGAATAATAGGATCGTGGGGGAAGGGTTACATGGCTGTTGATCTGGGTGGACACCTGGCCCCGGCTGAAAGACAGTATCTCTGACTTTTCGGATTAGAGGGAAGGTGAAGGATTCTTTTGGGGGCCATCCGACTCCGAGGATGGGCCATTCTGAAGCACAGAGAGTCTGCCAGGTACAGCGTTTTACTGAAAAAAAAAAAAAAGATTCTGGGCCCTTGAGCAGACATCAGTCCAATGATCAAGGGCAATGTACAGAGGCATGGAAGTGCTTTGTCCCATAATGGGAGTTACTCAAACAGGGACAGTGAAAACACAAACATGACACAGACAAAGACAAAGAGTAAACGTTTAAAATGAGTCCAAGACAACGATTAGAACTGAGTAACTGGCAAAACCTGATGGGTTATAGAATCAAGACAGACAGTAAACTCAACATGAGTTCCTGACAATGAACAAAACTGAGTAGCCTGCAAAACCTGATGGGCTGTCAAACGGAATCCTGAAGCAAAATATAACCTAGTTGAGGAAACTACTATTTCTCGATTTCCCGAGTCCTCTGGAGTGTCCCCCAGGGACATGGCCTGTGGCTCTGTTACACATCTGTCAGCCACTGTCAGAGAGAGCTAACGCTCTTCACCGACAGCCACTTAGCCAAGCCCTAACCTGAAAACCGAAACCAGAAAGAGGCACCTTACTTACCCCGAGAGGAGTCCGTTGGGGTCTTTCGTCCGCTGCTGCCAGATATCTCACCTAGGGACTCCAGATGAAAAGATGGGGCGAATGTCAGAGGAAAAGACCACCAAGAGACTTTCTCATGCAACAGCAAAGGGTTTATTGGGGGTCCAGCATGCTGGGGCTCAGAGCTCACTTCAAAGGAGCAAAGAAGAAAGAGCCCTGAGAACAACTTGAGCAGAGTTCATATACATTCTTTATAGAGGGCAGGGACTTTACATACATCATAGCCTCCTTTAGCAAATCATCATATACCACGGGAAAATCAAATAACAACTCTAAAACCTGATTAGCACCTTCATTTGTGGGAACAGGTCGGGCATGGGTGATTGGTCAGCCCTGAGAACAGGTATACATTTAAAGTGATTGGTTGAAGCCCTGAGATGTTTATGTGCTGAGCTGCATGGTTTCTGGGAAGGGGTTGGTAAGTAACTAGGTGGTCAGGGAAGATTTCCACACACATCTAATGGGCAGGTCCAGGAAAGGTCTTAACTGCCATAGGAATTTCAGATTTTGAGTGCAGCTTTTAAATTTTACAAAACCTGGTTCTTTACGTTTCAATTTCAATTTCTTTTATACTTTCAGAACCTTACAAAGGAAGGTGAGAGACTTCATCCACAATGACTGCTCTTTTGGCCATTTTGGTTTTGGGTGCATGCATGGGATCTTTTTTTAGATCCATATGGTGGTGATATTTAGCCTCACTCAGGTCCTAAAGGCTGATAAAGACACATCCTTTTCCAAAGCAATTACTTCTCTGAGGCCAGTTACAGAACTCAGTCTCTGAGCGGAATCACACCAGAGTTGAAGCCCAGGTGGACACAGTCACCTCTTCCAACCACCACAAAAATGACCACAATTAAAACCAAAACACTCTCACATGGCACTCATCTTCTTCCATATAGACACTCATCATAACCTCTGGCTGGAGGTTTCCATGAATGTCGCAGCCCAAGAGAGTGTCCAAAATAAGTTCACTTGCCCCTCATTTGCCTAAACTCAGGGTGGCCTGGACACGCTTCCTGTGAACCAGGATTGATCACACAGGTCTGACGTTAATGCTTCTCTGCTTCTCCAGTTTGAAGCCCCTGTAAGTCAGGTATAGTTTCATTATGTGACTTGGAGTCATGAGGAAAACCAAGCACCTCTGCAGGGCTTGGAAGAACTCATTTGACTCAAAGAATCCCTACTATCACTTGATGGAGGTCAGGAACCTAACAGAGGAAGGCGAGAGACTTCATCCACAATGACTGATCTTTTTGCCATTTTGGTTTTGGATGCACACATTAGATCTTTCTTTAGATCCATCAGGTGCTGATAATCTAAGCCACAGCCTCACACAGAGCCAAGAGGCTGATTCAGACACATCCATTTCCAAAGCAATAAAGCAAAGAGCCACAGGTGATGCCCATTCATTTACATTTGAAAACTGTTTTCTTCAGGCTTCACAAAGGGGTGGCCTGAGGCAAAGACTTTCCTGACATTCAGGGCAACAAAACAATAGGTTAGCAGAAGGCCCAAAGCAGGGTTTCTCCACTGAGTCTTTCCTGGTCACACTGATATCTGAGTTTTCTGAGATGCTCGCCATTCTCTTCAGCTATCCAGAACATGGCCATGTCACAGAGCTCGGAGGTGGTATATATCTTGGACACAAAACTATGAGCCTCTTCTGGAGAGTGGCCAGAATTCAGGAAGAAAACAGGAACTTAGGAAAAGAGTAAGTGTTGCCCATTGATAAGAAAACCTGCAGTCCATTCCTAAAATGGGCAATGTGAATGCTGGGAAGCTTTCTACTAGACAGGACACATCCATTGATTGATTCTAATTTCTAATGTGTACAACCATGGACACAGTGGGATACACAGACACAGAAACACTCGCCTTGTCAAATGACTTACAAGAAACAGTCCACTCCAAACCGAACAAACTGCCTTTCCTACCTATTCTCAGAACATGAGACAAAACCACAAACTCACACCCACACTCAAAAAGGCACCTCCTTCCCCAAAGTAAGTCTGTGACTATCCAGAGTGTCCTTTGACTGGTGGGCCATACTATGTTCCCCTGAAATGGCCTGTCCTTATTCAGATCTGGTCTCCTTGTCCAACTCTGCGAAGTTGTCAGGAGCCTGTGCTGACCACTACCTGCTTTCTCAGGAAAGGCCACTCTTCAGAGATCGCTCTACTTGCATTTGGCCATCCTCAAATCACTAGGTACCAAGAAAGACAGACTCTGTTCTTGGTAAATCCAAACAAGTGAGACCACTGGGAATGGGACAGGGACTGGCTCTGTGTGCCTGGCTTCCTGGCTCCCAAGTTCAGAGAGTTCCATCAAGACTGTGGAACCAACCTAGATGCCCTTCAATAGATGAATGGATTAAAAAATGTGGCATTTATACACAATGGAGTATTACTCTGAATTAAAAAATGACAAAATCATACAATTTGCAGAGAAATGGATGGCATTAGAACATATTATGCTACGTGAAGATAGCCAATCTCTAAAAAAAAATGCCAAATGTTTTCTTTGATATAAGGAGAGTAACTAAGAACAGAGTTGGGAGGAAGAGCATGATAATATGATTAACATTAAACAGGGGTGAGAGGTGGGAGGAAAAAGGAAAGAGAAAAAAATTGCATGGAAATGGAGGGAAACCCTCACGGTTATACAAAATTAAATACAAGGGAAAGTGAGGGGAAAGGGGACAAAAACAAGGGGAAGAAATGAATTACAGTTGATGGGGTAGAGAGAGAGGATTGGAGGGGAGGGAATGGGAGATAGTAGAGGACAGGAAAGGCAGCAGAATACAACAGACACTAGTATAGCATTATGTAAAACAGTGGATGTGTAACTGATGGGATGCTGCAATCTGTATACGGGGGAAAAATGGAAGTTCATAACCTACTTGAATCAAAGTGTGAAATATGACATGTCAAGAACTATGTGATGTTTTGAAGAACCAACAATAAATATTAAAGGAAAAAAACACATGGAGAACTCTTTCAATTAAAAATTTACTAGATTTATAACACCTACACTTTATCATGCAAAAGGAAGTCCAACTATACACCATGCCTCCACTGAACTGCTTGTATTTCTATTCTGTTTGGGTTATTTTTCTCCATCATACTAGGAATAGTAGTCAGAGTCTAGTAGGGTATGCGTTAGTGTCAGGGATTCAGTATTTCGAATGGAAAATAGGAAAATGAATCCAATGTGTATGCAAATATGTGCTACATGAAAATCTTCCCAGTCTAATCCACAACAATGCCTTCATGTTACCTTCATTCCAAATAAGAAACATTTAGAGAAGAAGAGTTAGATATTCTGTGAATACATATCTGGAAATGAAAATGCTCAGGAATTCACAAACTTGGATGTGGTAGAGGAGTCTCCCAAAGTAAAGGACAGGGTAAACACTCCAGAAATATGAAGGTCAGCTGGCCTAAAAAATTCTTGAGAAACTGCCTCTGAGGATGGGCACTTGAAATATATGTTGTTGTCAGGAGCTTTAGCTTGCTTTGTAGTGAGACCATCAAAGCTGGGTCTGCATCTCTGTGTCCTGGAGGATATTCTTTCTTATTTTCCAATGCACATGTGGAAGCAGTGCTGAATTCTCAATTTGTAGGTAAACTGTGGCCACTGGGGGCTAAGTGTCTCCCCATGTGGACTGTGAAGCCTTTTGGTCATCCTCAACTTTTTGTGGTTTTCCCTGCTACTGCACTGGGAGTTTGGTATTTGCTTCACGACATACAAGGAGTTCAACTGGGACACAGTGCTGGAGCGAGTTCTGTCACGTTTGGTTTTTCAGGGTCTGCAAGAGAATGCAACAACCAGGCTTCATTCCCACATAGCTTGCCCCCTTGTCCATAGCAACCTGATTCTACACATTGCCCTGAGACCTATCCATACAACAAGATGCCTTTACATATAAGGGTGTGCTCACTGCACCGTGTCAGTGACAAGCCATTTGAAAATCAATGGCAAATTTACATGGCGCCACCACAGATGATTTATCACACACCTGCACACCACAGCTTGGACCCACTACTCAGGAGGGTCCAACTTACTGGCAACTCTATTCTACACCATTTTCATAAAACCCAGTCAATCAAGGCACTGTCTGGTACACCACAAACTCATACCCACATCCACAATGGCACCTCCTTTCCCCAAGTAGGACTGTGACTATCTGGAGTGTCCCCTGACTGGTGGGCCATAATATGTTCCCCCTGAAATGGCCTGTCCTGTTTCAGATCTGGTACCCTTGGCCAACTCTTTGAAACTGTGAGGAGTCAACGGTTAGCCACTACCTGCTATTTCAGGAAAGGACCCTCTTAAGAGCTCTACTGGCATTTGGCCATCCTCTCAACAGTAAGTGCCAAGAAGGTCTGACTCTGTACTTTGTTAATCCAAACAAGTGAGCCCACTGGGACTGGTACTGGGACTGGCTCTGGGTACCTGGCTTCTTGGACCCCAAGTTCATAGAGTTCAGTCACCAAGGAAGTTAGGTAGGTCACTTCCGTCAGGAACTGAATGAGGTCGCTGCCTTGGCAACGACTTTGTCCTAACAGTTGCTTCCATGGGTCCCATGAGATGGAGGCTTACCCTACTTCCTGTGACAATTTGACTAGTTAGTATGGTATATCAACAATAGGCACCTCGGAACAGCTCTACACGCATGCCTGGTTTGGTCCATCTTCTCTACATTAAGAAGAGAGAGGCTGATTCAGACACATTCCTTTGTCCTGTCCTGGTCGTTTGCCATGGAAAATGGCTTTTGCTCTCTCAGGTCCTTCATAGCTGCCTACATCTTCTCCAGGGATCATTTCTGCATGGAACTTTGAGGTTCTCAGTAGTTCGGAGATAACCTACATTCCTGTATTGTAAGACGAACTCTGTCCCTGCTCTTTTGTAATGTTAGATTGAGGCAACAGTATAGAACTCAATAACAAAATTAATAACATAGACTTAAATGACATATACAGAATAAATCACCCAACATCAAGCAGTTACACTTTTTTCTCAGCAGCACATGGATCCTTCTCAAAATAGATCATATATTACGTCACAGGGCAACTCTTAAACAATATGAAGGAGTAAAGATAATACCATGCATCTCATCTGATCATAATGGAATGAAATAGAAAATCAATGATAAAAAAGTAAAGAAAAATCATGCATCACTTGGAGAATGATCAATAGGTTACTGAATGATCAATGGGTTATAGAAGACATCAAGGAGGAAATTAAAAAATTCATAGAGATAAATGAAAACACAGACACAACATATCAGAAATTATCTGACACATTGAAAGCAGTACTAAGAGGAAAATTCATTGCTTGGAGTTCATTCCTTAAAAAAAGAAAAAAATCAACAAATAAATGATCTCATTCTTCATCTCAAAATCCTAGAAAAAGATGAAGAAAACAACAGCAAAAAAGTAGAGGGCAAGAAATAATTAAAACCAGAGCTGAAATTAATGAAATCAAAACAAAGAAACAATTGAAAAAATTGACAAAACTTAAAGTTTGTTCATTCAAAAAATAAATAAAATCGACAGACCCTTAGCCATTTTAATGAAGAGAAGAAGAGAGAGAACTCAAATTACTAGCATATGGGATGAAAAAGGCAATATCACAACAGACACTTCAGAAATACAGAAGATAACCAGAAATTATTTTGAATCCTTATACTCCAATAAAACAGAAGATAGTGAAGGCATCAATAAATTTCTTAGGTCATATGATCTGCCAGGATTGAGTCAGGAGGATATAGACAACCTAAGCAGACCAATATCAATTGAGGAAATAGAAGAAGCCATCCAAAGACTACCAACTAAGTAAAGCCCAGGACTGGATGGGTATAGAGCAGAGTTTTACAAAACATTTAAAGAGGAATTAATACCAATACTTTTCAAGCTATTTTAGGAAATAGAATAAGAGGAAGAACTTCCAAATTCAATCTAGGAGGCCAACATCACCCTGATATCTAAACCAGAGAAACTCACTATAAAGTAACAAAACTACAGACCAATATCTCTAATGAACCTAGATGCAAAAATCCTCAATAAAATAATGGCGAATCGGATACGAAAACATATCAAAAAATTGTGCACCATGAGCAAGTAGGATTCATCCCTCGGACGCAAGGCTGTTTCAATATACAGAAATCAATAAATGTTATTCACCACATCAATAGACTTAAAAATAAGGACTATCTGATCATCTCGATAGATGCAGAAAAAGCATTCAACAAAGTACAGCATCCCTTTATGTTCAAAACTCTAGAAAAACTAGGGATAAAAGGAACATACCTCAATACTGTAAAAGCAATCTATGCTAAGCCTCAGGCTAGCATCATTCTGAATGGAGAAAAATTGATGGCATTCCCTCTGAAACCTTGAACAAGACAGGGATGCTCTCTCTCACCACTTCTGTTCAACATAGTTCTCGAAACACTGGCCAGAGCAATTAGACAGACGGAAGAAATTAAAGGCATAAAAATAGGAAAAGATAAACTTAAATTACCACTATTTGCAGATGACATGATTCTATACCTAGCAGACCCAAAAGGGTCTACAAAGAAACTATTAGAGATAATAAATGAATTCACCAAAGTGGCAGGATGTAAAATCAACATGCACAAATCAAAGGCATTCCTGTATATCAGTGAAAAATCCTCTGAAATGGAAATGAGGACAACCACTCCATTCACAATATCCTCAGATAAAATAAAATACTTGGGAATCAACCTAACAAACGAGGTGAAAAACTTCTACAATGAAAACTATAGAACCCTAAAGAGAGAAATACAAGAAGATCTTAGAAGATGGAAAAATCCACCTTGTTCATGGATAGGCAGAACTAACATCATCAAAATGGCGATATTACCAAAAGTTTTCTATAGGTTTAATGCAATGCCAATCAAAATCCCAACGGCATTTCATGTAGAAATAGAGAAAGCAATCATGAAATTCATATGGAAAAATAAAAGACCTAGAATAGCAAAAACAATGCTAAGCAGGAAGTGTGAATCAGGCGGTATAGCGATAGCAGACTTCAAACTATACTACAGAGCAATAGTAACAAAAACAGCATGGTACTGGTACCAAAACAGGAGGGTGGACCAATGGTACAGAATAGAGGACACAGAAACCAATCCACCAAACTACATACTTTCTTATATTTGATAAAGGGGCTAAAAGCATGCAATGGAGGAAGGATAGCATCTTCAACAAATGGTGCTGGGAAAATTGAAGATCCATATGCAACAAAATGAAACTGAATCACTTTCTCTCGCCATGCACAAAAGTTAAATCAAAATGGATCGAGGAGATTATATCAAATCAGAGACACAGCATCTGATAGAGAAAAAGTTGGCTACCATCTACATACTGTGGGGTCGGGCTCCAAATTTCTCAATAGGACACCCATAGCACAAGAGTTAATAACAAGAATAAACAAATGGGACTTAATCAAACTTAAAAGTTTTTTTCTCAGCAAAAGAAACAATAAGAGAGGTAAATAGGGAGCCTACATCCTGGGAACAATTCATTACTCCTCACCCTTTAGATAGAGCCCTAATATCCAGAGTATACAAAGAACTCAAAAAATTAGACAATAAGATAACAGATAACCCAATCAACAAATGGGCCAAGAACCTGAACAGACACTTCTCAGAGGAGGAGTACAATCAATCAACAAGTACATGAACAAATGCTCACCATCTCTGGTAGTCAGAGAAATGCAAATCAAAACCACCGTAAGATACCATCTCACTCCAGTAAGATTGGCAGCCGTTATGAAGTCAAACATCAACAAGTGCTGCCTAGGATGTGTGGACATGGGTACACATGTACATTGCTGGGGGGACTGCAAATTGGTGTAGCCAAATTTGAAAGCGGTATGGAGATTTCATGGAAAGCTGGGAATGGAACCACCATTTGACCCAGCTATTCCTCTTCTCGGTCTATTCCCTGAAGACCTAAAAAGAGCATGATACATGGACCCTGCTACATTGATGTTCATAGCAGCACAATTCACAATAGCAAGAGTGTGGAACCAACCTAGATTCCCTTCAATAGATGAATGGTTAAAAAATGTGGCATATATACACAATGGAGTATTACTCTGCATTAAAAATTGACAAAATCATAGAATTTGCAGGAAAATGAATGGCATTAGAGCAGATTATACTGGGTGAAGGTAGCCAATCCCTAAAAAACAACTGTCAAATGTCTTCTTTGATATAAGGAGAGTAACTAAGAACAGAGTAGGGACGAAGAGCATGAGAAGAAGATTAACTTTAAAAAGGGATGAGAGGTAGAAGGGAAAGGGAGAGAGAAGGGAAATTGCATGAAAATGGAAGAAAACCCTCAGGGTTATACAAAATTATGGACAAGAGGAAGTGAGGGGAAAGGGAAAAAAATACAAGGGGGAGAAAAGAATTACAGTTGAGTGGGTAGAGAGAGAAGATGGGAGGGGAGGGGAGGGGAGGGGGGATAGTAGAGGATAGGAAAGGCAGCAGAATACAACAGACACTAGTATGGCAATATGTAAATTAATGGAGGCATAACTGATATGATTTTGCAATCTGTATATGGGATAAAAATGGGAGTTCATAACTAAGTTGAATTAGAGTGTGAAATATGATATATCAAGAACTATATAATGTTTTGAACAACAAACAACAAAAATTAAAAAAAAAAACATGGAGAACTATTTCAACAAAAAATTGACTAGATTTATAACTCCAACCCTACATAATGCAAAAGGCAAGTCCAATTATACACCATACCTCCTCTGAACTGCTTGTATTTCTATTCATATTGGGTTATTTTTATCCATTATATTAGGATTAGTAGTCAGAGTCTAGAGTCTAGTAGGGTATGGGTTAGTGTCAGTGATTCAGTATTTCAAATGGGAATTAGTAAAATAAATAGAATGTTTATGCAAAAATGTGCTAAAAATAATCTTCGCACTCTCATCCAGAACAATGCCTTGACATTTCCTTAGCCCCAAGTTAGACACAATTAGAGAAGAAGAGTTAGAAAATCTATGAATACTTATCTGGAATGGAATATGCTCAGGATTTCACAACCTTGGCAGTGGTAGAAGAGTTTCCAAAAGTAAGGGACAGGGTAAACACTCCACAAACATGGTGCTCTGCTGACCTAAAGACTTATGAGAAACTGCCTCTGAGTTTGGGCACTTGAAATATATGTTGTAGTCAGGAGCTTTAGCTTCCTTTGCAGTGAAACCATCAAAGCTGGGTCTGCATCTATGTAACGTGGAGCACATGTTTTCTTATACTTTAACATGAGGCAGTAGTGCAGAATTCTCTCTTTGTAGGTAAACTGTGGCCAATGGGGGCTAAGGGTCTTCCTGTGTGGACTCTAAAGCCATTTGGTCATCCTCCATTTTTCATGGTCTTTCTTGCTGCTGCAATGGTAGTTTGGTGTTTGCTTCATGAAATACAAGGATTTCAACTGGGACACAGTGCTGGAGGGAGTTCTGTCATGAGTGGTGGGTCAGGGTCTGCCAGGAGAATGCACCAACCAGTCTTCTATCCCACATAGACTGCCCCCTTGTCCATAGCAACTTGATTCTGAACATTGCCCTGAAACCTCTCCATATAAAAAGATGCCTTTACGTACAAGGGTCTTCTGGCTGCACCATGTCAGTCACAAGTCATTTGGAACCCAATGGCAGATCCACATGACCCCAACACAGATGTTTAATCACACTCCTGTCCACCACTCTTCTAGGCCCACTACTCAGCAAGCTCCAACTTACTGGCATTTCTGTTCTACACCATTTTCATGAAACCCAGTGAATCAAGGCACTGTCTGGTACACTCATGATCAGCTACAGGACACCCAAAGGTTGTCCAGTGCCACCTGGTCATGGGAATTTCAAAAATTTCATGGTATTTATCTAGACATTTTCAAGTATCAAGTTGGAGGAACTGGTATTTCAATTCATTCACGAACCATTAATTGGTGAGGAAGCTGATTTCAATGAAAGCTCTGGAGAACTCTAAAAGGCAATATGCTTCCCAGAGAGTGGCCAAAATGTCACATGAAGGCAGGCCCATTGATGTCTACTCAATGTGAGTTCCATGTGTGTTTTGACTCTTAACTATGTTTGCCAAGTCTTTCAGAATAAAATCGTTTTATATCCTGGCTGAGATTCCCAGTGCACTGTGGAAAGACACCCTGGGACTAGATCTCAGTTTCCAAGGGCGACTCTCATATGTGGCCTCCTAAAATCCAACCACAATTCATGGCAATACTTCCCTGAGGTCAGTTCCAGAACTCAGTCTCTAAGGGGATTCACACCAAAGTTCAGGTCCAGGTGGACCAAGTCATCTCTTCCAACCGCCACAAAAATGACCACATTTAAAACAAAAACACTGCCACATGGCCCTCATCATCTTACATATAGACACTCATCGTAACCTCTAGATGGAGGTTTCCATGATGGGCAAAACCTAAGACAGTGTCCAAAATAATCTCCCTTGCCCCTCATTTGCCTAAAGTCCGGGTGACCTAGACACCATTCCTGTGAACCAGGAGTGATCAAATAGGCCTGCCGTTAATACTGCTCTGCTTCTCCAATTTAATCCTACTGATTGTCAGTAATAAATTCTTAATGTGATTTGGAGGCAATAGAAAACCCAAGCACACATGGGATGTTTTTTTAGATCTATCAGGTTCTGAGAATCAAAGCCACAACCTCACACAGGGCCAAGAGGCTGATTCAGACATAGCTCTTTCCAAATCAATTAAGCAAAGATCCACAGGTAATGCCCATTCATTTCCATTTTAAAACTGTTTT
Source organism: Callospermophilus lateralis (assembly GCF_048772815.1). NCBI lineage: Eukaryota > Metazoa > Chordata > Mammalia > Rodentia > Sciuridae > Callospermophilus > Callospermophilus lateralis. Next base: position 11,996,849 of record NC_135316.1, on the reverse strand, counting down.
CTTCAGGCTTCACAGGGGTTGGCCTGAGGCAAAGACCTTCCTGACATTCACAGCAACAGAACCATAGGTAAGCAAATGGCCCAAAGCAGGGTTTTTCCACTGAGACTTTACTGGTTACACTGATATCTGAGTTTTCTGAGATGTTCCCATTCCCTTCAGCTATCCAGTACATGGCCATGTCACAGATTTTGGAGGTGGTACATATCTTGGACACAAAACCATGAGCCTATCCTGGAGCTAGGACAGAAATCAAGATGTGAACAGGACCTTAGGAAGATAGTACGTGTTGCCCATCCATAAGGCAAGCCGCAGTCTATTCATAAAGTGGGCAGAATGAATGCTGGGAAGCTTCCTACTAGACAGGAAACCTCCATTGATGCATTCTCTTTTCTAAAGCCTACAACCACAAACAAAGTGGATACACAGACATAGAAACACTCGCCTTGTAAAATGACTTACTAGAAACAGTTGACTCCAAACCACACAAACCACCTTTCCTACCTATTTTCAGAACATGAGACAAAACCACAAACTCACACCCACATTCACAAAGGCAACTCCTTCCCCCAAGTAGGTCTGTGACTATCCGGAGTGTTTTCTGACTGGTGGGCCTTATTATGTTCCCCTGAAATGGCCTCTCCTGTCTCAGATCAGTTCTCCTTGCCCCACTCTATGAAGTTGTCAGCAGCCAGCATTGAGCCACTACCTGCAATCTCAGGATAGGCCCCTTTTCAGAGCTCTACTGGCATTTGGCCATCCTCATATCATTAGGTACCAAGAAAGACTGACTCTGTCCTTGGGAAATCCAAACAAGTTCGACCACTGGGACTGGGATTGGGAATGGCTCTGGGTGCCTGGCTTCTTGGATCCCAATTTGAGAGAGTTCCATCACCAAGAAAGTTAGGTAGGTCATTTCCTTCAGGAACTGAATGAGATCACTGCCTTGGCGACCACTTTGTCCTAAAAGTTGCTTTTATGTGTCTCATGAGATGGAGGCTGCCCCTACTTCCTGTGACATTTTGACAAGTTTGAATGGTATATCAACAATGGCCACCCGGAAACAGCTCTCCACGCAGGCCTGGTTTGGTCCATCTTCTCTATATTTAGAAGAGAGAGAATGGCAATATGTAAATCAATGGTTGTGCAACTGAAGTGATCCTGCAATCTGTATATGGGGTAAAAATGGGAGTGCATATCCCACTTGAATCAAAGTGTGAAATATGATATATCAAGAACTATGTAATGTTTTGAACAACCTACAATAAAAATTAATTAAAAAAAATTCAAGACTTTAAAAGTTACATAAATAGTAAAACTCCTACATATCTTTACCCAGATCATCAATATTTCACAATTGCAGTCTCCCTCTTGTATTTATATATATATATATATATATATGTATATATATATATATATATATATATATACACCTATGTATTTTATTTAAATTCTCTTATTATTATTATATTTCAGAGTAAGCTGCAGATATATTTACTCTAAATACTTCTTTTTCTGTTTCCTAATAACAAAAATATTCTCTTATATAACCATGATACAATGATCAGATTTGAGAAATTCAACATTGATATGATGCTATTATCTAAATAAAATTTTTTCCAAATTAAAAAAAAAAAAGAAGAGAGAGGCTGATTCATACACATCCCTTCGTTATCACAAGGTGTTTGCCTTGGAAGATGGCTTTTGCTCTCTCAGGTGCTTCATAGATGCCTACATCTTCTCCAGGGATCACTTCTGCATGGAAATTTGAGGTTCTCAGCAGGTGTAATATCCCCTACATTCCTGTATTGTAAGACGAACTCTGTCCTTGCTCTTTTGTAATTTTAGATTGAGGCAACAGTGTATGGTTAGGGATAATAACAGAATCGATTTGGTTTAGGAATCATTCTGCAAGATGAATAATGGTATTGGGAACCTGCAATATTTATAAGGATACAGAGGTGAAATATAAGTATTTAAACAGAAATCTAGGTGAGATTTGAAGCTCAGCAGTGCACGGGGCAATTGTTTGCGATACGTAGCTTTGAATTACGTTCTGCACACATGTCTCGGATAAATCGATATACAATGCCATAGGACTTGTACCATGGATGACTGAATGTAGAGGAGAACATCCACTCAAACAGGGATAATCAATATGATAAGGAAGATAATCGGTAGATTTCGGAACAACGGTTAATTTAGGATTTGTAGCAAAAGTTCTTTAGCAATAGGCTTTCGGATAGAGAGTTAATATCAATGTCAGCACATGTGAAGGGTCAGTCACAGTGATTAACTGGCGAAAATATGTAGGAAAGCAGATATTAATAGAGACATTAGGAAATCAGGCAAAGTATCAAGTGAGTGATAGTATTAGACATTTTCAACAGGTTTGAGGTTGAATATATTATCTTAGGAAGAAACAAATATGTAGTCACCGATAGGATTGACATTTGAGAGCATTATGCAATCTGGAAATGGATGTTTTTAGTAATCCATGTTCAGTTTCCATTTAGGCTTTGGTACAATCACACGTGTGAATTTTTCATTTTGTGCCCATAATATTACTGTGATAACATGCATATTTAGATCAGGTGACATGAGTATTTCTTCCTCCATTTCTGGAAGCAATATTTTGAAGACATATAAATTAATATTGGGGGTACAAAGAGGTGTATCCTGTGTCTATGAATATAGAAATAATGCATGAATAGACCATACTGTGAATAAATAATATAACTGATTCCCCTTTAAATAATGGATTGAATTGATATTAGAAAATATATAAGAAATCTTATATTGATATACAATCATTCATTCCAACCAGTTATTCATCTAATTGTAAAATTATAGTTATGGTTTATCATGAAAGGTATGTGAGTTTTGCTTCAACAATTATAAAGGAAATCAGAAATAATGTGTTTGGAAAGAAGTCTCATGAAAAGACCAGTTAAGAAACCTGGAGTAATACATGTGTTCTGAAGCAGGAAGTGATTGAAAGTGAAACAAATGCCTATATATTTGCTAACCTGTGGAGGAAATATATATCCTCTGATGTGCATAAACTGAAGAAATAGTAATGTACCAGTGTTGAATAAAAATGAACGTCAAAATTAAAATCATGTCCCATAAGAAACTACTTGCATTGCTGTTAAACTGGGTCAGTTACTGTAGAAATATTAGGATAATGCCACAATCTTGCTGGGCACAATCAGGAGCTACTTGTCAAAAGAAACTAACTTTATTTTTAAAACCACACACCCCAAAAAAAACAGACTCTCAGGATAAACCCTCAGAGCCCCAACTGCCACCACTGGCTTCCCAAAAGGCTCTTTCTCTCACACAAGCCTCTCTCCACCTCCCACAATCCTCCTGCTCTTGAGGCTGATTGGCTGGGTCATGTGGGCAGAGCCATTAAAGTCCCCTAATGAGCAACTCCGTGGTCTGAAAGGGCAGGGAAACAGCCCAATGAGGCATCACCGCAGAGGAGCCAGTCAGCTAGATGTTGCTGGGGTCGATGTGAGCCAATCATCAGCTGGCAGCTGGAAGTTTGCTGGCAGCTGGAATTTTGCTGGGGCCCTTTTGGCTGTGGCTCTCAACATCTCCCCCTCTCTGTTTAAACAAACTACATGTGGCTTAGGGACAGTGCCTGCCTTAGGTTGTCCAATAGTACATATGGTCCTTACCATTAAGTGGGTACCATTGCAATTGGATCTTACCCGTTACTGACTACCGGTCCAGTATACAGCCACACCTGTGGAGAGGTCTTTGTACCAGCGGGGGGGGGGGTTGAGGTTCTTTGTCTCACCTCTGATGGCCTCCAAACTTTAGCTGGACAATCATGACACGCAGAAGGGAGGAAGATACACCAAGCCAATTGACGGATCCTTTTGGAAAAATTGTACCACCAATGACATCATCAGCAAATATAACCCAACACTACCACAAGTTGCTGCACAAACAGATAGATTACAATGCATACATGTGAGTTCACAATGTGTCCAGGCAAGTTCTGCAAGCAGTTCAGTGATGGCTATTGCAGAAGCTGTAGATTGGTTTTATCTTTGATTTCACCAGCACTGTGACGAAGATAGAAATTCTGGCAATAATGGCTAAACAAAAAATTATGTAACATTACAGAAAGCACTGAAAGAAAACAATTTTCTTAACAATTTACATTGTCTTGGAGAGAATTATTCAATATAATGAAAAGGAAATGTGAAAGAAAACAAACAGATCTGTTAACCTCCTTTTTTGTTCACATTTTAAAACAATCCTCAACAGCTGTTTACCCAATTTAAATTAAACCATTTAAATAATGTGAATAAAAAAATATTTGGATCAATTTTTTCATGAGCCCTCCTCATATATGATATATGGACATACGAACATTCAAACATATAACACAAAACACAAGTGTGCACACATAATATAATACATACAACACATAACCTAATAGTAAAGGCCTTATAACTTTTTACATGTGAAATCTCCATTGCAATGTTTAAAAACTCTATTGTCAAAAAATAGAACTGATCAGCAAAACATTAAACTAGGTATGTATGAGCTCAAAAAAACAAAATAAAATGTGGGAAAAGGCTATAATAAAATAGATATTGAAAAAAGCATCCTGGTTCTATCTTAGATGTAAGGGTAGCCAAACTGGAATTTTGGATATCAGCTGATATGGACTTGAGTCAAATCATCTTCTTTTTGTTCTGTAGAAATCGCTTTAGTTAATCTCTCTGAAATCCAAATCGGCTGTTGTTCTCTCTGTGGAAACACACAAACAGGCCCCCTACTCCAGACAATCATTGGGTCAGGACCTTGGTTAATCTCTCTGGAATCCAAATCAGCTGCTGTTTTCCCTGTGGAAACAGACAAACAGACCCCCGACTCCAGACAATTACTGGGTCAGGACCTTTCCATTCTCCTGTTAGAATATCTTTCTAAAGAACCTTGGGCTTATACACATTTTTTGGACACATATGCCTTTCCGCAGCACTAAGTCCTGATGAATCCAAATTTTAAAATTTTAGAATAAAAAGGGTTATTTTAATTTTGTCTTTGGGGAATATATACCCTTTCCCAGTTGCGTCTTTTTGCTTTAATAAGTACTTTTTAATAGTTTGATGAGCTTTTTCAACTATGCCTTGTCCCTGTGGATTGTATGGGATTCCTGATATATGAGTAAAGCCAAATGATGACCAAAATTGTTTAAAAGATGTAGAAGTATAATCAGGGGCATTATCTGTTTTTAACTGTTTTGGAATGCCCACAGTGACAAAATTTTGTAAGCAATGAGTGATAATATGTTTAGTTTTTTCTCCGGCATGAAGGGTGCCCATCAAAAATCCAGAAGAAGTATCAACTGTAACATACAAACATTTTAATTTTCCAAATCCTGGCAAGTGTGTGATGTCCATCGGCCAAATATGGTTAGGTATCAATCCTCTAGGATTGACTCCAAGATTAACTTGTGGTAAAAAGGTCACACAATTTTGAAATTGTTTTATTATTTGTCTAGCTTTTTCCTTAGTTATTTTAGAAGGCCTTTGTAAAGTATTAGCTTTGACATGGAACTTTTTATGAAAATTTATAGCTTCTTCTAGTGTAGAGAAAATATGTATGTCATGTGTAGTTTTATCTGCTAAATCATTGCCCAAACTGAGGGCTCCAGGCAATCCTGTATGTGCCCTGATATGTCCTATAAAGAATGGATCTTTTCTGTCCCAGATTATACTTTGTATAGTGGAAAGTAAGGAGAAAACAGTAGAGGAAAGGGAAATCCTACCAGCATCTTCAAGGCATACTATAGCGTTAACTATATACTGACTATCAAAAATAAATTAAATACAGAATCTTTAAACATCACAAAAGCTTGTAATACTGCATTAAGCTCTACCTTTTGAGCTGAATGTTTGGGTACTAGAAATGTAAAAGTTTGATCAGGTGTAACTATTGCTGCTGTACCATTATTTGATCCATCAGTGAATATATTTGGAGCATTCATGATAGGTGTTTTTCTTGTCAATTTTGGAAACATTACAGGATGCGATGACCAAAAAGAAAATAAAGGATTAGATGGTAAGTGATTATGAAATGAAACATTAGATTTGCACATGATTATTGCCCAAGTATTTAACTCATTAACTAACTCATCAATTTGATTCAGAGTATGTGGAGTAATAATTTAATTGGGAGAAATCCCAAGCACTCACTTTGCTGCTTTTATTCCTTTGAGTATTAATTGTCCTATAGCCTCAGGATACCTAGTAAGAATAGTGTTAGGAGAATAAGATAAATGTATCTTTAATAATGGACCTTCTTGCAAAAATATTCCTGTAGGAATATTTTTTGTTGGTAGACAATAAATAATAAAGGCAAACTTATATCAATTCTATCCAATTGCATATTTTCCATATATGTTTCAATTATTTTTAATGCCTTTCTTGCTTCAGGCGTTAACATGTACCGTGATTTGGGATATGATGGACCTTTTACAATATCAAATAAATATCCCAACTCTCCTGTTGGTATACCTAGATAAGGCCTTATCCAATTTATGTCTCCTAATAACTTTTGAAAGTTGTTATGTGATTTGAGTTGATCTACTTGTATTTGAATTCTTGGTTGCGGTACATGGTTGAGGATAATAGAACACCTAAACAATTAATTGGAAAATTTAATTGTACTTTATCTATTGCTATATCTAGATTATTTTTGATAAGTTTGTAAGTGTGGCATAACATTCTAGCAATGTGTTTTTAGCTTTGTGTGCTAATAATACATCATCCATATAGTGAAATATTTTTAGTTCAGGATTTTGATTTCTAAGTGGCTGGATTACTTTGTTAAAATAAATTTGACACATTGTTGGGCTGTTAGCCATCCCTTGAGGCAGTACTTTCCATTCATATCTCTGATCAGAACCTTCATGATTCAGTGCAGGGATAGTAAATGCAAAACGTGGACTATCCTCAGGATGAATTGGAATTGAAAAAAAAATCTTTAATATCTATTAGTAAAACATACCAGGTTTTTGGCAAACCAGAGAATTGAGAAATCCCTGATTGAGCAGGTCCCATAATAACCATCTTATTATTAATGTCTTTTTAATCTTGCAATAATCTCCATTTACCAGATTTCTTTTTGATGACAAAAATGGGAGTATTATGGGGATATACAGCCGGTTGTGTATGTCCTTCTGCTAATTGTTGTTTGACCAGGTCATGGGCTGCTTGTATCTTTTCTTTAGTCAGGGGTCACTGAGGAACCCATTCTGGTCTTTCTGATTTCCAAGTAATATTTATTGTCTCAGTGGCTCTTTCTGAAAATTCAACCCATGTCTCTCTGTTCCTTGATCTATTTGTATTGGTGCTGCTATACCTTGTTCTTGTTTTTCTAATCTTTTTCCTTTTAAAACCTTGTCTAGTCATAATAGTGGGTGCATTTTTTTATGTTATTCGTTAATGTCAAACCTAATTGATCTAGGACTTCTCGTCCCCATAAATTTACGGGAAGTTGATCCAATACATCTGGCTGTATAGTTCCTTCACATTCTTCAGGATCCTTCCAATCTAATACCATTGCACTTCTATGGGGATTAGTCGCCACTCCTAGGCCTTGAAGCGTTTGAGTGGCTTGTTGTAATGGCCAATGTTTTGGCCATTCTTGACGAGAGATGATGCTAAGGTCTGTACCTGTATCCAGTAGCCCATTAAATTCATGTCCCTGAATATTAAGATTTAGCAAGGGGCGAGAATCTAAATTTAAAGAAAGCATAGCCCAATCTACACCTGTGGAGCCTAATCCCTTGGAACCTCTTTCTACAGTATGACTGGAAAATTTATCATGTAGGCTGGGTATTATTAGTAACTGTGCTATTCTATCTCCTGGTGAAATTACTGATATATCCTTTGGAGCACTGGCAATAATTTTTATTTCACCTTCATTATCAGGATCAATTACCCCAGGATTTCTCATGAGTCCTTTTAGAGTAGAAGAGCTGTGTCCCAATAATAAGCATACTGTTCCTTTGGGAAGAGGTTCTTTTACCCCTCTGGGAATGATTTGAACTCCCATCTCTGGAGTTAATACTGATCTGGTGGAGGCACAGATGTCCAACCCTGCGCTCCCTCTGGTTTGTGTAATGAGGGATCTGATGGACAATGTGTCCTGGGCAAGAACCAGATGGGGTTGCTGGGTTCAGCCTATGCTCCATATATTTGTGGTGTTGGGACCCGAAGCATTGGGCCCCCCTGTCCATTTTTTGGCAATGGAGCCGAAAGCCTTTCTCCACAACATTGTGCATAGACACCTGGTCCTTGTTCGTTTTTTGATAATGGAGTATCCTCTATGGTGATTTGAGAACTGCATTCATTAGCCCAATATCTCCCTCTACGGCATCATGGGCAAATACTTGGTATTCTTCTCCTTTAATACCTAATTTTGTTAAACCCTCCTCCTATGGGCAATTCCTTTTAAATTGTCCTGTTTGTTCACAAGTGTAGCATGTTCTTGGCCTGGAATCTAATGCCTGTTTTAGTGCAGCTGCCACAAATTGCCCTTCTTCATTAATGTCGCTGGCATCTAAAGCCTGTTTTACTGCAGTTGCCATGACTTTCTCTTGTTCATTAATGTCTCTACATAATTTAATATATGTGTTTAAATCTTCATGTTTCCATGGTCTAATGATATCTCTGCACCAACGATTCGCTTGCTCATAAGCCAGTTTTTTTTAGTAATAGCATTGCTTGTTCTGTTTTCCCAGAACCTGTGGTACCTGTTTGAATAAGCCTATCGACAAATTCAGCATAAAGTTAATTAGCTCCTTGTATTACTTTAGATAATCGACCTTGTAAACCTCCATGTCCTTGTAAAGTCTTCCATGCCTTAATTGCATCTACAGCAATTTGTGCACATACACCAGAATCATATGCAATTGTTGCTGCTGATCCTCATATGGTCCCTTTCCTAACAACATATCTAGATTTCTCTGAGGATAACCAGCTGCTGCATTTCGCCTAGCCGTCTCTTTGCAAAATTCCTCATTGTCAACCTTCCATAACAGGTATTGCCCTCCATTTAGCACAACTTTACACATATTAGCCCAATCCGCTGGCTTCATGTTCAAGTTGTTAATGGATTTGACCATGCTTACAGTGAAGGGTGCTTGAGCACCATAGGTTGTTACAGCCTCTTTTAGCTGCTTCACTGTTTTGAAATTTAAAGCATGGTAAACTCGCTGCCCTCCTACCTCAAATATAGGGCATGTTAATATTTGAGATCTTGTCTCAGGATCCCAACTATCAACTGTGGGGGTTGGGGGCTTCCCAGCATATGGAGGTGGCCTTGTTAGTTGGACACTTACGTCCTCTTGTGATTGAAAAGTATTAGTAGCAGTCTCCTGTAGAGGTGGTTCTGTTGGTTGGACACTTACACCCTCTGGTGATAGAAAGGTGTTAGTAGCAGTCTCCTGTTGTAAATTTCCCCCTGATGGCTTTTACTGTTTTACACTTTCTTTCTCTGTCTGACTAGCTTGAGAGGCCTTCTCTTTTACATGATTTTTTTTCCTCTGTCTGACTGGTTTGAGAGACCTTCTCTTTTACTTGAATTTTTTTCTCTGTCTGACTAACTTGAGAGACCGTCTCTTTTACTTGAATCAATATATCTTCTCCTTCCTCTACCATTTTCTGAACTGAAGGCTATGGACTAAACAAACAAGATACGAAAGTCCACAATGGCAATGTGCCAACTGGCAGAGTCCCTGGGCTTTTCTTTTCTATTCTTTTTAAATCTTCACCATGATGGTTCCATTGTGATATATTTAACAACTCCTCCTTAAAAAGCCATGGGCTACATTTTTGTATTGTATCAACGTATGCCCTGACTGCTCTTAATTTTACTGGGATGCCTCCTTCCTCTAACAATTTACTTAACACTTTTTCAGTTTTTTTTCTAATTTCTAATGCCATATTTCTACTATAATACAACCCAACAAGATAACACCAAACAAAACAGAGATAGAATGAAATAAAAATGGAACAACAAAATATCATTATAGCTTTTCTCCCTATCTGTTCCTCAGACACAAATAGTTTTTCCTCAGATGTGAGCGGTTTTTCTTCCATCTCACTAGTCTCCAGGGACAGGCAACTTAAAGCAAAAGTGAAGCAAAACAAAAGAGGAATCTTAAAATGGCTACTCATCCTCTCGTCCTGCCCTCAGGGGCGAGCAGTTTACCTTATCAGTTACCCTCAATCGCTGCCCATGCGAGCCACCAAATGCTTCAGTCTTGCTGGGCACAATCAGGAGCCACTTTTCAAAAGAAAGTAACTTTATTTTTAGAACCACACATGCCAAGCAAAAGAGCCTCTAAGGAAAAACCCTCAGAGCCCCAACTGCCACCACCGGCTTCCCACAAGCCTTTCCCTCCCACACAAGCCTCTCTCCACTTCCCACAATCCTCCTGTTCTTAAGGCCGATTGGCTGGGTCACGTGGGTGGAGTAAAAAAAGTCCCCCAATGAGCAGCTCTGTGATCTGAAAAGGCAGGGAAGCAGCCCAATGAGCATCACCGCAGAGGAGCCAATCATGTAGATGTTGCTGGGGCCGCTGTGAGCCAAATATCAGCTGGCAGTCTGAAAGGGCGGGGAAACAGCTCAATGAGCATCTCCAATGAGCATCACCACAGAGGAGCCAATCAGCTAGATGTTGCCGGGGCCACTGTGAGCCAATCATCAGCCGGCAGCTGAAAGTTTGCAGGCAGTTGGAAGTTTGCTGGGCCCCTTAGGCTGTGGCTATGAACAGGAGTTGTATGCACCATTCACTGAAGGTAGTTTTCAGTACTAGGAAACAAATATGTATTTCAGGTGGATGAATATTTCTGACAATAATCTGGTGAAAAGTTGATTATAAATCCACATACTTGAACATGAATGAATTTAGGGAGTGTAAATAAGACATATATATTTCATATTTTGAAAAATCTGTAGATTGTGTGTGTATACACACACACACACACACACACACAAATATTAAAATGTAGCAACATATATGCCAATCAAAATTCACCATGAAATATACATCATTCACAGATCCAAAAATATTCAATTTACTTAAGAGGTATTTATGTATAATGTTGTTCTACTAGGAGGCTCTCCCATAGTTTGAATTTTCAGTTCCAACAGCGTTTACGAGGAGTGATCCCTTCTCACAATTTGTATCTGCCAAGTCAGCCACCTCACAAGAATGTAGGTGTGATACCAGGTAGGATTCGATATGTGCATATAAAAATACATGTGTTGAATAGGCTACACACAAAGGGAGACAGGAATTCACATATTTGTTAACTTTAAAAACACATGAATATATATTTCAATTAAAAATAGACTGGATTTATAACACCTAACCTTTATCATGCAAAAGGCAAGTTCAACTATACACCACGCCTCTTCTGAACTGTTTGTATTTCAATTCTGTTTTGGTTACTTTTCTGCATCATATTACAATTAGTAGTCAGAGTCTAGTAGGGTATAAGTTAGTGTCAGGGATTCAGTATTTCAAATGGAAAATTGGAAAATGAATCCAATGTGTATGCAATATGTGTTACACAAATAACTTCCCACTCTCATTCAGAAAATGGATTGACATAACCTTTGCCCAAAGAAAGACAAAATTAGAGGAGAAGAGTCAGAAAATCTGTGAATACATATATGGAATGGAAAATTCTCAGAAGCTTAAAACTTTTGTGGTTTTAGAGGAGCTTCCAAAACTTAGGGACAGGGTAAAACTCCACAAACATGGAATTCTACTGGCCTACAGACTTCTGGAGATACTGACAATGAGGTTGGGTACTTGAAATATATGTTGTTGTCAGGAGCTTTAGCTTCTTTTTTAGTGAGAACATCAAAGCTGAGTCTGCATCTATGTGACCTGGAGGACATGGTTTCCTATTTTTCAATGAACATGAGGCAGCAGTGCTGAATTTTCTCTTTGTAGCTAAACTGTGACCACTCAGGGCTAAGTGTTTCCCCATATGGACTTTAAAGCCATTTGGTTATTCTCCAGTGTTCGTGTTATTTCTTGCTCCTGCACTGGGTGTTTTGTATTTGCTTCACGACATACAAGGAGTTCAACTGAGACACAGTGCTGGAGGGTGTCCTGTAATGTGTGGGGGGTCAGGGTCTGCAGGAGAATGCAACAACCAGGCTTCTATCCAACATTGCTTGCCCCCTTGATCATAGCAACCAGATTGTGAACATTGCCCTGAAAACTCTCTATGTAACAAGATGCCTTTATATACAAGGGTGTGCTGGCTGCGCCATGTCATTCACAAGCCATTTGGAGCCAGTGAAAGATCCACATGACACCACCACAGATTTTTTATCACACACCTGCACACCACTGCTCTAGGCCCACTACTCAGCAGGCTCCAACTTACTGGCATCTCTGTTCTACACCACTTTCATGAAACTCAGTAAATCAAGGCACTGTCTGTTAAACTCATGATCAGCAACAGGACATCCAATGGTTCTCCAGTGCCACCTGGTCATTGGGAATTCCAAAAATTTCATGGTGTTTATCTTTCCATTTTTCAAGAATGAAGTTGGAGGCACTTTGGGTTTTCCATTCATCCTGGAACCATTACATGGGGAGGAAGCTCATTTCAATGAAAGCTCTGAGGAACTCTCATAGGCAAGGCTTCCCAAACACTGGCCAAAAGGTCACATGAAGCAAGGCCTATTGAGGTCTACAACGGAAGGTCCTTGTGTCTTTTGACTCTTATCTATGGCTGCCAAGTTTTTCAGAATAAAATTATGCGATATCCTTGCTGAGATTTTCAGTTCTCTGTGGAAAGCCATTCTGGGCCTAGATCTCAGGTTTCAAGGGCAACTCTCATGTGTGGCCTCCTACAATCCCAACACAATTAATGGCAATACTTCTCTGAGGTCAGTTCCAGAACTCAGTCTCTAAGAGGAGTCACACCTGAGTTCAAGACCATGTGGACCCTGTGATCTCTTCCAACCGCCACACAAATGACCACAATTAAAACCAAAACATTCCCACATGGCACTCATCTTCATCCGTATAGACACTCATCATAAACTCCGGCTGGAGGTTTCCATGAGGGGCGCAGCCCAAGACAATGTCCAAAATATGCACCCTTGCCCCTCATTTGTCTAAATTCAGGGTGGCCTGGACACCCTTCCTTTGAACCAGGAGTGATCAAATAGGCCTGCCATTAATGCTGCTCTGCTTCTCCAATTTGAGGCCTACCGACAGTCAGTTATAGATTCATTATGTGATTTGGCATCATGAGAGAACCCAAGTACTTCTGTAGGATTTGAATAACTCATTTGACCCATAGGAATCCTATTCTCACTTGATGGAGGTCAGGAACCTATCAGAGGAAGGCAAGAGACTTCATCTACAATGACTAATCTTTTTTGCCATTTTGGTTTTGGATGCACACATGGGATGTTCTTTACATCTATCAGGAGCTGCGAATCTTAGCCACAGCCTCAAACAGGGCCTAGTGTCTGATTAAGACACAATCCTTTTCAAAGCAATTAAGCAAAGAGCCACAGCAGATGCCCATTCATTTCCATTTGAAAACTGTTTCTTCAGGCTTCACAAAAGGGTGGCCTGAGGCAAAGACCTTCCTGACATTCAAGGCAACAGAACCATATTTAAGCAAATGGACCAAAGCAGGGTTTCTCCACTGAGACTTTACTGCTCACACTGATGTCTGAGTTTTCCGAGATGTTCCCATTCCCTTCAGCTATCAAGAACATGGACATGTCACAGAGCTTGGAGGTGGTACATATCTTGGACAATAAATCACGAGCCTATTCTTGAGAGTGGCCAGAATTCAGGAAGAAAACAGGAACTTAGGATGTTAGTAAGTGTTTCCCATCCATAAGGCAAACCACAGTCCATTCATCTATTGAGCAGAATGAATGCTGGGAAGCTTTCTACTAGACAGGACACCTCCATTGATGCATTCTCTTTTCTAATGTCGACAACCACGGACACAGTGGATACACAGACATAGAAAGTCGCCTTGTCAAAAGACTTACTAGTAACAGTCGACTCCAAACCAAACCAACCACCTTTCCTACCTGTTCTCAGAACATGAGACAAAACTGCAAACTCACATCCACACACAAAGGCAACTCCTTCCCAAAAGTAGGTCTGTTACTATCCGGAGTGTCCTCTGACTGGTGGGCCATACTATGTTCCCCACAAAATGGCCTCTCCTGTCTCAGATCTTGTCTCCTTGGCCAACTCTGTGATGCTTTGAGGAGCCAACGCTTAGCCACTACCTGCTATCTCAGGAAAGGCTTCTCTTCAGAGCTCTACTGACATTTGGCCATCCTCACATCAGTAGGTACCAAGAAGGTCTGACTCTGTACTTGGTAAATCCAAACAAGTGAGCCCACTGGGACTGGGACTGGGACTGGCTCTCGGTGCCTGGCTTCTTGCATCAAAATTTCAGAGTGTTCCATCACCAAGGAAGTTAGCTAGGTCACTTCCTTCAGGAACTGAAAGAGGTCACTGCCTTGGCAACAACTTTGCCCTAACCGTTGCTTCCAAGGGTTCCATTAGATAGAGGCTGCCCCTACTTCCTTTGACAATTTGACTAGTTTCAATTCTATATCAAAATAGGCACCTGGGAACAGCTCTCCACGCAGGCCTGGTTAGGTCAATCTTCTCTACACTAAAAAGAGAGAGGCTGATGCATACACATCCCTTTTTCCTGTCTAGATTGTTTGCCATTGAAGATGGCTTTTGGTCTCACAGGTCCTTCATAGCTGCTGACATCTTCTCCATGGATTATTTCTGCATCGAACTTTGAGGTTCTCAGCAGTTGGAAGATACCCTACATTCCTGTATTGTAAGGCAAACTCTGTCCCTGCTCTTTTGAAATTTTAGATTGAAGCAACAGTGTATGGTTAGGGTTAATAACAGGTTCGATTTGGGTTAGGAATCATTCTGCGGGATGAATAATGGTCTTGGGAACCTGCAATATTTATAGGAATATAGAGATGAAATATAACTATGAAAACAGAAATCTAGGTAAGATTTGAAGCTCAGAAGTGCATTGGGCAACTGATTGCGATACGTAGCTTTGAATTAAGTTCTGCATTCATGTTTCAGAAAAATTGATATACAATGGCATAGGACCTTGTACCTTGGATGATTGAATGTAGTAGAGAACATCCACTCAAAAAGGGATAGTCGATAGGATCAGGAAGATAGTTAGTATGTTTCGGAAGAAGAGTGTGTATAGGATTTGGACCAAAGATCATTAGCAATAGTGTTTCCGTTAGAGAGTGAATGTCAATGTCAGCACATGTGAAGGGTGAGTCACAATGTTGAACTGTGGAAAATATGTAGGAAAGTAGATATCAATAGAGACATTAGGAAATCAGGCAAAAAGTATCAAGTGAGTGAAAAAATTAAACATTTTCAACAGTTTTGAGGTTGAATATATAATCTTAGGAAAAAACAAATATTTAGCCACCAATAGGATTGACATTTGAGAGCATTAGGCAACCTGGTCATGGATGTTTTTAGTAATCCATGTTCAGTTTACCTTTAGGCTTTGGTACAATCATACGTGTGACTTTTGTATTTTGTGTTCAGAATATTACAGTGATAACATGCATATGTAGATCAGGTGACATGAGTATTTCTTCCACCATTTCTGGGAGCAATATTTTAAATATGTATAGATTAGTATTGGGGGTACAACCAGGTGTACCCTGTGTCTATGCATATAGAGATAATGCATGAATAGACCATACTGTGAATAAATAATATAACTGGTTACACTTTAAACAATGTATTGAATTGATATCAGAAAATATATAAAAAATCTTTTATTAATATAAAATCATTCATTCCAACCAGTAATACATTTAATGGTGATATTACAGTGATGGTTTATCATGAAGTGTGTGTCCGTTTTGCTTCTAAAGTGATAAAGGAAATCGAAAATAATGTGTTTGGATAGAAGTCTCATTAAAAGACCAGTCAAGAAACATGGAGGAATACATGTGTTCTGAAGCAGGAAGTGATTGAAAGTGAAACAAATGCCTATATATTTGCTAACCTTTGGAGGAAATATATATCCTACGATGTGCATAAACTGAAGAAATTTTAATGTCCCAGTGTTGAATAAAAATGAACATGAATATACACATCATGTCCTATAAAAATCCACTTGCTTTGATGATAAACTGTGTCAGTTACTGTAAAAATATTAGGGTTTGTAAGCACGATTCACTGAAGTTAGTTCTCAGGAAGAGGAAACAAATATGTATTTAAGGTAGTTTAATGTTTCTGAGAATAATCTTATGAAAAGTTGATTTTATATCCACATACATGAATATGAATGAATTTAGATAGTGTTTCATATTTTGAAAAATCTAGAGAGTATATATATATATATATATATATATATATATATATATATATATATCTCATGGAGAAATATTGTAATGAAAATTTGACAAGATTTATAACACATACCCTTGATAAAGCAGAAGGCAATTCCAAGTATATACCATGCCTCCTATGAAAGGCCTGTATTTCTATTCTGTTAGTTTTCTTTTTATCCATCATATTAGCATTAGTAGTCAGAGTCTATTAGGGTATGTGTTAGTGTCAGGGATCAGTATTTCAAATGAAAATAGGAAAATAAATCTAATGTGTATGCAAATATGTGCTACACAAAAATCTTGCCACTCTCATCCAGAACAATTCCTTTATATTAACTTCACTCCAAGTAAGACACAATTAGTGGAGAGGAGTTCGAAAACCTGTGATTACATATGTGGAACTGAAAATGTTCAGGAGTTCACAACATTGGATGTGGTTGAGCAGTTTCCAAAAGTAAGGGAGAGGTTAAACACTCCACAAACTTGGAGCTCTGCTGGCCTTAAGACTTCTTGAGAAAATGCCTCTCAGGTTGGGAACATGAAATATATGAAGTTGTCAGGAGATTTAGCTTCCTCATTGTGACGCCATCAAATGTGGGTCTGCATCTATGTGATCTGGAGGAAATGGTTCCTTATTTTATAATGAACATGAGGCAGCAGTTCTGAATTCTTTCTTGGTAAACTGTGGCCACTGGGAGTTAAGTGTATCCCTGTGTGGTCTGTGAAGCCATTTGGTCATCCTCCATTTTCGTGGTGTTTCTTACTGCTGCACTGGGAGTTTGGAATTGGCTTAATGAAATACAAGGAGTTCAACTGGGACACAATTCTGGAGGGAGCTCTGTCACGTGTGATTGGTCATGGTCTTCAGGAGAATGTTCGAAACATGGGTCTATCCCACATAGCTTTTCCCTTGACTATAGCAACCAGATTCTGAACATTGCACTGAAACCTCTAAATATAACAAGATGCCTTTACATATAAGGGTCTGCTGCCTGCACCATGTCAGTCACAAGTATTTTGGAAGCCAAAGGCAGATCCACGAGGTCCCACCACAGATATTTATTCACAAACGTATAGTCCACTGCTCTAGCCCCAATACTCAGCAGGCTCCAACTTACTGACATCTCGGTTCTATACCATTTTCATGACAACCAGTCAATCAAGGAACTGTCTGGTACACACATGATCAGCAACAGGACATCCAAAGTTTCTTCAGTGCCACCTGGTCATGGAAATTTCAAAAATTTCATGGTATTTGTATAGCCATTTTTCAAGGATGATGTTGGAGGCACTGTGGGTTTCAATTCATTCAGGAACCATTAAATGGTGAGTAAGTTCATTTCAATGAAAGCTCTGAAGAACTCTCACAGGCAAGGCTTCTCAAAGAGTGGCCAAAAGTTCACATGAAGCCAGGCTCATTGAGGTCTACAATGTGAGGTACATGTGTGTTATGAGTCTCAACTATGACTTCAAAGTCTTTCAGTAAAAAAATCATGTGTTACCCTGGCTGAGATTCCCAGTGCTCGGTGGAAAGCCATCCTGGGCCTAGATTTCAGTTTCCAAGGGCTAATCTCATGTGTGGCCTCCTATAATCCCAACACAATTCATGGCAATACTTCTCTTAAGTCAGTTCCAGAACTCAGTCTCTAAGGAGTATCAGAGCAGAGTTCAAGACCTGGTGGACCAAGTCATCTCTTCCAACCGCCACACAAATGACCACAATTAAAACCAAAACACTCCTACATGACCCTCATCTTCTTCCATAAAGACACTCATCATAACATATGGCTGGAGGTTTCCATGAGGGGCACAGCTCAAGACAGTGGCCAAAATAAGCTCCCTTGGCCCTCATTTGCCTAAAGTCAGGGTGGCTTGGACACCCTTCTTGTGAACCAGGAGTGATCTGTAAGGGTAAAAGAAATTGAAATTAAAGTGTAAAAGTTAAAGTGTAAAAGACCGGGTTTGTAAAGTTTCTAAGATTCAAGGCCTGATTTAAAATGTAAAGGACCAGGTATTGTTAAGTTCCTATGCTACATGAAAAATCTGAAATTTCTGTAACTTGTAGGACAATTTCTGGAGTGCCCAGTAAATATTCCCCCTGATCGCCTGGTTGTTTAATAATCTAGGACCCTGTGTGGCTTGGCACATATGCATCGCAGGGCCTAAACTAATCAATTTGAATCTGTACCCCGCTTTAGAACTGACCTATCCCTCCCGCCTGACGTGTTCCCACCAATGAATGAACTAATCATGTTTAGAATTTGTTGTTTGATTTTCCCGCAGTGTATGATGATTTGTTAAAGGAGACTGTGATATATGTAAAGTCTCGCCCTCCCCAAAAAGTGTACTTAAGCACTGCTCAACCTCTACTCGGGGATCTGGGCTGCTCTCCCTTCTTGAGTGAGCACGGAGCCCCAGCATGCTGGATTGGATCCTCAATAAATGTCTTTTGCTGTTGCATGAGCCGTGGTCTTATACATGAACATGAATGAATTTAAGGAGTGTATAATAAGACACATATATTTCATATTTTGAATAATCTATAGAGTGCAGATTTTTCACAAAACACATACAGAGATATTAAAAAGTAGCAATATATATGCCAATCAAAATTCATCATTAAATACATATCATACACAGATCCAAAAATATTTATTTTACTTAACATGGATTTATGTGTAATGTTGTTCAACTAGGAAGCTCACGCATAGGTTGTATTTTCAGTTCCTACAGCGTTTAGGAGGAGTGATCTCTTCTCACAATATGTATCTGCCAAGTCAGCCACCTCACAATAATGTACGTGTGGTACCAGGTAGGATTCTATTTGTGCATATAAAAATACATGTGCTGAATAGGCAACAGAGAAAGGGAGACAGGAATTCACATATTTGATACCTTTCAAAACACATGGAGAACTTTATCATTTAAAAATTAACCAGATTTTTAACAACTACCCTTTATCATGCAAAAGGCAAGTCCAACTATACACCATGCCTCTTCTGAACTGCTTGTATTTCTATTCTGTTTGGGTTATTTTTCTCCATCATATTAGCATTAGTGGTCAGAGTCTAGTAGGGTATGCGTTAGTGTCATGGATTCAGTAATTCAAATGGAAATAAAGGAAAATGAATCCATTGTGTATGCAAATATGCGCTACAAAAAAACTTTCCACTCTCATTCAGAGCAATGCCTTGACATTACCTTCACCCAAGTAAGACACAATTAGAGGACAAGAGTTAGAAAATCTGTGAATACATATCTGGAATGGAAAATGCTCAGGAGTTCACAAGCTTGGGCATTTTAGAGGAGTTTTCAAAATTAAGGGACAGGATAAACAGTCCACAATCATGGAACTCTGCTGGCCTAAAGACTTCTTGAGAAACTGCCTCTGAGGTTGGGCACTTGAAATATATGTTGTTGTCAGGAGCTTTAGCTTCCTTTGTAGTGATACCATCAAAGATGGGTCTTCATTAATCTGACCTGGAGGACATGGTTTCTTACTTTCCAAAAGAACATGAGGCAGCAGTTCTCAATTCTTCCTTTGAAGGTAAACTGTGGCCACGGCGGGGTAAGTGTCTCCCCGTCTTGACTGTGAAGCCAACTGGTCATCCTACAATTTTCGTATTGTTTCTTGCTGCTGCACTAGGCTTTTGGTTTTTCCTTCATGAAATACAAAGAGTTCAACTGGGACACAGTGCTGTGGCGAGTTCTGTCATGTTGGAGGGTCAGGGTCTACAGGAGAATTCACCAACCAGGCTTCTATCCCACATAACTTGCAACATTATCCATAGCAAACTGATTCTGAACATAGTCCTGAAACCTTTACATATAACAAGATGCCTTTACAGATAAGGGTTGGCTAGCTGCACCATGTAAGCCACAAGCCATTTGGAAGTCAATGGCAGACCCACATGGCCCCACCACAGATGTTTTATCATACACCTGCACACCACAGCTCTGGGCCCACTTTTCAGCACTCTCCAACTTACTGGCATCTCTGTTCTACACAATTTTCATGAAATCGAGTCAGTCAAGGCACTGTTTGGTACACTCATGGTCAGCAACAAGACATCCAAAGGTTATCCAATGCCACCTGGTCAGGGGAATTTCTTGGTATTCATAGAGCCATTTTTCAAGAATGAAGTTGGAGGCACTGTGGGTTTCAATTCATTCAGGAACCATTAAATGTTGAGGAACATCATTTCAATGAAAGCTCTAGAGAACTCTCACAGGTAAGGCTTCCCAAAGAGTGGCCAAAATACACATATATTTCATATTTTGAAAAATCTTGACAGTGTATATATATATATATATATATATATATATATATATATATATATACACAAACACATACAGACATTAAAAACTAGCAATATATATGCCATTCGAAATTCATCATGAAATATATATCAACCACGTATCCAAAAATATTCATTGTACTGAACATGGATTTATGTATAATGTTGTTCAACTAGGAAGCTCACCCATAGGTTGAATTTTCAGTTCCAATAGCATTTAGGAGGAGTGAACTTTTCTCACAATTTGTATCTGCCAAGTCAGCCACCTCACAAGAATATATGTGTGATACAAGGTACAATTCTACATGTGCATATAAAAATACATGTGCTGAATATGATACAGAGAAATGGGGGAGACAGGAATTCACATATTTGATAAGTTTAAAAATACATGGACAACTCTTTCAACAAAAAATTTACTAGATTTAAAACTCCTTCCCTATATAATGGAAAAGGTAATTCCAACGGTACACCATGCCTCCTCTGATATGTTAGTATTTCTGTTCTGTTTGGGTTATTTTTCTCCATTACGTTAGGATTAGTTGTCAGAGTCTTGTAGGGTATGGGTTAGTGTCAGGGATTCAGTATTTCGAAAGGAAAATTTGAAAATGAATCCAATGTGTATGCAAATATGTGCTACACAAAAATCTTCCGCCTCTCATTCAGAACAATGCCTTGACCTTAACTTCGTCCCAAGTAACACATGTAGAGGACATGAGTAAGAAAATCTGTGAATACATATCTGGAATTGAATATGCTCAGGAGTTCACAAACTTGCAGGTAGACGGGGAGATTCCAAAAGTAAGGGACAATTTAAACACTCCACAAACATGGAGCTCTGCTAGCCTAAAGACTTCTGAAAAAACTGGCTCTGATGTTGGGCTCTTGAAATATATGTTGTTGTGAGGAGCTTTAGCTTCCTTTGTAGTGAGACCATAAAAGCTGGGTCTGCATCTATGTGACCTGGAGGAGATGCTTTCTTATTTACCAATGAACATGAGGCAGCATTGCTGAATTCTCTCTTTCTGGGTCAACTGTGGCCACTTGGGGCTAAGTGTCTCCTCATGTGGACTGTGAAGCCATTTGATCATCCTCCAATTTTTGTGATATTTCTTGCTGCTACACTGGGAGTTCAGTATTTGCTTCACGAAATACAAGGAGTTCACCTGGGACACAGTGCTGGAGGGAGTTCTGTCATGTGTGGTGGGACAGGGTCTGCAGGAGAATGCACAAACCAGGCTTCTGTCCAACATAGTTTGCCCCCTTAACCATAGGATCCTGATTCTGAACATTGCCCTGAAACTTATCCATATAACAAGAATCATTTACATATAAGGGTCTGCTGGCTGCACCATGTCAGTCACAAGCCATTTGGAAGCCATTGGGAAATCCACATGGAAGCACCACAGATGTTTTATCTCACACATGCCCACCCTTGCTCTAGGCCCACTATTCAGCAGGCTCCAACTTATTGGAATCTCTGTTCTACACCATTTTCGTGAAACCCAGCCAATCAAGGCACTGTCTGGTATACTCATTATCACCAACAGGATATCCAATGGTTCTCCAGTGCCTCCTGGATATGGGAATTTCAAAAATTTAATAGTATTTATCGAGCCCATCTTTCAAGGTTGAAGTTGGAGGCACTGAGTGTTTCATTTAATTCAGTAACTATTAAATGGTGAAGAAGCTCATTTCAAAGAAAGCTCTGGAGAACTCTCACTGCCAAGACTTCCCAAAGAGTGGCCAAAAGGCCACATGAAGCCAGGCCCATTGAGGTCTACATTGTGAAGTGCATTTGTGTTTTATCCCTCAACTATTGCTGCCAAGTGTTTCAGAATAAAATTATGTGATACCCTGGCTGAGATTCCCAGTGCTCTGTGGAAAGCCACGCTGGGGATAGATCTCAGTTTCCAATGGTGACTCTCATGCGTGGCCTCCTAATATCCCAACACAATTCATGGCAATACTTCTCTGAGGTCAGTTCCAGAACTCAGTCTCTATAGGATATCACACCAGAGTTCAAGCCCAGGTGGACCCAGTCATCGCTTCCAACTGCCACACAAATAACCACAATTAAAACCAAAAAACTCCCACATGGCCCTCATCTTCTTCCATATAGACACTCCTCATAACCTCTGGCTGGATGTTTCCATGAGGGGTGCAGCCCAACACAGTGTCCAAATAAGCTCGCCTGCCCGTCATTTTCCTAAAGGCAGGTTGGCCTGTACACCCTTTCTGTGAACCAGGAGGGATCAAATATGCCTTCCTTTAATACTGCTCTGTTTCTCCAATTTGAGGCCTACTGACTGTCGGGTATAGACTCTTTATGTGATTTGGAGTCATGAGAAAACACAAGCATGTATGGGATAGCCTTTGCAGGGCTTTGAAGAACTCATTTGATTCAAAGGATCCCTATTCTCACTTGATGGTGGTCAGGAACCTAACAGAGGAAGGCGAGAGACTTCATCAACAATGACTGATCTTTTTCCCATTTTGGTTTTGGATGCACACATGGGATCATTCTTTCGATCCACCAGGTGCTGAGAACCTAAGCCACAGCCTCACACAGGGCCAAGAGACTGATTCAGACACATCCATTTCCAAAGCAATTAACAAAGAGCCACAGGTGATGCCCATTTATTTCCATTTTAAAACTGTTTTCTTCAGGCTTCACAAAGCGGTGTCTTGAGGCCAAGACCTTCCTCACATTCAGGGGAAGAGAAGAATTGGTTAGCAAAAAACACAAAGCAGAGTTTCTCCACTGAGGCTTTCCTGGTCACACTGACATCTGAGTTTTTTGAGATGCTAGCCATCCCCTTTAGCTATCCATTACATGGCCTTGTCACAGAGCTTGGAGGTGCTACATATCTTGGACACAAAACCATGAGCCTATTCTGGAGAGTGGCCAGAATCAGGAAGAAAACTGAAACTTAGGAAATTAGTAGGTCTTGCCCATCCATAAGGGAAGCCACAGTCCATTCATCAATTGGGCAGGATGAATGCTGGGAAGGTTTCTACTAAACAGGACACATCCATTGATGAATTGTCTTTTCAAATGTCTACAACCACGGACACTGTGGGATACACAGACATAGAAACACTCACTTTGTGAAACGACTTACTAGGAACAGTCCACTCCAAACCAAACAAACCGCCTTTTTTAACCTATTCTCAGAAAATGAGACAAAACCACAAACTAACACCCACACCCACAAAGGAAACTCTTTCCCCCAAAGAGGTTTGTGACTATCCGGAATGTCCTCTGACTTGTGGGCCTTATTATGTTCCCTGAAATGTTCTGTCCTGTCTCAGATCTGGTCTTTTTGGCCAAA
The DNA here is from genome assembly GCF_048772815.1 of Callospermophilus lateralis. Lineage (NCBI taxonomy): Eukaryota > Metazoa > Chordata > Mammalia > Rodentia > Sciuridae > Callospermophilus > Callospermophilus lateralis. Next base: position 11,972,770 of record NC_135316.1, on the reverse strand, counting down.
TCTGTGAAGTGGTCAGGATCCAGCTGTGAGCAACTACCTGCTTTCTCAGGAAAGGCCCCTCTTCTGAGCTCTCTTGAAATTTGGCCATTCTCACAACAGGAGGTACTAAGAAAGACTGACTCTGTTCTTGGTAAATCCAAATAAGTGAGCTCACTGGGATTGGTACTGGGACTGCCTCTGGTTGCCTGGCTTCCTGGATCCCAAGTTCAGAGAGTTCTATCAACAAGGAAGTGAGGAAGGTCACCTACTTTGTGAACTGAATGAGGTCACTGCTTTGGAAACCACTTTCTCCTAAAATTTGCTTCCACAGTTCCCATGAGATGGTGGCTGCCCCTATTTCCTGTGATACTTTCACAACTGAGAATTTTATATCAACCATAGGCAGGCCGGGAACAGCTGTCCACACTGGGCTGGTTTGGTCCATCTTCTCTACATTAAGAAGAGTGAGGCTTATTCTGACACATCCCTTCATCCTGACCGGGTTGTTTGCCATGGAAGATGACTTTTGCTCTCTCAGGTCCTTCATTGCTGCCTACATCTTCTCCAGGGATCATTTCTGCATGGAACTTTGAGGTTCTCAGCAGGTGGAAGATCCCCTAGATTCCTGTATTGGAAGACCAATTCTGTCCCTCTTCTTCTGTAAAGTTAGATTGAGAAAACATTGTATGGTTAAGGTTAATAACAGCTTCCATTTGGGTTAGGAATCATTCTCTTGGATGAATAATGGTATTGGATTTTTGTGATATTTTCAAGAACATATAGGTGAAATATAAGTATGAAAAAAGAAATCTAGGTAATTTTTGAAGCACAGAAGGGAATTGGCCCCATGATTGGGATTCTTAGCTTTGAATTATGTTCTGCACGGGTGTCTCAGATTAATTGATATACAATGGCATAGGACCTTGTCTTTTGGATGATTGAATGTCGAAGAGAAAATCCAGTCCAAATCGATAGTTGGTGGATTAGGAAGATATTCGGTAGGTTTAGAATGAAGAGTGTGTATAGAATTTGGACCAGAAGATCTTTAGCAATAGGGTTTTGGGTAGAGAGTGAAAGTAAATGTCAGCACATGTGAAGAGTCAGTCATAATGATGAACTGGGGAAAAAATACAGGAAATCAGATTTCAATAGAGACATTAGGAAATCAGGCAAAGTATAAAGTGAGTGATAGGATTAGACATTTTCAATAGGGTTGAGGTTGAATATGTAATTTCAGGAAGAAACAAATATGTAGTCAACAATAGGATTCACATTTGAGAGCATTAGGCAACCTGGACATGGATTTTTTTTTAATCCATGCTCACTTTCCATTTAGGATTTGGTACAATCATAAGTGTGACCTTTCTTTTTGTTTCCACAATATTACTGTGATTAATGTATATATAGATCAGGTGACATGAGTATTTCTTCCACCATTTCTGGGAGCAATATTTTGAAGACATATAATTTAGTATTGTGGGTACAAATAGGTATACTCTGTGTTATATGAATATAAAGATAATGCATGAATTGACCATATTGTGAATAAATAATATAACTGGTTCCAAATTTAAATAATTGATTGAATTGATATCTGAATATATACTGGAAATCTTATATTGATATTCATACAATCATTCCAACCAGTTATACATCTAATGGTAATATTAGTGTTATGGTTTATCATGAAGTGTGTGTGAGTTTTGCTTATAAAATGATTATGAAATTGAAAATAATGTGCTTGGAAAGAAGTCTCATTAAAAGAGCAGTCAAGAAACCTGGGGGAATACATATGTTCTGAAGCAGGAAGTAATTGAAAGTGAAAAAAATGCCTATAAATTTGTGAATTTGTGAATGAAATATGTATTCTATTATGTGCAAAAACTGAAGAAATATTAATGTACCAGTTTTGAATAAAAATGAACGTCAAAATACATATCATGTCCCATAGGAATGTACTTGCATTGACGTTAAACTGAGTCATTTACTGTAGCAATATTAGGATTTGTATGCACCATTCACTGAAGTTAGCATTCAGTATTAGGAAACAAATACGTATTTCAGGTGGATTAATGTTTCTGAGAATATTCTTATGAAAAGCTGAATATAAATCCACATTCATGAACATCAATGAATTTAGGGAGTATATAATAAGACACATACATTTCATATTTTGAAAAATCTGGAGAGTTTATACATATATATATATGCACATACACACACACACACACACACACACACACACGTATACATTAAAAAGTAGCAATATATATACCAATCAAAATACATCATGAATTATATATCATCCACAAATCCAAAAATCTTCATTTTTCTGAACATCGATTTATGTATAATGTTGTTCAACTAGGGAGCTCACCCATAGTTTGAATTGTAAGTTCCAACAGCATTTAAGAGGAGTGATCTCTTCTCACAATTTGTATTTGCAAAGTCAGCAACCTCACAAGTATGTACGTGTGATACCTGGTAGGATTTCATATGTGAATAAAAAAATACATGTGCTGAATAGGGTACAGAGAAATGGAGACAGGAATTCTCATATAAGTTAACTTTAAAAACACATGGAGAAGGGAGGGGCAGAGCCGCCAACCACGCCTATAAGGTAGGCGGACCTGCGAGTCACCCGTAGAACAGGCTTAGCGGCCCGCCATCGTGAAAGACACATCGCCCTTGTTGGGGGTTGGGCAGAGCCGCTGCCACGCCTTCAAGGAACGCGGACATGTGACCCACAGGCAGAACAGTCCCAGACACCCGCGGAGGGGCAGAGACACCCCTTGCGACATCAAGATAGGTGAACCTGCGACCCACCGGCTAAAGCGGCCCAGCTGCCTTCAGAGGGGCAGAGCCGGCCCCTGTGCCTGCGAAGTAGGTGGACCTGTGAACACCGACAAACCAGGCGCTAGGCCCCGCCAGGGTGCTAGACACATAACCAGGTTTGGGGAGGGGCTGAGCCGCTGCCCGTGCCTGCAAAGCAGGTGGACCTCTCACCCACAGGCAGAACAGACCCAGCGACCTAACAGCATGGTAGACACATCGCCCCGGTTTGGGGGGGGGGCAGAGATGCCACTCGCGCCTGCAATGTAGACAGCCCTGCAACCCACAGACAGAAGAGGCCCAGCTGAGCCGGAGGGGCAGAGCCGATGCCTGCACCTGCAAGGTAGGTAGACCTGTTACCCACTGGCTGAATAGGACCAGCACCCACAGAGGGGTAGATCAACTGCCTGCTCCTGCAAGGTAGGCGGACCAGCTACCAACCAGCAGAACAGGCCCAGCGGCCTGCTGGTGTGGTAGGCACATTGCCCCAATTGGAGGAGGGGCAGAGCCGCTGCTTAAGCTTGTGAGAGAGACTTTTCAAGAATACAATAGCAGTATAAACATTTAGGGGTAAAATTCAATAACACAAAAGTTTCACCAAGCAGAAAAAAACGTGAACAGTAGGGAAAGACAAGGAAAGAAAGGACCACAAGCAATGCAGGTCAACTCAACATTAGAAGAGGTAATATCTGCAGCAGATGGAATGTCAGATAAAGAATTCAGGATATACTTGCTTCAGATGATCTGGAGTCTCCAGGGAGACATTAGACAGCAAAATCAGACAATGAAAGATCACTTTGAAAATTAATTATGTAAACAAATCCAAGAAGCAAAAGATCAACTATACAGGGAGATATAGGTTATAAAAAACAAACAAACAGAAATCATAGAAATGCAGGAAGCAATAAACCAACTTAAAAACTCATTTGAGAATACTACCAGCAGAGTAGATCACTTAGAAGATAGAACATCAGACAATGAAGACAAAGTATTTCAACTTGAAAAGACATAGACAGCTCAGCAAGACTGTTAAGAAACCATGAGCAGAACATCCAAGAAATATGGGATAACATGAAGAGACCAAACTTAAGAGCAATTGGGATACAGGAAGGTATACAGGTACAAACCAAAGGATTGAGCAATCTATTCAATGAAATAATATGAGAAAACTTTCCAGACATGAAGAATGAGACAGAATCCCAAATCCTAGAAGCCTATAGGACGCCAAATGTGCAAAATCATAAGAGATTAACACCTAGACATATTATAATGAAGATGCCAAACATACAGAATAAAGAGAAAATTTTAAAAGCTACAAGAGAAAGGAAGCAGATTACATTTAGGGGTAAACCAATTAGGATAACAGCTGACCTTTCAACACAGACTCTGAAAGCTAGAAGATCCTGGAATAACATTTTTCAATCACTGAAATAAACTGGGTTCCAACCAAGAATTGTGTATCCAGCGATTTTAAGCTTCAGGATGGAAGATAAAATTAAAACCTTCCATGATAAAGAAACGTTAAAAGAATTTGCAGCTAGAAAACCATCTCTTCAAAAGATCCTTGGCAAAACATTATAGGAAGACAAAATGGAAAATAACAATGAAAACCAACAGTGGGAGGTAGTACAGTAAAGGTGCGAAAAATAATCAAAGAGAAAAACAAACCATGTTTAGTAACATAAATAAACAAATATGGATGGAAGAACAACCCATATCTCAAAAATAACCCTAAATGTTAATGAATTAAACTCACCAATTAAGAGACACAGGCTAGTAGAATGGATCACGAAAGAAGACCCAAAAATTTACTGCGTATAGGAGACGCATTTGATAGGAAAAGACATATATAGACTAAAGGTGAAAGGTTGGGAGAAATCATATCACTCATATTGACTTCGGAAACAAGCAGGAGTGTCCATACTCATATCAAATAAAATAGATTTCAAGACAAAGTTAATCAAAAGGGATAAAGAGGGACACTACATACTGCTCAAGGGAATCATACACCAACAAGACATAACAATCATAAATATATATGCCCCAAACAATGGTTCAGCTATGTTAATCAAACAAACTCTTCTCAAGTTCAAGAGTCTGGTAGACCACCATACAATAATCATGGGAGATTTCAACACACCTCTCTCACTACTGGACAGATATTCCAAACAAAAGTTGAATTAGGAAACTATAGAACTCAATAACACAATTAATAACCTAGACAAAATTGACATATATAGAATATACCACCCAACATCAAGCAGTTACACTGTTTTCTCAGCAGCACATGGATATCTCTCAAAAATAGATCATATATTATGTCACAGAACAACTCTTAGACAATATAAAGGAGTATAGATAATACCAGGCATCTGATCATAATGGAATGAAACTGAAAATCAACAATAAAATAAGGAAGAAAAATTCATGCATCACTTGGAGAATGAACAATACGTACTGAATGATCAATGGGTTATTGAAGACATCAAGGAGAAAAATAAAAAATTCTTAGACATAAATGAAAAAGACAGACAGAACATATCAGAATCTATGGGACACATTGAAAGCAGTTTTAAGTGGAAAATTCATTGCTTGGAGTTCTTTCCTTAAAAAAAGAAAAAAAAACAACAAATAAATGATCTCATAGTTCATTTAAAAATCCTAGAAAAAGAAGAGCAAAACAACAGCAAAAGAAGTAGAAGGCAAGAAATAATTAAAATCAGAGCTGAAATTAATGAAATCGAAACAAAAGAAAGAATTGAAAAAATTGACAATATTAAAAGTTGAAAAATTAATAAAATCGACAGACTCTTAGCCATGTTAATGAAGAGAAGAAGAGAGGGAACTCAAATTACTATCATAAGGGATGAAAATGGCAATATCACAACAGACACTTCTGAAATACAGAAGATAATCAGAAATTATATTGAAACCTTATAACCAATAAATTAGAAGATACTGAAGGCATCGATAAATTTCTTAAGTCATATGATCTGCCCAGATTGAGTCAGGAGGATATAGACAACCTAAGCAGACCAATATCAATTGAGAAAATAGAATAAACCATCCAAAGACTAGCAACTAAGAAAAGTCCAGGACCAAATGGGTATACAGCAGAGTTTTACAAAACCTTTAAAGAGGAACTAATACCAATACTTTTTAAGATATTTCAGAAAATAGAAAAATAGAGAGAACTTCCAAATTCATTCTAGGAGGCCAATATCACCCTAATTCCTAAACCAGACAAAGACACTTCAAAGAAACAAATGTACAGACCAATCTCTCTAATGAACCTAGATGCAAAAATCCTCAATAAAATTCTGGCGAATCAGATACAAAAACATATTTAAAAAATTGTGCAACATGATCAAGTAGGATTCATCCCTGGGATACAAGGCTGGTTCAATATATGGAAATCAATAAATGTTATTCACCACATCAATAGACTTAAAAATAAGAAGCATATGATCACCCCAATTAATGCAGAAAAAGCATTCAACAAAGTACAGCATCCCTTTATTTTCAAAACTCTAGAAAAACTGGGATAACAGGAACATACCTCAATATTGTAAAAGTAATCTATTCTAAGCCTCAGGCTAATATGATTCTGAATTGAGAAAAAATTGAAGGCATTTCCTCTAAAATCTGGAACAAGACAGGGATGCCCTCTCTCACGATTTCTGTTCAACATAGTTCTCGAACACTGGCCAGAGCAATTAGACAAATGAAAGAAATTAAAGGCATAAAAATAGGAAAAGAAGAACTTAAATTATCACTATTTGCAGATGACATGATTCTATACCTAGCAGACCCAAAAGGGTCTACAAAGAAACTATTAGAGATAATAAATGAATTCACCAAAGTGGCAGGATGTAAAATCAACATGCACAAATCAAAGGCATTCATGTATATCAGTGAAAAATCCTCTGAAACGGAAATGAGGACAACCACTCCATTCAGAGTATCCTCAAAAAAAAATTAAATAAAATATTTGGTTATCAACGTAGCAACAGATGTGAAAGAATTACACAATGAAAACTACAGAACCCTAAAGAGAGAAATAGAAGAAGATCTTACAAGATGGAAAAATATACCCTGTTCATGGATAGGCAGAATTAACATCATCAAAATGGCGATAATACCAAAAGTTCTCTATAGGTTTAATGCAATGCCAATCAAAATCCCAACAGCATTTCTTGTAGAAATAGATAAAACAATTATGAAATTTATATGGAATAATACAACACCCAGTATTGCAAAGACAACTCTAAGCAGGAAGTGTGAATCAGGCGGTATAGCGATACATGTCCTCAAACTATACAATGGAGCAATAGTATCAAAAAGAGCATGTTACTGGTACCAAAACTGGCGGGTGGACCAATGGTACAGAATAGAGGACACAGAAATCAATCCACAAAATTACAGCAATCTTATATTTGATAAAGGAGCTAATAGCATAAAATGAAGGAAGGATAGCATCTTCAACAAATGGTGCTGGAAAAACTGGAATTACATATGTAACAAAATGAAACTGAATCCCTTTCTCTCGCCATGCACAAAAGTTAACTCAAAATGGATCAAGGAGCTTGATATCAAATCAAAGACACAGCATCTGATAGAAGAAAACTTTGGCTATGATCTACATACTGTGGGGTCGGGCTCCAAATTCCTCAATAGGACACCCATAGCATAAGTGTTAATAATTAGAATCTACAAACAGGACTTACTCAAACTGAATAGATTTTTCGCAGAAAAAGAAACAATAAGAGAGGTAAAAAGGGAGCCTACATCCTGGGAACAAATCTTTACTCCTCACACTTCAGATAGAGCCCTAATATCCAGAGTTATACAAAGAACTCAAAAAATTAAACAATAAGCAAATGAATTACCCAATCAACAAATGGGCCAAGGACCTGAACCGACACTTCTCAGAGGAGGACATACAATTAATCAATAAGTACATCAAAAAATTCTCACCATCTCGAGCATTCAGAGAAATGCAAAACAAACCCACCCTAAGATACCATCTCACTGCAGTAAGCTTGGCAGCCATTTTGAAGTCAAATGACAACAAATGCTGGCGAGGATGTAGGGAAAAGGGTACACCTCTACATTGCTGGTGGGACTGCAAATTGGTGCAGCCAATTTGGAAAGCAGTATGGAGATTTCTTGGAAAGTTTGGAATGGTACCACCATTTGACCCAGGAATTCCCCTTCTCGGTCTAATCCCTATAGACCCAAAAAGTGCATGCTGCAGGGACACTGATAAATCTATGTTCATAGCAGCACAATTCACAATAGGAAGACTGTGGAACCAACCTAGATGCCCTTCAATAGAAGAATGGATTTAAAAAATGTGGCATTTATACACAATGGAGTATTACTCTGCATTAAAAAATGACAAAATCATACAATTTGCAGAGAAATGGATGGCATTAGAACGTATTATGCTACGTGAAGATAGCCAATCACTAAAAAACAAATGCCAAATGTTTTCTTTGATATAAGGAGAGTAACTAAGAACAGAGTTGGGAGGAAGAGCATGAGAACATGATTAACATTAAACAGCGGTGAGAGGTGGGAGAAAAAAGGAAAGAGAAGGAAAATTGGATGGAAATGGAAGGAAACCATCATGGTTATACAAAATTAAATGCAAGAGGAAGTGAGGGGAAAGGGGACAAAAACAAGGGGAAGAAATGAATTACAGTAGATGGGGTAGAGAGAGAGGATTGGAGGGGAGGGGATGAGAGATAGTAGAGGACAGGAAAGGCAGCAGAATACAACAGACACTAGTATAGCAATATGTAAAATAGTGGATGTGTAACTGATGAGATGCTGCAATCTGTATAAGGGGGAAAATGGAAGTTCATAACCTACTTGAATCAAAGTGTGAAATATGACATGTCAAGAACTATGTAATTTTTGTAGAACCAACAATAAATATTAAAGGAAAAAAAACACATGGAGAACTATTTCAATGAAAAATTGACTAGGTTTATAACACCTACAGTTTATCATGAAAAAGGCAAGTCCAACCATACACCATGCCTCTACAGAAGTGCTTGTATTTCTATTCTGTTTGGGTTATTTTTCTCCATCATATTAGGATTAGTAGTTAGAGTTTGGTAGGGTATGCGTTAGTGTCAGGGATTCAGTCTTTGGAATGGAAAATTGGAAAATGAATCCAATGTATATGCAAATATGTGGTACACAAAAATCTTCCCACTCTCATCCAGAACAATGCCTTGACGTTACCTTCACGCCAAATAAGAAACAATTAGAGGAGAAGAGTTAGAAAATCTGTAAATACATATCTGGAATGGAAAATATTCAGGAGTTTACAAACTTGGAGATGGTAGAGGAGTATCCCAAAGTAAGGGACAGGGTTAACACTCCACAAACATGGAGGTCTGCTGGCCTAAAGACTTCTAGAGAAACTTCCTCTGAGGATGGGCACTTGAAATATATGTTGTTGTCAGTAGTTTTAGCTTCTTTTCTAGTGAGATCATCAAACCTGGGTCTGCATCTATGTGACCTGGAGGACATTCTCTCTTGCTTTCCAATGCACATGAGGCAGCAGTGCTGAATTCTCTCTTTGTATGTAAACTGTGGCCACTGGGGTCTAAGTGTCTCCCCGTGTGGACTGTGAAGCCTTTTGTTCATCCTCCACTTTTCGTAGTGTTTCCTGTTGCAGCACTGTGAGTTTGGTATTTGCCTCACAAAATACAAGGAGTTCAACTGGAACACAGTGCTGGAGGGATTTCTGTCATTTGTGGTTTTTCAGGATCTACAAGAGAATGCACCAACCAGGTTTCATTCCCACATAGCTTGCCCCTTGTCCATAGCAACCTGATTCTGCACATTGCCCTGAAAACTATCCATTTAACAAGACACGTTTACATATAAGTGTCTGGTCACTGCACCGTGTCAGTGACAAGCCATTTGGAAATCAATGGCAAATCCACATGGCGCAACCACAGATGATTTATCACACACCTGCACACCACAGCTCAGGGCCCACTACTCAGGAGTGTCCAACTTAATGGCATCTCTGTTCTACACCATTTTCATAAATCCCAGTCAATCAAGGCACTGTCTGGTACACTCATGATCAGCAAGAGAACAACCAATGGTTCTCCAGTGCCACTGGGTCATTGGGAATTTCAAAAACATCATGGTATTTATCTATCCATTTTTTAAGGATGAAGTTGGAGGAACTGTAGGTTTCAATTCATTCAGGAACCATTAAATGGTGAGGAAGCTAATTTCAATGAAATCTCTGGAGAATACTCACAGGCAAGTCTTCCCAAAGAGTGGCCAAAAGGTCACTTGAAACCAGGCACATTGAGGTCTACAATGTGAGTTCCATGTGTGTTTTGACTCTCAACTATGGCTTCCAAGTGTTTCAGAATAAAATCATGTGATATCCTAGCTGAGACTCCCAGTGTTCTGTGGAAAGCCACCGTAGGCCTAGATCTCAGTTTCCAAGGGTGACTCTCATGCGTGGCCTCCTAAAATTTGAAAACAATTGGTATAAATACTTCTCTGAGGTCAGCTCCAGAACTCAGTGTCTAAAGAAAATCACACCAGAGTTCAAGCCCAAGTGGATCCAGTCATCTCTTCCAACCACCACACAAATGTACACAATGAAAACCCAAACACTCCCTCATTTCCCTCATCTTCTTCCATATAGACACTCATCATAACCTTTGGCTGGATGTTTCCATGAGGTGTGCAGCCCAAGACATTGTCCAAATAAGCTACCTTGCTCCTCATTTGCCTAAAGTCAGGGAGTCCTGCACACATTTCCTGAGAACAAATAGAGATAAAATAGGCCTGCTGTTAATTCTGCACTCCTTCTACAATTTGAGGCCTACTGACTCTCAGATATAGATTCTTTTTGTGATTTGGAGACAAGAAAAAACCCAAGCACTAATGGGCTAGCCTCTTCAGGACTTTTAAGAACTCATTTGACCTAAGGAATCCCTATTCTCAATTGATGGAGGTTAGGAACCTTATAGAGGAAGGTGAGAGACTTCAGCCACAATGACTGCTCTTTTTGCCATTTTGGGTTTGGATGCACACATGGGATCTATCTTTAGATCCATCAGGTGCTGACAATCTAAGCCACAGCCTCACACAGGGCCCAGAGTCTGATTCAGACACAACCATTTCCAAAACAATTCAGCAAAGAGCCACAGGTGATGCCCATTCATTTCCATCTGAAAACTGTTTTCTTCTGGCTTTATAAAGGGGTGGCCTAAGGCAAAGAGCTTCCTGACATTCAGGGCAACAGAACAATATTTAAGCAAAAGCCCTAAGCAAGGTTTCACCATAGAGACATTCCTGGTCACACCAATATCTGAGTTTTCTGGTCTGCTCGCCATTCCTTTCAGCTAACTAGTACATGGCCATGTCACAGAGCTTGGAGGTGGTACATATCTTGGACAAAAAACCATGAGCCTTTCTGGAGAGTGGCCAGAATTTAGGAAGAATTCAAGAACTTAGGATGATAGTAGGTGTTGCCCATGGATAAGTCAAGCCTCAGTCCATTCATTAATTAGGCAGGATGAATGCTGGGAAACTTTTTACTAGACAGGACACACCCATTGAGACATTTTCTTTTCTAATATCAACAACCAAGGACACAGTGGGATACACAGACATAGAAACAGTCTCCTTGTCAAATGACTTACTAGAAACAGTTCACTCCAAACCAAACAAACCTCCTTTTTTACCTATTCTCAGAATATGAGACAAATCCACAAACTGACATCCACACACACCAAGTCACTTCCTTCCCCAAGTATGTCTGTGACTATCCGGAGTGTCCTCTGACTAGTAGGCCATAGAATGTTCCCCAGAAATGCCGGTCCTGTCTCAGATCTGGTCTCCTTGGCCAATTCTGTGAAGTTTTCAGGAGGCAGTGGTGAGCCATTTCCTTCCCTCTCAGAAAGGACCCTCTTCAAAGCTTTCTTGGCATTTGGCCACCCTCACATCAGTAGGTACCAAGAAAGACTGACTTTTTACTTGGTAAATCCAAACAAGTGAGCCCACTTGGACTGGGACTGGTACTGGCTCTGGGTGCCTGGCTTCATGGATCACACAATTCAGAGAGTTCCATCATCAAGGAAGTGAGGTGAGGTCACTTCCTTCAGAAAATGAATGAGGCCACTGTCTTGGCCACCACTTTGTCCTAACAGTTGCTTCCTAGTGTCTCAGGAAAAGAGGCTGCCTCTATTTCCTGTGACACTTTCAAAAGTTAGAAGGGTATACCAACCATAGGTACCCAGGAACAGCTCTCCACAGATGCCTGGTTTCATACATCTTCCCTACATTAAGAAGAGTTAGGATGATTCAGACACATCCTTTCATCCTGATCGGGTTGTTTGCAAAGGAAGATGACTTTTGCTGTCTCAGGTCCTTCATAGCTGCCTACGTCTTCTCCAGGAATCATTTCTGCATGGATTTTGAGGTACTCAGCAGGTGGAAGATCTCCTAACTTCCTGTATTGTAATACTAACTTTGTCCCTGCTCTTCTGTAAAGTGAGATTGAGTGAACAATCTCAGTTTACAGAATGGTTAGGGCTAATAGCATGTTCGATTTGAGTTATGAATCATTTTGCTGGATGAATAATGATATTGGGAACCTGTGATATTTATAAGAACATGGAGGTGAATTGTAAGTATGAAAACAGAAATCTAGGTAATATGTGAAGCCCAGAAGGACTTTGGGCCCTTGATTGGGATACTTAGCTTAAATTATGTTCTGTGTGACCTTTGCATTTTGTGTCCAGAATATTACTGTGATAAAATGTATATGTAGCTAAGGTGACATGAGTATTTCTTCCACCATTTCTGTGAGCAATATTTTGAAACCTTATAAATTACTACTGAGATAATTAGGATTACCCTGTTTTGATGAATATACAGATGATGCATTAATAGACCATACTGTGGATAAATTATATAACTGGTTCCAAATTTAAATAATGGATTGTATTGATATCTGAAAATATATACAAAATCTTATATTGATATACATACATTCATTCCAACCAGTTATATATCTAATGGTAATGTTAGGGTTATCATTTATCATGAATAGTGTGTGAGTTTTGATTCAAAAATGATTATGGAATCGAAAATAATATGTTTAGAAAGAAGTCTAGTAAAAAGACCAGTCAAGAAACATGGAGGAACATATGTCTTCCGAAGGAGGAAGTGATTGAAAGTGAACCAAATGTTTATAAATTTGTGAACTTGTGAATGAAAGGATATATCTTATGATGTCCATAAACTGAAGAAATAATAACGTACCAGGTTTGAATAAAAATGAACTTTAACAAACACAATAGAGATATTAGGAATTCTGGCAAAGTATAGTTCGCAGTGAAAGGTTAATAAAAAAAGTACTTGTCACTTCCAGTTTTTCTGTATGCTTAACAAAACACTGTTGAAATATTGAGAACTGTTTGCTAATCTTATTCCCAGAATGTGCTGTCCCCAACTGCCAAACTGCAGAATGTACTCCCTCAACCGGTTGCATGCAAACGGCTCACTCGCCCGGACCCATCAATAAACTTACCCCCCTGCCCTCTCCAAGGAAAATATATAAGCTCTGCTTAAGCTGTTCTCAGGGCTCTCTGCTCTATTCAAGTGAGCTCTGAGCCCCAGCATGCTGGACCCCCAATAAACCCTTTGCTTTTGCATGAGACAGTCTCTAGGTGGTCTCTTATCCCGATTGTCACCGGACCTTTACATATGGAGGTTCCACCGAGATCCGGGAGCGGTGGACAAGAGACCCCAATGAATTTCTCTCAGGGTAAGTAAGGCGCCTCTTTCTGGTCAGGTTTCAGGTCAGGGCTTGGCAAAATGGATGTCGATGAAGAGCGTGAGCTCTCTCCGACTGTGGCTGACAGTCATGTCACACAGCCACAGGCCAAGTCCTGGGGGGACGTCATTGAGGACTCAGAAAATTGAGGAACAATAGTCTCCATGGCTCAGTGATATTTTGTTTCAGATTCAGTATTGCCAACCGATCGTGTTTTGCCAACTACTCAGTCCTGGTCTCAGTGTTGAACTTCCATATCCTGTCTTTATTGTCTTGTCTTGTCTTGTCTGTGTCGTGTGTTGTTGCTTTTACTATTTGTGTATCTTTCATTATGGGACAGAGCACTTCAAAGCCTCTGTCTCTGACCCTTGATCACTGCACCAAAGTTTGCTTAAGGGATCAGAATCTTTCTTTTTCAGTAAAACGCTGGACCTGGCAGACTCTCTGTGCCTCAGAATGGCTCACCATTGGATTTGGATGAACCCTAGAAAGATCTTTCTACTTCCCACTAATTTAAAAAGTCAGAGATATTGTCTTTCAGCCAGGGCCACATAGATACCTGTGAAGACAGATGGCCACTGCCTACCAACCCGGGGATGAGGGGAATCAACATCAATATCAAGAAAGAGTCTTTGTCTACATTAGACGACATCAGGTGTCATCCCTGGAACCCTGCTGGAAGGGACCATAGAAGGTGCTACTTATAACACCTACAGAAGTAAAGGTAGACAGAATCACTTCCTGGATCCATACCTCTCATCTCAAGACTCTGCCCTGTCCAGACTCTGGCTGGAAACTGTAAAAGACATGTAACCCTTTCAAATTGTGTATTTGCCTTGTGGATAAGGCTATAGACTCCTCCCTTGACCACCAGTAGTCCTAACCCTCATCAGCCCATTCAGCAGCAATGGCTGATCACAAATCTTACTGGACAAGAAGTATGGTCTATCTCGCATACCGCCCACTTAAGGACATGGTCGCCATCTCTCCACAGAGACATTTGTCAGCTGGCTATATGTCTTTTCCATTGGGATATACCTGATGAAGTGGATCCCACTAAAATTCCATTAAATCCCTTCTCTACCATAGATAATGGAAACAAATATTATGGATGTAGGGACACGCGAGTCAGATGCAGTTTGGCTAGCCTAGATTACTATGTTTGCCCGGCGGACTATCAAAGCCACAAACAGTCACGGCTGTGTTGGGGGGAAGCCAACTTCTTCTGTAAGTCATGGGGATGTGAGCATACAGGGACTGCTTAATGGAACCCAAACTCCTCATCAAATTCTGTACACAACATTGGCCATATCCAATTAGATAACCAAAATTGATAGCCCCCAGAGGGGTCTCTAGATCCTCAAATTCTGCGTGACATTTTTAACTTTTGCAAGTGCTAAAAAGTGTGAAAGGAGATTCCCCTATGTGGAGGCCTTTTCCCTCCTTTGCACACATCCTGAACTATGCTTCTCCAATTGATCCTCACACTCAGCCTTCTGCTCCAGACTCTCTGCTCTTACTCTCACCTAAGCAACCTGATTTCTCCCCTCCAATTACTAGATCAAAAACCCAAACCTCCGCCCATTCTATGACCATTGCCCCCTTGTTGAGGTAGCAGGTACTGAGGTACACCTTAACCCACTCACTCCTCTCTTCTCTTGTCATTGCCCGCACCAGGTCCCACCAGGTCCTCTTACCAGCTAACACAAAGCTCAAACCAGCTGAGTAGAGACCTCAGACCCTTATCCAAGATGTAATGTAAGTGGCCTTTAAAGTTGCTTTGTCATCACTGAAAACAGGTTACTAAGTATTTAAAGTCCCTCAAAGGCTTTTTGGGATACTAACTCCCATCTTACCCTCTGCTCTACCTGTTGTACTGCTCAAGATTTGTTCCTAGAAAAATCCAAAACCCCTTTCCCATTATTATTTTACATCTCTCCTACCTCATTCTCAGATCCACGGAGCTGCTCACAGCTGCGCCTTCCCCATCTCCCCCCTCTGTACCAGGCCCACAGAAATGCCTTAACTGACTTTCTCCAGAAATCTTCAACATAGCTGAATTTAGGACTTTCAGAAAAAGAGTCCCTATAAAAGATTTCTAAGTACATAAACTTCCTCTTTTCGTGTTGCCCTATTCTACTTGTCCACTGACTAAAAAAATCAGCAATCCTAAGCTAGACACCACATTACTAGTTTTTCACAAAATATGTGAACAAGGCCTTGGCCTTGAGCTGAGGCTTCACAGAGATGGCTACATTTGTAAGATAAAGAAGTTATCAACTGGGCTCCATGGTAACAGTTGGCAGGGGGAAAAAATAAAGGGAATATAATGCTCTCCCTCACCCAGGTGTCCTTGAAAAGTTAACTTTCCCACAACAGAGGAAAAAAACAGAAGACAAACTGCTTTTTGTGAACTTCTTAAGACTGTGAACTTCTGAGCCCTTTCCCTTATTTGTTGGGTACAAAATTCTGAAAGTACCTAAACTTGGGGTTCTGGGGATTTAATTGATTACAACAGAAGTAATGCCCTCTGAATCTGGTTGCAAACAAATAGGACTGTTTTCTTGTCTTTGGTACTATCTTAGGAGCCTTGCCTTGTCCGTCCCTACAACAGTATAATTCTATATACTTAAAAATTGTTTATGTTTTCAGGAAGTGGTCAACAGATGTGATTAATTGTGTAGTTGTGCAAATGTTTCCCAGAGTGCTCTATCATGACACAGGTTCATTTGAAGATCAAATAGGGGGGGGGCATAAAACCTGGTTCCACTGGGATCATATATCCCTCACTTTCACCATCCTATTAGGAATACATGTTGTTGCCTGGGTGGGCACATGAACCACTGCCTTGGTCCATGGGACAAAACAAATGACCCAAATAGAAGCAGCTATAGACCAAAACTTAAAGATATTAGAAACCTCCATAACAGCATTGCAGGAATCTTTAACCTATCTCTCTGAAGTTGTTTTACAGAACAGTCGAGAATTGGAACTCCTCTTCATGAGAGAAGAGGGCCTTTGTTTTGCACTGATGGAAGAATGTTGTTTTTATGCCAACCATATTGGAGTTGTAAAAAAATCTATGAGTAAATTAAAAAGGTGACTTGAAGAGCGTCAACGAGAGAGAGAGGCCAAAAAAGCGTGTTTTGAATCTTGGTTCACAAAGTCTCCCTGGATAACTACGCATTTATCAACCCTGGCCGGTCCAAAAATAATCCTCATATTATTGCTAACTATTAAACCCTGCTTGCTCAACCATGTAATTTATTTTCTCCAAGCTCAAATTGGACAAGTTAAACTAATGGTAATACCCCACTAGCAGACATAGAATGTGACACCCCCCATGATCATTTTTATGATTAAAAGTACCCAGAAAAAGAAGTGTCGAATGAAAGGTTAATAAAATATGTAGTTGTCACTTTCTGTTTTTCTGTACGCTTAACAAACCACTGTTGAAATCTTGAGAAATGTTTGCCAATCTTGTTCCCAGAATGTGCTGTCCCCAACTGTCAAACTGCATAATGTACTCCTTCACCAGGTTGCATGCAAACTGACCACTCGCCCTGACACATCAATAAACTTCCCTCCCTGCACTCATAAGGGAAAGTATATAAACTCTGCTTAAGCTGTTCTCAGGGCTCTCTACTCTTTTCAAGTGAACTCTGAGCCCCAGCATGCTGGACCCCCAATAAACCCTTTGCTGTTACATGAGATAGACTCTTGGTGGTCTCCTCTTCCGACACTCGACCGACCTTTACTTGGATGATTGAATGTAGAAGAGAACATCCAGTCAAAAAGGGATAGTCAGTAGGATTAGGAATATAGTCCGTAGGTTTAGGAAGAAGAGTGAGTATAGGATTTGGACCAAAAGTTCTTTAGCAATAGGGTTTCGGTTAGAGAGTGAATGTAAATGTCAGCACATGTGAAGAATGAGTCACAATGATGAACTGGGGAAAATATGTAGGAAAGCAGATATCAATAGAGACATTAGGAAATCAGGCAAAGTATAAAGTGAGTGATACAATTAGACATTATCAACAGGGTTGAGTTTCAATATATAATCTTAGGAAGAAACAAATATGTAGTCACCAATAGGATTGACATTTGAGAGTATTAGGCAACCTGGACATGGATGTTTTTAGTAATACAGGTTCACTTTCTATTTAGCCTTTGGTAGAATCATAAGTGTGACTTTTGCATTTTGTGTTCCGAATATTACTGTGATAATATGTATATGTAGATCAGGTGACATGAGTATTTCTTCCACAATTTCTGGGAGCAATATTTTGAAGACGTATAAATTGAGCACTCTAGGATATGCCAACAAACAATTCTTACACAAACTTTTACCAATGTGGTTCCAAAGGTAGAGGCGCATAGGCAAGGAATGCAAAGTGAACTAATTCTAACCAAAAAAAGAAAAGAAAAAAAAGTGATACTTTATCTTCCTCTTCTTGTGCCACTCCTGTTTCAAATTACTTAGTCTTGACTGCATGTCTCCTGCAGAAAAAATCAAAATCTCTGGAATACATCTTTAGTTTGTTTTGCTTTTGTGGTGCTGCAGATAGAACCCAGGGGCTCCACATGCTTTGGAAAGCACTTGACTGCTAAACTACATCCATGCTCCCCACCTTAGTAGCTGGGATTTCAGGCATGCACTATGGCACCAGACTCCTGAATATATCTTGCCAATACATTTAGATGCAGAATTGGCTCAACAATAAGAAATTAAGAGGGTGTGTATAAAATAGTAATACTGAAGAACCACTAAGAATACAGAGAAAGCACACTAAACAATACCTTTTGTTCAAATGCAGTCACTTTTAAAAGATTTTTTAAATGGATGACAATAAACTTCTGAAAAATAGACACAAATATCATTCCTATCCTTTGCCTGAATTTCAATACTTTAAATTTTATTTTAATTACAGCTTTACTGAGATACAAATTTATATACCATGCAATCTATTGTATCACATGTGTATCTATTTTATATCCAGTATGGTTATTTCAATAAAATGACACGCTAACTTTTCTGAATGAGTAGAATTACTAGTTACTACTAGGGTTCAATTCCTAGCTTTGCAAAAACAAACAAACAAACAAACAAAGTTGGCTAACGGATCATATATTCTAATATTCCTAGCATTTTTCCAGTACAAAAAACCCACATTATCCCACAAAGGGATGTGAAATAGAATTATATTTTTTCATCTGGGTATGCTAAAGACAAGTCTATTTAGAAAATCCTGTTGTTTCAAATGTTGTTGAAAATAATATAAAAACACTTTAATAAATAATGCAAAATGAAAAAAAATAAGTTAGTATTGGGGGTACAAAGAGGTGTACCCTGTGTCTATGAATATAGAAGTAATGCATGAATTGACAATACTGTGAATAAATAATATAACTGATTCCACTTTAAATAATGGATTGATAGAATTGATATCTGAAAATATATAAGAAATCTTATATTGATATAGAATCATTCATTCCAATGAGTTATACATCTAATGGTAATATTAGGGTTATATTTTATCATGAAAGGTGTGTGAGTTCTGCTTCAAAAGTGAGAATGGAAATGGAAAATAATGTGTTTGGAAAGAAGTCTCATGAAAAGACCAGTCAAGAAACATAGAGGAATGCATGTGTTCTGAAGTAGAAAGTGATTGAAAGTGACACAAATGCAAATAATTTTTCTAACTTGTGGATGAAATACATATCCTATGATGTGAATAAACTGAAGAAATAGTAAAGTACCAGTGTTGAATAAAAATGAACGTCAAAATGTACATCATGTCCCATAGTAATCTACTTGGATTGATGTTAAACTGGGTCAGTTACTGTAGAATTATTAGGATTTGTATGCACCATTCACTGATGTTAGTTGTCAGTACTAGAAAACAAATATGTATTTCAGGTGGATGAATAATTCTGAGAATAATCTTGTGAAAAGTTTATTATAAATCCACATACATGAATATGAATGAATTTAGGGTGTGTAAAAGAAGACAGAATATATATAAACACACACACACACACACACACACACACACAAACAGACACATATACACACAGAGACATTGAAATGCAATATATATGCCATTTGAAGTTGATGTAGAAATACATATCGTCCAAAGATCCAAAAATTTTTAATTTACTGAACATGGATTTGTGTATAATGTTGTTCAACTAGGAAGCTCCCCCTTAGGTTAAATTTTCAGTTCCAACAGCGTTTAGGAGGAGTGATCTATTCTCATAATTTGTATCTGCCAAGTCAGCCACCTCACAAGAATGTACATGTGATACCAGGTAGGATTCTATATGTGCATATAAAAATGCATGTACTGAATAGGCTACAGACAAACGGAGACAGAAATTCAAATATTTGTTAAATTTAAAAACACATGGACAACTATGTCAACAAAATATTGATTAGAATTATAACTCCTACACTATATAATGCAAAAGGCAAGTCCAGCTATACACCATGCCTCCTCTGAACTGCTTGGATTTCTATTCTGTTTGGGTTATTGTTCTCCATCATATTAGGATTAGTAGTCAGAGTCTAGTAGGGTATGGGTTAGTGTCATGAATTCAGTATTTCGAATGGAAAATTGGAAAATGAATCCAATGTGTATGCAAATATGTGCTACAAAAAAATCTTCCAACTCTCATCCACAACAATGCCTTGAAATTACCTTCACCCCAATTAATACACAATTAGAAGAGAAGAGGTAGAAAATCTGTGAATATATATCTGTAGTGGAATATGCACAGGAGTTCACAATTTTGGAGGTGGTAGAGCAGTTTCCAAAAGTAAGGGACAGGGTAAACACTCCACAAATATGGAGCTCTGTTGGCCAAATGATTTCTTGAGAAACTGCCTCTGAGGGTGGGCACTTGAAATATATGTGGTTTTTAGAAGCTTTAGCTTCCTTTCTAGTGAGACCATCAAAGCTGGGTCTGCATCTATGTGACATGAAGGTCTTGGTTTCTTATTTTTCAATGAACCTGAGGCAGCAGTGCTGATTTCTCTCTTTGTATGTAAACTGTGGCCACTGGGGGCTAAGTGTCGCCCCATGTGGACTCTGAAGCCATTTGTTCATCCTCCAACTTTTGTGGTGTTTCTTGCTGCTGAACTGGGACATTGGTATTTGCTTCACAAAATACAAGGAGTTCAACTGGGACACAGTGCTGGAGGGAGTTCTGTCACGTGTGGTGGGTCAGTGTCTGCAGGAGAATGCACCAACCACATTCTATCCACATAGCTTTCCCCCTTGACCATAGCAACCTGATTCTGAACATTGCCCTGAAACCTCTGCGTATAACAAGATGCCTTTACATAGAAGGGTCTGCTTCCTGCACCATGTCAGTCACAAGGCATTTGGAATCCAATGGTAGATCCTCATGGCCGTACCACTGATGTTTTATCACACAACTGCCCACCACTGCTCTAGGTCCACTTCTCAGCAGACTCCAACTTACTGGCATCTGTGTTCTACACCATGTTAAGGAAACCCTGTCAATCAAGGCACTCTCTGGTATACTCATGATTAGCAACAGGACATCCAAAGGTTCTCCAGTGCCACCTGGTCATGGTAATTTTAAAAATTTCATGATATTTATGTAACCATTTTCAAGGATGAAGTTGAAGGCATTGTGGGTTTCAATTATTCAGAAACCATTAAATGGTGAGGAAGCTCATTTTAATGAAAGCTCTGGAGAACTCTCACAGGCAAGGCTTCCCAAATAGTGGCCAAAACGTCACTTGAAGCCAGGCCCATTGAGGTCTACAATGTGAGGTCCATGTGTGTTTTGACTCCCAATTGTGGGTGCCAAGTCTTTCAGAATAAAATCATGCGATTCTCTGGCTGAGATTCCCAGTGAACTGTGGAAAGCCACCCTGGGACTAGATCTCAGCTTCCAAGGGCGACTCTCATGTGTTGCCTCCGAAAATCTTAACACAATTCATGGCAATTCTTCTCTGAGGTCAGTTCAAGAACTGAGTCTCTAAGGGGAATCACACCAGAATTCAACCCAGGTTGAACCAGTCATCTCTCACAATTAAAACCTAAACACTCCCACATGACCCTCATCTTCTTCCGTATAGACACTCATCATAACCTCTGGCTGGAGGTTTCTATGAGGGCACAGCCCAAGACAGTGTCCAAAATAAGCTTCCTTGTCCCTCATTTGCCTAAAGTCAGGTTTGCCTGGACACCCTTCCTATGAACCAGGAGTGATCAAAAAGTCCTGCCATTTATACTGCTCCACTTCTCCAATTTGAGGCCTACTGACTGTGGGGTTTAAATTCTTTTTGGGAATTGGACGCATGAGAAAACACAAGCACTATGGGCAAGCCACTGCAGAGCTTTGAAGAACCCATTTGACCCAAAGGATCCCTATTCTTCCCTGATGGAAGTAAGTACCCTACCAGAGGAAGGCAAAAGACTTCATCCACAATGACTGCACTTTTAGCCATTTTGGTTTTGGATGCACATATGGAATCCTTCTTTAAATCCATCAGGTGCATAGAATTTAAGCCACAGCCTCACACAGGGCAAAGAGGCTGATTCAGACACATCCCTTTCCAAAGCAATTAAGCAAAGAGCCACAGGAGATGCACATTTATTTCCAATTGAAAACTCTTTTGTTAAGGCTTCCAAAAGTGTTGGCCTGAGGCAAACACCTTCCTGACATTCAGGGCAACAGAAAAATATGTATGCATAAGGCCCAAAGCAGGGTTTCTCCACTGAGATATTCCTGGTCACACTGCTATCTGAGTTTTCTGAGATGCTCGCCATTCCCTTCAGCTATCCAGTACATGGACATGTCACAGACCTTGGAGGTGGTACATATCTTGGACACACAACCATGAGCCTATTCTTGAGAGTGACCAGAATTGAGGAAGAAATCAGGAAATTAGGAAGATTATAGGTGTTGCCCATCCATAAGGCAAGCCACAGTCCATTCATAAATTGGGCAGGATGAATGCTGGGAAGCTTTCTACTAGACAGGACACATTCATTGATGCATTCTCTTTTCTAATGTCTACAACCACTAACACAGTGGGATACACAGACATAGAAACACTCGCAGTGTCAAAGGACTTAGAAGAATCAGTTAATTCCAAACCAAACAAACCTCCTTTCCTACCTATTCTGAGAACATGAGACAAAACCACAAACCCCACCCAAACACACAAATTCAACTTCTTCCCCCAAGTAGGTCTGTGACTATCCGGAGTGTCCTCTGACTTGTGGGCCATACTGTGTTCTCCCAAAATGGCCTTTCCTGCCTCAGATCTGGTCACCTTGGCCAACTCTGTGAAGTTGTCAGGAGCCAGTGTTGAGCCACTTCCTGCTTTCTCGGGAAAGGCCCCTCTTCAGAGCACTCCTGGCATTTGGCCATCCTCACATCAGTAGGTACCAAGAATGACTGACTCTGTCCTTGGTAAACCCAACAAGTGAGCCCACTGTAACTGTGACTGGGACTCGCTCTGGGTGCCTGGCTTCTTGAATCACAAGTTTAGAGAGTTCCATCACCAAGGAAGTTAGGAAGGTCATTTCTTCAGGAACTGAATGAGGTCACTGACGTGGCAACCACTTTGTCCTAACACTTGCTTCCAAGGGTCCCATTAGATGGAGGCTGCCCCTAATTCCTGAGACACTTTCAAAAGTTAGAAGGGTATACCAACCATAGGTACCCAGGAACAGCTATCCACACAGGCCCGGTATGCTCCATCTCCTCTACGTTAAGGATAGAGAGTCTGATTCAGACTCAACCCTTCATCCTGACCAGGTTGTTTTCCATGGAAGATTACTTTTGCTCTCTCCGGTCCTTCATAGCTGCCTACATCTTCTCCAGGGATAATATCTGCATTGACATTTGAGGTTTTCAGCAGGTTGAAGATCCCCTACATTCCTGTATTGTAAGAACAAATCTGTCCCTGCTCTTCTGAATACTTAAATTGATGGAACAATGTATGGTTAATGTTATTAACATGTTCAATTAAAACCAAAACACTACCACATGGCCCTCATATTCTTCCATATAGACACTCATCATTACCTTTGGCTGGAGGTTTCCATAAGGGGCGAAGCCCAAGACAGTGTCCAAAATAAGTTCCCTTGCCCCTCATTTGCCTAAAGTCTGGGTTTCCTGGACACCCTTCCTGTGAACCAGGATTTATCAAATAGGCCTGCCATTAATAATGCTCTTTTTCTCCTTTTTGAGGCCTAATGAATGTGAGGTATAGATTCTTTATGTGATTTGGAGTCATGTGAAACCCAAGCACCTTTTCTGGTCTTTGAAGAACTCATTAGACTCAAAGGATCCCTATTCTTACTTGATGGAGGTGAGGAACCTAACAGAGGAAGCAAGAGACTTCATCCACAATGACTGATCTTTTTGCCATTTTGGTTTTGGATGCACACATGGGATCTTTCTTTAGATCCATCAGGTGCTGAGAATCTAAGCCACAGCCTCACACAGAGCTGAGAGGATGATTTAGACACATCCTTTTCTAAAGCAATTAAGCTAAGAGCCACGGGTGATGCTCATTCATTTCCATTTGAAAGCAGTTTCTTCAGGCTTCACAAACTGGTGATCTGAGGCAAAGACCTACCTGACATTCAGGTCAACAGAACAGTAGGTAAGCAAAAGGCACAAAGCAGGGTTTCTCTACTGAGACTTTACTGGTCACACTGATATCTGAGTTTTCTGAGATCCTCCCCATTCATTTCAGGTATCCAGTAAATGGCCATGTCACAGAGCTCGGAGGTGGTACATATCTTGGACAAAAAGAAAAAAAATGAGCCTATTCTGGAGAATAGCCAGAATTCAGGAAGAAAACAGGAACTAAGGAAAATAGTAGGTGTTGCCCATCGATAAGGCAAGCCACAGTCCATTCATAAATTGGGCAGGATGTGTGCTGGGATGCTTTCTACTTGTCAGGACACATGCATTGATGCATTCACTTTTCTCATATCTACAACCACGGACAAAGTGGGATACACAGACATAGAATCACTCACCATGTCAAATGACTTATTAAAAACAGTCCACTCCAAACCAAACAAACTGCGTTTCCTACCTATTCTCAGAACATGAGAAAAAACCATAAACTCACATCTACACCCACAAAGGCATATCTTTTACCCACGTAGGTCTGTGAGTAACCAGAGTGTCCTCAGACTGATAGGCCATAATATGTTCCCCCGAAATGGCCTGTCCTGTCTCAGATCTGGTCTCCTTTACCAACTCTGTAAAGTTTTCAGGAGCCATCGGTGAGTCACTACCTGCTTTCTCAGGAAAGGCCCCTCTTCAGAGCTTTCCTGGCATTTAGTGATCCACAAGAAAGACTGACTCTGTCCTTGGTAAATCCAAAAAAGTGAACCCACTGGGAAAGGGACTGGGACTAGCTCTGGGTGCCTGGCTTCCTGGATCCCAAGTTCAGAGGGTTCCATCACCAAGGAAGTGAGGTAGGTCACTTCCTTCAGGAACTGAATGAGGTCACTGCCTTGGCAACCACTTTGTCCTAACATTTGCTTCCAATGGCTCCATGACATGGAGGCTGCCCCTACTTCCTGTGTCACATTCACAAGTTAGAATGGTATACCAACCATAGGCACCCGGGAACAGTCAGAGTCTACTAAGGTATGGGTTAGTGTCAGGAATTCAGTATTTCAAATAGAAAAATGAATCTAATGTGTATACAAATATTTGCTAGACAAAAATCTTCCCACTGTCCTCCAGAACAATGCCTTGATATTTCCTTCGCCACAAGTAAGACACAATTAGTGGAGAAGAGTTTGAAAATCTGTGAATATATATCTGGAAAGGAAAATGAATGGAGTTCACAACCTTGGAGGTGGTAGAGGAATTTCCAAATGTAAAAGAAAGGATAAACACTCCACAAACATGGAGCTCTGGTGGCCTAATAAATTTTTGAGAAACTGCCTCTGAGTTTGGGCCCTTGAAATATTTGTTGTTGTCAGGAGCTTTGGCTTCCTTTGTAGTGAGACCATCAAATCTGGGTCAGCATCTATGTGACCTGTATGACATGGTTCCTTATTTTCTATTGAACATGAGGCAGCAGTTCTGAATTCTCTCTTTGTAGGTAAACTGAGGCCACTGGTGTCTAAGTGTCTAACCGTGTGGTCTGTGAAGCCATTTGGTCATACTCGAATTTTTGTGGTGTTATTTACTGCAGTACTCTGAGTTTGGTATTGGCTTCACGAAGTACAAGGAGATAAACTGGGACACAGTCCTAGAGGGAGTACTCTCATGTGTGGTGGGTGAGGGTCTGCAGGAGAATGCACCAACCAGGCTTCTATCCCAAAAAGCTTGCACCCATGTCCATAGCAACCTGATTCTGAACATTGCCCTGAAACCTCTCCATATAACAAGATCCCTTTATTTGTAAGGGTCTGCTGGCTGCACCATGTCAGTCACAAGCCATTTGGAAGCCAAGGGAAGATCCATGTGGCCCCACGACAGATGTTTTATCATTCACCTGCCAACCACTGCTCTAGGCCCACTACTCAGCAGGCTCCAACTTTCTGGCATCTCTGTTCTACAACATTTTCATGAAACCCAGTCAATCAGGGCACTGTCTGGTATACTCGTGATCAGCAACAGACATCCAAAGATTCTCTAGTGCCACCTGTTCATAGGAATATCAAAAATTTTATGGTATTTATCTAGCCAATTTTCAAGGATGAAGTTGGAGGCACTGTGGGTTTCAATTCATTCAGGAACCATGAAATAGTGAGGAAGCTCATTTCAATGAAAGCTCGGGACAACTCTCACAGGCAAGGCTTCCCAAAAAGTGGCCAAAAGGTCACATGAAGCCAGGCCCATTGAGGTCTAGAATTGAGGTCCATGTGTGTTTTGCCTCTCAACTATGGCTGCCAAGTCTTTCTGAATAAAGTCATGTGATATCCTGGCTGAGATTCCCAGTGCTCTTTGGAAAGCCAACCTGGGCCTAGATCTCAGTCTCCAAGGGCAACTCTCATGTGTGGCCTCCTAAATTCCAAACATAATTCATGCCAATACTTCTCTGAGATCTGTTCCAGAACTCAGTCTCTAAAGGGAATCACACAAGAGTTCAAGCCCAGGTTGACCCTGGAATCTTTTCCAACCGTAACACAAATGACCAAAATTAAACCAAAACACTCCAACATGGCCCTCATCTTCTTCCATACAGAGAGTCATAATAAACTCTGGCTGGAGGTTTCCATGAGGGGCACAGCCCAAGACAGTGTTCAAAATAAGCTCACTTGCCACTCATTTACCTAAAGTCAGGGTGGCATGGAAACCCTTCCTGTGAACGAGGGGTGATCAAATAGGCCTGCCATTAATACTGCTCTACTTCTCCAATTTGAGGCCTACTCTCTGTGGGGTATAGATTCTTTATGTGAATTGGGGTCATGAGAAAACCCAAGCACCTATGGGCTACCCTCTGAAGGGATTTGAAGAACCCATTTGAGTGAATCAAGGATTTGGATCAAAGGCTTTAGATATAGGGTTTTGGTTAGAGAGTGAATGTAAATTTCAGCATATGTGAAGAGTCAGCCACAGTGATGAACTGGGGAAAATGTGTAGGAAAGCAGATATCAATAGAGACATTAGGAAATCAGGCAAAGTACAAAGTGAGTGATAGGATAAGACATTTTTAACAGGGTTGAGTTTGAATATACAATCTTAGGAAGAAACAAATATGTAGTCACCAATAGGAATGATATTCGAGATCATTAGTGAATCAGGACATGGATGTTGTTAGTAATACATGCTCAATTTCAATATAGGCTTTGGTACAATCATAAGTGTGACACTTGCATTTTTTGTCAGGAATATTACTGTGATGAAATGCATATGTATATCAGGTGACTAGAATATTTCTTCCACCATTTTTGAAAGCAATATTTTAGAGGCTTATAAATTAGTATTGGGGATACAAATAGGTATACCCTGGGTCTATGAATATAGATATGATTCCTTAATAGACCATACTGTGAATAAATAATATAACTGGTTCAAACTTTAAATAATGGATTGAATTGATATCTGAAAATATACAAAAAATCTTACATTGATATACATACATTCATTCCAACCAGTTATACATCTAATGATAATATTAGTGTTACAGTTTATCATGAAGAGTATGTGAGTTTTGTTTCAAAACTGATTATGGAAATCGAAAATAATGTGTTTGGAAAGAATCTCATGAAAAGAACAGTCAAGAAACATGGAGGAATACATGTCTTCTCAAGTAGGAAGTGATTGAAAGTGAACCAAATGCCTATAAATTTGTAAAATTGTGGATGAAATGATATATCCTTTAATGTCCATAAACTGCAGAAATAGTAATGTACCAGTGTTGAATAAAAATGAACTTCAAAATACACATCATGTCCCATAGGTGTCTACTTGCATTGATGTTAAACTGGGTGAGTCACTGTAGAAATATGAGGATTTCTTAGCACCATTCCCTGAAGTTAGTTTTCAGTACTAGGAAACAAATATGTATTTCAGTGGATGTATATTTCTAAGAATAATCTTGTAAAAAATTGATTATATATCCCCATACAGGAACATGAATGAATTTAGGCAGTGTATAGTAAGACACATATATTTCATATTTTGAAAATCTGGAGACTATATATATATAGACACAAACACACACACATTATAATGTAGCAATATATATGCCAATTGAAATTCATCATGAAAAATAACTCATCTGCATATCAAAAAATATTCGTTATACTGAACATGGATTATGTATAATGTTGTTCATCTAGGAAGGTCACCCATGGGTTAAATTTTTAGTTCCAACAGCCTTTAGGAGAAGTGATCTCTTCTCACAATTGGTATCTGCCAAGTCAGCCACCTCACAAGAATGTACGTGTGAAACCAGGGAGGATTCTATTTGTGCATATAAAAATACATGTGCTTAATAGGCTACAGAGAAAGAGAGACAGGAATTCACATATTTCTTAACTTTAATAACACATGGAGAATTATGACAACAAATAATTGACTAGATTTATAACTCCTACCTTATATCATGCAAAAGGCAAGTACAACTCTACACCATGCCTCTTCTGAACTGCTTGTATTTCTATTCTGTTTCAGTTATTTTTCTCATCATATTAGTATTAGTAGTCAGAGTCTATAAGGGTATGGGCTAGTGTCAGGGATTCAGTATTTCGAATGAAAAATTGAAAAATGAATCCAAAGTGTATGCAAATATGTGCTACAAAAAAAAATCTTCCTTCTCTCATATAGAACAATGACTTGACATTACCATTGCCCCAAGTAAGTCACAAATAGAGGAGAAGAGTTAGAAAATCTGTAAATACATATCTGCAATGAAAAATGCTCAGGAGTGCACAACCTTGGAGGTAGTAGAGGAGTTTCCAAAAGTAAGTGACTTGGAAATACTCCAAAGACATGAAGATCTGCTGGCCTAAACACTTCTTGAGAAACTGCCTTTGAGGTTGGGCACTTGAAATATGTGTTGTTTTCAGGAGCTTTCGCTTCCTTTATAGTGAGACCATCTAAGCTGGGTAGGCATCTATGTGACCTGGAGGACATGGCATCTTATTTTCCAATGAACATGAGGCAGCAGTGCTGAATTCTCTCTTTGTAGGTAAACTGTTGCCACTGGGTGCTAAGTGTCTCCCCATGTGGACTGTGAAGCCATTTGTTCATCTTCCACTTTTCGTGGTGTTTCTTGCTGCTGCACTGGTAGTTTGGTATTGGCATCACGAAATACAAGGAGTTCAACTTTGACACAGTGCTGGAGGGAGTTCTGTTGCGTGTGGTAGGTCAGGGTCTACAGTAGAATGCACCAATCAGGCTTCTATCCCACATAGCTTGCCCCCTTGATCATACCAACCTGATTCTAAATATTACTCTGAAACTTCTCCATATAACAAGATGCCTTTATATACAATGGTCTGCTGGCAGCACCATTTCTGTCTCAAGACATTTGAAAGTCAATGGCAGATCCCCATGGCCCCACAACAGATGTTTTATCACACACCTTCCCACCACTGCTCTAGGCCCACTACTCTGCAGTCTCCAACTTTCTGGCACCTCTGTTCTACACATTTTCATGAAACCCAGTCAATCAAGGCACTGTCTGGTATACTCATGATCGGCAAATGTACATCAAAAGGTTCTCCAGTGCCATCTGGTCATGGGAATTTCTAAACATTCATGGTATTGATCTAGCCAAATTTTAAGGATGAAGGTGGAGGCACTGTGGGTTTCAATTCATTCAGCAACCATTAAATGTTGAGGAAGCTCATTTCAATGAAAGATCTGGAGAACACTCACAGGCAAGGCTTCCCAAAGAGTGGCCAAAAGGTCACATGAAGCCAGGCCCATTGAGGTCTACAATGTGAGGTCCATGTGTGTTTTGACTCTCAACTATGGCTGCCAAGTCTTTCAGAATAAAATCATGTGATATCCTGGCTGAGATTCTCAGTACTCTTGGGAAAGCCACCCTGGGCCTAGATCTCAGTTTCAAAGGGCGACTCTCATGTGTGGCCTCCTGAAATCGCAACACAATTCATGGCAATACTTCTCTGAGGTCAGTTCCAGAACTCAGTCTCTAAGGGGAATCACACCAGTGTTCAAGCCCAGTTGGACCCAGTCATCTCTTCCATCTGCCACACAAATGACCACAAATAAAACCAAAACACTCCCACATTGTCCTCATCTTCTTCCACATAGACACTCCTCATAACCTCTCGCTGGAGTTTTTCATGAGGGGCGCAGCCCAAGACAGTGCCCCAAATAAGCTTTCTTCCCCCTCATTTGCCTAAAGTCAGGGTGGCCTGGACACCCTTCCTGTGAACCAGGAGTGATTAAATAGGCCTGCCATTAATAGTGCTCCACTTCTCCACTTTGAGGCCTTCTTCCTGTTGGGTTTAGTTTCTTCTTTTTTTAAAAAATTTTGAAATTTAATTGAAAAGTAAAAAAAAAAAAATTTTGCAGAATATTAAATTTCTTATGCAAAAGCCTTTATCTTGTTTGTGAGGGAAATCTTGATGCCTTGCCAATCTGGTTATATGAAGACACTGAAAATTTTCTGTTACATACTACATGGATGAATGGCTACAGCACATCGTTTTTCAAACTGAAATGCAGATAACAGCAAGTAAGATAACAAATAAAAGCCAATTTTATTTAAAAATGAAGTTGTAAAATGTCTCAAATATTGGAAATTAAATTCCTTTTTTTTCTTTTTTTTTTTTGGTTGTTCAAAACATTATAAAGCTCATGCTATATCATCTTTCATACATTTGAGTCATTTGGGTTATGAACTCCCATTTTTACCCCAATACAAATCACAGAATCACATCAGTTACACACACACGTTTTTACATAATGGCATATTAGTGATTGTTGTATTCTGCTACCTTTCCTATCCCCTACTATCCCCCTCCCCTCCCCACCCATCTACCCTCTATACCTCATCTGCTATTGTTCAATTCTCTCCCTTGTTTCCCCCCTTTCCCCTCACAACCTCTTATATGTAATTTTGTGTAACATTTAGTGTCTCCTACCATTTCCATATGCTTTCCATTCTCTCTCCCTTTGTCTCCCCCCACTCATCTCCATTTAGTGTTAATATTTTCCTCATGCTCTTCTTCCCTGTTCTGTTCTTATTTGCTCTCTTTATATCAAAGAAAACATTTGGCATTTGTTTTTTAAGAATTGGCTAGCTTCGATTAGCATAATATGTTCTAATGCCATCAATATCCCTTCAAATTCTATGATTTTTGTCATTTTTTAGTGCTGCATAATACTCCATTGTGTATAGATGCCCCTTTTTTTATCCATTCGCCTATAGAAGGTCATCTAGTTTGGTTCCACAGTCTAGCTATTATGAATTGTTCCGCTATGATCAGTGATGTGGCAGTATTCCTATAGTGCGCTCTTTGAAGATCCTCAGGGAATAGTCTGAGAAGTGAGATAGCTGGGTCAAATGGTGGATCCTTTCCCTGCTTTCCCAGGTATCTCCATACTGATTTCCAAATTGGCCTCAAAAATTTGCAGTCCCACCAGCAGTGTACAAGTGTACCCTTTTGCCCACATCCTCGCCAACACTTATTGTTGTTTGATTTCATAATGGCTGCCAATCTTACTGAAGTGAGATGGTATCTTAGGGTGGTTTTGACTTGAATTTCCCTAACTGCTAGACATGGTGGGCATTTTTTCATGTTCTTGTTGATGGATTGTATGTCCTCCTCTGTGAAGTGTCTGTTCAGGTCTTTGGCCCATTTGTGGATTGGTTTATTTGTTATCTTATTGTTTAATTTTTTGAGTTCTTTGTATATTCTAGATATTAGGGCTCTACCTGAAGTGTGAGGGTAAAAATTTGTTCCCAAGATGTAGGCTCTCTATTTACCTCTCTTATTGTTTCTCTTGTTTCAAAAAACTTTTTAGTTTAAGTAAGTCCCATTTGTTGATTCTTGTTATTAACTCTTGTGCTATGGGTGTCCTATTAAGGAATTTGGAGCCCAACCCCACAGTATGTACATCGTAGCCAAATTTTTCTTCTATCAGATGCAGTGTCTCTGATTTTATATCTTGCTTCAGATCCATTTAGAGTTAACTTTTGTGCATGGTGAGAGAAAGCGATTCAGTTTCATTTTGTTGCATATGGATTTCCACTTTTCCCTGGACCATTTGTTGAAGATGCTATCCTTCCTCCATTGCATGCTTTTAGGCCCTTTTTCAAATATAAGAAAGGTGTACTTTTGTGGATTGGTTTCTGTGTCCTCTATTCTGTACCATTGGTCCAACTGCCTTTTGTGATACCAGTACCACGCTGTTTTTGTTACTATTGCTTTGTAGTACAGTTTGAACTCTCTTATCGCTATACATCCAGATTCACACTTCCTGCTTACAATTGCTATTGCTATTCTGTGTCTATTATTTTTCCATATGAAATTCATGATTGATTTATATATTTCTACAAGAAATGCCATTGGGATTTTTATTGGCATTGCATTAAACCTGTAGAGAACTTTGGGTAATATCGCAATTTTGATGATGTTAGTTCTGCCTATACATGAACAGGGTACATTTTTCCATCCTCTAACATCTTCTTCTATGTCTTTCTTTTGAGTTATGTAACTTTCATTGTATAAATCTTTCACCTCTTTTTTTAGGTTGATTCCCAAGTATCTTATTTTCTTTGAGAATATTGTGAATGGAATGGTTTTCCTCATTTCAATTTCAGAAGTTTTGTTGCTGATATACAGGAATGCCTTTGATTTTTTCTTGTTGATTTTATATCCTGCCACTTTGCTGAATTCATTTATTAACTCTAGCAGTTTCTTTACATACCCTTTTGGGTTTGTTAAATATATTATCATGTCATCCTCAAATAGCGAATATTTAAGTTCTTCTTTTTCTATTTTTATGCCTTTTGTCTGTCTAATTGCTCTGGCTAGTATTTCAAGAACTAAATTGAATACAAGTGGTGATAGAGGGCATCTCTGTCTTGTTCCAGATTTTAGAGGGAATGCCTTCAGTTTTTCTCCATTTAGGATGATGCTAGCCTGAGTTTTAGCATATATAGCTTTTACCATGTTGAGGTAAGTTCTTGTTATCCCTAATTTTTATAGTGGTTTGAACATAAAGGAATGCTGTACTTTGTCAAATGCTTTATCTACATCTATCGAGATGATCATATGTTTTTTGTCTTTAAGTCTATTGATGTGGTGGATTACATTTATTGATTTCCATATATTGAACCAGGCTTGCATCCCAGGGATGAATCCTACTTGTCATGAAGCACAATTATTTTGATACGCTTTTGTATTCAATTCGCCAGGATTTTATTGAGAATTTTTGCATCCAAGTTTATTAGAGGTATTGGTCTGTATTTTTTTTTTCTTTGAAGTCTCTTTTTCTGGTTTTGGAATCATTGTGATGTTGGCCTCATAGAATGAATTTGGAGGAACTCCTTCTTTTTCTATTTTTTGAAATAGCTTGAAAAGTATTGGTATTAATTCTTCTTTGAGGGTTTTGTAGAACTCCACTGTATACCTATCCGGTCCAGGGCTCTTTTTGGTTGGTTGTCTTTTGATGGTTTCTTATTTTTCTTCCTCTGTTATTGGTCTATTTAAATTGTGGGTGTCTTCCTGACTCAATCTGGGCAGATCATATGACTTAAGAAATTTATCGATATCTTGTTTATCTTCTATTTTATTGGAAAATAGGGTTTCAAAATACTTTCTAATTATCTTCTGTGTTTCTGTAGTGTGTGTTGTGATATTTCCATTTTTATTCCATATGTTAGTAATTTGAGTTCTCTCTCTTCTTCTCTTCGTTAGCATGGCTAAGGGCCTGTCGAACTTATTTATTTTTTCAAAGAACCAAATTTTATTTATTTTAATTTTTACAATGTATTTTTTTTGTTTCAATTTCGTTGATTTCTCCTCTAATTTTAATTATTTCTTGTCTTCTACTACATTTGATGTTTTTTTTTCTTCCTTTTCTAGGTTTTTGAGGTGTAGTGTGAGTTCATTTATTTGTTGTTTTTTTTTTTCTTTTTTTGAGGAAAGAATTACAAGAAATAAATTTCCCTCTTAAAACAGCTTTCATTGTGTCCCATACAATCCGGTATGTTGTGTCTCTATTGTCATTTGTCTCTAAGAATTTTTTTTATCTCCTCCTTTATGTCTTCTGTAACCCACTGATCATTCAGTAACATATTGTGCATTTTCCATGTGATGTAGAATTTTTCCTTCCTTCTTTTTTCATTGATTTAAAGTTTCAATCCATTATGATCAGATACGGTGCATGGTATTATCTCCATACCTTGATATTTACTAAGAGTTTCCGAATGGCATAATATATGGTCTATATTGGAGTAGGATCAATGTGCTGCTGAGAAGAACGTGTATCCACTTGATGATGGTTGATATATTTTATATATGTTGGTTAGGTCTAGGTTATTGATTGTGCTATTGAGTTCTATAGTATCTTTATTCAGCTTTTGTCTGGAGGAAGGCAAGAGACTTCATCCACAATTACTGCCCTTTTTGCCATTTTAGTATTGGATGCACACATGGGATCTTTCTTTAGATCCATCAGGTGCTGAGAATCTAAGCCACAGACTCACACAGGGCCAAGAGGCAGATTCAGAAACATCCCTCTCCAAAGCAATTAAGCAAAGAGCCACAGGTGATGCCCATTTATTTCCATTTGAAAACTATTTTCTTCAGTTCACAAAGGGGTTGCCTGAGGCAAAGACCTTTCTGACATTCAGGGCAACAGACGAATAAGGAAACAAAAGGCCCAAAGCAGGGTTTCTCCACTGAGACTTTCTTGGTCACACTGATATCTGAGTTTTCTGAGATACTCGCCATTCCCTTCTGCTATCCAGTACATGGCCATGTCACAGAGCTTGGAGGTGGTACATATCTTGGACACAAAACCATGAGCGTATTCTAGAGAGTGGCCAGAATTCAGGAAGAAAACAGGAACTTAGGAAGATGGCGAGTGTTGCCCATTTATAAGTCAATCTGCAGTTCATTCATAAATTGCACAGGATGAATGCTGGGAAGCTTTCTAGTAGACTGGACAAATCCCTTGATGCATTTTCTTCTCTAATGTCTGCAACCACGGACACAATGGGATATATAGACACAGAAACATTCGGCTTGTCAAATGACTTACTAGAAACAGTCCACTCAAAAACTAACAAACCACCTTTCCTACCTATTCTGAGAACAGGACACAAAACAACAAACCCCCAACCACACCCACAAAGGCACCTCCTTCCCCCAGTAGGTCTCTGACTATCCAGAGTGTCCTCTGACTGGTGGGCCATAATATATTCCCCCATATTGGGGTGTCCTGTCTCTGATCTGGTCTCCGTGGCCAACTCTGTGTTGCTGTCAGAAGCCAGCGATGAGCCACTACCTGCTTTCTCAGGAAAGGCCCCTCTTCAGACCTTCCTGGCATTTGGCCAACCTCACATCAGTATGTACCAAGAAAGACTGACTCTGTCCTTGGTAAATCCACACAAGTTTGACCACTGGGACTTGCACTGGGACTGGCTTTGGGTGCCTGGCTTCCTGGATTCCATGTTCAGAAAGTTTCATCACCAAGGAAGTGAGTTGAGTTCATTTCCTTCAGGAACTGAATGAGGTCACTACCCTGGCAACCACATTTTCCTAACAGTTCCTTCCGAGGGTCCCATGAGATGGAATCTGCACCTACTTACTCTGACGTTTTCACAAGTTAGAATGGTATATCAACCATAGGCACCCGGGATCAACTCTCCACACAGGCCTGGTTTGGTTCATCTTCACTACATTAAGAAAAGAGAGGCTGATTCAGACACATCCTTTCATCATGACCAGGATGTTTTCCATGTAAGATGCCTTTTGCTCTCTCAGGTCCCTCATAGCTGCCTACATCTTCTCCAGGGATTATTTCTGCATGGACTTTTGAGGTTGTCAGCTGGTGGAAGATCCCCAACCTTCCTGTATTGTAAGACCAACTCTGTTCCTGCTCTTCTGTAAATGAGATTGAGGGAACAGTGTATGGTTAGGGTTAATAGCATGTTCGATTTGGGTTAGGAATCATTCTGCTGGATGAATAATGGTATTGGGAACCTGTGATATTTATAAGAATATAGACGTGAAATATATGTATGAGAACAGAGATCTAGGAAAGATTTGAAGCCCAGATAGGAATTGGACCCACGATTGGTATACTTAGCTTGAATTATGTTCTGCACCGAGGTCTCAGATAAATCGATATACAATGGCATAGGACTGTGTATCTTGGATGTTTGAATGTAGAAGAGAACATGCAGTCAAAAAGGGATAGTCTGTAGGATTAGGAAGATAGTCAGTAGGTTTAGGAAGAATAGTGAGTATAGGAGTTGGACCAAAAGTTCTTTAGTAATAGGGTTTCAGATAGAGAGTGAATGTAAATGTCAGGACATTTGAAGTTACAGTCACAATGATGAACTGGGGACAATATGTAAAACACAGATATCAATAGGGACATTAAGAAATCAGGCATAGTATAAAGTGAGTGATAGGATTAGATATTTTCAAAAGGCTTGAGGTTTAATATATAATGTTAGGAAAAAAACAAATAGTTAGTAAACAATAGGATTGACATTTGAGAGCATTATTCAACCTGGACAGATGTTTTTAATGATCCATGCTCAATTTCCATTTAGGCTTTGGTACAATCATAAGTGTGACCTTTGCATTTTGTGTCCAGAATACTACTGTGGTAAATGTATATGTAGATCAGGTGACATGAGTCTTTCTTCCACCATTATGGGGAGCAATATCCTGAAAACTTATAAATTAGTACTGGGGATACGAAAAGGTGTACCCTGTGTTGATGATAATTCAGATGATGCATGAATAGACCATATTGTGAATAAAGTATATAACTGGTTCCAACTTTAAATAATGGATTGAATTTGCATCTGAAAAAAATATATGAAATCTTATATTGATATACATACATTCATTCAAACCTGTTATATATCTAATGGTAATATTAGGGTTAGAGTTTATCATGAAGAGTGAGTTTTGCTTGAACAATGATAATGGAATCGAAAATAATGTGTTTAGAATGAAGTCAAGTGAAAAGACCAGTAGAGAAATATGGAGGAATACATGTGTTCTGAAATAGTAAGTAATTGAAACGGAACCAAATGCCTATAAATTTGTGAACTTGTGAATGAAAAAAATATATCCTATGATGTACATAAACTGAAGAAATTTTAATGTACCAGTGTTTAATAAAAATGAACTTCAAAATACACATCATGTCCCATAGAAATCTACTTACATTGATGTTAAACTGGGTCAGTTACAGTAGAAACATTAGGATTTGTAAGCACCATTCACTGAACTTAGTTTTCAGTAGTAGGAAACCAATATGTATTTCAGGTGGTTGAGTATTTCTTAGAATAATCTTGTGAAAAGTTGATTATACATCCACATACATGAATACGAATGAATTTAAGGAGTGTATAATAAGATACATATATTTCATATTTTGGAAATTCTGGAGAATATATATATATATATATATATACACACACACACATTAATATGTAGAAATATATATGCCAATTGAAATTCATCATAAAATATAATTCATCCACATATCCAAAAATATTCATTTTACTGAACATGGATTTATGTATAATGTTTTTTACTAGGAAGCTCACCCATAGGTTGAATTTTCAGTTCAATCAGTATTTAGGCGGAGTCATCTCTTCTCACAATTTTTATATTCCAAAGTCAGTGAGCTCACAAGAATGTACGTGTGATACCAGGTAGGATACTATATATGCATAAAAAGTACATGTGCTGAATAGGATACAGAGAAAGGGAGACAGGAATTTACATATGTGATACCTTTAAAAACTCATGAAGAAATATTACAATAAAAAGTTGACTAGATTTAAAACACATACTCTTGATAAAGAAGAAGGCAAATACAAGTATTCACCATGCTTCCTATGAAAGGACTGTATTTCTATTCAGTTAGGTTTCTTTTTCTCCATCATATTAGGATTAGTAGTCAGATTCTAGTAGGGTATGGGTTGGTGTCAGGGATTCAGTATTTCAAATGGAAAATAGAAAAATGAATCTAATGTGTATGCAAACATGTACTACAGGAACAACTTCCCACTCTCTTCCAGAACAATGGCTTGACATAACCATCGCTCCAAGTAAGACACAATTAGAGGAGAGGAGTTAGAAAGTCTGTGAATACATATGAGAAATGTAAAATGCTCAGGAGTTCACAAACTTGCAGGTAGAAGGAGAGATTCCAAAAGTAAGGGACAATGTAAACAATCCACAAACATGGAGATCTGCTGGCCGAAACACTTCTTGAGAAATTGCCTCTGAGGTTGGGCACTAGAAATATATGTTGTTGTCAGGAGCTTTAGCTTCCAATGTAGTGAGACCATCAAAGCTCGGTCTGCATCTATGTGACCAGGAGGACATGGTTTCTTATTTTCCAATGAACATGAGGCAGCAGTGCTGAATTCTCTCTTTGTAGCTAAACTGTGGCCACTCGGGCTAAGTGTCTCCCCATGTGGACTGTGAAGTCATTTGTTCATCCTCTATTTTCATGGTGTTTCTTGCTGCTGCACTGGGTGTTTGGTATTTGCTTTATGAAATACAAGGAGTTCAACTGGGACACAGTGCTGGAGGGAGTTCTGACAAGTGTGGTGGGTCAGGGTCTGCAGTAGAATGCACCAAACAGGCTTCTATCCCACATAGCTTTCCCTCTTGACTATAGCAACCGGACTCTAAGCATTGCCCTGAAACCTCTCCATATAAAAAGATGCCTTTATATAGAAGGGTCTGCTGGCTGCACCGTGTCTGTCTCACGGCATTTGAAAGTCAATGGCAGATCCACATGGCCCCACCACAGATTTTTTATCACACACCTGCACACCACTGCTCTAGGCCCACTACTCAGCAGGCTCCAACTTACTGGCATCTCTGTTCTACACCATTTACATGATCCCCTGTCAATCAAGGCACTGTCTGGTATACTCATAATCAGCAACAGGACATCCAAAGTTTCTCCAGTGCCACCTGGTTATGGGAATTTCTAAAAATTCATGGTATTTTTCTAGCCATTTTTCACAGATGAAGTTGTTGGTTCTGTGGGTTTCAATTCATTAAGGAACCATTAAATGTTAAGGAAGCTCATTTCAATGAAAGATCTGGAGAACTCTCACAGGCAAGGCTTCCCAAAGCGTGGCCAAATGGTCACATGAAGCCAGGCCCATTGAGGTCTACAATGTGACGTCCATGTGTGTTTTGACTCTCATCTATGGCTGCCAAGTCTTTCAGAATAAAACCTGTGATATCCTGGCTGAGATTCCCAGTGCACTGTGGAAAGCCTCCCGGGGCCTAGATCTCAGTTTCCAAGGGGGACTCTCATGTGTGGCTTCCTGAAATCCCTGCACAATTCATGGCAATACTTCTCTGAAGTCAGTCCCAGATCTCATTCTCTAAGGGGAATCACACCAGAGTTCAAGCCCAGGTGGACCCTGTCATCTCTTCCAACTGCCACACAAATGACCACAATTAAAACCAAAACACTCCCACATGGCCCTCATTTTCTTCCATATAGACACACATCATAACCTCTGGCTGGAGTTTTCCATGAGGGGCACAGCTCAACCAGTACCCAAAATAAGATCCCTTGCCCCTCATTTGCCTAAAGTCAGGGTGGATTGGACACGCTTCCATTGAACCAGGAGTGATCAAATAGGCCTGCTGTTAATAATGCTCCACTTCTCCACTTTGAGGCCTTCTTACTGTGGGGTTTAGATTCTTCTTTTTTTAAAATTTTTTTGGAAATTTAATTGGAAAGTAAAAAAAAATTGTATTGCAGAATATTAAATTTCTTATGGCAAAGCCTTCATCTTGTATGTGAAGGAAACCTTGATGCCTTGCCAATCTGGTTGTATGGAGACACTCAAAATTTTCTGTTACATACTACATGGATGAATGGCTACAGCACATAGTTTTTAAAAAAAGAAACGCAGATACCAGCAAGTAAGATAACAAATAAAAGACAATTTTATTAAAAAATAAAGTTGTTAAATGACTCAAATATTGAAAATTCAATTCTTTTTTTTCTTTTTTCTTTGGTTTTTCAAAACATTATAAAGCTCATGATATATCATCTTTCATACATTTGACTCAATTGGGTAATGAACTCCAATTTTTACCCCAAAAACAAATCGCAGAATCACATCAGTTACACATTCACGTTTTTACATAATAGCATATTAGTGATTGTTGTATTCTGCTACCTTTCCTATCCCCTACTATTCCCCCTCCCCACTTATCTTCCCTCTCTACTTCATCTGCTGTTGTTTAATTCTCTCCCTTGTTTTCCCCCTTTAGCCTCACAACCTCTTATATGTAATTTTGTGTAACATTGAGTGTCTCCTACCATTTCCATATGCTTTCCCTTCTCTCTCCCTCCCTTTCTCTCCCCCCATCATCTCTGTTTAGTGTTAATATTTTTCTCATATTCTTCCTCCCTGTTATGTTCTTAT
Organism: Callospermophilus lateralis; assembly: GCF_048772815.1. Lineage (NCBI taxonomy): Eukaryota > Metazoa > Chordata > Mammalia > Rodentia > Sciuridae > Callospermophilus > Callospermophilus lateralis. Next base: position 11,932,004 of record NC_135316.1, on the reverse strand, counting down.
TTGCTCTCTTTATATAAAAGGAAACATTTGGCATTTGTTTTTTAAGGATTGGATAGCTTGGCTTAGCATAATCTATTCTAATGCCAACCATTTACATGCAAATTCTATGATTTTGTCATTTTTCAGTGCTGTGTAATACTCCATTGTGTATAGATGACACATTTTTTTTAACCCATTCGTCTATTTAAGGGCATCTAGGTTGGTACCACAGTCTAGCTATTGTGAATTGTGCCGCTAAGATCATTGATGTGGCAGTATCCCTAGAGTGCTCTCTATTAAGATCCTCAGGGAATAGTCTGAGAAGGGCGATAGCTCGGTCAAATGGTGGTTCCATTCCCATCTTTCCCAGGAATCTCCATACTGTTTTCCAAATTGGACTCACCAATTTGCAGTCCCACCAGCAGTGTACAAGTGTACCCTTTTCCCCACATCCTCGCCAACACTTGTTTGACTTCATAATGGCTGCCAATCTTACTGGAGTGAGATGGTATCTTAGGGTGGTATTGACTTGCATTTCTCTGACTGCTAAAGATGGTGAGCATTTTTTCATGTACTTGTTGATTGACTGTATGTCCTCCTCTGTGAAGTGTCTGTTCAGGTCCTTGGCCCATTTGTTGATTGAGTTATTTGTTATCTTATTGTTTAATTTTCTGAGTTTTTTGTATATTCTGGATATTAGGGCTCTATCTGAAGTGTGAGGGGTAAAAATTTGTTCCCAGGATGTAGGCTCTCAATTTACCTCTCTTATTGTTTCTCTTGCTGAGAAAAAAAAACACTTTTTTAGTTTAAGTAAGTCCCATTTGTTTATTCTTGTTATTAACTCTTGGGCTATGTGTGTCCTGTTAAGGAATTTGGAGCCCAACCCCACAGTATGTACATCGTAGCCAAGATTTTCTTCTATCAGACGCAGTGTCTCTGATTTTATATCTGGCTCCTTGATTCATTTTGAGTTAATTTTTGTGCATTGTGAGAAAAAGGGATTCAGTTTTATTTTGTTGCATATGGATTTCCAATTTTCTTTGCACTTTTTGTTGAAGATGCTATTCTTCTTCCATTGCATGCTTTTAGCCCCATTTTCAAATGTAAGAAAGTTGTATTTTTGTGAATTAGTCTCTGTGTCCTGTATTCTGTACCATTGGTCCACCTGCCTGTTTTGATACCAGTACCACGCTGTTTTTGTTACTATTGCTTTGTAGTACAGTTTGAACTCTGGTATTGCTATACCTCCAGATTCACACTTCCTTCTTACAATTGCTTTTGCTATTCTGGGTCTTTTGTTTTTCCATATGAAATTCATGATTACTTTATCTATTTCTACAAGAAATACCATTGGGGTTTTGATTGGCATCGCATTAAACCTGTACAGAACTTTGGGTAATATCGCCATTTTTATGATGTTATTTCTGCCTATCCATGTACAGGGTATATTTTTTCATCCTCTAACATCTTCTATCTCTCTCTTTAGGGTTCTGTAGTTTTCATTGTATTCATCTTTCACCTCTTTGGTTAGGTTGATTCCCAAGTTTTTTTATTTTCTCTGAGTATAGTTTAAATGGAGTGGTTTTTCTCATTGCCATTTCAGAAGTTTTGTTGCTGATATACAGGAATGCCTTTGATTTATGCGTGTTGATTTTATATCCTGCCACTTTGCTGAATTCATTTATTCACTGTAGCAATTTCTTTGTAGACCCTTTTGGGTCTGTTAAATATATTATCATGTCATCCACAAATAGCTATAATTTAAGTTCTTCTTTTCCTATTTTTATGCCTTTCATTTCCTTTGTGTAATTGCTCTGGATAGTATTTCAAGAACTAAATTGAATAGGAGTGGTGATAGAGGGCATCCCTGTCTTCAGTTTTTCTCCATTTAGGATGATGCTAGCCTGAGGTTTAGCATATATAGCTTCTACCATATTGAGGTAAGTTCCTGTTATTCCTAGTTTTTAATAGTGTTTTAAACATAAAGGGATGCTGTACTTTGTAGAATGCTTTTTCTGAATGTATCGAGATAATCATATGGTTCTTCTCTTTAAGTCTATTGATGTGATGGATTACATTTATTGATTTCCATATATTGAACCAGCCTTGCATCCCAGGGATGAATCCTACTTGATCATGAAGCACAATTTTTTTGATATGCTTTTGTATTTGATTCGCCAGGATTTTATTGAGAATTTTTGCATCCAAGTTTATTAGAGATATTGGTCTGTAGTTTTCTTTCATTGAAGTGTGTATGTCTGGTTTTGGGATCAGGGTGATGTTGGCCTCATAGAATGAGTTTGGAAGAACTCCTTCTTTTTCTATTTTTTGAAATAGATTGAAAAGTATTGGTATTAATTTTTCTTTGAAGGTTTTTTAGAACTCCGCTGTATATCCATCTGGTCCAGGGAGTTTTTTGGTTGCTAGTCTTTTGATGGTTTCTTCTATGTCTTCTATTGTTATTGGTCTATTTAAATTGTGTGTGTCTTCCTGTCTCAATCTGGGCAGATCATATGACATAAGAAATTTATCTATATCTTCATTATCTTGTGTTTTATTGGAATATAGGGTTTCAAAATACTTTCTAATTATCTTCTGTATTTCTGTAGTGTCTGTTGTGATATTGCCATTTTTATCCCATATGTTAGTAATTTGAGTTCTCTCTCTACTTCTCTTCATTAGCGTGGCTAAGGTCCTGTCGATCTTATTTATTTATTCAAAGAACCAACTTTTATTTTTTCAATTTTTTTTGTTTCAATTTCTTTGATTTCTCCTCTAATTTTAATTTTTTCTTGTCTTCAACTACATTTGCTGTTGTTTTGCTCTTTTTTTCTAGGTTTTTGAGGTGTAGTGTGAGATCATTTATTTGTTGTTTTTTTTTCTTTTTTGATGAAAGAATTCCAAAAAAATGAATTTCCCTCTTAAAACTGCTTTCATTGTTTCCCATAGAATCCGGTATGTTGTGTCTGTATTGTCATTTGTCTCTAAGAAATTTTTTATCTCCTCCTTTATGTCTTCTGTAACCCATTGATCAATCAGTAATATATTGTTCATTTTCCATGTGATGTAGAATTTTTTCTGCCTTCTTTTATCATTGATTTCAAGTTTCATTCCATTATGATCAGATATGGTGCATGGTATTATCTCCATAACTTTATATTTACTAAGAGTTTCCGTATGGCATAATATATGGTCTATATTTGAGTAGGATCAATGTGCTGCAGAGAAGAACATGTATCCACTTTATGATGTTGGACATATTCTATATATGTTGGTTAAGTCTAGGTTATTTATTGTGCTATTGAGTTCTATAGTTTCTTTATTCAGCTCTTCTCTAGAGGATCTGTCTAATGGCGAGAGTTGTGTGTTGAAGTCACCCTTAATTATTGTGTTATAGTCTATTTGACTCTTGAACTTGAGGAGAGTTTGTTTTATGACTTTGCAGCAAAATTGTTTGGTGCATTCAAATTGATAATTGTTATGTCCTGTTGGTGAATGGTACCTTTTAACAGTATATAGTGTCCTTCTTTATCACTTTTGATTAACTTAGATTTGAAGTTGATTTTATTCGACATGAGTATGGCCACTCCTGCTTGCTTCCGAGGGCCAAGTATGGCTGCCAAATCTTTCAGAATAAAATCATGTGATTTACTGGCTGAGATTCCCATTGCTCTGTGGAAAGCCACCTTGGGCCTAGATCTCAGTTTCAAAGGGCGACTCTCATGCATGGCCTCCTAAAAACCAACACAATTCATTTCAGTAATTCTATGAGGTAACTTCCAGAACTCAGGCTGTAAGGGGAATCACACCAGAGTTCAAGCTCAGGTGGACCCAGTCATCTCTTCCAACCCCCACACAAATGACTACAATTAAAACGAAAACACTCCGACATGGCCCTCATCTTCGACCATAAAAACACTCATAAAAAGTTCTAGATGGAGGTTACCATGAGGGTCGCAACCAAACACAGTGTCCAGAATAAGCTCCTTTGCCTCTAATTTGCCTAAAATCAGGGTAGCCTGGACACCCTTCCTGTGAACCAGGAGTGATCAAAAAGGCCTGCCATCAATTCCGCTCTGTTCCTATAATTTGAGGCCTAGTGAAAGTCAGGTATAGAATTTTTATGCGATTTGGAGTCATGAGAAAACCCAAGCACATCTGCAGAGCATTCAAGAATTCATTTGACTCGAAGGATCCCTATTCTCACTTGAAGGAGGTCAGGAACCTAACAAAGGAAGGCAAGAATCTTCATCCACAATGACTGCTCTTTTTGCCATTTTGGTTTTGAATGCACACATGGGATCTTTCTTTAGATCCATCAGGTGCTGAGAATCTAGCCACAGCCACACACAGGGCCAAGAGGCAGATTCAGACAAATCCCTTTCCAAAGCAATTAAGCAAAGAGCCACAGGTGATGCCCATTTATTTCCATTTGAAAACTGTTTTCTTCAGTTCACAAAGGGGTGGCCTGAGGCAAAGACCTTCTTGACCTGCAGAGCAACAGAACAATACATAAACAAAAGGCCCAAAGCAGGGTTTCTCCACTGAGACTTTCTTGGTCACACTGATATCTGAGTTTTCTGATATACTCACATTTTCCTTCAGCTATCCAATACATGACCATGTCACAGAGCTTCGAGGTGGTACATATTTTGGACACAAAACCATGAGCGTAATCTGGAGAGTGACCAGAATTCAGGAAGAAAACAGGAACTTAGGAAGATGGCAGGTATTATTCATTCATAAGGCAAGCTGTAGTCCATTCATAAATTGTGCAGGATGAACGCTGGGAAGCTTTCTGGTAGACAGGACACATGTATTGATGCATTCTCTTTTCTAATGTCTACAACCATGAACACAGTGGGATATGTAGACACAGGAACACTCGCCTTGTCAAATGACTTACTAGAAACAGTCCACTCCAAACCAAACAAACTACCTTTCCTACCTATTCTGAGAACATGAGACAAAACAACAAACACACAACTTCACCCACAATGGCACCTCCTTCCCCCAGTAGGTCTGTGACTATCTGGAGTGTCATCTGACTGGTGGGCCATAATATATTCCCCCATTATGGGCTGTCCTGTCTCAGATCTGGTCTCCGTGGCCAACTCTGTGTTGCTGTCAGAAGCCAGCGATGAGCCACTACCTGCTTTCTCAGGAAAGGCCCCTCTTCAGACCTTCCTGGCATTTGGCCAACCTCACATCAGTATGTACCAAGAAAGACTGACTCTGTCCTTGGTAAATCCAAACAAGTTTGACCACTGGGACTTGCACTGGGACTGGCTTTGGGTGCCTGGCTTCCTGGATTCCAAGTTCAGAGAGTTCCATCACCAAGGAAGTGAGTTGAGTTCACTTCCTTCAGGAACTGAATGAGTTCACTACCTTGACAACCACTTTGTCCTTACAGTTTCTTCCAAGGGTCCCATGATATGGAATCTGCACCTACTTGCTCTGACATTTTCACAAGTTAGAATGTTATATCAACCATAGGGACCCGGGATCAGCTCTCCACACAGGCCTGGTTTGGTCCATCTTCTCTATTTTAAGAAGAGAGAGGCTGATTCAGACACATCCTTTCATCCTGACCGGGTTGTTTGCAATGGAAGATGACTTTTGCTGTCTCAGATCCTTCATACCTGCCTACACCTTCTCCAGGGATTATTTCTGCAAGGACTTTTGAGGTTCTCAGCTGGTGGATGATACCCTACCTTCCTGGATTTTAAGACCAACTCTGTCCCTGCTCTTCTGTAAAGTGAGATTGAGGGAACAGTGTATGGTTAGTGTTAATAGCATGTTCGATTTTGGTTAGGAGTCATTCTGCTGGATGAATAATGGTATTGGGAACCTGTGATATTTATAAAAATATAAACGTGAAATATATGTATGAGAACAGAGATCTAGGAAAGATTTGAAGCCCAGAAAGGCATTGGGCCCTTGATTGGTATACTTAGCTTGAATTATGTTCTGCACCGAGGTCTCAGATAAATCGATATACAATGGCATAGGACCCTATAACTCGGATGATTGAAAGTAGAAGAGAACATCCAGTCAAACAGGGATAGTCTGTAGGATTAGGAAGATAGTCAGTAGGTTTAGGAAGAATAGTGAGTCTAGGAGTTGGACCAAAAGTTCTTTAGCAATTGGGTTTCAGTTAGAGGGTGAATGTAAATGTCAGCACATGTGAAGAGACAGTCACAATGATGAACTGGGAAAAATATGTAGGAAAGCAAATATCAATAGGGACATTAGGATACCAGGCAAAGTATAAACTGAGTGATAGGATTAGATATTTTCAACAGGCTTGAGGTTAAATATATAATCTTAGGAAGATACAAATATGTAGTAACCAATAGGATTGACATTTGAGAGCAGTAGGCACCCTGGACATAGATGCTTTTAGTAATCCATGGTCACTTCCCACTTAGGCTTTGGTACAATCATATGTGTGACCTATGCATTTTGTGTCCAGAATACTACTGTGGTAAAATGTATATGTAGATCAGGTGACATGAGTATTTCTTCCACCATAATGGGGAGTAATATTCTGAAAACTTATAAATTAGTACTGGGGATACAAATAGGTGTACCTTGTGTTGATGATTATTGAGATGATGCATGAATAGACCATATTGTGAATCAAGTATATAACTGGATCCAACATTAAATAATGGATTGAGTTTGCATCTGAAAATATATTGGAAATCTTATATTGATATATATATACCATCAATCCAACGAGTTATATATGCAATGGTATTATTAGGGTTACGGTTTATCGTGAAGAGTGAGTTTTGCTTCAAAAATGATTATGGAATCGAAAATAATGTGTTTAGAAAGAAGTATAGTGAAAAGACCAGTAAAGAAACATGGAGGAATACATGTGTTCTGAAGTAGTAAGCAATTGAAAGTGAACCAAATGCCAAAAAATTTGTGAAGTTGTGGATGAAAAAATACATCCTATGATTTCCATAAACTGAAGAAATAGTAATGTACCAGTGTTGAGTAAAAATGAACTTCAAATTACACATCATGTCCCATAGCAATCTACTTGCATTGATGTTAAACTGGGTCAGTTACTGTAGAAATATTAGGATTTTTTAGCAACATCCACTGAACTTAGTTTTCAGTAGTAGGAAACCAAAATATATTTCAGGTGTATGAATATTACTGAGAATAATCTTGTGAAAATTTGAATTTAAATGAACATAAATGAATATGAATGAATTTAGGGAGTGTATAATAAGACACATATTTTTCATATTTTTTTTAAAATCTGGAGAATACACACACACACACACACACGCACACACACGCACACACACACACATATTAATATTTAGCAATATATATGCCAATCGATATTCATCATGAAATATAATTCATTCACAAATCCAAAAATATTCATTTTACTGAACATGGATTTATGTATAGTGTTTTTTACTAGGAAGCTCACCCATAGGTGGAATTTTCAGTTCCATCATTATTTAGGGAGAGTCATCTCTTCTCACAATTTTTATATTCCAAAGTCAGTGATCTTACAAGAATGTACGTGTGATACCAGGTAGGATATTGTATATGCATAAAAAAATTACATGTGCTGAATAGGATACAGAGAAAGGGAGACAGGAATTTACATATGTGATAACTTTAAAAAAATCATGGAGAAATATTAAAATGAATAGTTTACTAAATTTAAAAGACATACTCTTGATAAAGCAGAAGGCAAACACAAATATACACCATGCTTCCTATGAAAGGACTGTATTTCTATTCAGTTAGGTTTTTTGTTTCTCCATGATATTAGGATTAGTAATCAGAGTCTAGTAGGGTATGGGTTAGTGTCAGGGATTCAGTATTTCAAATGGAAAATAGGAAAATGAATCTAATGTGTATGCAAGCATGTGATACACAAAAATTTTTCCTCTCTCATCCAGAACAATGCCTTGACATAACCATCGCTAAAAGTAAGACACAATTAGAGAAGAGGAGTTAGAAAACCTGTGAATACATATGTGGAATGAAAAATTCTCAGGAGTTCACAACACTGGAGGTGGTAAAACAGTTTCCAAAAGTATGGGAGAGGGTAAACACTCCAGAAACCTGGAGCTGTGCTGACCTAAAGACTTATTGAGAAACTTCCTCTGAGGTTAGGCACAAGAAATATATGTAATTGTCAGGAGATGTAGCTTCGTTTGTAGTGACACCAAAAAATCTGGGTCTGCATCTATGTGACCTGGAGGACATGGTTCCTTATTTTGTAATGAACATGAGGCAGCAGGTCTGAAATCTCCCTTTGTAGGTAAACTGTTGCAACTGGGAGCTAAGTGTCTTCCCGTGTGGTCTGTGAAGCCATTTGGTCATCCTCCACTTTTCAGGGTGTTTCTCACTGCTGCACTGGGAATTTGGTATTTGCTTCACGAAATACAATAAGTTCAACTGGGACACAATGCTGGAGGTAGTTCTGTCATGTGTGGTTGGTCAGGGTAGGCAAGAGAATGTACGAACCAGGCTTCTATCCCACATAGCTTTCCCCTTGACTATAGCAACCTGATTCTGAACATTGCCCTGAAACCTCTCCATATAACAAGATGCCTTTACATATAAAGGTCTGCTGCCTGCACCATGTCAGTTGCAAGTTTTGGAAGCCAATGGAAGATCCAGGTGGACCTACCAAAAATATTTATTTACACACCTACAGTCCACTGCTCTACGCCCACTACTCAGCAGGCTCCAACTTACTGGCATCTCTTTTCTACACCATTTTCACGAAACTCAGTCAATCAAGGCACTGTTTATTATACTCATGATCAGCAACAGGATATCTAAAGGTTATCCAGTGCCACCTGGTCATGGGGATTTCAAAAATTTCATGGTATTAATCTAGTCATTTTTCAAGGATGAAGTTGGAGGCACTGTGGGTTTCATTTAATTCAGGAACCATTAAATGGTGAGGAAGCTCATTTCAATGAAAGCTCTTAAGAACACTCACAGGCAAGCCTTCCCAAAGAGTTGCCAAAAGGACACATGAATCCAGGCCCATTGAGGTATACAATGTGAGGTCCATGTGTGTTTGGACTCTCAACTATGGCTACCAAGTCTTTAAGAATTAAATCATGTGAAATCCTGGCTCAGAATCCCCTAGCTCTGTGGAAAGCCATCCTGGGCCTAGATCTCAGTTTCCAAAAGCAATTCTCATGCGTGGTATCCTAAAATCCCAACACTATTCATGGCAATACTTCTCTGAGGTCAGTTCCAGAACTCAGTCTCTAAGGGGAATCACACCAGAGTTCATGCCCAAGTGGACCCAGTCATGTCTTCCAACTACCACACAAATTACCACAATTAAAACAAGAACCCTCCCATATGGCCCTCATCTTCTTTAATATAGACACTCATCATAATCTGGCTGGAGGTTTCCATGAGGGGCGCAGACCAAGACAGTGTCCAAAATAACCTCCTTTGCCCCTCATTTGCCTAAAGTCAAGGTGGCCTGGACACCCATCCTGTGAACCAAAAGTGATCAAATAGGCCTGCCGTTAATACCGCTCCAATTTAAGGACTACTGTCTGTGGGGTTTAGATACTTTATGTGCATTTTAGTCATGAGAAAACCCAAGCACAATGGGCTAGCCTCTGCAGGTTTTGAAGAACTCTTTTGACCCAAAGGATCCCATTCTCACTTGATGGAGGTCAGGAACCTTACAGAGGAATTCGAGAGACTTCATCCCAATGATTGCTCGTTTGGCGATTTTTCTTTTGGATGCACACATGGTAACTTTCTTTAGATCCATCAGGTGCTGAGAATCTAAGCCACAGCCACACACAGGGCCCAGGGGCTGATTCAGACACATCCCTTTCCAAAGCAATTAAGGAAAGTGCCACAGGTATGCTCATTCATTTCCATTTGAAAACTGTTTTCTTCAGGCTTCACAAAGGGGTGGCCTGAGGCAAAGACCTTCCTGAAATTCAGGGCAACAGAACAATAGGTAAGCAAAAGGCCCAAAGCAGGGTTTCTCCTCTGAGACTTTCCTGGTCACACTGATATCTGAGTTTTCTGAGATGCTCGCCATCCCCTACAGCTATCCATTACATGGCCATGTCACAGAGCTTGGAGGTGGTACATATCTTGGACACAAAACCATGGGCCTATTCTTGAGATTGGCCGGAATTCAGGACGAAAATAGGAACTTAGGAAGGTAGCAGGTGTTGCCCATCGATAATGCAAGCTACAGTCCATTCATAAACGGGGCAATATCAATGCTGAGAAGCTTTCTTCTAGACACGACACATCCATTGATGAATTCTCTTTTCTAATGTCTACAACCACGGAAACAGGGGAATACACAGACCTACAAACACTCGCCATGTGAAAAGACTTACTAGAAACAGTCCACTTCAAATGAAACAAACCGACTGTCCTACCTATTCTCAGAAAATGAGACAAAACCACAAACCCACAACCACACCCACAAAGGCACCTCCTTCCCCTAAGTAGGTCTGTGACTATCCAGAGTGTCCTCTGACTTGTGGGCCATAATATGTTCCCCCAAAATGGCCTTTCCTGTCTCAGATCTTGTCTCCTTGGCCAACTCTGTGAACTTCTCAGGAGCCAACGGTGAGCCACTACCTGCTTTCTCATGAAAAGCCCTGCATCCGAGCTTTCCTGGCATTTGGCCTTCCTCACATCTGTAGGTACCAAAAAATACTGACCCTGTCCTTGGTAAATCCAAACAAGTGAGACCACTGGGACTGGGACTGGGACTGGCTCTGGGTGCCTGGCTTCCTGGATCCCAAGTTCAGAGAGTTCCATCACCAAGAAAGTGAGGTGAGGTCACTTTATTCCTGAACTGAATGAGGGCACTGTCTTGGCAACCACTTTGTCCTAACTGTTGCTTCCAAGGGTCCCAAGAGATTGAGGCTGCCCCTACTTCCTGTGACACTTTCACAAGTTAGAATGTTATATCAACCATAGGCACCCAGGAATAGATCTCCACACAGGCCTGGTTTGGTCCATGATCTCTACATTAAAAAAGAATCTGATTCAGACACAACCTTTTATCCTGACCGGGTTGTTTGCCATGGAAGATGACTTTTGGTCTCTCAGGTCCTTTATTGCTTCCTACATCTTCTCCAGGGATCATTTCTGCATGGACCTTTGAGGTTCTCAGCAGGTGGAAGTTTTTCTACATTTCTGTATTGTAATATCAACTCCTTCCCTGCTCTTCTGTAAAGTTAGATTGAGGGAACAGTGTCCGGTTATGGTTAAAAACATGCTCGATTTGGGTTAGAAATCATTTTGCTAGATGAATAATGGTATTGGGAACTTGCTATGTGTAGAAGAATATATAGGTGAAATATATGTATGAAAAAAGAAATCTAAGTCTGATTTGAAGCCCAGAAGGGCATTGGGCCCTTGATAGGGATACGTGGCATTGAATTACGTTCTGCAGAGTTGTCTCAGATAAATCGATATACAATGGCATAGTACCTTGTAAGTTGAATGAATTAATGTAGAAGGAACATCAAGTCAAAAAAGCATAGTCAGTAGTGAAAGGTTAATAAAATTAATAAAATAGGTACTTGTCACTTCCTGTTTTTCTGTATGCTTAACAAAACACTGTTGAAATCTTGAGAAATGTTTGCTAATCTTGTTCTAGAATGTACTGTTCCCAACAGCCCAACTGCAGAATGTACTCCCTCACTCGGTGTCATGCAAACCTCCCACTTGCCCTTACTCATCACTAAACTTCCCTCTCTTCCCTCTCCATGGAAAGTATATAAGCTCTGCTTAAGCTGTTCTCAGAGGTCTCTGTTCTATTTAATTTAGCTCTGAGCTCCAGCATGCTGGACCACAAATAAACCCTTTGCTGTTGCATGAGACAGTCTCTTGGTAGTATCTTCCTCCGACACTCGCCTGACCTTTACATATTGAGGTTCCACCGAGTTTCAGCAGTGGCGGACGAGAGACCCCAACGGGCTCCTCTCGGAGCAAGTAAGGCGCCTCTTTCTGGTTTCAGGTTTCTTGTTAGGGCTTGGCAAAATTGCTGGCGATGAAGAGCCTGGGCTCTCTCCGACGGTGGCTGAGAGACGTGTCACAGAGACACAGGGCACCTCCCTGGAGGACCCCGCAGAGAACTCGGGAAATCAAGGAAGAATAATCTTCTCGATTCAGTGATATTTTCTTTTAGATTCGTTATTGCCATCCCATTGGGTTTTGCCGGCTACTCATTCCTGGTCTCAGTGTTGGACGTTCATTGCCTGTCTTTATGGTCTTGTCTTATCTGTGTCGTGTGTCGTTGCTTTTTCTGTTTGTGTAACTTTCATTATAGAACAGAGTACTTCAATGCCTCTGTCCCTGACCCTTGATCACTGGACCAAAGTCCGATTAAGGGCTCAGAATCTTTCTTTTTTTAATAAAACGCTGGACCTGGCAGAATCTCTGTGCCTCAGCATGGCCCATCTTTGCAGTCGTATGGCCCCTAGAAGGATCTTTCTACTTCCCACTAATTTAAAAAGTCAGAGGTATTGTCTTTCAGCCAGCGTCACATAGCCATACAGATCAACATCCATATATCTTAACTTGGCAGGACCTCTGCAAATCTCCTCCTCCATGGGTGAAGCCTTTCCTTGCCCCTACCTCTGCTCCTACTCCTTCTCCCATGATCACCCAAACCCTCACCTCCTCCTTCTCCTCCAACCTCTGTTCTCCCTGAGTCACAAGATTTGACTCTACTGGACTCTTCTCCCCCTCCTTATCCCCTGCCCTCGTCCCCTAACACACAACACACTCTAAGTGATTCCGCTGCTGCTGACTAAGCCTCTCTACCATTGGAGGAAGCTAAGCCGGTAATAGGATCTGATAATGGACCGATGTTCATGGCCCAGGTAAGTCAGGGGTTAGCCAGGAACCTGGGGATTAATTGGAAGTTTAATTGTGCTTATAGACCCCAGAGTTCAAGACAAGTAGAAAGAATGAATTGAACCATTAAAGAGACCTTAACGAAATTAAGCTTAGAGACCAGCATAAAAGATTGGACTATGCTCCTGCCTTATGCAATGTTTCATGCAAGAAAAAATCCATTTGTTTCTTTGAGTAACCTTACCACGTGTGAAATTCTTTATGGTGGCCCTCCTCCAGTAGGGGACCTAAGCCCAACTGTAAGACCTAAAGATCCTTTCCACACTCCCTTGCTTGACAGAATTAAAGATCTTGAAAGAACTCAGTGATACCTGTGAAAACAGCTGGCCACTGCCTATCCTACTGGGAACCAGGGAATTCCACATCCATATCAAGTAAGAGATTTCATCTATGTAAGAAGACATCAGGTGTCATCCCTGGTACCCCGCTGAAAAGGACCATACCAGGTGCTATTATAACACCTACAGTGGTAAACGTAAACAGAATCACTTCCTGGATCCATGCCTCTCATCTCAAGCCTGCTCCCTGTACAGAATCTTTCTGGAAACTGAAAAAGACTGGTAAAAGTTTCAAATTTTGTATTCGCCATGTGAATAAGTTATATACTCTCCCCTTGGTCACAAGTAGTCCTAACCCTCATCAGCCCATTAAGCAGTGATGGCTGATCACAAATCCTACTGGAAAAGAAGTATAATCTATCTCGCATACAGCCCCCTTAGGGACCTGGTGGCCATCTCTCCAACCAGACATTTGTCAGCTGGCTATAGGTATTTCCTATTGGGATATCCCTGATGAAGAGGATCCCACTAAAATACCATTAAATCCCTTCTGTACCATAGATAATAGATACAAACATTATGGATGTAGGGACACGCGAGCCAGATGCAGGTTGGCTAGTCTAGATTACTAAGTTTGCCTGGCAGACTATCAAAGCCACAAACAGTAACGGCTGTGTGGGGGAAAAGCCGACTTTTTCTGTATGTCATGGGAATGTGTGCATACAGGGGCTGCCTGATGGAACCCCAATTCTTCATCAAATTCAGTACACAGCATTGGCCACATTACCAATTAGACAACCAAAACCTATGGCACCCAGAGGGGTCTCTAGATCCTCAAGTTTTGCATGACCTTTTTAACTTCTGCAAGTGCTCAAAAGAGTGAAAGGAGATTCCCCTATGTGGAAGCCTTTTCCCTCCTTCACTCACATCCTGAACTATGCTTCTCCAATAGATCCTTAACCTCAGCCTTCTGTTCTAGACCCTCTGCTGTCACTCCGACCTCAGCAACTTGATTTCTCCCCTCCAATTACTAGATCAGAAACCCAAAGCTCCACCAGTTCTCAGACCATCGCCCCCTTGCTGAGGTAGCAGGTAGATAGGTACCCCTCCACCGACTCATTCCTCTCATCTCCTGTCAGTGTCCTCACCGGGTCCCACCAGGTCCTCTTACCAGCTAACCCAATGCTCAAACGAGCTGAGGAGAGCCCTGAGACCCTTATCCAAGATGTAATATAATTGGCCTTTAAAGTTGCTTTGTCATCACTGAAAACAGGTTACTAAAATTTAAAGTCCCTCACAGGATTTTGGGATTCTCACTCCCGTCTTTCACTCTGCTCTACCTGATCTACTGCTCAAGTTTGCTGCTAGGAAATTCCGAATACCCTTTCCCATTATTCTTTTACATCTCTCTTTTCCCTCATTCTCAGATCCTCGGAGGTACTCTCAGCCCCACTTTCCCCGTCTCCCCCCCTCTGTACCAGGCCAACAGAAAAGTCTTAAATGACCGTCTTCAGAAGTCTTCACCATGGCTGAGTTTTGAACTTTCAGCAAAACAGTCCCAATAAAGACTTTAATATAGATAAACTTTCTCTTTCGTATTGCCCTGTTCCACTTGGCCACTGGCTAAAAATCTCAGTACTTCTAAGCTAGACAACACCTAACTAGTTTTTCACAAAATATGTGAACAAGTCCTCTGGCCTTCAGCTGGGGCTTCACAGAGATGGCTACATTTCTAAGATAAAGAAATTACCAACTGGGCTCCATGGTAACAGCTGGCAGGGGGAAAATAAGAAAGGGAAGAAAAATCTCTCCTCCTCCCAGGTGTCCTTGAAAAGTTAACTTGCCCAGAACAGAAGGAAAAACAGAAACAAATACTGCTTTTTTGAACTTCTGAAGACTGTGAACTTCTGAGCCCCATCCCTTATATGTTGGGTACAAAATTCTGAAACTACCTAAACTTGTTTCAGGGGATTAATTGATTACAATAGAAGCAATGCCCTCTGAATCCGGATGCAACCAAATAGGACTGTTTCCCTCTCTTGAGTGCTATCTTAGGTGCCTTGCTTTGTCAGTGCCTACAACAGCATAATTCTATATACTTAAACATTGTTTATGTTTTCATGAAATGGTCAAGATATGTGATAAATTGTGTAATTGTGCAGATGTTTCCCAGAGTGCTCTATCATGACACAGGTTCATTTGAAGATCAAATAGGGGGGGCATACAACCGGTTCCACTGGAAACATATATCCCTCACTTTAGCCATCCTATTAGGAATAGGAGTTGCTGCATGGGTGGGCAGAGGAACCAGTGGCATTGTCCATGGGACACAAAAGATGTCCCAATTAGAAGCAGCAATAGAGAAAAAGTAAGATATTAGAAACCTCCTTCAGAGCTTTGCATGAAACTTTAACCTCTCTCTCTGAAGTTGTTTTACAGAACAGTTGAGGGTTGGACCTCCTCTTCATTAGAGAAGGGGGCCTTTGTGCTGCATTGAGGGAAGAATGTTGTTTTTATGCTGACTATAATGGAGTTGTAATAAAATCTATGAGTAAATTTAAAAGACACCTTGAAGAGCATCAACAAGTGAGAGAGGCCCAAAAAGGGTGGCTTGAGTCTTGGTTCACACAGTTACCCTGGTTAACTACGTTTTTATCAACCCTGGCCGGTCCAATAATAATCCTCATATTATTGCTAACTATAAAACCCTGTTTGCTCAACCGTGTAATTTATTTTCTCTTGGCTCAAATTGGACGAGTTAAACTTATGGTAATACCCCACTAGCAGACATTGAATGTGACACCCTCCAATGATCATTTTTATGATTAAAAGTAGCCAGAAGAAGAAGTGGGGAATGAAATGTTAATAAAATAGGTACTTGTCACTTCTTGTTTTTCTGTATGATTAACAGAACACTGTTGAAATCTTGAGAAATGCTTGCAAATCTTGTTCCCAGAATGTTCTATCCCCAGCTGCCAAACTGCAGAATGTACTCCCTCTCCCAGTTGCATGCAAACCGCCCACTCGCCTTGACCCATCAATACAATTACCTCCCTTCCCTCTCCAGGGAAAGTATATAAGCTCTACTTCAGCTATTCTCAGGGCTATCTGCCCTATTCAGGTGAGCTTTGAACCCCAGCATGCTGGACACCCAATAAACCCTTTGATGTTGCATGAGATAGTCTGTTGGTAGTCTCCTCCTCTGAAGCTCGCCCCACATTTTCTTGGATGATTGAATGTAGAAGAGAACATCCAGTCAAAAAGGGATAGTATGTAGCATTAGGAAGATAGTCAGTAAGTTTAGGAAGAAGGGTGAGTATAAGATTTGGAACAAATTTTCTTAGCAATAGGATTTCGATTAGAGAGTGAATGTAAATGTCAGCACAGGTGTAGAGTCAGTCACAATGATGAACTGGGGAAAATATGTAGGAAAGCATATATCAATAGAGACATTACAAAATCAGGCAAAGTATAAAGTGAGTGATAGGATTAGACATTTTGAACAGGGTTGAGTTTAAATATATAATCTTAGGAAGAAACAAATATGTAGTCACAAATAGGATTGACATTTGAGAGCACTGGGCAAATTTCAGGTGAATGAATATTTCTGAGAATAATCTTGTGAATAGTTGATTATAAATCCACATACATGAACATGAATGAATTTAGGGAGTGAATATAAGACACATATATTTCATATTTTGAAAAATCTGGAGAGTGTATATATATATATATATATATATATATATATATATATATATATATATATATATACATATACACAAAACACACACACAGACAAAAAAAGTAGCAATATATATGTCAATCAAAATTCATTATAAAATATATACCATCCACAGATCTAAAAATATTCATTTTTCTGAACATGGATTTATGAATAATGCTCTTCAAATAGCAAGCTCACCCATAGGTTGAATATTCAGTTCCAACAGGGTTTAGTAGGAGTGATCTCTTCTAACAATTTGTATCTGCCAAGTCAGCCACCTCACAAGAATGTACGTGTGGTACCAGATAGGAATCTATATGTGCATATAAGAATACAGAGAAAGGGAGACAGGAATTCACATATTTGTTAACCTTAAAAATACAAGGACAACTATTTCAACAAACAATTGACTAGATTTATAACTCCAACTCTGTATCATGCAAAAGGCAAGTCCAACTATACACCATGCCTACTCTGAACTGCTTGTATTTCTATTCTTTATGGGTTATTTTTCTCCATCATATTAGGATTAGTAATCAGAGTCTGGTAGGTTATGGGTTAGAGTCAGGTATTCAGTATTTTGAATTGAAAATAGGACACTGAATCCAATGTGTATGCAAATATATGCTACAGAAAAATCTTCCCACTCTCATCCAGAACAATGCCTTGACATTACCTCCGCCCCAAGTAAGACACAATTAGAGGAGAAGAGTTAGAAAATCTGTGAATACATATCTAGAATGGAAAATGCTCCAGATTTCACATCTTTGGAGGTGGTAGAGGAGTTTCCAAAAGTAAGGGACAGGGTAAACACTCCACAAACATGGAGCTCTGCTGGCCAAAAGACTTTTTGAGAATCTGCCTCTGAGGTTGGGCACTTGAAATATATGTTGTTGTCAGGAGTTTTAGCTTTATTTGTAGTGAAACCATCAAAGCTGGATCTGCATCTATGTGACCTGGAGGAAATGGTTACTTATTTTCAAATTAAAATGAGGCAGCAGTGCTGAATTCTCTTTTTGTAGGTAAACTGTGGCCACTGAGGGCTAAGTGTCTTCCCGTGTGGACTGTGAAACCAATGGTCATCCTCCAGTTTTCGTGGTGTTTCTTGCTGCTGCACTGGGAGTTTGGTATTTGCTTCATCAAATAAAACGAGTTCAAATGGGACACAGTGCTGAAGGGAGTTCTGTCAGGTGTGGTTGGCAGGGTCTCCAGGAGAATGCACCAACCAGGGTTCTATCTCAAGTAGCTTGCCCCCTTGACAATAGCAACATGATACTGAACATTGCCCTGAAACCTCTCCATATAAAAATATGCCTTTACATATATGGGTCTGATGGTTGCACCATGTCAGTCACAGCCATTTGGAAGCCAATGGAAGATCCACATGGCCCCACCACAGATGTTTTATCACACACTTGCATAACACAGCTCTAGGCCCACTACTCACCAGGCCCCAACTTACTGGCATCTCTGTTATACACCATTTTCATGAAACCCAGTCAATCAAGGCCCTGTCTGGTATACTCATGATCATCAACAGGACATCAAAGGTCCTCCAGTGCCAGCTGGTCATCGGAATTTCTAAAATTTCATGGTAATTATCTAGCATTTTTTCACAGATGCATTTGGAGGCAATGTGGGTTTCAATTCATTCAGGAACCATTAAATGGTGAGGAAGCTAATTTCAGGGAAATCTCTGGAGCACTCTCACAGGCAAGGCTACCCAAAGAGTGGCCAAAAAGTCACATGAAGCCAGCCCCATTGAGGTCTACAAAGCGAGGTCCAAGTGTGTTTTGAATCTCAATTATGCCTGCCAAGTCTTTCAGAATAAAATCATGTAATATCCTGGCTGTGATTCCCAGTGTTCTGTGGAAAGCCACTCTGGGCCTTGATCCCAGGTTCCAACGGCAACTCTCATTCCTGGCCTCCTAAAATCCAAACACAATTCATGTCAATACTTCTCTGAGGTCAGTTCCAGAACTCAGTCTCTAAGGGGAATCACAGCAGAATTCAAGCCCAGGTGGACCCAGTCATCTCTTCCAACTGCCACAGAAATGACGACAATTATAACCAAAACACTCCTACATTGCCATTATCTTCTACCATAAAGATACTCATCATAACATCTGGATGGAGGTTTTCATGAGGGGCACATCCCAAGATAGTGTCCAAAATAAGCTCCCTTGCCCCTCATTTGCTGAATGTCAGGGTGGCTTGGACAACCTTCCTGTGAACCAGGAGTGATCAAATAGGCCTGCCCTTAATACTGCTTCGCTTCTCCAATTTGAGGCTCTCTGACTGTGGGGTCTAGATTCTTTTTGTGAATTGGAGTAATGAGAAAAGCCAAGCACCTCTGCAGAGATTTGAAGAACTCATTTCACCCAAAGGATCCCTATTCTGACATGATGGATTTCAGAAACCTAACAAAGGAAGGCAATATAATTCATGCACATTGACTGAACGTTTTTCCATTTTGGTTTAGATGCACATATGGGATCTTTCTTTACATCCATCAGGTGCTGAGAATCTAAGTCACAGCCTAAAACAGGGCAAAGGGCCTGAATCAGACACATCCTTTTCCAAGGCAATTAAGCAAAGAGCCAGAGGTGATGCACATTCATTTCCATTTGAAAACTGTTTTCTTCAGGCTCAATAAAGGGGTTGCATGAGACAAAGACCTTCCTGATATTCAGGGCAACAGAACAATAGGTAAGCAAAAGGCCCAAAGCAGGGTATCTCCACTGAGACTTTCCAGGTCACACTGATATCTGAGTTTTCTGAGATGCTGGCCATTCCATTCAGGTATCCAGTACATGGCCATGTCAAAGACCTTGGATTTGGTACATATCTTGGACATATAACCATGAGCCTATTCTAGAGAGTGGCCAGAATTCAGGAAGAAAACAGGGACTTAGGAAGGTATTAGGTGTTGCCCGTGCATAAGGCAAGCCACACTCCATTCATAAATTGGGCAGGATGAATCCTGGAAAGCTTTATACTAGACATGACACATCCATTGCTGCATTCTCTTTTCTCATGTCTACTACCACAGACACAGTGGGATACACAGACATGGAAACACTCAGCTCGTCAAACGACTTACCAGAAACAGTTCACTCCAAAACAAACAAACCGCCATTCCTACCTATTCTCAGAACATGAGACAAACCACAAACCCACACCCACTCCCAAAAAAGCACCTCCTTCCCAAAGTAGGTCTGTGACTAACCAGAGTGTCCTCTGACTGGTGGCCATACTCTGTTCTTCCGAAATGGCCTGTCCTCACTCAGGTCTGTTTTCCTTGGCCAAATCTGTAAAGTTGTAAGGAAAAAGTGGTGAGCCACTACCTGCTTTCTCAGGAAAGGTCCCTATTCAGAGCTCTCCAGGCATTTGGTAAAACTCACTTCAGTAGGTACCAAGAATGTCTGACTCTATCCTTGGTAAATCCAAACAAGTGAGCCCACTGGGACTGGGAATGGGACTGCCTCTGGGTGCTGGCTCCTAGGATACAAAGTTCAGAGAGTTCCATCACCAAAGAAATGAGGTATGTCACATTCTTTGGAACTGAATGAGGTCACTGCCTTGGCAAATATATATCCTATGATGTGCAAAAACTGAAGAAACAATAATGTACCAGTGTCTAATACAAATGAATGACAAATTATATATCATGTCCCATAGGAGTCTACTTGCATTGATGTTAGACTGGGTCAGTTACTGTAGAATAATTAGGATTTGTACGCACCATTCACTGCAGTTAGTTTTCAGTTCTAGGAAACAAATATGTATTTCAGGTGGATGAATATTTCTGATTATAATCTTGTGAAAAGTTGATTATAAATCCACATACATGAACATGAATGAATTTAGAGAGTGTATATTAGACACATATATTTCATATTTTGAAAAATTTGGAGAGTATATCTATATCTATATCTATACACACACACACACACACACACACAACACTCACAGACATTAAAAAGTACCAATATAAATGCCAATCGAAATTCATCAGTAAATATATATCATCCACAGATGTAAAAATATTTATTTTACTGAGCATGAGTTTATGTATAATGTTGTTCTACTAGGACGCTCTCCTATAGGTTGAATTTTCATTTCCAACAGCATTTAGGAGGAGTGAACTCTTGTCACAATTTGTATCTGCCAAGACAGCCACCTCACAAAAATGTACGTGTGATACCTGATAGGATTCTATATATGCACATAAATATACATGTGTGAATAGGCTACAGAAAAGGGAAACAAGAATTCACATATTTGTTAAGTTTAAAAACACATGGAGAATATTTCAATTAAAATTTGACTAGATTTATAACTCTTACCTTATATAATGCAAATGTTTAGTCCAACTATAAAACATGTCTCCTCTGAAGTGCTTGTATTTCTATTGTGTTGGGTTAATTTTCTCCATTATATTAGGATGAATAGCCTGAGTCTACTAGGTATGGGTTAGTGTCAGGGATTCAGTATTTCGAATGGAAAATTGGAAAACGAATCCAATGTGTATGTAAATATATGCTGCACAAATATCCTTCCGCTCTCATCCAGAACAATGCCTTTACATTACCTTCACCCCAAGTAAGACGCAATTAGAGGAGAAGAGTTACAAAATCAGTGAATACATATCTGGAATGGAAAATGCTCAGGAGTTCACAACCTTGGAGTTGGTAGAGGAGTTTCCAAAACTAGGGGACAGGGTAAACACTCCACAAACATGGAGCTCTGCTGGCCTAAAAACTTTTTGAGGAACTGCCTCTGAGCTTCCGCACTTGAAATATATGTTGTTTTCAGGAGATTTGGCTTCCTTTGTAGTGAGACCATCAAAGCTGGGTCTGCATCTATGTGACCTGGAGGACATGGTTTCTTATTTTCCAATGAACAAGATGAAGCAGTGCTGAATCCTCTCTTTGTAGGTAAACTGAGGCCACTGGGGACTAAGTGTCTCCCCATGTGGACTGTGAAGCCATTTGGTCCTCCTCCACTTTTTGTGGTGTTTTTGCTGCTGCACTGTGAGTTTGGTATTTGTTTCACGAAATACTAGGAGCTAAACTGGGACACAGTGCTGGAGGGAGTTCTGTCACGTGTGGTGGGTCAGGGTCTGCAAGAGAATGCACCAAATAGGCTTCTATCTCTCACAGCTTGCCCCATTTCCCCCTTGTCCATATAAACCTGATTCTTAATTTTCCTCTGAAAACTCTCCACATAACAAGATGCCTTTACATATAAGGGTCTCCTGGGTGCACCATGTCAGTTACAAGCCATTTGGAATCCCATGGTAGATCCACATGGCCCTACCACGGATGTTTTATCAAACACCTCCCCACCACTGCTCTAGACCCACTACTCAGCAGGCTCCAACTTACTGGCAACTATGTTCTACACCATTTTCATGAAACTCAGTAAATCAAGGCACTGTCTGGTATACTCATGATCAGCAACAGGACATCCAATGTTTCTTCAGTGCCACCTGGACGTAGGAATTTCAAAAATTTCATGGTATTTATCTAGCCATTTTTCAAGCATGAAGTTGGAGGCACTGTGGGTTTCAATTAATTCAGCAAGCATTAAATGGTGAGGAAGCTCATTTCAATGAAATCTCTGGAGAACTCTCACAGGCAAGGCTTCCCAAAGAGTGGACAAAAGGTCACATTAGGCCAGGCCCATTGAGGTCTACAATGTGAGGTCCATGTGTGTTTTGACTCTCAACTATGGCTGACATTTCTTTAAGAATAAAATCATGTGATATCCTTGCTGAGATTCCCAGGCCTCTGTGGAAATCCACCCGGGGCCTAGGTCTCAGTTTCCAAGAGCAACTTTCATGTGTGGCCTCTTAAAATCCCCAAAAAATTCATGGCAATGCTTCTCTGAGTTCACTTCCAAAACCCAGTCTCTAAGGGGAATCACACCAGAGTTCAAGCCCACGTGGACCCAGTCATTTTTTCCAATGCCACACAAATGACCAAAATTAAAACCAAAACACTCCCACATGGCCCTCATCTTATTCCATATAGTCAATCATCTTAACCTCTGGCTGGAGGTTTCCATGAGGGGCGCAGCCCAAGACAGTGTCCAAAATCAGCTCCCTTGCCCCTCATTTGCCTAAAGACAGGGTGGCCTGGACACCGTTTCTGTAAACCAGGAATGATCAAATAAGCCTGTCGTTAATTCTTCTGTGTTTCTCCAATTTGAGGCCTACTGATTTCAGGAATTGATTCTTTATGTGATTTAAAGTTATTCGAAAACCCAAGCACCTCTGCAGAGATTTGAAGAACTCATTTGACCCAAAGAATCCCTATTCTCACTTGATGGATTTCAGGAATCAAACAGAGGAAGGCAAGAGACTTCATCCACAATGAATGATTTTTTGCCCTTATGGTTTTGGATGCACGCATGGGATCATTCTTTAGATTCATCAGGTGCTGAGAATCTAAGTCACAGCCACACACATTGCCAAGATGCTGATTCAGACACATCCATTCCCAAAGCAAAGAAGCAAGAAGCCACAGGTGATGCCCATTCATTTGTATTTGAAAACTGTTTTCTTCAGGTTTCACAAAGGGGTGGCCTGAGGCAAAGACCTTCCTGACATTCAGTGCAACACAACAATAAGTAAGCAAATTGCCCAAAGCAGGGTTTCTCCACTGAGACTTTCCTGGTCACACTGATATCTGAATTTTCTGAAATGCTCGCCATTCTCTTCAGCTATCCATTACATGGACATGTCACAGAGCTTGGAGGTGGTACATATTTTGTACACAAAACCATGAGCCTATTCTGGAGAGTGGCCAGAATTCAGGAAGAAAACAGAAACTTAGAAAGATAGCAGGTGTTGCACATCGATAAGACAAGCTGCAGTCCATTCATATATTGGGCAGGATGAATTATGGGAAGATTTATACTAGACAGGACACATCCATTAATGCATTTCCTTTTTAATGTCTACAACAACGGACACATTGGGATACACCGAAACAGAAACACTCGCCTTGTCAAACAACTTACTAGAAACTGTCCACTCCAAACCAAACAAAACGCCTTTCCTACCTATTCTCAGAACTAGAGACAAAACAACAAACCCACACCCACTCCCACAAAGGCATCTCCTTCCCCCAAGTAGGTCTGTGACTATCCGGAGTTTCCTCTGACTGGTGGGCCATACTATGTTCCCACGAAATGGCCTGTCTTCTCTCAGATCTTGTTTCCTTGTTCAACTCTGTGTAGTTGTCAGGAAAAAGTGGTGAGCCCCTACCTGCTTTCTCAGGAAAGGTCCCTCTTCAGAGTTCTCCTGGCATAAGGCCATCCTCACATCAGTAGGTACCAAGAAACCTGACTCTGTCCTTGGTAAATCCAAACAAGTGAGCCCACTGTGACTGGGACTGGGACTGCCTCTGGGTGCCTGGCTTTTTGGATACAAATTTCAGAGAGTTCCATCACCAAGAAAATGAGGTGTGTCACTTTCTTTGGAACTGAATGAGGTCACTGCCTTGTCAACCACTTTGTCCTAACTGTTGCTTTCAAGGGTCCCATGAGATGGAGGCTTCCCCTACTTCCTGTGACACTTTCACAAGGTAGAATGGTATATCAACCATAGGCACCCAGGAACAGCTCTCCACACAGGCCTGGTTTGGTCCATCTTCTCTACAATAAGAAGAGAGAGGCTGATTCAGACACATCCCTTCATCCTGACCAGGTTGTTTGCCATGGAAGATGACTTTTGCTCTCTCAGGTCCTTCATACCTGCCTACAACTTCTCCAGGTATCATTTCTGCATGGACCTTTGAGGTTCTCAGCAGGTGGAAGATCCCATAGATTCCTGTATTGTAAGAACCACTCTGTCCCTGCTCTTCTGTAAAATGAGATTGAGGGAACAGTGTATGCTTAGGGTAAATAACAGGTTTGATATGGGTTATGAATCATTTTGTGTGATGAATAATGGTATTGGGAACCTGCGATATTTACAAGAATATAGAGGTGAAATAAAAGTATGAAAACAGAAATCTAGGTATGATTTGAAGCCCAGAAGGGTTTTGCCCTTGATTGGGATACTTAGCTTTAAATTATGTTCTGCAAAGTTGTCTCAGATAATTCAATACACAAGGGAATAGGACCTTGTACCTATGATGATTGAATTTAGAAGAGAACATCCAGCCAAAAAGGGATAGTCGTTAGGATTAAGAAGATAGTCGGTAACTTTAGGTTGAAGAGTGAGTATAGGATTTGGACCAAAAGTTTTTTAGCAATAGGGTTTCGGTTATGGAGTGAATGTAAATGTCAGTACATATGAAGAGTCAGTCACTATGATGAACTGGGGAAAATATGTAGAAAAGCAGATATCAATGGAAACATTACAAAATCAGGCAAAGTATAAATTGAGTGATGGAATTAGACATTTTCAACAGGGTTGAGTTTGAATATATAAATTAGTAAAAAAAAATATGTAGTCACCAATAGGATTGACAATTGATAGCATTAGGCAACCTGGACATGGATGTTTTTAGTAATCTATGTTCACTTTCCATTTAGGCTTTGGTACAATCATAAGTGTGACCTTTCCATTTTTTGTCCAGAATATTACTGTGATAATGAGTATTATCATGACATGAGTATTTCTTTCACCATTTCTGGGAGCAATATATTGAAGATTTAAAATTAGAATTGGGGGTACAAGAGGTGTACCCTGTGTCTATGAACATAGAGATAAAGCATGAATAGACCATACTGTGAATAAATAATTTAACTTTTTTGAACTTTAAATAATGAATTGAATTGATATCTGAAAAATTACAGGAAATCGTATATTGATATACAATCATTCATTCCAACCAGTTATATATGTAATGGAAATAATAGTGTTTTGGCTTATCATGAAGAGTGTGTGAGTTTTGCTTCAAAAGTGATTATGGAAATTGAAAATAATGTGTTTGTAAAGAAGTCTCATGAAAAGACCAGTCAAGAAACCCTGATAATACATGTGTTCTGAAGCAAGAAGTGATTAAAGTTGAAACAAATGCCTATAAATTTGTGAATTTGTGGATGAAGTGTATAACTTAAAATGTGCAAAAACTGAAGAAATAATGATGTACCAGTGTTAAATACATAAGAACGTCAAATTGCATATCATGTCCCATAGGAATCTACTTGCATTGATGTTAGACTGGGTCAGTTACTGTAGAATAATTAGGATTTGTATGCACCATTCACTGAAGTTAGTTTTCAGTACTAGGAAACAAATATGTATTTCAGGTGGATGAATATTTCTGATTATAATCTTGTGAAAAGTTGATTATAAATCCACATACATGAACATGAATGAATTTAGAGAGTTTACATTAGACACATATATTTCATATTTTGAAAAATCTGCAGAGTGTACATATATATTATACACACACACACACACACACACACACACACAATGACTCACAGACATTTAAAAGTAGCAATATTAATGCCAATCGAAATTCATCAGTAAATATATATCATCCACAGATGCAAAAATATTTATTTTACTGAACATGAATTTATATATACTGTTCTTCTACTAGGAAGCTCCCCTATAGGTTGAATTTTCAGTTCCAACAGCATTTAGGAGGAGTTAACTCTTCTCACAGTTTGTATATGCCAAGTCAGCCACCTCAAAAATGTACGTGTGATACCTGGTAGGATTCTATATGTCCATATAAATATACAAGTGTGAATAGGCTAAAGAGAAAGGGGAATAAGAATTCTCATATTTTTTAAGTTTAAAAACTCATGGAGAACTTCTTCGATTAAAAATTGACTAGATTTATAACTTCTACCTTATATAATGCAAAAGGCAAGTCCAAATATACAACATGCCTCCAATGAACTGCTTGTATTTCTATAGGTTTGGGTTATTTTTCTCTATCATATTAGGATGAGTTGTCTGAGTCTAGTAGGTATGGGTTAGTGTCAGGGATTCAATATTTCAAAATGAAAATTGGAAAATTAATCCAATTTGTATGCATATATATGCTGCACAAATATCCTCCCACTCTCATCCAGAACAATGCCTTGACATTACCTTCACCATAAGTAAGACACAATTAGAGGAGAAGAGTTAGAAAATCAGTGAACACATATCTGGAATGGAAAATGCTCAGGAGTTCACAACCTTGGAGGTTGTAGAGGAGTTTCCAAAAGCAAGGGACAGGGTAAACACTCCAAAAACATGGAGCTCTGCTGGCCTAAAAACTTTTTTAGAAACTGCCTCTGAGATAGGGCACTTGAAATATATGTTGTTGTCAGGAGATTTGGATTCCTTTGTAGTGAGACCATCAAAGCTGGGTCTGCATCTATGAGACCTGGAGGACATTGTTTCTGATTTTTCAATGAACATGAGGCAGCAGTGCTGATATTTTTCTTTTTAGGTAAACTGTGGCCTCTGGAGTCTAAGTGTCTCCCCGTTGAACTGTGAAGCCATTTGGCCCTCCTATAATTTTTGTGGGGTTTTTGCTGCTGCACTGGTAGTTTGGTATTTGCTTCATAAAATAGAAGGAGTTCAACTGGGACACAGTGTTGGAGGGAGTTCTGTCACGTGTGGTGGGTCAGGGTCTGCAGGAAAATGCACCAACCAATCTTCTATCCCTCAAAGCTTGCCCCATTGCATCCTTGTCCATAGCAACCTGATTCTGAACATTGCCCTGAATCCTCTCCATATAACAAGATGTCTTTACTTATAAGGGTCTGCTGGCTGCACCATGTAAGCCACAAGCCATTTATAAGCCAATGGAAGATCCAAATTGCTCCAACACAGAAATTTTATCACACTCCTGCCAACCACAACTCTAGGCCCACTTCTCAGCAGGCTGCAACTTACTGGGACCTCTTTTCTACACCATTTTCATAAAACCCAGTCAATCAAGGCACTGTCAGGTACATCCATGATCAGCAGCAGGACATCCAAAGGTTCTCTAGTGCAACCTAGTGATGGGAATTTCAAAAATTTCATGGTATTTATCTAGACATTTTTCAAGGATGAAGTTGGAGGCACTGTGGGTTTCAATTTATTCAGGAACCATTAAATGGTGTGGAAGATTATTTTCATGAAAGCTCTGGAGAACCCTCACAGGCAAGGCTTCTCAAAGAGTGGACAAAAGGTCACAATAAGCCAGGCCCATTGAGGTCTACAATGTGAGGTCCATTTGTGTTTTGACTCTCAAATATGGCTGCCAAGTCTTTTGAAGGAAATCATGTGATACCTTGGCTGAGATTCCCAGTGTTCTGTGCAAAGCCACTCTGGGGCTAGATCTCAGTTTCCAAGGGTGACTCTCATACATGGCCTCTTTAATCCCAACACAATACATGGCAATACTTTTCTGAGGTCAGTTTCCTAACTCAGTCTCTAAGGGGAATCACACCAAAGTTCAAGCCCAGGTAGACCCAGTTATGTCTTCCAACGGCCACACAAATATCCACAATTAAATCCAAAACACTCCCACATGTCACTCTTCTTTTCTATATACACACTCATCATAACCTCTGGCTGGAGGTTTCCATGAGGGGTGCGGCCCAAGACAGTGTCCAAAATAACCACCCTTGCCCCTCATTTGCCTAAAATCAGGGTGGCCTGGACATCCTTCCAGTGAACCAGGAGTGATCAAATTGGCCGGCCATTAAGATGGCACTGCTTCTCCAATTTGAGGCCTACTGACTGTGGGGTTTAGAGTCTTTATGTGATTTGAAGTGATGAGAAAAATCAAGCACTTATGGGCTATCCTCTGCAGGGTTTTGAGGAACACATTTGAACCAAATGATCACTATTCTCACTTGATGAAGGTCAGGAACCTTACAGAGGAATGCGAGAGACTTCATCCAAAATGAATGCTCTTTTGTCCATTTTGGTTTTGGATGCACACATAGGATCTTTCTTTAGATCCATCAGGTGCTAAGAATCTAAGCCACAGCCTCACACAGGGCCAAAAAGCTGATTCAGACACATCCCTTTTCAAAGCAATTAAGCAAAGAGCCACTGGTGATGCCCTTTCATTTCTATTTGAAAACTATTTCTTTTGGCTCTACAAAGGTGTGGCCTGAGGCAAAGACGTTCTGGAAATTCAGGGCAACAGAACAATTGGTAAGCAAAAGGCCCAAAGCAGGGTTTCTCCATTAGAATTTTCTGGTCACACTCATATCTCAGTTTTCTGAGATGCTCCCATTCCTTTCAGCTATCCAGTACATGGCCAAGTCTCAGAGCTTGGAGGTGGTACATATTTTGGACACAAAACAATGAGCCTATTCTGGAAATTGGCCAGAATTCAGGAAGATAACAGGAACTTAGCAAGATTGTAGGAGTTGCCCACCCATAAGTCAAGCCACAGTCCATTCATAAATTGGGCAAGATGAATCTTGGGAAGCTTTCTACTAGTCAGGACACATACAATGATTCATTCTCTTTTCTAATGTCTAAAACCACGGACACAGTGGGATACACAAAGATACACTGACCTTGTCAAACGACTTACCAGAAACAGTTCACTCCAAAACAAACAAACCGCCTTTCCTACCTATTCTCTGAACATGAGACAAAACCTCAAACCCACACCCACACACACAAAGGCAGCTCCTTCCCCCAAGTAGGTCTGTGACTATCAGGAGTGTCCTCTGACTGGTGGGCCATACAATGTTCTGATGAAATCGCCTGTCCTGTGTCAGATATGGTCTCATTGGACCAATCTGTGAAGTTGTCACTAGCCAGCTGTGAGCCACTACCTGCTTTCTCAGGAAAGGCCTCTCTTCAGAGCTTTCCTGACATTTGTTCATCCTCACATCAGTAGGTACCAAGAAAGACTGACTCTGTCCTTGTTAAATCCAAACAAGTGAGACCACTGGGACTGGGAATGGGACTGGCTCTGCGTACCTGGCTTCCCGGATGCCAAGTTCAGAGAGTTTCATCACCAAGGAAGTGAGGTGAGATTACTTCCTTCAGGAATTTAATGAGGTCACTGCCTTGGCAACCACTTTGTCCTAACAGTTGCTTCCAATAGTCCTATGAGATGGAGGCAGCCCTTACTTCCTGTGACACTTTCACAAGTTAGAATGGTATATCAACCATAGGCACCCAGAAACAGCTCTCCACACATGCCTGGTATGGTCCATCTTCTCTACATTAAGAAGAGAGAGGCTTAATCAGACAAAACCCTTCATCCTGGAAAGGTTGTTTGCGATGGAAGATGACTTTTGTTCTCTCAGGTCCTTCATAGCTGCCTAATCTTCTCCAGGGATCAAATCTGCTTGGACCTTTGAGGTTCTCAGCAGGAGGCAGATCCCCTACATTCCTGTATTGTAAGAAGAACTCTGTCCCTGCTCTTCTGTAAAGTTAGATTGAGGGAAGAGTGTATGGTTAGGGTTATTAACATGTTCGATTTGGATTACGAATCATTCTGCAGGATGATTAATAGTATTGGGAACCTGCGCTATTTATAAGATTATAGAGGTGAAATATAAGTATGAAAACAGAAATGTTGGTAAGATTTGAAGCCCAGAAGGGCATTAGGCCCTTGATTGGGATACTTAGCTTTTAATTACGTTCTAGACAGATGTCTCAGATAAATTGATAATCAATGGCATAGGACCTTATACCTTGGATGTTTGATTTTAGAAGAGAACATCCACTCAAATGAGATAGTCGGTGGGATTAGAAAGATAGTCGGTAGGTTTATAAAAAAGAGTGAGTATAAAATTTGGACAAAAAGTTCTGTAGCAATAGGGTTTCGGTTATAAAGTGAATGTAAATGTCAGCACATGTGAAGAGTCAGTCACAATGATTAACTGGGGAAAAATGTAGGAAGGAAAATATCAATAGAGACATTACGAAATGAGGCAATTATATAGTGAGTGATAGGATTAGAAATTTTCAACAGGGTTGAGATTGAATGCATAATCTTAGGAAGAAACAAATATGTAGTCACCAATAGGAATGACATTTGAAAGCATTAGGCAAACTGGACATGGATGTTTTTAGTAAGCCATGTTCACTTTCCATTTAGGATTTGGTACAATCATAAGTGTGACCTTTGCATTTTTTGCCCAGAAAATTATTGTGATCAAATATATATGTAGATCATGTGATATGTGTATTTCTTCCACCATTTCTGGGAGCAATATTTGAGGACACATAAATTAGTATTGTGGGTACCAAGTGGTGTACCCTGTGTCTATGAATATAGAGATAATGCATGAATAGACCATAGTGTGAATAAATAATATAACTTTTTTCACTTTAAATAATGGATTGAATTGATATCTTAAAATATATAGGAAATCATATATTGACATACAATTTTTCACTCCAACCAGTTACATATATAATGGTAATCTTAGGGTTATTGTTTATCATAAAGTTTCTGTGAGTTTTGTTTCAAAAGTGTTTATGGAAATCGAAAATAATGTGTTTGGAAAGAAGTCTCATGAAAAGACCAGTCAAGAAATATGGAGGAATCCATGTGTTCTGAAGCAGGAATTGATTGAAAGTGAAACAAATGCCTATAACTTTGCTAAATTGTGGATGAAATATATATCCTGTGATGTGCATTAACTGAGGAAATAGTAATGTACCAGTGTTGAATAAAAATGAAGGTCAAAGTACACATCATGTCCCATAGGAATCTACTTGCATTGATGTTAAACTGGGTCAGTTACTGTAGAAATATTAGGATTGCATGCATTATTCACCGTAGTTAGTTTTATTTTTTTTTTCATTTTTATTTATGGTTGTTCAAAACATTACATAGTTGTTGTTATATCATATTTCACACTTTGATTCAAGTGCATTATGAACTCCCATTTTTACCCCGTGTACAGATTACAGAATCACATCATTTACACATCCATTGATTCACATATTGCCATACTAGTGTCTATTGAATTCTGCTGCCTTTCCTATCCTCTACTATCACCCCTCCCCTCCCCGCCCCTCCCCTCTTCTCTCTCTACCCCCTCTAATGTAATAAATTTGTCCCCCTTGTATTATTTTTCCCTTTCCCCTCACTTTCTCTTGAATGTAATTTTGTATAACCCTGAGGGTCTCCTTCCAATTCCATGCAATTTTCCTTCTCTCTCCCTTTCCTTTCCACCTCTCATCCCGGTTTAATGTTAATCGTCTTGTCATGCTCTTCGTCTCTCCTCTGTTCTTAGTTACTCTCCGTATATCAAAGATGATATTTGGCATTTGTTTTTTAAGGATTGGGTAGCTTCACTTAGCATAATCTGCTCTAATGCCATCCATTTCCCTCCAAATTCAATGATTTTTTTCATTTTTCAATGCAGAGTAATACTCCATTGTGTATAAATTCCACAGTTTTTTATCCATTCTTTTATTGAAGGGCTTGTAAGTTGGTTATCCAGTCTTGCTGTTGTGAATTGTTCTGCTATAAACATCGATGTAGGAGTGTCCCTGTAGCATGCTCTTTTTAGGTCTTTAGTGAATAGACTGAGTAGGGGAATAGCTGGGTCAAATGGTGGTTCCATTCCCAGCTTTCCAAGAAATCTCCATACTGCTTTCCAAATTGGCTGCACCAATTTGCAGACCCACCAGCAATGTACAAGTGTACCTGTTTCCCCACATCCTTGCCAGAACTTGTTGTTGTTTGACTTCATAATGGCTGCCAATCTTACTGGAGTGAGATGGTATCTTAGGGTGGTTTCGATTTGCATTTCTCTGACTGCTGGAGATGGTGAGCATTTTTTCATGAACATGTTGATTGATTGTAAGTCCTCATCTGATAAGTGTCTGTTGAGGTCCTCAGCCCATTTGTTGATTGGGTTATTTGTGGTCTTATTGTCTAATTTTTTGAGTTTTTTGTATACTCTGGATATTAGGGCTCTATCCGAAGTGTGAGGAGTAAAGATTTCTTCCCAGGATGTGGGCTCCCTATTTACCTCTCTTATTGTTTCTTTTGCTGAGAAAAAACTTTTTAGTTTGAGTGAGTCCCATTGGTTGATTCTAGTTATTAACTCTTGTGCTATGGGTGTCCTATTGAGGAATTTGGACCACGACCCCACAGTATGTACATCGTAAGCAAATTTTTCCTCTATCAGACGCTGTGTCTCTGATTTGATATCAAGCTCCTTGATCCATTTTTAGTTAACTTTTGTGCATGGCAGGAGAAAGGGATTCAGTTTCAATTTGTTACATATGGATTTCCAGTTTTCCCAACACCATTTGTTGAAGATGCTATCCTTCCTCCATTGCATGCTTTTAGCCCCTTTATCAAATATAAGATAGTTGTAGTTTTGTGGATTGGTTCCTGTGTCCTCTATTTACTACTATTGGTCCACCCGCCTGTTTTGGTACAAGTACCATGCTATTGTTGTTACAGTTGCTCTGTAGTATAGTTTGAAGTCTGGTATCGCTCTACTGCCTGATTCACACTTCCTGCCTAGCATTGTTTTTGCTATTCTGGGACTTTTATTTTTCCATATGTATCTCATGATTGCTTTCTTTATTTCTACAAGAAATGCCTTTGGGATTTTGATTGGCATTGCATTAAACCTATAGAGAAATTTTGGTAATATCGCCATTTTGATGATGTTAGTTCTGCCTATCTATGAACAGGGTATATTTTTACATCTTCTAAGATCTTCTTATATTTCTCTATTTAGGGTTCTGTAGTTTTCATTGTATAAGATTTTCACCTCTTTTGTTAGGTTGATTCCCATCTTTTTTTTTTTTTTTAGGATATTGTGAATGGAGTGGTTGTTCTCATTTCCATTTCAGAGGATTTGTCGCTGATATAGAGGAATGCCTTTGATTTATGCGTGTTGATTTTATATCCTGCCACTTTGCTGAATTCATTTATTAGCTCTATTAGTTTCTTTGTAGACCCTTTTGGGTCTGCTAGGTATAGAATCATGTCATCTGCAACAGTAATAATTTAAGTTCTTCTTTTCCTATTTTTATGCCTTTAATTTCTTCCGTCTGTTTAATTGCTCTGACCAGTGTTTCGAGAACTGTATTAAACAGAAGTGGTGAGAGAGGGCATCCCATTCTTGTTCCAAGATTTTAGAGGGAATGCCTTCAATTTTTCTAGATTCAGAATGATGCTAGCTTGAGAATTAGCATAGATTGCTTTTACAATATTGAGGTATGATCCTGTTTTTCCTAGTTTTTCTAGAGTTTTGAAGATAAAGGGATGCTGTACTTTGTCGAATGCTTGTTGTGCATCTATCGAGATGATCATATGGTTCTTATTTTTAAGTCTATTGATGTGGTGAATAACATTTATTGATTTTCGTATATTGAACAAGCCTTGCATTCCACGGATGAATCCTACTTGATCATGTTGCACAATTTTTTTAATATGTTTTTGTATCTGATTCACCAGAATTTAATTGGGGATTTTTGCTTTTAGGTTCATTAGAGATATTGGTCTGTAGTTTTCTTTCTTTGAAGTGTTTATGTCTGGTGTAGAAATCAGGGTGATATTGGCCTGGTAGAATGGATTTGGAAGATCTCCCGCTTTTTCAATTTCCTGAAATAGCTTGAAAAGTATTGGTATTAGTTCATATTTAAAGGGTTTGTAAAACTCTGCTGTATACCCATACTGTCCTGGTCTTTTCTTAGTTGGTAATCTTTGGAGGGTTTCTTCTATTTCCTCAATTGATATTGGTCTGTTTAGGTTGTATATATCCTCCTGCCTCAATATGGACAGATCATATGACTTAAGAAATTTTTTGATGCCTTCACTATCTTCTATTATATTGGAATATAACGAATCAAATTAATTTCTGATTATCTTCTGTATTTCAGAAATATCTGCTGTGATTCCCAGGGGGTGACAAATAACTTGTGTATATTGATACAGCAGGAGTGGAAGCCGTTTATTGTAGCATCTGAGCGATATTTATACATTTTACATAGCTTATCTAATTAGCATAAAATAGATACAGCAGTCAACCAATAAGGAATCTCCACACTTAATGGCTTGCTTTTGTTACTTCACAAACCACTTCCTATGGCATTTGGCCAGGCGCCATCCAGACTTGTTTACAGACCCTAACATTTCTCTGGGAAAATACCAGGTGCCATCCTGACTTGTTTATAGACCTTAACATGTGATATTGCCTTTTTCATCCCGTATGCTAGTAATTTGAGTTTTCTCTCTTCTTCTCTTCATTAGCATGACTAAGGGTCTGTCGATTTTATTTATTTTTTCAAAGAACCAACTTTTAGTTTTCTCAATTTTTTCAATTGTTTCTTTTGTTCGATTTCATTAATTTCAGCTTTGATTTTAATTAAATCTTACCTTCTACTTATTTTGTTGTTGTTTTCCTCATCTTTTTCTAGGACTCTGAGATGAAGTATGAGATCATTTATTTGTTTTTTTTTCTTTTTTAAGGAATGAAATCCAAGCAATGAAATTTTCTCTTAGAACGGATTTCAATGTGTCCCATAGATTCTGATATGTTGTGCCTGTGTTTTCATTTATCTCTCAGATTTTTTAAATTTCTTCCTTGATGTCTTCTATAACCCATTGATCATTCAGTAACCTATTGTTCATTCTCCAAGTGATGCATGATTTTTCCTTCCTTCTTTTATCATTGATTTTTAGTTTCATTCCATAATGATCAGATAAGATGTATGGTGTTATCTCTACTCCTTTATATTGTCTAAGAATTGCCCTGCGACATAATATATGATCTATTTTTGAGAAGGATCCATTTGCTGCTGAGGAAAAATGTAACTGCTTGATGTTGTGGAGTATATTCTATATATGTCAATTAAGTCTAGGTTATTAATTGTGTTATTGATTTCTATAGATTTCTATTTCAACTTTTGTTTGGAAGACCTGTCCAGTGGTGAGAGAGCTGTGTTGAAGTCTCTCATGATTATTGTATGGTGGTCTATTAGACTCTTGATCTTGAGAAAATTTTGTTTGATGGACATAGCTGCACCATTGTTTGGGGCATATATATTTATAATGGTTATGTCTTGTTGGTGTATGGTTCTCTTGAGCAGTATGTAGTGTCCCTCTTTATCCCTTTTGTTAACTTTGGCTTGAAATCTATTTTATTTGATATGAGTATGGACACTCCTGCTTGTTTTCGAAGTCCATATAGTGATATGATTTTTCCCAATCTTTCACCTACAGTCTATGTATGTCTTCTCCTATCAAATGCGTCTCCTGTAGGCAGCATAGTATTGGGTCTTGTTTTGTGATCCATTCTACTAGCCTGTGTCTCTTAATTGGTGAGTTTAAGCCATTAACATTTACGGTTATTATTGAGATAATGGTTGTTCTTCCAGCCCTATTTGTTTATTTATGTTATTAAACATGGATTGTTTTCTTCTTTGATTATTTCCCCCGCCCTTACTGTACTACCTCCCACTGTTGGTTTTTATTGTTATTTTCCATTTCCTCTTCCTGTAATATTTTGCCAATGATGTTTTGAAGAGATGGTTTTCTAGCTACAAATTATTTTAACTTTTTTTATCATGGAAGGTTATAACTTTATCTTCCATCCTGAAGCTTAATTTCGCTGGATACACAATTCTTGGTTGGAATCCATTTTCTTTCAGTGTTTGAAAAATGTTATTCCAGGATCTTCTAGCTTTCAGAATCTGTGTTGAAATATCAGCTGTTATCCTGATTGGTTTACCCCTAAATGTAATCTGCTTTTTTTCTCTTGTAGCATTTAAAATTCTCTCCTTATTGTGTACGTTGGGCATCTTCATTATAATGTGTCTAGGTGTGGATCTCTTATGATTTTGCACATTCGGCATCCTGTAGGCTTCTAGAACTTGGGAGTCAGTCTGATTCTTCAAGTCTGGGAAGTTTTCTCGTATTATTTCATTGAATACATTGCTCATTGCTTTGGTTTGGACCTCTATACCTTCCTGTATTCCAATGACTCTTAAGTTTGGTCTCTTTATGTTATGCCATATTTTTTGGATATTCTGTTCATGGTTTCTTAACAGTCTTGCTGAGCTGTCTATGTTCTTTTCAAGTTGGAATACTTTGTGTTCATTGTCTGATGTTCTATCTTCTAAGTGTTCTACTCTGCTGGTAGTATTCTCAATTGAGTTTTTAAGTTGGTTTATTGTTTTCTGCATTTCTAGGATTTATGTTTGTTATTTTTTACAACCTCTGTCTCCCTGTAGAGCTGATCTTTTGCTTCTTGGATTTGTTTATGTAATTCATTGTCGAAGTGATCTTTCATTGTCTGATTTTGCTGTCTAATGTCTTCCTTGAGACTCCAGATCATCTGAACCATGTATATCCTGAGTTCTTTATCTGACATTCCATCTGCTGCAGCTATTACCTCTTCTAAATTTGTGTTGACCTGCATTGCTTGTGGTCCTTTTTTCCTTGTCTTATCATACTGCTCGCTTTTCTTTCTGCTTGGTGAAACTGTTCTGATTTTGAAATTTTCCTCCTATATATTTATATTGCTCTTGTATAGTTGGAAAGTCTCCCTTGCATGGGCGCGGGGGTGCTGTGCTGCTCCTCCAATTAAGGTGATCTAACTACCTTGCTGACGGGCCACTGGGCTTGTTTTCCTGATCGGTTGCAGGTCTGCCTACCATGCTGGCGCGGGAGGCGGCTCTGCTCTGCCCCTCCTCCAATTGGTGTGACGTGTCTACCAGGCCCGTGTACCCCTGGGGTGTTCTGCCCATCGGTCGCAGGTCTGCCTACCTTGTAGGTGATGGCGGCGGCTCTACTCTGCCCCTACTCCAATTGGGGTGAGGTGACTACCATGCACGTGTGTTGCTGGGCCTGTTCCGCCAGTCTGTCGCAGGTCTGCCTACTTTGCGGGCACGGGCAACGGATCTGCTCTGCTCCTATTCCAAATGGGGTGAAGTGTCTGCCGCGCCGGCAGGGCGATGGGCCTCTTCTGCCAGTCGGGTGCAGGTGTGCCTACCTTGAGGGCGCGGGTGATGGCTCTGCTCTGCCCCTACTCCAATTGGGGGGTCGTGACTACCATGCCGGCAGGTTGCTGGGCCTGTTCTGGGTGCGGGCGAAGGCTCTGCTCTGCCCCTACTATTATTGGGGTGACCTGACTACCATGCCGGTGGGCCACTGGGATTGTACTAGGTGCGGGAGAAGGCTCTGCTCTGCAACTACTCCAATTCGGGTGATGTGACTACCATGCCTGCGGGTCGCTGGGCCTGTTCTGGGCAAGGGTGGCGGCTCTGCTCTGCCTCTATTCCAATTGGGGTGACGTGACTACCATGCAGGTGTGTCGCTGGGCCTGTTCCGGGCGTGGGTGGTGGCTCTGCTCTGCCCCTCTGGCTTGATGACAAAGTGAGAGAGACCCGGGTGTTTGTGACCCACTTTCTTTACCAGGAGACCAACTGTTTCTGTCACAGCTGGTATCAATGAAGTTATTTCCTCTGCTGCTTTCTGATGACATCAGATCTCTGCCACGTTGGTATCCCATGCAAAAGGCAGCATTTCGTTCCCTTTGCTGGGTGACTAATGCAATGGGTGACTGGCACTCACAAGCCCCGTCTCAATCCTGTTGCCACTGCCTATGAAGGCTCGGTTGATATTTACCTCCACAGTATTCAGCAAGACCCGGACCGAGAATCAGTTTCCGCGGGTTCTTTAGCCCTGGGCCAGATCAGTTCCGGGAGGCGGAAATCGGCCGCTCTGGGCTCGGTGTATGTTCTAATAGAAGCAGGCTCCAAGACGCAGTTTCTGCGGGTTCTTTAGCACTGAGCCTGAGTAATTTGTATGCAAGACAAAGGTGAATGGCATCCTAAAATTACCTGTTCTATAGCTGAATAAGCTGCGATCAGTCGAAAACAGGGATGGTGACATCACCTCTCCAAGATGGTGGTCGCTGGGTTCCTCTGTGGTCTGACCGGTGTGGAGAAACGAATTGGACTGCATGATTCCCCATCTCAAACCCAGAATTTAGCACTGAGCACAGTGATTGCATACCTGGCAGGAGCCCACAGTATCTGCACCGCTGTATATTTGCGTTGCTATCTCGTCGTTTCCCAGCACACGCCACAGACTCTAGCCGCAGAGCGATTTCCTGAATAAGCCGCATGACCTCCTGTGAGGACAAATCACTCGCGTTTGAGCCCCCGTAGCTGATCCTCGTGAGATGAGGATCATTCTCCAAAACTAGGTTTTGGAGAACCACAATTTTGCTGGAAATTCCTAACAAGATAGGTTTTAGCCATTCTAACTAGTCATTCTCCCGCACAGTGACGCGGTACATGGGGGTGATGCACTCCCTTGGCAGCCATCATATGATCCCCTGAAGTTAGTTTTCAGTACTAGGAAACAAATAAGTATATCAGGTGGATGAATATTTCTGAGAATAATCTTTTGAAAAGTTGATTATAAATCCACATACATGAATATGAATGAATTTAGGGAGTGTAAAATAAGAAAAATATACTTCATATTTTGAAAAATCTGGAGAGTGAAAATATATATATATATATATATATATATATATATATATATATATATATATATATACATACACACAGAGACATTAAAAAGTAGCATTATGTATGCCAATCGAAATTCACCATGAAATATATATCATCCACAGATCCAAAAATATTCATTTTAATGAACATGAATTTATGTCGTTCAAGTAAGAAGCTCACCCGTATGTTGAATTTTCAGTTCCAACAGAATTTAGTAGGAGTGATCTCTTCTCACAATTTGTATCTGCCAAGCCAGCCACCTCACAAAATGTACGAGTGATACCAGGTAGAATTCGATTTGTGCATATAAAAATACATGTGATGAATAGGCTACAGAGAAAGGGAGACAGTTATTCACATATTTGTTAAATTTTAAAACACATGGAGAACTATTTCAATTAAAATTCGCTAGATTTATAACACCTACCATTTATCATACGAAAGGCAAGTCCAACTATACACCATGCCTCCTGTGAACCTCTTGTATTTCTATTCTGTTTGGGTTATTTTTCTCCATAATATTAGGATTAGAAGTCAAAGTCTGTTAGGGTATGTGTTACTGTCAGGGATTCAGTATTTCAAATAGAAAATTTGAAAATGTATCCAATGTGTATGCAAATATGTGCTACACAAAAAACTTCCCACTCTCATTCAGAACAATGCCTTGACATTACCTTCGCCCCACATAAGACACAATTAGAGGAGAGGAGTTAGAAAATCTGTGAATACATATGTGGAATGGAAAATGCTCAGGAGTTCACAAATTTGGAGGTGGTAGAGGAGTTTCCAAAAGTAAGGGGCAAGGTAAACACTCCACAAACATGAAGTTCTGCCAGCCTGACATCTGGAGAAACTGCCTCTGAGGTTGGGCAATGAAATATATGCTGTTGTCAGGAGCATTAGCTTCATTTGGAGTGAGACCATCAAAGCTGGTACTTCATCTATGTGACATGGATGACATTGTTTCTTATTTTCCAATGAATATGAGGCAGCAGTGCTGAATTTTCTATTTGTATGTAACTTGTGGCCACTGGTATCTAAGTGTCTCCCCGTGTGGACTGTAAATCCATATGGTCATCCTCCACTATCCGTGGTGTTTCTTGCTGCTGCACTGGGAATTTGGAATTTGCTTCATGAAATACAAGGAGTTCGACAGAGACACAGTGCTGAAGTGAGTTCTGTCAATTGTGGTGGGTCGGGTTCTGCGGGAGAATGCACCAACCAGGCTTCTATCCCACATTGCTTTCCCCATTGACCATAGCAACCTGATTCTGAACATTGCCCTGAAACCTCTCCATATAACAATATGCTTTTACATATAAGAGTCTACTGGCTGCAAAATGTCAGTCACAATCCATTTGCAAGCCAATGGCAGATCCACATGGCCAAACACAGATGTTTTATCACACACCTGCCAACCACTGCTCTAGGACAACTACTCAGCAGGATCCAACTTACTGGCATCTCTGTTCTACACCATTTTCATGAAACCAAGTCAATCAAGGCACTGCCTTACATACTCATGATCAGCAACAGGACATCCAAATGTTCTCCAGTGCCACCCGGTCATGGAAATTTCAAAAATTTTTATGGTATTTATCTAGCCAATTTTCAAGGAAGAAGTTGGAGGCACTGTGGGTTTCAATTTATTCAGGAACCATTAAATGGTGCGTAAGCTCATTTCAATGAAAACTCTGGAGAATTCTCACAGGCAAGGCTTCCCAAAGAGTGGCCAAAATGTCAGATTAAGCCAGGCCCATTGAGGTTTACAATGTGAGGTCCATGTGTGTTTTGACTCTCAAAAATGGCTGCCAAGTCTTTAAGAATAAAATCATGTGATATCCTGGCTGAGATTCCCTGTGATCTGTGGAAAGTCAACTTGGGCCTAGATGTCACTTTCCAAGGGCAACTCTCATGCATGGCCATCTAAAATCCCAACACAATTCATGGCAATACTTCTCTGAGATCAGTACCAGAACTCAGTCTCTAAGGGGAATCACACCAGAGTGCAAGCCCAGGTGGACCCAGTCATCTCTTCCAACCACCATTCAAATGTCCACAATTAAAACCAAAACACTCCCACATGGCCCAAAACTTCTTCCATATAGACACTTATCATAACCTGTGGCTGGAGGTTTCCATGAGGGGAGAAGCCCACGTCAGTGTCCAAAATAAGCTTCCTGCCCCTCATTTGCCTAAAGTCAGGGTGGTGTGGACACCCTTCCTGTAAACCAGGAGTGATCAAATTGGCCTTCCTTTAATACTGCTTGGCTTCTCCAACTTGAGGCCTACTGACTTGGAGGTTTATATTCTTTAAGTGAATTGGAGTCATGAGAAAAAACAAGCACCTATGGGCTAGGCTCTACTGGGTTTTGAAGAACTCATTTGACCCAAAGGATCGCTGTTCTTACTTGATTGATGTCAGGAACCTACCAGAGGAAGGCAAGAGAGTTAATCAACAATATCTGATCTTTTTGCCATTTTGGTTTTGGATGCATGCATGGGATCTATCTTTAGATCCATCAGGTGCCTAAAATCTAAGCCACAGCCTCACACAGGGCCAAGAGACTGATTCAGACATATTCCTTTTCAAAGCAATTAAGCATGGATCCACAGGTGATGCCCATTCATTTGCATTTGAAAACTGTTTTCTTCAAGCTTCACAAAGTGGTGGCTTGAGGCAAAGATCTTCCTGACATTCAGGGCAACAGAACAATAGGTAAGCAAAAGGACCAAAGCAGGGTTTCTCCACTGAGACTTTCCTGGTCAACTGATATCTGAGATTTCTGAGATGCTAGCCATTCCCTTCAACTATCTAGTACATGGCCATGACACAGATATTGGAGGTGTTACATATCTTGGACACAAAACCATGATACTATTCTGGAGAGTTGCCAGAATTGAAGGAGAAAACAGGAAATTATGAAGCTAGTAGGTGTTGCCCATCCATAAGGCAAGCCTGAGTCCACTCATATATTGGGCACAATGAATGCTGGCAAGCTTTCTAGTAGACAGGAAACATCCATT
The DNA here is from genome assembly GCF_048772815.1 of Callospermophilus lateralis. Taxonomy (NCBI): domain Eukaryota; kingdom Metazoa; phylum Chordata; class Mammalia; order Rodentia; family Sciuridae; genus Callospermophilus; species Callospermophilus lateralis. The sequence continues at coordinate 11,889,628 of NC_135316.1, read as the reverse complement.
GATGCATTCTCTCTTCTCTTGTCTACAATCATGAACACAGTGGGATACACAGACACTCGCCTTGTCAAAGGACTTACTAGAAATAGTCCACTCCAAGCCAAACAAACCGCCTTTCCTACCTATTCTGAGAACATGAGACAAAACCACAAAACCACACCCACACACACCCACAAAGGCACCTCCTTCCCCCAAGTAGGTCTGTGACTCTCCGGAGTGTCCTCTGACTTGTGGGCCATACTATGTTTCCCCGAAATGACCTCTCCTGTCTCAGTTCTGGTCTGCTTGGCCAACTCTGTGAAGTTGTCAAGAGCCAGTGGTGAGACACTACCTGCTTTCTGAGGAAAAGCCCCTCTTCAAAGGTTTCCTGGCATTTGGCCATCCTCACATCTGTAGGTTCCAAGAAAGACTGACTCTGTCCTTGGTAAATCCAAACATGTGAGACCACTGGGACTGGGACAGGGACTGTCTCTGGTTGCCTGGCTTCCTGGATCCCAAGTTCAGAGAGTTTCGTCATCAAGGGAGTGAGGTGAGGTCACTTCCTTCAGGATCTGAATTATGTCACTGCCTTGGCAACCACTTTGCCCTAACAGTTGCTTCCAAAAGTCCCATGAGGTGGAGGCTGCCCCGGTTTTCCTGTAACACTTTCACAAGTTAGAATGTTATATCAATCATAAGCACCCCGGAACAGCTCTTCACACAGAACTGGTTTGGTCCATCTTGTATACATTAAGAAGAGAGAGAATGATTCAGACACAACCCTTCAACCCGACCAGGATGATTGCCATGGAATATGACTTCTGCTTTCTGAGGTCTTTCATAGCTGCCTTCATCTTCACCAGGCATCATTTCTGCATGAACATTTGAGGTTCTCAGAAGGTGAAGATACCCTACATTCCTGTATTTTAATACGAACTCTGTCCCTGCTCTTCGGTAAAGTTAGTGTATGGTTAGGGTTAATTATATGTTCCATTTGGGTTAGGAATCATTCTGCAGGATGAATAAAGGGATTGGGTACCTGCGATATTTATAAGAATATATAAGTGAAATATATGTATGAAAACGGAAATCTAAGAAAGATTTGAAGCCCAGAAGGGCATTGGGCCCTTGATTGGGATACATAGTGTTGAATTACATTCTGTACAATTGTCTCAGTTAAATCGATATACAATGGCATAGGACTTGGAACTTGGATGATTGAATGTAGAAGAGAACATCCAGTCAAAAAGGGATAGTCGGTAGGATTAGAAAGATAGTCAGTAGGTTTAGGAAGAAGAGTTAGAATATGATTTGGAATAAAAAGCTTCTTTAGCAATAGGGTTTCGTTTAGAGAGTGAATGTAAATGTCAGTACATGTGAAGAGTCATTCAAAATGATGAACTGGGGAAATTATGTAGAAAAGCAGGTATCAATAGAGACATAACGAAATCAGGCAAAGTATAAATGAGTGATAGAATTAGACATTTTCAACAGGGTTGAGTTTGAATATATAATCATAGGAAAAAACAAATATTTTGTCACCAATGGGATTGACATATGAGAGCATTTGGCAACCTGGACACGGATGTTATTAGTTATCCATGTTCACTTTCCTTTTAGGCTTTGGTACAATCATAAGTGTGAACTTTACACTTTTTTGTTCAGAATATTACTGTTTTAAAATGTATATGTAGATCAGGTAACATGAGTATTTCTTTCACCATGTCTGGGAGCAATATTTTGAAGACATATACATTAGTATTAGGGGTACAAAGAGGTGTACCCTATGTCTATGAATATAGAGTTAATGCATGAATAGATGATAATATGAATAAATAATGTACCTGGTTCCACTTTAAATAATGGATTGAATTGAAATCTGAAAATATATAAGAAATCTTATATTGATATATAATCATTCATTCCAAGCCAGTTGTATATCTAATGGTAATATTAGGATTATAGTTTATCATGAAGGGTGTTTAAGTTTTGCTTTATAAGTGATGATGTTAAACGAAAATAATGTGTTTGGAAAGAAGTCTCATGAAAAGACCAGTCAAGAAAAATAGAAGAATCATGTGTTCTGAATCAGGAAGTGATTGATCGTGAAACAAATGCCTATAAATTTTCTAACTTGTGAATGAAATATATATCCTATGATGTGCATAAACTGACGACATCGTAACATATAAGTGTTGAATAAAAATGAAAGTCAAAATACACATCATGTCCCCTAAGAATATACTTGCATTGATGTAAAACTTGCTCAGTAACTGTGGAAATATTAGGGTTTGTTTGCACCTTTCACTGAATTTAGTTTTCAGTACTAGAAAACAAATATGTATTTCAGGTGGATGATCATTTCTGAGAATAATCTTGTGGAAAGGTGATTATAAATACACATATATGAATATGAATGAATTTAGGGAGTGTATAATAAGACACATATATTTCATATTTTAAAAAATCTGGAGAGTGTATATATATATATATATATATACACTCTCATACATACACACTCACATGCACAGATATAAAAAAGTAGCAATACAGGAGATCCATCATGAAGGCAGACATGGAAAAATCAAGTCTCTGACCTCTTCTGCTGCGCGGGCATAGGGAGTCGTAAACTGTCTAAATGCTGTTTGCTCAGAATCACTAGGCAATGTTGACCTGATGTGGATCTGGGGCGAACAGTCTGGGCCCCTCAGAACACACACCGAGCCTGGATCGGCTGCCTTCAACCTCCGGTTTGCCTGGTTCTCGTGACTCAGCACTAAGATCCTGCTGAAAAAACTCTTCGGCCCTTCTGAACTTTCAGAGGTAAGAGCCAACCAAGCCTTCAAAGGCAGTGGCCACAGGATTGAAACGGCGCTTGGGAGAGACAGTCAGGACCCACACGTTGCGTTGGTTACCTTGCAAAAGGAACAAACGGTCACCATTTGCATGGGATACCACCATAGCATAGAAATGACGTCACGGGCAGAGAAGATAACTTCATTGAAACCAGCGTGACAGGTGTGTAATCCCCTAGCCATCTCTCTCAACACAGCGGGGAAACCTTAAGGGCCCCTCCCAGCTCTGCCGTAAGGGCCTCTCCCAGCTCTCACGTGAGAGCAATAGCCAGACCTAGGGAATCAGGATTGGCTAGGGTCTAGCGGCGTGGAATTCCCGGCTCCTGACCCGACAAGTGCTGACAATTGAGGTCTCTTACACCACGTACCGGGGGCATGGCTCCCAGAGGGCAAGAAAATTCGCTGGGGGTCCTCAGCCCCAAGCTCTACAAACTTAGGGTCTGAGGGAGGCAAACAGGGAGAGTGTGCCCAGGCGTTCATGAAAACAGGGCTGCCAGGAGTACAGTTCTGGCTTGTAACCACTATTGTGGTGAGCGTCACAGGTGAGCAGGGCATGGCTTGAGGAAGCACAAGAGAAGGCCCTAGGCACTCAGGATTGGAGATCCTCCAAGTCTGGGAGGAAGAGCTGCTGCACAGTGATTGGTTCCCACTTATTCAGAGGAGAAGCTTGGCCCAGTGCACACAGCTCCACCTAATGAAAGAGAAGTTAATTGAACTCTATGACTGCATGTATTATTATTATTTTTTTTATTTATATTTTTTCTATTTCTTTCATTTTCATTTTTGTTGTTGTTGTTCTTTAACTTTTTTTAATGTTTTTTTTTATTTTATCATTATTATAATTAATATTATTTTAAATTTTAATTTTCATTTTTTAATTATAATTATTATTTAATTTTTTTTCTTTCTTTATTTCCTATTTTTTCTTGTGTCTTTTCATTTCTTTTCAATTTTCTTATTCCCCCTTCCTTGAATTCTACCTGCCTACTCTCATTCTCTTTAGTGACTTCTTCCCTTCCCTTCTAATATCTTTCCTCCCAAGCATCAAATAAATTTACAAGAGTAAGCACTAACTCAGCAGTCAAACAAAACAAGAAGTAACATGAGCAGCATAAAAAAGCAAGGAAGAAAAGGAGTACAAACAATGATGGACAGCCTAAATATTCAGAAGGACCTAGAGTCATCAGAAAAAAATGGTCATATAAAGAACTCAAGGAATACCTTAGACAGATGGAATGGAACCTTAAAGAGGATACGAGACATCAAAACAAAACAGTGAAAGAACACATTGAAAATGAATTACATAAACAGATATAAAAAAAATTAAGCATCTTTATTAGGAGATAGAGATTATAAAAAAAAATCAAACAATAATTCTAGAAATGAAGGAAATGATAAACCAAATTAAAAACTCAATTGAGAGTATCACTAACAGAGTGGAGCAAGTAGAAGACAGAATGTCAGAAAATGAAGACAAAAGATATCATCTTGAAAAAAGTCTAGCCAACAAAGAAATGTTGGTAAAAAGTCATGAGAAAAACATCCAAGAGATATGGGATAACATAAAAAAAAAAATTATGAGTCATCGGGATAGAGGAAGGTACAGAGATTCAAACCAAGGGAATGAGTAACCTGCTGAATGAAATAATTACAGAAAACTTTCCAGAAATAAAAATGGAAACAGATAAAAAAAAATGTAGATGATTACAGGACACTGAGCACACAAAATCACAGTAGACCAATGCCAAGACACATTGTTATGAAGATATCCAATATACAGAACAAAGAGAAAATATTAAAAGCTACAAGAGAAAGGAGGCAGATTAAAATCAGGGGTAAACCAAAAATGTTAACAACGGATTTTTCATCACAGACGCTGAAAGTGAAAAGATCCTGGAACAACGTATTTCAAACAATTAAAAACAATGGATGCCAACCAAGAAATCTGTATTCAGCAAAATTAAGCTTCAGGTAAGACAAAGAAATAAAAATATTTCGTGATAAAAAAAAAAAGCTAAAAGAATTTGCAGCCAGAAAACCAGCATTGCAAAGCATCTTAAGGAAAACACTACACGAGGAAAAAATGAATATCAACAACGAAAACCATCAGTGGGAAGTGCCTCAGTAATGACAGAGGGCGGGGGAAAAGCTAATCATGGATAAACAAACTAAATTAAAAAAAAGATAAATAATCAAAGACGGGTGGCAATAAAAATCATATATCAATAGTAACTCTAAACGTTAATGGCTTAAACTCTCCAATAAAGTGACATAGACTTGTAACGTGGATTAAAAAAAACAAATCCAACGATATGTTGCTTCCAGGAGACACATCTGAATGGAAAAGACATACACAGGCTGAAGGTGAAAGGTTGGGAAAATTTATACCATGCACACGGTCCTTGTAAGCAAGCAGGGGTGGCCATCCTCATATGGAATAAAATCGACTTCAAGACTAATTTAATCAATAGGGATAAGGAAGGACATTATATACTGTTAAAAGGAACCATTCACCAACAAGACATAACAATTATCAATATTTACGCAGCAAACAATGGTGCTGCAACATTTATAAAACAAATGCTCCTCAAGTTCAGGAATCAAATAGACCACAACACAATAATTATGGGAGACTTCAACTCACCTCTCTCACCATTGGACAGATCCTCCAAACAAAAGTTGAATAAAGAAAATATAGAATTCAATATCACAATCAATACCCTAGACTTAACTGACATATATAGAATACATCAACCATCATCATGTGGATATACTTTTTTCTCACCAGCACATGGATCCTTCTCAAAAATAGACCATATATTATGCCATAGGGCAACACTCAGTAAATATAAAGGGGTGGAGATAATACCATGAATTTTTTTTCTGATCACAATGGAATGAAACTGGAAACCAATGGTAAAAGAAGGAAGGAAAAATCCTACATCACATGGAAAATGAACAATATGTTACTGAATGATCAATGGGTTACAGAAGACATAAAGGAGGAAATCAAAAAATTCTTAGAGATAAATGAAAATACAGACACAACATATCAGATTCAATGGGACACAATGAAACAAGATTCAAGAGGCAAATTCATCGCCTGGAGGTCATTCCTCAAAAAAAGAAAAAAACAAAAACAACAAATAAATGAGCTCTCACTTCATCTCAAAGCCCTAGAAAAGGAAGAGCAAAACAACAGCAAATGTAGCAGAAGGCAAGAAATAATTAAAATCAGAGCGTAAATCACGAAATTGAAACAAAAGAAACTATTAAAAAAATAACAAAACTAAAAGTTGGTTCTTCAAAAAAATAAATAAGATGTACAGACCCTTAGCCATGCTAACGAGGAGAAGAAGAGAGAGAACTCAAATTACTAACATATGGAATGAAAAAGGCAATATCACAACAGATGCTACATAAATACAGAAGACAATTAGAAATTATTTTGAAAACCTATATTCCAATAAAATAGAAAACAATGAAGACATCGATACATTTGTTAAGTCATATGATTTGCCTAGACTGAGTCAGGAGGATACACACAATTTAAACAGACCAATATCAATCGATGAAATAGAAGAAGCAATCAAACGACTACCAACCAAGAAAAGCCCAGGACCGGATGGGTATACAGCGGAGTTTTACAAAACCTTTAAAGAAGAATTAATACCAATACTTTTCAAGTTATTCAGGAAATAGAAAAACAGGGAGCTCTGCCAAATTCATTCTATGAGGCCAACATCACCCTGATTCTGAAACCAGACAAAGACACCTCAATGAAAGAAAACTACAGACCAATATCTCTGATGAACCTAGATGCAAAAATTTTCATTAAAATTCTGGTGATTTGGATACAAAGGCACATCAAAAAAATTGTGCACCATGATCAACTAGGATTCATCCCTGGGATGCAAGGAGGGTTCAATATATGGAAATCAATAAATGTTATTCACAACATCAATAGACTTAAAAATAAGAACCATAAGATCATCTTGATAGATGCAGAAAAACCATTAGACAAAGTAGAGCATTCCTTTATGTTCAAAACATTAGAAAAACTAGGGATAACAGGAACATACCTCGACATTGTAAAAGCTATCTACGTTAAGCCTCAGGCTAGCATCATTCTGAATGGAGAAAAATTGAATGCATTCCCTCTAAAATCTGGAACAAGACAGGGATGTCCTCTATCACCACTTCTATTCAATATAGTTCTCAAAAAACTGGCCAGAGCAATTAGACAGATGAAAGACATTAAAGGCATAAAAATAGAAAAAAAAGAACTTAAATTATCACTATTTGAAGATGACATGATTCTATACATAGAAGACCCAAAAGGGTCTACAGAAAAAACTACTAGAAATAATAAATGAATTCAGCAATGTGGCAGGAAATGAAATCAACATGCATAAATCAAAGGCATTTCTGTATATCAGCGACAAAACTTCTGAAAAGAAAATGAGGAAAAATACTGCATTCACAATATCCTCATAAAAATTTAAATACTTGGGAATCAACCTAACAAAAGAGGTGAAAGATTTATACAATGCAAACTACTGAACCCTAAAAAGAGAAGTAGAATAAGATCTTAGAAGATGGAAAAATATACCCTGTTCATAGATAGGCAGAACTAACATCATCAAAATGGCGATATTACCAAAAGTTCTCTATAGGTTTAATGAAATGCCAATCTAAATCCCAAAGAAATTTTTTTCTAGAAATAGATAAACAAATCATGACATTCATATGGAAAAATAAACGACCCAGATTAGCAAAAGCAATTCTAAGCAGGAAGTGTGAATCAGGCGGTATAACGATACCAGATTTCAAACTATATTACAGAGCAATAATAACAAAAACAGCATGGTACTGGTACCAAAACAGGCGGGTGGACCAATGGTACAGAATGGAGGACACAGAGACTAATCCAAAAAGCTACAACTATCTTATATTTGATAAAGGAGCTAAAAGCATGCAATGAAGGAAGGATAGCATCTTCAACCAATCTTGTTGGGAAAACTGGAAATCCATATGCAACAAAATGAAACTGAATCCCTTTCTCTCGCCACGCACAAAAGTTAACTCAAAGTGGATCAAGGAGCTAGATTCAAATCAGAGACTCTGCATCTGATAGAAGAAAAAGTTGCTTCCGATCTACATATTGTATGGTCAGGCTCCAAATTCCTAATAGGACACCCATAGCACAAGAGTTAATAACAAGAATCAACAAATGGGAGTTACTTAAACTGACAATATTTTTTCTCAGAAAGAGAAACAATAAGAGAGGTAAATATGGAGCCTAGATCATGGGAACAAATTTTTACTCCTCACCCTTCAGATGGAGCCCTAATATCCAGAGTATACAAAGTATACAAAGAACTCAAATAATTAGACAATAAAATAACAAATAACCCAATGGGCCAAGGACCTGAACAGACACTTCTCAGAGGAGGACATAGAATCAATCAACAAGTACATGAAAAAATGCTCTCCATTTCTTGCAGTCAGAGAAATGCAAATCAAAACCACCCTAAAATACCATCTCAATCCAGTGAGATTGGCAGCCATTATGAAGTCAAACAACAACAAGTGCAGGCGAGGATGTGGGGAAAAGGGTACTCTTGTACATTGCTGATGGGACTGAAACTGGTGCAGCCAATTTGGAAAGCAGTATGGAGATTCCTGGGAAAGCCGGGAATGGAAGCACCATTTGACCCAGCTATTGCCCTTCTCGGACTATTCCCTGAAGACCTTAAAAGAGCGTACTACAGGGATACAGCCACATAGATGTTCATAGCAGCACAATTCACAATTGCTACACTGTGGAATCAACCCAGATTCCCTTCAATAGATGAATGGATAAAAAAAAATGTTTTTTTATATACTATGGAGGATTACGCACCACTAAAAAATGACAAAATCATGGAATTTGCAAGGAAATGCATGGCACTAGAGCAGATGATGCTTAGTGAAGCTAGCCAATCCCCAAAAAACAAATACCAAATGACTTCTTTGATATAATGAGAGCAACTAAGAACAGAGCAGAGAGGAAGAGCATGAAGAAAAGATTAACATTAAGCAGAGACATGAGGTGGGAGGGAAAGGGAGAGAAAAGAGAAATTGCATGGTAATGGAGGGAGACCCTTATTGTTACAAAAAATTACATATAAGAGGTTGTGAGTGTAATGGGAAAATAAACAATAAGAGAAACGAATTACAGTAGGTAGGGTAGAGAGAGAAGATGGGAAGAGAGGGGAGGGGGGATAGTAGATCATAGGAAAGGTAGCAGAATACAACAGTAACTAATAAGACATTATGTAAAAATATGGATGTGTAACTGATGTGATTCTGCTTTCTGTATTTGGAGTAAAAATGGAAGTTCATAACCCACTTGAATCTAATGTATGAAATATGATATGTCAAGAGCTTTGTAATGTTTTGAGCAACCAATAAAAGAAAAAAAAGTAGCAATATATATGCCAATCGAAATTCATCATGAAATATATATAATCCAAAGATTGAAAAATATTCATTTTACTGAACATGGATTTATGTATAATGTTATTCAACTAGGAAGCTCACCCGTAGGTTGAATTTTCAGTTCCAACAGCGTTTAGGAGGAGTCATCTCTTCTCACAATTTGCATCTGCCAATTCAGCCACCTCACATGTGTGTACAAGTGATATCAGGTAGGATTCTATATGTGCATATAAAAATACATGTGCTGAATAGGCTACAGAGAAAGGGAGACAGGGATTCACATATTTGTTAATTTTAAAAACATATGTAGAACTATTTCAACAAAAAATTGACTAGATTTAAAACTCCTACATTTTATGATGCAAAAGGCAATTCCAACTATACACCATGCCTCCTCTGAACTGCTTGTATTTCTATTCTTTTTGGGTTATTTTTCACTTTCATTTTAGGATTATTAGTCAGAGACTAGTAGGGTACGGGTTAGTGTCAGGGATTAAGTATTTCAAATAGAAAATTGGAAAATGAATCCAATGTGTATTTAAATATGTGCTACACAAAAATCTTCCCACTCACATCCAGAACAATGCCTTGACATTACCTTCGCCCCAAGTAAGACACAATTAGAGTAGAAAAGTGTAAAAATCTAGGAATACATATATGGAATGGAATATGCTCGGGAGTTCACAACCTTGGAGGTGGTAGAGGAGTTTCCAAAAGTAAAGGACAGGGTAAACAATCCACAAACGAGGAGCTCTGCTGGCCTAAGATTTCGTGGGAAATGGCCTCTGAGGTTGGGATCCTGAAATATATGTTGCTGTCATGAGCTTTAACTTTCTTTTGTAGTGAGACCATCAAAGCTGGGTCTGCATCTATGTGACCGGGAAGAGATGGTTTCTTATATTCCAATGAACATGAGGCAGCAGTGCTCAATTCTCTCTTTGTAGGTAAACAGTGGCCACTGGAGGCTAAGTGTCTCCTGGTGGGGTCTGTGAAGACATTTGGTCATCCTCCACTTTTCACGGTGTTTTTTGCTGCTGCATTGGGAATTTGGTATTTTCTTCACAAAATATAAGAAGTTCATCTGGGATACAGTGCTGGAGGGAGTTCTATCACTTGTGGTGGGTCAGGGTCTGCAGGAGAATGCACCAACCAGGCTTCTATCCCACAGAGCTTGCCCCAATAACCATAGCAACCTTATTCTGAACATTGCCCTTAAAACTCTCCATATAACAAGATGCCTTTACATATAAGGGTCTCATGTCTGCACTATATCAGTCACAAGCCATTTGGAAGCCAATGGCAGATCCACATGGCCCCTCCATGATGTTTTATCACACACCTTCCCACCACTGCTCTAGGCCCACTACTCAGCAGGCTTCAAATTACTGGCATCTCGTGTTCTACACCATTTTCATGAAACCCAGTCAAACAAGGCACTGTCTGGTATACACATGATAAGCAACAGGACATCAAATTTTCTGCAGTTCTACCTGGTCATGGGAATTTCAAAAATTCCATGGTATTTATTTAGCAATATTTCAAAAATGAAGTTAGAGGCACTGTGGGTCTCAATTCATTCAGGAACCATTAAGTGTTGAGAAAGTTCATTTCAATGAAAGCTCTGGAGAACTCTCACAGTCAAGGCTTCTCAAAGAGTTACCAAATGGTCACATAAAGCCAGGCCAATTGACATCTACAATGTGAGGTCCATGTGTGTTTTGATTCTCATCTATGGCTGCCAAGTCTTTCAGAATAAAATCATGTGATATCCTGGCTGAGATTCCCAGGCCTCTGTGGAAAGCCACCCTGGGCATAGATCTCAGTTTTCAAGAGTGAGTCTTATGTGTGTTCTCCTAAAATCCCAACACAATTCATGGCAATACTTCTCTGAGGTAAATTCCAGAATGAAGTCTCTAAGGGGAATCACACCAGAGTTCAAGCCCAGGTGGATCCAGTCATCCCTTCCAACTGCCACAAAAATTACCACAATTAAAATCAAAACACTCCCATAGGGCCATCATCTTCTTCCATGTAGACACTCATCATAACCTCTAGCTGGAGGTTTCTATGAGCCAAAGGTAGTGTCCAAAATAAGCTCACTTGCCCCTTATTTGCCTAAAATCATGGTGGCCTGGACACTCTTCCTGTGAACCAGGAGTGATCAAATATTCGTGCTGTTAAAGTGTTCCACTTCTCCAATTTCGGCCTACTGGCTGTAGGGTATAGATTCTTTATGTGATTTGGAGTCATGAGAAAACCCAAGAACATATGGGCTAGCCTCTGCAGGGATTTCAAGAACTCATTTGACCCAAAGGATCCCTTTTCTCACTTGATGGAGGTCAGGAACCTAAAACAAGAAGGCAAAAATATTCATCCACAATGACTGCTCTTTTGGACATTTTAGTTTTGGAAGCACATGGGATCTTTCTTTAGATCCATCAGGTGCTGAGAATCTAAGCCACAACCTCATACAAGGACAAGAGGCTGATTCAGACACATCCCATTCCAAAGCAATTAACCAAAGAGCCACAGGTGGTGTCCATTCATTTCCATATGAAAACAGTGTTCTTCAGGCTACACAAAGGGGTGGCCTGAGGCAAAGACCTTTCTGACATTCAGGGTAATAGAAATAGAATTAAGCAAATGGCCCAAAGAACGGTTTCTCCACTGAGACTTTACTGGTCACACTGATATCTGAGTTTTCTGAGATGCTCTCATTCCCTTCAGCTATCCAGAACATGGCCATGTCACAGAGCCTTGTGGTGTTACATATCTGGGAAACAAGACCATGAGTGTATTCTGGAGAGTGGCCAGAATTCACGAAGAAAACAGGAACTTTAGAAGATAGTAGATGTTGCCCATCCATAAGGCAAGCTGCAGTCCATTCATCAATTGCGCAGTATGAATCGCGGAAGCTTTCAACTAGAGACAACACATCCATTGATGCATTCTCTTTTCTAATGTCTACAACCATGGATAGAGTGGGATACACAGACACAGATACACTCACAATGTCAAACGACTTACTAGAAACAGTCCACTCCAAACCAAACAAACCACCTTTCCTACCTATTCTCAGAACATGAGAAAAAAACACAAACTCACACCTACAACGGCAAAGGCACTTCCTTCCCCCAAATAGGTCTGTGACTATCCGGAGTGTCTTCTGACAGGTGGGCCATATTATGTTACCCCAAAATGGCCTGTCCTGTTTCAGATCAGGTCTCCTTGTCTAACTCTGTGAAGTTGTAAGGAGCCAGCGGTGAGCCACTACCTGCTTTCTCAGGAAAGGCCCCTCTTCAGAGCTCTGCTGGAATTTGGCCATCCTCACATCAGTAGGTACCAAGAAAGACTGACTATGTCTTTGGGAAAAGCAAACAAGTTAGCCCACTGGGTCTGGAGTGGGACTGGCTCTGGTGACTGGCTTCCTGGATCCCAAGTTCAGAGAATTCCATCACCAAGGAAGTGAAATGAGGTCACTTCTTTCAGGAACTGAATATGGTCACTGCCTTGGTAACCACTTTGTCCTAACAGTTGCTTCCAAGGTTCCCATGAGATACAGGCTGCCCCAACATCCTGTGACACATTCAGAAGTTAGAATGGTATATCAACCATAGGCACCCAGGAACAGCTCTCCACACAGGCCTGGTTTGGTCCATCTTCTCTACATTAAGAAGAGAGAGGCTGATTCAGACACATCAATTCATCCTGACCAGGTTGTTTGCCATGGAAGATGACTATCTCTCTCTCAGGTCCTACATAGCTGCCTACATCTTCTCCAAGGATAATTTCACCATGGATCTTTGAGGTTCTCAGCAGGTGGAAGATCTTCTACATTCCTATATTGTAAGACCCACTCTGTCGCTGCTCTTAAGTTAGTTATATTGAGGGAACAGTGTATGGTTAGGGTTAATAACATGTTCGATTTGGGTTACTAATTATTCTGTGGGATGAATAATGGTATTGGCAACCTGCGATATTTACAAGAGTATACATGTGAAATATAAATATGAAAGCAGAAATCTAGGTATGATTTGAAGCCCAGAAGGGCATTGGGGACTTGAGTGGGATACTTAACTTTGAGTAATGTGCTGCACAGATGTCTCAGATAAATCAATATACACTGGCATCGGACCTTGTACCTTGGATGATTGAATGTTGAAGAGAACATCCAGTCAAAAACCGATAGTGGGTAGGATTAGGAAGGTAGTTGGTAGGTTTAGAAAGAAGAGTGAGTATAGGATTTGGACCAAATGTTCTTCAGCAATAGGTTTTCGGGTAGAGAGTGTCTGTAAATGTCAGCACATGTGAAGAGTCAGTCATAATGATGAACTGGGGAAAACATGTAGGAAAGCAGATATCAATAGAGACATTAGGAAATCAAGCAAAGTATAAAGTGTGTGATAGGGTTAGGCATTTTCAACAGGTTTGAAGTTGAATATATAATCTTAGGAAGAAACAAATATGTAGTCACCAATAGGATTGATATTTGAGAGCATTAGTCAACCTGGACATGGATGTTTTTAGTAATGCATGCTATCTTTCCATTTAGGCTTTGATACAATTGTAAGTGTGACCTTTGCTTTTTGTGTGCGGAATATTTCTGTGATTAAATGTGTATGTAGATCAGGTGACATGAGTATTTCTTCCACCATTTCTGGGAGCAATATTTTGAAGATTTATAAATTAGTATGGGGGTACAAATAGGTGTACCCTGTTCCTATTAATATAGACATAATGCATGAATAGACCATACTGTGAATAAATAATAAAACTGGATCCACTTTAAATAATGGATTGAATGGATATCTGAAAATATATAAGAAATGTTATATTGATATACATTCATTAATTCCAACCAGTTATATATCTAATGCTTATCTTATGGTTATGGTTAATCATGAAGGGTGTGTGAGTTTTTCTTCAAAATTGATTATGGAAATCGAAAATAATATATTTGGAAAAAAAGTCTCATGAATAGACCAGTCAAGAAACAGAGAAATACATGTGTTCTGAAGCAGGAAGTGACTGAAAGTGAAACAAATGCCTATAAATTTGCTAACTAGTGAATTAAATATATATCCTATGATGTGCATAAACTGAAGAAATAGTAATGTACCAGTGTGGAATAAAAATTAATGTCAAAATACACATCGTGTCCCATAGGAACC